>NC_133324.1:456129293-456769293 GCF_042186555.1 Aquarana catesbeiana | reverse complement strand
TTAACTGCCTACTCCCATACAGCTAATGCCCGGGCATGTATAAACATTTAAAAACAGTAGCGTAACTATCGCCTTAGCAAACTATGCCACTGCTATAGGGCCCAAAAGCACTTGGGTCCAGATTTGTCTGGCTACACAAAATCCCTTTGAATCAAATGAATGTATGCAAAATGTATAAGTATTATTATTGCACAGGATTTACCGTATATTGCACCAACAGTTTGTGCAGCCCTTTACAAAATAAAGAGATAGTACAGTTACAATGCAATGCAAGACAAGAGGGTTACTTAGCTTTCCTGGCATTTACTTATTATATTTCATAGTACTATATTACTAGTGTTAAAAATGGTGTTAAAAAAATGCAGGTAAAAGCACAGAAGATCATGTTTTTAAATGCTCACTTGCTTTCCATAAACAATTTTGTACTGACTTGCAGTGTGCTCGGCATTGACACTCCAGAAACTGTCAATGCCCTAGCATAGCCTCCCTTTCATCTTGTCACAGCCCTCTCCTCTTCAGGGAGTTTGTAATTACTCTCTGTGTTGGCCTAGATAAGTTAAGCTGACCAAACATTATTTATTTTCTTTCGTTTACCCAGCGGATTGAATGAAAAAAAAAAGACCTGATTCCCCCATCAACACAGTCAATGTGCATGAGGGAATCACTGCCGCAGTGCTATTGTGTTCTGATAGCTTGGACACTTACCGACTGTCATAATACACTGATCAGTGCTGTCAGCTTTAACCTGCGGTAATAATCGTTCCAGAAAAACCCAGCAGGCTGGTTGTAAAGAAGTTGTTCAGTAGATCGACTTCTGTACAACCAGCCCTGCCCATGCATTGAAATCGAAATTGGACCAGTGCCTGCTAAACTGGCCAAATTTCAATCCATGTATAGCCACCCTTAATCTGATGATCAGATCTTTTATGAAAGTATTTCTAAAGTTTAAGCAGACCTCCAGGCTCATTCAGAAAAAAATAATAGTCAGCAGCTACAAATACTGCAGCTGCTGACTTTTAATATTAGGACACTTACCTGTCCACAAGTCCAATGGTGTCTTCACCCCGAGCTGACTTTTCAATCGGCTCTCGGGTGCTGCCACCGCCATCTCAGCTAAGGCAAACTGGCAGAGAAGCATTGCGGCTTCAGAGCCGGTTTCCTACTGCGCGAAGCCCGCTGTGGGCTTAGCATGGCGGCAGGGGAAGGAAGAGGGGTGGCCGAACTTCTGGCTGAGATTAGCCAAAAGTGGGAGCGGGTACCTGTCAACACCAAGTACTCGCTCCCCTGCGAAAGGTGCCAAATGTGGCAGCGGAGGGGAGGTGGAGGCAAACAAGCGGAGCTTCCCCTTTTGGGTGCAGCTCCACTTTAAAACATTTGTTTTGGTCTTGCATAGTGTAGATAAGGATTACAAACCCCTCAGGTTTTTGTTTCCCATTCAAAAAATGTACCTTCACTTCCTGTCCTGTAAGCATAACAGGGAGTAAGAGAGAAAATCTCTCCTATGTAGGGTAATTGACTATTAGCCAGTTTATACCAGACTCTGATGGCAACCCTGATGTAAAGGGAACCCTGATATAAGTGGGGGACTTTTATGGGCTCAAGTTTAGTTTGAATTTCTTTTGAATCATACCAACTATGGACACTTTGCAAAGTATACGATGAGGCTCTCATACTGAAAAGTTCAGAGACCCTGGTCATACAGTTTAGGTCCACTTGAGCCAATTAACATTTTTATAACTAAAACATTCTCGTTTTATAGGAAGTTTAACTGTTAAAGAAAAACAGTAGTTGGTAGACTATGTTAACAGCTGTTAACAATAATTTAACTAGCTCCGTTTAATCTTTTACGACTGTCAGCATTTATCTCATTCCAGCTTATTTTCCCAGGATAGGGCTGGAATGTTGCACAGAACCTTTTTTGTTTAGAGACACTCACACACCTCTTCAGGAAATGTGCTTTTCGTAAATCACATGTTTTCAAGAAGCTGGCTGTAGATTTCAGCTTTGGAATGGTTTAGATGGATTGTTCTCAGTTACCTTTAACTTTCCTTATAAAGTAAATATAGATTGAAGCTTTTTTTTTATAAAGTAGACTCATTTTGTTTTTTTTTAAGCTTTTTTCCACTAAAAATAACACAATGACGCAGTGTGGAAACTTTTCTGTCAAAATCTCTGTAGCCAAAGTGATAATGGGTACACTCAAAGAAGTCAATTTCAATAACCTTTGCAAGTGAAAGAAAGCCCCCCCCCCCTCTAGAATGCTAGGCTTCATTGTTTCAGAACTGAAAGCTCAGTTCATGATCTGGATGTTAACTACAAAGTATGAATGAGTTATGCTAACACGTATCCAAGTTGTTCTCACCCAGACACAAAAGTAAAGGATTCTTACAAAGTTTTCAAAGGACAGATCAAAGTATTTCTCAGCCCAAGCTAAAGAGAATTCGTTAATGGTACCCAACCAAATAAAACAGTACGCCAGTGATAAAGAACTCTGTAGAAGTAAAAGGCTCATCGACATCTACAGGACAAATCCTTAGGTCACTATGCTGTCTTTATGGATTTAAATCATCTGTCAAAATTCCTTCACAGCCTCTGAAATATTGTAAATCTACAGGATGTGCGATATTAATGTTTGTCTTGTGAGTAACAAAAATAAAAGTTGTGAAATGTTCTTTACTCCCCAGAAGCTTTAGTCAGTGCACACATGCTCATACTCATTTTTGTATTAGTGACCTTGTGGTTGGAGTGACCTTCTGATTCAGAGAATCTTCCTTGCATTTTTAAACAGTGGCTAATCACATGATATAGGCTATTATTGGATCATTATTTATCATACAAAATTTTTCAAAAAAGAAGATAAAAAAACACTGCTTCTATAGTAAACTTTAACCACTTCAGCCCCGGAAGGATTTACCCCCTTCATGACCAGAGCACTTTTTGCGATTTGGCACTGCGTCGCTTTAACTGACAATTGCGCGGTCGTGCGACATTTTACCCAAACAAAATTGACGTCCTTTTTTTCCCCACAAATAGAGCTTTCTTTTGGGGGTATTTGATCACCTCTGTGGTTTTTATTTTTTGCGCTATAAACAAAAAAAGATAATAAATATCCGCCAAAAATATATAAAAAAAAACATTTTTTTCCTCAGTTTAGGCCGATATGTATTCTTCTACATATTTTTGGTAAAAAAAAATTGCAATAAACGTATATTGATTGGTTTGTGCAAAATTTATAGCGTCTACAAAATAGGGGATAGTTTTATGGCATTTTTATTAATAATTTTTTTTTATTAGTAATGGCGGCAATCTGCGATCTTTATCGTGATTGCGACATTATGGCGGAAACATTGGACACTTTTGACACTATTTTGGGACCACTGTCATTTATACAGCAATCAGTGCTATAAAAATGCACTGATTACTGTGTATATGACGCTGACATGAAAGGGGTTAACCACTAGGGGGCGATGAAGTGGTTAAGTGTAGGGAGTGATTCTAACTATGGGGGGATGGGCTTGACTCACATGACAGCGATCACTGCTCCCGATGACAGGGAGCAGTGATATCTGTCATGTCACTAGGAAGAATGGGGAAATGCCTTGTTTACAAAGGCATCTCCCCGTTCTACCTCTCCGTGACATGATCGCGGACACCCGGCGGATATAGAGTCTGCGGGACCCGCTGTCACGGTCAAGGAGAACGCGGCGGGCGCATGCACCCACAGTGCTACTTCTTAAAGGGGATGTACCTGTACGCCCTTTTGCCCACCCATGCCATTCTGCCGATGTATATTGTCCTGCAGCGTTCAGGAAGCAGTTAAAGAGTCTATTGTAGCTAATATATTAAAATATATGTTTAGTCAAAAGTTTTTTGTTTTTTTTAAATCAGCATAGGGATGCTACTTATAATTAATGTGTAGTGTCCCTTGCCCTTGCTGGCTAAGGTTATAATTGAAATCTTCAGTCCTGATACCCCCCCCCCCCCCCAACCCCACCCCCACAGCGGTAATCTACTGGTGCAGTGGGGAGTTATTACTAGCCAAGGGTCCTGTTATTTGCCCTCATCAAGACTGACTATGCCCACTCTTTCCATCAACCTCTTCCATTTACAGAAGCTGTATTATAGCTTCCATCAATGAAACAAGATCTATGAAAGGAGGATGAATAAAAGGTCTGCCTCTTTCATTCATAGATTGTGTTTCATGAAAGCTAAAATACAGCTATACAATATCACCAAAAGTATTTTGACACCTGCCTTTACACGCTCGTGAACTTCAATGGCATCTTAGTCAGTAGGATTAAATATCGAGTTGGCCCACTCAGCTATACCACAAGGTATAGGAGTGTGTCTATGGGAATGTTTGACAACTCCAGAAGCACATTTGTGAGGTCAGGCACTGATGTGGACAAGAAGGCCTGGCTTGCAGTTTCCACTCTAATTCATCCTAAAGGTGTTCTATTAGGTTGAGACCAGGACTCTGTGCAGGCCAGTCAAGTTCCTCCACCCCAAATTCGCTCATCCATGTCTTTATGGATCTTATTTGTGCACTGGTGCACAGTCATTTTGTAACAGGAAGGGGCCATCCCCAAACTGTTCCCACAAAGTAGGTAGCATGAAATTGTCCAAAATGTCTTGGTATGCTGACGCCTTATGGGTTCCCCTAACTGGAACTAAGGGGCCAAGCCTAACCCCTGAAAAACAACCCCACACCATAATCCCCTATTCACCAAATGATTTTGACCAGTGCACAAAGCAAGGTCCATAAAGGCATGGGTGAGCGAGTTTGGGGTAGAGGAACTTGACTGGCCTGCACAGAGTCCTGACCTCAACCCGACAGAACACCTTTAGGATGAATTAGAGCAGAAACTGCTAGCCAGGCCTTCTCGCCCACATCAGTGCCTGACCTCACAAATGCGCTTCTGGAAGAATGGTCAAACATTCCCATAGACACACTCCTAAACCTTGTGGACAGCCTTCCCAGAAGAGTTAATATAATATAGTGTATATGTATAAATAGCTAAAAGTGTAAAATTGCTTAAAGTGATCTTAACCACTAGGCGCCCGCGCTATAGCCGAAAGATGGCTACAGCACGGTGCTCAGTTGCCCGGAGGGCGTCCCTGGACATCCTCCTGTTTACTCCTTCTCTGCAGGTCGTGGGCACGCATCAGGGAAAATTTGTGTTGGCCGTGTCCCTCGGACACAGCCAATCACAGATCGTGCTAAATGGCCAATCACAGCGGCCATTTAGCGCTTGTTTAGTGCTTAGTGCAGCGTGTCCAATGAGAAGTGATCTAAAGTGGAAACATATGAGATCATCTCTCACTGCCGGCTCTCCCTCCTCACACAGAGACCACATGTGAGGAGGGAGAGCGACCTGTGCTGCAGATCTGGGAGTGAACACTATATAAAACACAGTGCCCACAGTACATATCAGTGCCATCTGTTCCCAATGCCACCTGTCAGTGCCATCTGTCCCCAGTGCCACCTGTCAGTGCCATCTGTTCCCAGTGCCACCTGTCCCCACTGCCACCTGTCCCCAGTGCCACCTTTCAGTGCCATCTGTCCTCAGTGCCACCTGTAAGTGTCAAGTGCCCTCTGTTATCAGTGTCACGTGTCATCAGTGCCACATATCAGTGCCTTCTGTCATCAGTGCCACATCAGTGTCACGTGTCATCAGTGCCACGTATTAATGCCATCTGCCATCAGTGCCACGTATTAGTGCCATTTGTCATCAGTGCCACATCAGTGTCACGTGTCATTAGTGCCACGTATTAGTGCCATCTATCATCAGTGCCACATCAGTGCATGTGTCATCAGCGCCACGTATTAGTGCCATCTGTCATCAGTGCCACGTATTAGTGGCATTTGTCATCAGTGCCACATCAGTGCATGTGCCATCAGTGCCACGTATCAGTGCCATCTGTCATCAGTGCCACATCAGTGTCATGTGTCATTGTCCTGGTGCTCCAGGGCCTTCAAAAGTGTAAAAGGTAGTCAACAAGTTAGATGTGTAATTTATGCTCCAAGAACACCTGATGGTGCTCCCTGCATGTTAGGCATCTCTATGTGGCTAGGCTTTGAAAAAGTCCCACACATGTGGTATCATAATACTCAGGAGGAGTAGCAGAATGTATTTTGGGACGTTATTTGTGGTATACACATGCCATGTGAGAGAAATAACCTATTACAATGACAATTTTGTGGAAAAAATAAATCTCCATTTTGCAAAGAATTGTAGGAAAAAATGACAACATCAAAAACCTCACCATACATCTTACTAAATGCCTTGGAATGTCTACTTTAAAAAAGGGGGTCATTTGGGGGGTATTTGTACTTTCCTGACTTGTTCAAGTCGCAAGAAATGAGTACATCAGGTGTGATCAATTTTTTATGATTTGCACCATAGCTTGTGGACTCTCTAACTTTCACAAAGACCAAATAATATCCACTAATTTGGGTTATTTTTACCAAAGATATGTAGCAGTATAAATTGTGGCCAAAATTTATGAAGAAAAACGAATAATTTGCAGACTGTGTCAAGTTTTGCGACACAGTTGGAGACTGCAGACATAACTGCAGCCACTTATAGAGATAACAACCCTTTTATAAGTTATTGTTTTCACATTTGATGTTTCCTAAAGCCCCATATCTTGTTTCATAGTATACCCTAGCCTTTCTCAACCATTTTATGCTTGAGAAGCCCTGAATAAAATATTCAGGCCTCAGGAAACCCGGGAAAACATTTTCTGCTCTACAGTTCACAGGACATTGGTGAATTGTAGATGTAATAATAAAGAAGAGTATAGTTAATAAAATTTACACTAACACAAACAGCTTATTGGAGCTTAGTGCAAACACTAACAGTGCAATAATACTCTGCAATAAGGTTTTTATGTTAATGTTAAAGTTAAAAGTTAGCAGAAATTCTGGCTCAGATAGCAGCGGCAATCTGAGCCGAAAGTGGGAGCCAATACCTGCCCCCCCCCCCCCCCCCCAAAAGTGCCAAATGTGCCAGTGGAGGGGAGGGGGGGAGTGGAAACAAGCAGAACTACCCTTTTGGGTGGAGCTCCACTTTGTTTACCTGTACATCCCAACTCCTCTCCCGCTTTTTCTCTCTCTTATTCATTTTATTTCTTTTACATTCTTCATTTTTTTTTCATCCCAAATACTTCACAAATTTTATTCTTCTGCTACTTTTACTCTCACCACTACCAGCCCTGCTGTGGTGACACCTGAGATTGTTCTCAAAACAGGAGAGAACTACTGTCCGTAAGATTCCTCTTGCCCCTATCCTGTTCTTTATCCTCTTATCACTGTTTTCTCCCTTTCCTACTGTAGCCCTACCAAACAGTGGATAGGCAACCAATCACACGGGCAACAGTCCATTCACTCTGGCTCCATTAAACAGTCTAGGGGATATCTTTTTTAAGATCTATTGCTTGTAGAACTTGTAACAGGAAAGATGGTGGGGTGATATGGGATGCTCCACTACTGGCAACATCAATGAGAGGACAGTCTAAACCCTCTAAGCTGGGGACCATGAGGCAAGGCCCTTTGGCACCTTTTTGGCACAATTGCACAGCTGTAGGTAACCAGTGCAACTTTAGGAATACTGCAAAGTACAGGAAAGCACTCTTTACAAAGCTCACAGTCCATAATCTTGCTGAAGACAAGGGAATGTCCAGTATTTGGGAACCTATGAGAGCTGTTTCAGAGAAAGCTACCGCTGGCACCCCAACATTAGAACAGCACACAGGCACTAGGAACCTGAGCTCATTTCTCTCCAGGACAGCTGAACTCCCCCTTTTTCCTCCAGACATCTCCATGTCTCAGGACAACTGCTCAGTTCCTAGCTTTCACCAGACACTCTTCAGTGAGTCCTCCAGACCAGATCCTTAAGTGAGACTGCTTAGTTAACTCCAAAGAACAGGCAGAGCCCCTAAAGCTAAAAACTTCTCCAGCAGAACTAGAATAAGGACTGCTACAGATCCAGGACTATTTATGTTCTCCCCAGCCACCCACTGGACACACCTCCCCAGGGATTCTCTGAAGCACACTAAATATTTAAGCTGCCCATTTGCCTTTCTCAGCCCTCTCTGTTCTGGAAGCCTCTAGAATTCAGGGAGGGAACAATCAAAACTGCATTGTGAAACTGCAGCCTGTGAAATCTGGAACAGCCCAAAGTAATCAATAGCTGCTCCAGCAGAGGTACCAAAAATAACTAAATTTACTTATCATCATAGCAACCTACCTAGGAGGGCGCTGCAATTCTGTGCTGGCAACCTGAGATTGCGTTTACCTGCAGGACAAACTCCCATAAGCACAACTTCTCATCCTTCTTTCAGCTCCCTCTCCTTTCTCACAGCTGAGAGATCCCACTCGCCTGCATTGTTGACAGTACATGTTTGCTCCTCCCCAATCCTGCTCCATCTCCTTTCTCATAGCTGAGAGATCCCACTGACCTTCCTTGACAGTAAGTGTTTACTCCTCCCCAATCCTGTTTCCTCTCCTTTCTCATAGCTGGGAGATCCCACGGACCATCATTGTTGACAATAAGAGCTTTCTCCATATAATGAATACCTGTTAACACAGTCTGACCCTCCACCCTCACCCCCTCCCCATCTCTCCTTTAAACACACGCTGTCTCTGACACAATGCAGAAATGATATGGAAGTCACTATTGGAGGTGACTCAGCCCCTGTGGAGCTCTCATGGAACTCTAGTGTTCCACAGAATCCTGGTTGAGTAACCCTGGTCTACCCTGTTCTTAGCCCTTGCCCAGCCTCCACACCAGCAACGCAACCCCACTGCTGCCTACTCCAGCAGCACTGAAGGAAACAAGGACAATCAATTGATAGATCTGGCCAGTCTTGAAGGAACAGAGTGGAGCAGTTAAGCATAGGAAACCCTTATGGGGCCTGCCTGTATCATATTTGTTAACTAGTAGGGCAGTGTAGAGCTTACAAGCACTTCTGGCTGTAGTATGTGTCCGAGGCTTACAGGCAGAAGCTGGACAGTTTAGTGCAACACAGAGCGACTGCATACCTACAGCCTTTTGGGAGGGGGCAGAGACACAAATCACTGTGGGAAATGCTTACCACTTGAATTTGAACATTGAGCAAAGCAGATTGAATTTGGAAAATGTGCCCTGTACATGACCCATACTGACAGTGTTTTGTTCTGGGTGTTGACTGGACCTGTTTCCACATTTAAAAAGAGAAGAAAAACATACTCTGTTAGCTGTCCATAGCACATCAGTTATTTTGAAAGGTTACCTGAGGAGAGGTGGACTCGCACACAGAGTTCATGCATGTCCACTGGACAGGCAATGTAGACTGACATTTACAATTCTTCATCCCTTTAAGAAAATTAGTATAAGAACTGGAACAAATATACTACAGATACAACCACACTCGTGTCTAGTTTGCTATTGATAGGAACGCAGCCCATCTGAGCCGTACTTGCAATTTGGTAGCATATAGGTTTACTATGGAGAGCTTACAAGTGCTCTCAAGTGTTTGGCATTACCTGACTTCAGCCATCACTTGTAACTATCTTCTGTGCTGGAAAAATCTCGGTCATTGCTTAGCAATCACTTTCTGTTCCCTGTAGACAAATTACTTCTCTTTGTTCATGTGCTGTACCCAAAGTTTGGGGGATTCAGGGAGGAAAGATGGAAGGTGCCATGATCTGAGGACTGGAACACTCAGGACAATAAAACTTGGGTCTAGGTGCAGGAGCAGTGTGACTGCACGCAAATGGGGGGGGGGGGGATGTCAGAGCCGCAGGATATAAGGAGCTGCCTGGTCTTCACCAGAGCCACTGGAGGTGTGGATGTTGAGCTGCAAGTCAGCCCCCGTGTTGAGGCTCCCTAAGGCCGGCCATACATGGTTCCTGCTGAACCAGCCAAGATTTGTACCAGTAATGGGCAAGTTGAATGTACCAAGTTGATTGATCGATCAGCTTGGGTGTAACCATCCTGCCGTATTCTCTTGCGATTATCGCTAGCAGCTGCTAGCCGCTGGGAGAAGACAATTGCTGATTCCCCGTCATCACTGTCTGTGTTGATGGAGGAATCGTGCAAATTTCTTTCCTGCAACCTGTAGTTGCAGGAAAGAAATTTGCACTGTGTATGGCCAGCCCAACATACCTGTGCAGGCACAGTGCCAACAGATAGCACACAGGATTGGCTCAGGGTACACACAGGATACAAGGACCTAAGGAAAGATTACGGCAGATAGCAAGGAGGATAACTGGTGGAGCACGCAGGGAACAAGAGTGAGACACAGGAGAGCAGGGAAAGCTGGGCAATAGCGCAGAGAGAGATGAACACAGCAAGCAGGAATGGGGGGGGGGGGGGGCAAAGCAAAACAACAAGAAACAATGCTGTGGAGAGCACCCACAGCAGCAGAAAATTAAGGCATATACGGACAGAAACCAAAGGAAATACAAGAGCGCAAAACCGAACAAACACACAGAATGCAAGAGTACTGAAGGAACAGCAAACGCCAGATGAACAGGGAGGTTCAGCTTAAGCATGGAGACACATTGCTTGAACACTAACTCACAGGTGCAAAGGCTTAATAATACCTAGGTTCAGGGCAGATTGGCAGGAACCTGAGCAGCTCAGACAGGGCCCGGATCAATGTACACGGAACCGTGACAGAGGGTAGAGTAAGTGAGCAATGAAAGGAACATGGGCAGATGTGCTAGCACACTTCTGTCAACTAAGGATGTACTCACATTAGGTGTTTTAATTGTGCCCAGGCATGGTTGACCCCATTAGTCCAATTTGTTTGTGTAGTGTGAGACTGGGCACAGTTAAGAATACCATGTCTAGGACCATCTACAAGAGATGGTCTGGGGCATGATTCACTTGGAGTGCAGTATGGTTAGCATCAGTGCGAGTGCAAACTATCTAAGCACAGAACTCTTCTTAGATCACTGTGGTCTGGCTGCTAGAGGTAATGACGTAAGCATAACCAGGAACTTCACTTCCTTTCAAGCACTGCATGATGAGCAGGGGAGTAGGGACAATCATATTCTGGCACGGTTCTGATCACCTGCACCAAGTGTGAATACACCCTAAGGATCCCTCCTGAATCCTTTCATTTGTGTAAAGTAACACTGAACTCTGGTCCCCAAAAAATTATATTCATGTACTGTATGCATTTTTAACTCAAAAAGTACCTTCCGTTGCTCTCAGCCTCCTCCCAATCTCCAAATTCCTTTTTTTTTCTGCCGTAAACCAGCTTCCTGTTAGATGGTGACTACATTCATTCTCCATGGTCACACAGTATGAGGAAATAACACAGCCATCCTCTCTTGTTTGCTTCCAAAATGCACTAGCTATCTATATCTATGGGATGTGTATTGTGCATAGAGCAGTGCACATGTCCACAACTAATATGCACTGCTCATTCCAAACAAATGGTAATGGAGGGGAAATGGAGAGGTTCAGAAGCCCAAAGAAGATGTTATCAGGAAGCAGAAAAACACAGTAAGAACAAATTTAATGAAAAATAGATTGCAAGACTATTAAGTAGTGGATGTGCATGGATTATTTTTGGAGAACAAGGATATCGTTTAGTGTCACTGATCTACAAAATCTTCCCTTCAGCCAAAAAAGTGCCTTCATACAGCAGGGACAGAAAAACTGCCCTCTTCACTAATATTCTTTTATTAATAAGGTACAGTCCTCGTCTCATGTGCAACGGAACACAGGTGTATTATGTCCCACACCCAGCACCTGGCAGATCTGCATCCCAATACATGAGGGCTAAACACTGGCACTGAAAAGGATGTTATTACAATACAGTCTACAAATGCAGGGGAAGTAGCTGCAACTTTGGTGACATACATATCCTCTCTTGTACCTTGACACATCTTTTAATATGCTATCTTGTAACGTGGCATATCTAATGTTCATTCTTGTTGTAGCATGGCACAATTGGATACATCCTTTCCTTGTAGCATTGGATACAGTGACCTCTGCTGGGTCATCTGTTTTACAGAGAGCTGCCTTCACTACATGCCTAAGGCTCTGTTCACACGTGTCCAACCGCAGATTTAGCACAATTTTTAAAAGGAGTCCAGTGCAGTTTTGTTCACCTGTTCAGATGCGATTAAGGTGCGAATTTTTACTTAAAATCACCCCTAAACTGAAATGAAAAATACACAGGACTCTTTAAAATGCACCACGGCCGGCCCACAGATATGTGAACATAGAGAAGGCTGCCATAGAGAAGGCTGCCAGTTCACGTCATGCGAATTGGATGCGATTCAAAATGCATCTAATTTGCATATCTGTGAACCCAGCCTACAAAGTTAAGATCAAACAGTGAGAGCACCAACTAAGTTTAATAGATCCAGTTGATTTTTATTTACCCAAGAAAGAATCTCTGGAGTAACCAGTGTGTTTTGGGAGCTTGCCAGTCCCTCTGCAGAATAAAAGTCTTATGCCATGTACACACGATCGGACTTTCCGACAACAAAACTGTGGATTTTTGTTCGAAGGTTGTTGGCTCAAACTTGTCTTGCATACACAAGGTCACACAAATGTTGGCCAACAATTACAAACGTAGTGAGTACAAGACGTACGGCAAGCCGATAAAAAGGAACTTCAATAGTGATGCGTGATTCTGAGCATGCGTGTTTGTACTTTGGACTTTTGTTCGACAGACTTGTGTACACACAATCGGAAAATCCGACAACAAACATTTGTTGGCAGAAAATTTGAGAGCATGCCAGCCAACATTTGCTGGCGGAAAGTCTGACAACAAATGTTCAATGGAGGATACACACGGTCGGACTCTTCACCAAGAAGCTCACATCCAACATTTATTGTCGGAAAATCCGATCGTGTGTACGGGGCATAAGTATCGCACTGGACCAGGATTAAATGGTTAATAATATCTAATGACATATGTATAAAGCTCATTCAGATCCCCAGTCAGAAACAAAATTAACTGGACCTATAAAACTTAGTTGGCGCTTCTGCTTTTTGACTGTCTTTTTCTACATCTTCCTTGTAGCATGGGAAGCAATCTTTTGTGTAGCATCTGATAACAGGTCCCCTCTCACAGTATAGCATCTGTTGGAAATTCTGTATATAGCCTTACAGAATAAACAGTGGACAGTCCACATGAGCTTTTCTGCTTAACTGCAGACAGGAACTTTAAAATAGAGAAAAGACATAGAGTTTAACCATAGATGCAGCTAAAAACTTATAAACACTGCCATCTCTTGGCTGAAGAATATATCTGTATTGAACACTGATAATGATGAAGTTGTAGTACAAAAATACAGAAACACTGTATTCCAACAGCATCTCTAAAAACATGGCTTCTGTATTTAAATTTTGCTTAGTATCATGTTTCCCATGTGTGATCCTTCTCATAAAAGGCACCTTTGGTAGGGTTGTATTAATTCTGTCATGTGCATTTCTTGTATACTGTATGTATCAGCATAACTGCTTACAGTATTGAAAATGTAATAGTAACACCAATGTAATCAATACCAGTTGTTGATAGCTTTTAATAGTAACAAAAAAAAAACATAAAAAACAAACATGTGCATTGTAAACCACTAAAGTGAACTTTTAACTGCTTTAAGTTGGCCAATCAGTCAATTATCGTAATCATTCTGGAAGTCACGTTTTGTCAAGTAAGCAGAAACAAGTTCCAAATTTCCACTAACGGAATGAATTGTGTGTATTCAATACAGTTCTCTAGAAGAAAAGGGAATTCTTTCCAGCTTAGAGAAACTTGTCAACACAACATAACAGCGCAAAGTCTCTCCTCACCAGGTCGGTGCAGAAGCTGTGCTGCAGACAGGAAAATACATGTTTTGTATTTCTCTTCATTATTTGGATTTGGATTTGATAGTTATCTGAAACTGCTAAAGTATACTTGCATTCAGTATTGAATTCTTAGAGCATGTTTTTTGTTCAGGAACACATTGTTTTCATGTTATAGTGAAAGAAATATTGGTAAAAGCATGGCAGCTTAGTGGTCAGTACTGCTTCATTCAAGCGCTGTTGCCCACAATTTGAAACTCAATTGGACTTTCCGTTTATACGGGCGGCACAGTGGTGTAGTGGGTAGCACTTTCGCCTAGCAGTAAGAAGGGTCGCTGGTTCGAATCCCAACCACGACACTACCTGCTTGGAGTTTGCATGTTCTCCCTGTGTCTGCGTGGGTTTCCTCCGGGTACTCCGGTTTCCTCCCACACTCTAAAGACATGCTGGTAGGTTAATTGGATCCTGTCTAAATTGTCCCTAGTATGTATGAATGTGAGTTAGGGACCTTAGATTGTAAGCTCCTTGAGGGTAGGGACTGATGTGAATGTACAATGTATATGTAAAGCGCTGCGTAAATTGATGGCGCTATATAAGTACCGTAAATAAATAAAAATAAATAAAATATTGGCTAAAAAAAATTCAGGTATATCAAAACAAAAGCTGTGTAAAGTATTAGATTATTTTCCTAAAAATTACCCAACAAGAGCCTGATTAGAAAAGATTGTGTCCTTCCAGCAGATATAAAGCTGGACCCCTTCTTTCTGTGTCAGGCAAGCAGTGATCTCTTTGCAGAGATCTGACACACCCCCTTCTGAGTCACAGCCAAAGCTCTCCAATCTATAGGTCTGACTGAGTAGGGGGGCGTGTCAGACCTCTGTATTAAGACCACTGTACCACTCATCAGCTGCTAGCAGGAGACAGGCTTTCCTACTTGGGTTGAAGCAGCCTTAAAAAAAAGACTTAGGCAGGTCAAAAATGGTACAACTTTCTTTCCTGCAACCACGGGTTGCACAGACAGTGCTGACAGGGGAATCCCTCCTGCCGAGACATTATCTTCTACCAGCAGGGGGCGGGAGCGGGCGAGGGAAGCTGTCCCCGCCGGGAGAAGACTGTGATTATCGCAAGCAAATCCCGCTGATCGATCAACTTGGTACATTTAGCCTGCCCATTAATGGTTCGAATTTCAGCCGCTTCCTGCTGAACCTTCTGAGATTCAAACCGTGTATGGCCAGCCTTAGCACACCCTCTGTTTTGATGCACTTGGAATGTAGCTGATTTAAACTGGAGATACAATTGAGCTTTTGCGGGTTTCTTTCTATTTAGTGCAGAAATGTTAATCGGTATGTTCAATAAACTGTGTTTGACCCAATTTTATTCATCTTAAAGTGTGTTTCCACTTTGCAGCTAAATTGCCATAACACCTACTTTACATATGTTACATGTTCCCATTCACATAGCATATAGTAAACATATTTTAAAATTGTTGCTTATGCTTACATTTTTACTAGTTTTAACTAGCTACCTAGCTGCCCCATGCATTGTTAAGAAGGGGGATGTGGACTTAATGTGTACGATAATTAGGCCTGTCTGCACTGTGCTGGCAGTTCTCATTATCAGTTGTAAGCTAGATTTCAACACTATTCTAACAAAGGATTAAATATCTTGAGGCTTGAATCCTGCATTAATATAAATGAGAGGAAGCATGGCCAGTCCATACTTTGTCCCTCTGGAACTGTTCAGAATAGCTTCCAGTCCTGTGTATAATCATGTTTCAAAGAAACAACTAGAAAGGTGAAAAATGGTCCTATATCTGGCAGGGTACTAAATCCTCCTTTCCCAATATTGCCGCCTTGGAGACAAACTACAAAGTACTTACCAGGTGGCATCTGGTCCCTGCCATGATTGCCAAATTCCTCCTGCCATACTCACCTCATTGTTTTCCAGGATGCAATGAGCCAGGCACACACCTCCACATTTGGTGGGAATGCCCCATAGTGCGCTCCTTCTGATCAGAGGTTTTTGCGATCCTTTCACCATAGCCTTACTGTCAGACCCAACTGTAGCTCTCCTGAACATCAAACCCGTGGCTTTGACCCACCGCCAATTCAAGCTCCTTCTCAGACCTATAAATCTCCATCCCTATACATACTCGCTACAAAACACAGAGTGACCCAGGCACTGAGTCACGCTAAACTAGAAGCTCTCCTATTGGACAAAGTGCATAAATTTGAAAAGCTCTGGAGACTCTGGGCTACCCATTACCTACCCCCTGGATTCGATGATACCCTACTGCTCTCCTAATTCTCTACGCATAGACTCTCTGTTCTAACTCTGACTTGATTATTGATGCCCATGCCTCCCCTAGGGGACCTGCCAATCCTTCTCCTCCCCCTCTCTTTTCCCCCTTTACCTTGTTCTACTTTCCTCCTCTCCACTTCTGTCCTTTAGATGTCTTTTTCCCCTCTTTTTTTACTGCTCCCCCACACCTCTTCAGCCTCTATCCCTTCCTTGTTTTGCCCCTCTGCAGCCCTTCCTGTCTGGCTCTGGCCTCTAGGTAGGCCTTCCCCTGAGTACGCTACTACCGCTCACCCAGAGTACAGTTTCCCAGGACTCTTGTGCTTTTTGGCACTCCCCTTCGGTGGTGAGCCAAACTGCTGGGCACCTGTTGGGATGCCCGTACAGGTTTTTCCCTCTCCCTATCATCAAGCTATATGTGTTTGAATTGTTATCCTACTTTTATGTGCCTTTGTTGAGGATTGTCCTCCCATTCTAAATATTATTTGTTACTTGATCCTGCATGGTCATTTCCATGCTCCCTTCTTGATGTACCTATCTTGTTGAAAACTTGTACTAGCCACACTTATACCTGTATTCTTGCTCTGAACTTTCTTTAAATAAAATATTTGAACAAGGAAAGGTGAAAAAGATAAAAAATATATATTTTTAGTTACACTGTGTGCATGGGAGTATATATTAAACATATAGTGGGGGTTTCTGCAAAAGTGGAAATGCACTTCAAGGAACATCTGACTGTAAGCATCTATTGGCCAACGAATGATATGACCACGTTTTCTAACCTGCCTGATCACTATTTTCCTCCAACAGCAGCCATCTGGGTGGGAAAAGGACTTCAGAATCAGGTGACTCAGGCCTATTGGTATATTAAGCCAAAAATTTGGGAGATCTGGTCAGTTGGACTGCTCAAATGAATGTGTATTTTAATTTGGCAGACAGTGCAAAGATTGGGTGGTTATATGTATATGTTAAAGTAAACCTGTAGTCCTTTTTACACTTTTAAAAGCAAATGTCTTTCCTAAAAGCAGATGCCACGAGATGCCTTTAATACCTTTATTTACCAGCAAAGCTATTTCCGTGCCCCTCTCTGATTTTGTTTTACTTTATTATTGAAGCCTAAATTTCCCTGATTTCATAGTTAAAGAGGAAATAAACTTCCATGGATTGTTTGTACCTATAGGTAAGCCTATAATAAGGCTTACCTATAGGTACTGTAAATATCTCCTAAACATGCACCGTTTAGGAGATATTTACTGTATATGCCGCCGACATAATTGGTGCATGCACTGTAAAGGAACACCCACCCGTGCTATTTTTTCAGGGCCCTGTGCCGTGACCGGCGGATCCCACGCAAGTGATTCGGCCAGTCACACAGCCAGAGTCCGTGGACCCGGAAGGAAGATGGGCGAAGATGGATGGTCTCCAGCGGTGACAACAAGGGCTTCATTTGCACATAAGTTTCACATAATGTGCTAGTATGCGATGCATACTAGCACATTATGCCTTTATTTTGCAGATCAAAAAACAGAAAAAAAAAAAGGCAGCGTATACTTCCTCTTTAAGCTTGGAGGTGGACGACAGGAGTGCACAGCTTGTCCAGGTGGAGTCAATTGATACGCAGAATTTCAGAAGCTCCTATGAAATGTGTTTCTGTACATGAATTTTACAAGGCTCTTCAATCTGACTGGTGAGAAAAAAATTATTCTAATTCTTCTAATTATTATTCTTCTTATTATAATTATTATATACTGGCTATATTTGCCTAGGAATTTAGAAAGCAGTAGCTCATTTGTATTTCAGCAGGAACCAAGAGGTTAACTGTGTTACCTAGGGAGTGATTCTAACTGTGGGGGGATGGGACTGCCTGGGTGAGGAGAGCAATCTGTTGTTCATACTTAGTATGAACAACAGATTGCTCTCCTCACCCCTGACAGCACGGACATCTGTCTGTTTACATTGGCAGATCTCTGTTCTGTCTTTGTGTTGAGCGATCACGAATGCCCGGCGGTAAACGCGACCACCGGACACGCGCATTGCCTCCGTAGTCGCACCGCGAGCACTAGTGTTAAAAAGGCGAGCCGACGTATAGCTACGATGGTTCACCCAGGGGAGCCAACCTGCCGCAGTATAACTGCGGCGGCTGGTCAGGAAGGGGTTAAAATTGCGCAAACGTGTGAAATGGTGCCAAACTTCAGTACTTAAAAATCTCCATAGGCGTTGCTTTAAACATTTTTACAGGTTACATGTTTAGAGTTACAGTGGAGGTCTAGTGCTAGAATTTGTGCTCTCGCTCTAACGTTAATGGCGTATGTAACCTGTGCGTATCTGGCTCTGATACTAGCCAGTGCCTCGCCAGCCACTGACCTCACTGCACGTCCCTGCTTGGGCCCGACTAGCTGAGCCTGAGCATCAGGTGACGGATCAGGTCCTTACCCTGTGTAGGCTCTCATACAGACTAACACACAGCTTGCACAGGGATTAGGCATATTACTTTTGCAGATGAACTGGGCATCGGGGTAGTGGGAAGTAGGTAAATATCAGTGATTTTGGATGCCCTACTGTATTAGGTTAAACTGTCCCTTTCCCTGATTGGGCAAAGCAACAGATCTTTTTTTAAGTGAAGACGGGGTATATTCATACTTTGAACTTTTATATACTGTTTTGTGTGTGTAGTTTATATTAGTCAAAGGACTAATGAAGAAAACTATGTACCCGTTTCCTATTAGTCTTCTGTTAAAAAAAGGGCTAAAATGCAGTTTACATGCATATCAGTGCATTTTCATTCATTCATACGAGGAAACAATGTATACATCCCAAAATGCAGTAGAAAGAATCATTTAAAAAAGTACTCCATATGAACCTCAACTTTGATGGAAATTGAACTTGAGCTGTAGATTTCCTACATTGAGACAGTGCAGTTTACTACAGAAGCTTGCATGAGGTGCATCTCAATTTGATGGAGAGGAGACCTCTAGATTCCTTTCCCAATAATAATATTTACAGCTAGTCTAGAGCTGCCGTAAAAGCATTATTTAAGTGGGAAGGTGTTTGAACACCTAAGCACACACGTTGGCTGAAACATGTTTGGACTGTAATGCCAGCTGATTAGACTCAGAACAAGTGTGACTAAACTAGAAAGCAGCAGTTACTAGCTGATTGGCAAAAAAATTAATTGAAAATATGAAATACACACACACATGCAAATCTTAAAATATATCAGTTTAGAGAATCAAAATATATTGAAGTAAAGGCAAATTCTACCTACAATTATTTCCAAATTAAGTAGGTAGTAATGTGTCACAATTAAATTGGACCTTCACTCCTAGGAACTACTTTTCCTCCTTGCATTCCTTCCCCCTCTATAATGTCAAAAGACCGTTTTTTTTTTTTGTTTAGATTTTTTATATTTGTTTTTTCTATGGCCCTGCCCCTGTTGCCATCATGGCCTAGACAAAATTGACATGTCAGGCTCCTGGAATATTCCCATCATACATCCCAAGAAACTGCGGGAGACGGGACTCACAGTGGCCAGCATGCATCATCGGAGGGCCAGTTGAACACAGAACAGGCAGCTGGGTTTCCAGTGACATCAGAGAGGCAGATGACAGCACAGGACCCAAACTGTTGCACTTGGGTAACAGATCGTTACGGGTCAATGCAGGATTTGCTGGGCAGGTGAGTATGGGATTCAAGGGCAACCTGAATAACAGTAAAAGGGGGAACAAATAGTTCAGAGGGAGTGAAGTTCTTCTTTAATACGATTATGGTGATTTGTGGAATCCTTGAGAGAATGTTAGGTTTTGGCTAATAATAATTTGTTTCTTTTTACTTTAGTTAGAATAGGGAGGGGTTAAAGCTTCCCCATTCTCATTGGGAAATTTTACATCACTTCCCGTCCATGACCTACAATAGAAAGGGAGAGGAAATCCATACAAAGAGAAGGGAATCCCCACTTAGTGGTCACCGGAAAAGGTGCCCCATTGGAAGATGTACCTTTTACAGTATTCCTGATCTGGTGCCAACTGTAAAATCTTGGGTTTCCCATCACTTTCTGCCTTAGTGACTACGGTCACCAGGATAAACAAAATTAAAAACTTGCAGGAATTCTATTACTTTCTTAAAATTGAAGACAAAAGGTTTTGGCAATACGCACAAGAAAACAGTTTGCGTTTATGTACTAGCAGCTGTGGAGTTTCTGGGTGAGGTTTACCTTTTAGAAACGAACCCTACACTTTTAGGGAGCTCTAAAGTGTTTTGGATTAACATTAATGGGTACTTTACGTAGGACTGATCACTTGGGAGGTAAATATTAATAATGCTCACCTTCATGTCCCTGATCAGCTGGTTTAAATTCCCATTCTGTACACGACTTGTCTGCCTCCTCCTTCCTTCACTGGGCTTGGATCCAACAGTTCTATGCAGGATCTCCAACACTTGTTAAGAGGAAGAAGCTGTCAGACGGGTCCTGGAAATACACAAGTTTGAATTCAAGTTTGAGAATCCTGAAATACACATTCCAGAAATGTATAAAGTTGAGTTATGCAGAACAAAACAGGTATAGATATTCAACCAAATCTTTATAGATTATATATTTCTGCACCAGTAGTTAGGAGGTATATAGCCCAAAATCATGTGACCCCCAATACACCCTAATAAAATAAAGGTCATACTTGAAAATTCAGGTGCCCGTTTTGGTTGTGGAGACTTAATAACTGTGTTCCATAGTGTACATATGTTTTTTTTTACCCTGGAGGAACTCTTGGAAAAAGTCCCAGATCTGGAGGAACCCCTAAAATCATTTTCTGAACTACATCTGACGATACATAGGGAGTGATCAGATCATTATAATTGGAACTGTGCTATTTCAAATATTATGAGCCACACATTTTCATTTTCTTCTAAATAAAATTTAGAAGAAACACAAAATCCTATCACACAATGCTTTGTGTTACATGTAGTGACTGCATTTACAGTATAATACGGTATGTTACACAAACAAAGCACTGCATGCTGTAAATATCTGACTAAGGTCCTCTACACACACTGGGCATTAAGACCCAGTGTATGAGGCTCTGGCACCATTCATCCCTGTCCAGCCACAGCGGCTGTTGTCCTCTCGCAGAGTTTAACAGGCTGCTGGCGGTGGGGCTAGATGATACACCTGCGCCTTCCACCTAAATGCCAAAGTCCCATGCACAGTGTACATGGGACCTTAGACTGACAGTTCACATAACAGACTGACTATGTTAAAGGGGTTGTAAAGGTTCACGTTTTTTCACCTTAATGCATTCTATGCATTAAGGTGAAAAAACACCTGGCAGCCACTGGCCCCCCTAGCCCCCTGTTTTACTTACCTGAACCCCTTCATTCAGTCGGCGGGAACATGCTGTCTCTCTCTCCATGGGCTCCCGGCTCTTGATTGGATAGATTGATAGCAACGCAGCCATTGGCTCCCGCTGCTTTCAACCAAATCCAATGACATGGGGGGCGGGGCTGAGTCCTGCATTCCTGCATTCGCCTCTATGGACGCTGAATGCTGGACTCAGGAGCACACCCACAAGGTAACCCCCTGGGAGAGTGCTTCTCCCAGGGGGTTATCTGATGCGGAGAGGAGCTGCGAGAGCCACCGATGGACGCCAGAAGAGCAGGTTCGGGGCCACTCTGTGCAAAACGAGCTGCACTGTGGAGGTAAGTATGATATGTTTGTTATTTAAAAAAAAACATTACCCTTACAATCACTTTAAGTGTGGCTCATGTCTTTGGAAATAGTACAGTTCCAATTAGGGTGATTTCTCAAATGCCTGGGGCAAAGACAGCTGTCCCTTGAAGAAGAAGCTGAAGCAGCTCAGTGGATAAGTGGTTAGCACTTCCACCTAGAAGCACTAGGGTCCTGGGTTAGAATCCCAACCACGGCACTATCTGCCTGTGGTTTGCATGCTCTTCCTGTGCCTGTGGGTTAGCTCCAGGTACTCGGGTTTCCTCCCACACTCCAAAGACATGCTGGTAGGTTAATTGGCTCCTGTCAAAATTTGGTCCTAGTATGTGTATGTATGAATGTGAGTTAGGGACTTTAGATTGTAAGCTCCTTGAGGGCAGGGGCTGCTGTGAATGTACAATGTACTGTATATGTAACGGGCTGCCATTTGATGGCACTATATAATCTCCTAGTTATTACAAGGGCACCTTGTTGGATTTTTATTTTACATTACAGACAATATAGCATATGTTTTCATACCTTTGCTGCCCTGATTCTAGTTTCATAGAGGAAGGAGCAAAACTCCCTTCTAGTTATCCCTGGAAGTGTAATGCCCTGTACACACGACCGGTTTTGCCGTCGGAATAAACTCTGAAGGTTTCTCTGATGGAACTCCGACGGAATTCCGCTCAAGCGGTCTTGCCTACACACGGTCACACCAAAGTCCGACCGTCCAGAACGAGGTGACGTACAACACATATGATGGGACTAGAAAAAGGAAGTGCAATAGCCAGTTGCCAATAGCTTCCGTCTCGTACTTGCTTCAGAGCATGTGTCGTTTTTGGTCCGTCGGAACAGCATACAGACGAGCGGTTTTCCCAATAGGAATTGGTTCCATCGGAAATATTCAGAACATGTTCCATTTCTAGGTCCGTCAGAATTTAAAAAAAAAAAAGTCCGCTGAGGCATACACACGATCGGAATAGACAATGAAAAGCTTCCATCGGACTTTTTCTGTCGGACATTCCGCTCGTGTGTACGCGGCATAAGAAGCAAGTGAGCTCTGAGCTCACAAGCATCTACTCTTAACTATATTTTTAAAGCCTTGGACTTGGCCCCTTAGGAAGAATACATTATTCATCAAAGTGGTTTTACAAACCAACATTAATGCTGAACTTCTGCTTACTTTTTTAACTTTATGGGCAGAAAGTATTTTTGGCGGTAATGTAGAAACAGGAGAGCAGCTCCCTGAGGTCGGCTCCTAGGACAATGTCTGCTTTCTCATTATACAATCCACATTCCACTCTCTACTACTTCCAGCAGTGTAGTTAACACAAGCTGGCGTGAGGGATGCTGAGACCAGGCCATCTGCTAATCACTACTATCTTAGATGGACAGCTATAATATATATTTAATCATATGGTGGATTTTGTTCTCAAACACAAAGCCAGTGTTCTGATTCTTGATTGCAACCTGTGGAAACATTCTCAAATGTTTCCTGCACTTTCATAAAGACATAAATACTATCAGAGCCACTACATATGGAATGAAAACAGGAAAGGCTAATTGTTTCAAGACCAGGGCTATTAGTTGTTGAATAAAAAAGTATTACTTTCCGTTCTTTGTCCTGATTACACAATGAACATGGATGGGAGGATAGGCAGAGGAAGCATTCATTGAAATGTGTATTACAATGATTTGGAGAGAATGAATTACACAATGTAAGCTTCTTAAGACTACATGGAGCTGATTTTAACAAACTGGATGAATGAAGTTTGTTCCATTGAAGGAAGTGTGTGTTTTCAGTAGCAACACTACCATAGTTATAAGACAGTAGCTGTATGTTAGGAAGTGATTTAACCACTGAAGAATTGCCTTACCCACCCCACCAAAAAAATGTACACAAGACCCTGGTGGCCATGCCTGCAGCTCTGTGATCAATTTCCATCTGTCATAATGTCTGCATACAGTTTGTATATTCTCTGTATACTTATATAGGATTGTTGGGGGTTCTCCAGTTTCCTGTAATAATTCAAAGTTGTAGTAGGCTAACCAGGTCCTAAACAAGGATTCTTATCCTTTTTATGAATACAGACCCCAAAGTATTGCCCAATATGTCCCCATACCCCATTCGTTAGATTGTCAAAGCATCATCATCACTAGTCCCATTAGGTAATGTCAGTAGCTTGGTTTTACTTTACAGCTGAAAGAGAACCATATGAATTTTATCACATATATATGTTTTTTTATAAAAACCACAAATCACAAATACACAAGCCAGCTATAACTAGTGAGGTTCCTTGTATGTAAACTAACACATTAAGACCCCTTTCACACTGGGGCGGTTTGCAGGCGGTATTGCGCTAAAAATACCGCCTGCAAACCGCCCCTAAACAGCCTCCGCTGTTTGTTCAGTGTGAAAGCCCGAGGGCTTTCACACTGAAGCGGTGCGCAGGCAGGACGGTGAAAAAAGTCCTGCAAACCGCTTTTTTGGAGCGGTGAAGGAGCGGTGTATTCACCGCTCCTTCACCGCTCCTGCCCATTGAAATCAATGGGACAGCGCGGCTATACCGCGGCAATACCGCGGCTATAGCCGCGCTGTACGAGGGATTTTAACCCTTTTTCGGCCGCCAGCTGGGGTTAAAACCGCCCCGCTACCGCTGCAAGAACGACGGTACAGCAGCGCTAAAAATAGCGCTGTTGTACCGCCGACGCCCCCACCGTCCCAGTGTGAAAGGGGCCTAAGCGTATTTCTCCATTTTGGTTCCCAGCTGAATAATGCAGATAATCCAGTTAAATTATTTTTAAATTATTACAACCTCCAATTAAAGTATAACCTCTTTTTTTTGTTTTAGATAGGGGAGAGTATGGAAAGGTTAAACCCTCTGTTACGGTTATTTCTGTCTTTGTCCCTATTTGAGGAGATTCAACACTCACCAAGTGCTGGTGAAAAAAGTGTCGAGAATCCCCAAATTTTTGAGTTTTCCCCAGAACAAGAGGTGAGGACAAATCATTCAATGGGGACCTGTTCTGGGAATATTCGTGTAAGGGCTCTTTCACACGGGGCGGATCAGTGATTATCCGCCCCTTAAACACCCGCTTGCTCAGCGGGGATCGCTCCGCCGATCCCCGCTGAGCAGGAAGATGACAGGTCCATCGCTGCACACTGTGCAGCAACGGACCTGTCAGAGCACCGCTCTCCCCTATGGGGGATCGGGTGATGACGAACCGTAGTGTCCGTCGTCACCCGATCCGAAAAATGGATGGAAAAGTAGGGTTTTCCTCCGTTACACTTTTCGGATCGGAGCGGGTCGGATGTCAGCGGACATGTCACCGCTGACATCTGACGCTCCATAAGGACACATGTATGTCCGTTTTTCATCCGAAAACGGAAGGATGAAAAACGGACATACGGATCCCTCGTGTGAAAGAAGCAGGGGAATCCCCCTCACTTCGAAAGATAGCCTCTAACATCATGTTGCATCCTTAGAACAAGAAGTGGATGGAAGTTTCCCCAATGGTGCAAAGACAGCAAAAAATACACTGACTAGGGTGTTAACCCTTCCAAAATTATAAAGGAAAGATTGGGCTATGCATACACTTTAAGGCAAGTATCCATGTTTGAGTGTTGCAGGGACTTTATAAGCTGCTTCAGGGGCAGGAACTGATGTTAATGGACTGTGTACTCTGTAAAGCACTGAGCAATAAATTAACATTATTATGACAGGTATTTACATAGCTCTGTCAATTTACGCAGCGCTTTACATATATATTGTACATTCACATCAGTCCCTGCCCTCAAGGAGCTTACAATCTAAGGTCCCTATCTCACATTCATACATACGCGGGCCAATTTAGACAAGATCCAATTAACCTATCAGCATGTCTTTGAGGTGTGGGAGGAAACCCACACAGGCAGAACATGCAAATTCCAGGCAGGTAGTGTCATGGTTGGGATTTGAATGGGTGACCCTAGTGTTGCTAGACAGAAGTGCTAACCACTTAGCCACATTATATCAATATGGTAAATAAGTAGAAATAAAATAAATATGTTACAAACATAAATGGGTGTCAGTACCGAGAACACCTCCGGGGTTAACACTAGGTTACTAGACATTAAATTCAACAGGCTGGAACAGTCTGCCAACCCCCAAAAACTGGAAGAGGTTTAAAGAGGAGATGTTGCCTGTTTTGACTAATCAGATGCATGCTTTAGTTTTCGCTTTAGTTCTAGAATGACAGCAGATGAAATTGGGTTGCCAAGATTAACATTTCCATTTTCCTTCCAGTTATTATGACTCAGATTCCAATAGTGTAACAGTAACAGGGTCTCGTTAAAAAAAATTCATGCAGTCTTACATAGCCATTAAAAGAAACCTGAACTGAGTGAAATACAAGGGCTGCCATGGGGGCAAATTTCTAAAGAATACAAGTTTCCTGGCTGTCTCTGTCTTCAAGTCCCTGGTCTGGAAGTCATAAGTAGTAGGAGATAATGCAGCTATCATTGCTGACCTCCCTTTCTAAAAATACTAACTGTCTGGCTGCCATGGTGAACTTCATGCTGCCCATGTGCAGTGCACTTCAGTTTGCCCCCAAAGCCTCCTGGGATGCATGGCATAAGTATCCCAGAAGGCTTCAGACAGCAGTTAACGTTATTTTTGTTTAGGCAAGAAAGGTGGAAGTGTGGGATGCACTTCCCAAATAAAATGTACCTGCCCCCTTCCTCCCCCAATTCACATTTTGATGTGAATGTACATAATATATATGTAAAGCACTGCGTAAATTGTTGGCACTATATTACCAAAAGTATTGGGACGTCTGCCTTTATATGCACATTAACTTTAATAGCATCCCAGTCTTCTTAGTCCATAGGGTTCAATATTGAGTTGGCCCACCCTTTGCAGCTATAACAGCTTCAAATTGTCTGGGAAGGCTGTCCACAAGGTTTAGGAGTGTGTCTATGGGAATGTTTGACCATTCTTCCAGAAGCGCATTTGTAAGGTCAGGCACTGATGTGGACAAGAAAGCCTGGCTTGCAGTCTTTTCTCTAAATCATCCCAAATGTGTTCTATCGGGTTGAGGACAGGACTCTGTGCAGGCCAGTCAAGTTCCTCCACTCCAAACTTGCTCGTCCATGTCTTTATGGACCTTGCTTTGCTCTGGTCCAAATCATTTGGTGGAGGGGGGATTATGGTGTGAAGTTGCTTTTTCAGGGGTTGGGCTTGGCATCTTAGTTCCAGTAAAGGGAACTCTTAAGGCGTCAGCATACCTAGACATTTTGGACAATTTCATGCTCCCAACTTTGCAAGAACAGTTTGGGGATGGCCCCTTCCTGTTTCAACATGACTGCACACCAGTGCACAAAGCACTAATATGTTAGACTCAATCTTACTGATGAATCCTTAAAATAGACATTCCACATACAACAACGATTTTGGCAGTCAAAATTAAATAGCACTTTTTATTGATCTTCTAGGTTAACGTCACATAAAGATGCTTTGGTTTATCACAGATTTTTATAAAGATGTTCTGGTAAATCACAGACTGTCAGATTTGCAATTTGCTGTCACGGTTAAAAAATGTTGCTGATGTAAGAAATGTTTGTGAAACGTCTACAGAAAAACCTGCTCCTCATCGTACTGTTTTAATAAACAGTGAAGAATTGCAAATGACACATGGCTGGATAGCTGACATAAAACATATGAATAGCAAGTAAACAGGCATGATGATACACTCTGACCCTCATTGCACTTAGTGAAGAATATTTAATAAGACAAAGAGCAATGGGATCAATGAGTAAAACACTACATCACTTAACAGCCAGAAAAAAAGAGTCCTTCCTGCTTTTTTTTTGTGTATTTTATTAAATACTATAAATTGCTTTAAGAGCCCCTGTCATCAGGCTAAAAAATTGCAGGTAAAACACAGAAAAATCAAGTCACTTGTTGCTAGAGAATGAGACTAGTACAGAAGAATAATTTCCCTAGCACTGCCCCCTCCCTTAATGTACACCATAGCCCTCTCCTCTTCTGGAGGTATCTGATTCCTGCCTGCTGGGGCTGCTGACATCACGTCCTAGATGGGGACCCCAGCAGCAGTCTCCGGATGTCCACAGAAGGGAGGATTTTACATTATTATTATTGTAGCGCTGGTAGATTTTCAATCTACCGCTGATAGGTAAATTTAGTGGGTTATCTGTTCATACATAGTCAGATTTGCAGCTTGGCTGAGTTGCATGTAGTTTCACACTGTGCCTGTGGGTGTTGTTGTCACCATGGGTCGGTTTTGGAAAGGCAACACGCTGAAGTGTATGAGTGCTCCTCTGTCCCGGAGATAACTTGGTGGAGGAGGTCCCCCGAGTTGCATTCTGGGAGAGGGTATTTATGGGTCAGACGCCATGTTTTAGGGTTTTTTTTGTTCCACCTGCTGGCCCTCCTGGCCGACAGGTATGTGCTAGGAGTACTACCTCATGGTCCTCCGTCCGGGAGGCCCACGTAGCTGCAGTGTGTGGGTGGGCCCAGAAGCCTGTCTGGGGCCTACCACAGCGACAGAGGAATGGTCCTGGGCTGTCTGTCCTAGAGGGAAGAAGCTGGACAACCGAGGAGATCCCAGGGGAGGACCCGTCATGGAAGGATCATGCAGAGTGCTGGTCTGGAGAGGGGCCTGGTGACTCAGTTGGAGGGCACATCCTAAAGTAACCCTACCGCATAGTACTGCCGGGTTGGCTTAAAGGTTCTAGTGCTGTGTTTGCTGTTCATCATAAACCATTACATCCTGTGGCAGAGGATCGTACGGGTTTTGTTCCACTCAAGTCTGTGGCAGAGACTTTTGTTCGTGCTACGTACTGGCTGCTAGGTTAGTGAGAGAAACCTATCCAGGCTGGCAAAGATTCAACTCTAAAGAGATAGTACATTCATTAACAAGTTCTAAATTCCTAATGCTACACCAAGAAAAGGTATTTGAACTTCCCTGCAACTATCCTTCTACCTCTTTCCTGCTACTTCCATCAATTTACGTTTATTAAAGCATTGGAAAAGATTCTCAAGTGTCCGGTGCCTACATCGTATGGTGATAAACTCAACGGGACCCTAGACCCGGTTCTGGTGAAATAGAGGTAGCGAAGGTAATGGTAACAGCCCGCAATAAACCAGCAGCTCCACCGTGAGTTAGTGCTACATTAATATTATACAGGATTTATATAGTGCCAACAGTTTACGCAGCGCTTTACAATAAAAAAGGGAGACAATACAGTTATAATGCAATAAAATACAAGAGGATTAAGAGGGCCCTGCTCAGAAGATCTTATAATCTAATAGGGTGGGGATGTTAGTTACATGTAGAAAATAAGTTAAATGCACTGCAATTGGTACTCTGGAGAAAGCTGGAACGTGCTCAAAGATAAGTATTCCAGAAATGATTTTATTATATTACAGTAGGAAGTAGAAAAATGGTTTTGGTCTGAGTTAAAGCTAAAACTCTAGGCAGATATAATAAAAGACATAGATAAATGCAACTCTGTAAGAATGAACACATTATCAAATGTATTCTTTAAAAACAAACAGTGTAAGTACCTGCATTTGACCTGGAATCAGTCTTTTATATCCCCTGTATAGCAGTGTGAGAGGAAAAAGTACAAGGAGCCAACCAGTTCATGTGCTGGCAAGAAGCACACAGACAGGAGGAGAAAGCAGATTGACAGAGAGATGAGCTCATCATCACTGCTTCTCTGGATTCACAGGCTGGGGTGGATCTAGTACATCCTGGGCTCAAAGAGAAGGGGTTGAATGAGGCTGGCTATCACACTGAGTACATCTAGTGGCAGAAAAAAGTACAGTGGGGAAAACTCTAAATTTAAGCTGAATTTAGAGGCAAATGCTAGTTTTGTTATTTTATCTTTTAATAAACTATATTCATTTTTCTTATTTTTATTTTTTTGCTGGAGTTCTGCTTTCATTTTGTTGGCAAGAGATGTGTGTTTGACTCACTAGTGTCTGTTTTTACATCATTAACACTTGCCAGTCACTAGGCCCATCTGTTGTTACTCTTATGCCGCGTACACACGGCCGGACTTCCCGACAGAAAAAGTCAGATGGGAGCTTTTGGTCGGACATTCCGACCGTGTGTATGCTCCATCGCACTTTTTCTGTCTGCATTTCCGACGGACTCAGCTATAGAACATGTTCTAAATCTCTCCGTCGGAAATGCCGACGGAGTTTAGCCTGTTGGCAAGTCCGTTCGTGTGTACGCGGCATTACTGCTAGCGGTGATGCTTTGCAAGTGATGTAAAGGTGTGAGAAGGGGAAACTGCAAGAAGGTGATATAGACTATAGAGAGAAGGGAGTCACACAGAGGTTTAATCGGCATTCTCTTATGTTATCTAATTGATATGAGGGAAGGTATTCTGTCATAACCCATCATTAATGCAGGCTCTCACTGCTGAATTATTCCTTTGGAAATACTACAGTGCCTTGAAAAAGTATTCATACCCTTGACATTTTCCACATTTTGTCATGTTACAATGTAAATGTATTTTATTGGGATTTTATGTGCTAGACCAACACAAAGTGGCACATAATTGTGAAGTGGAAGGAAAACTATAAATGGTTTTTCAAACATTTTACAAATAAATATCTGAAAAGTGTGGCGTGCATTTGTATTCAGCCCCCTTTACTCTGATACCCCTAACTAAAATCTAGAGGAACCAATTGCCTTCAGAAGTCACCTAATTAGTAAATAGAGTCCACCTGTGTGTAATTTAATCTCAGTATAAATACAGCTGTTCTGTGAAGCCCTCAGAACCTTAGTGAACAAACAGCATCATGAAGGCCAAGGAACACAGCAGACAGGTCAGGGATAAAGTTGTGGAGAAGTTTAAAGAATGGTTAGGTTATACAAAAAATATCCCAAGCTTTGAACATCTCACGGAGCACTGTTCAATCCATTATGCAAATGAAAAGAGTATGGCAAGGCCATCCATCTAAACTGACAGGCCGGGCAAGGAGAGCATTATTCAGAGAAGCAGCCAAGAGGCCCATGGTAACATTGGAGGAGCTGTAGAGATCCACAGTTAAGGTGGGAGAATCTGTCCACAGGACATGTGCACTCCATAAATCTGGCCTTTATGGAAGAGTGGCTAGAAGAAAGCCATTGTTGAAAGAAAGCTATAAGAAGTTCTGTTTGCAGTTTGCGAGAAGCCGTGTGGGGGACACAGCAAACGTGGAAGAAGGTTCTCTGGTCAGATGAGACCAAAATTGGCCTAAAAGCAAAACGCTATCCTCCAAAGATAAGGGTACTATCTCCACCATGTATCAATATTTAAATGAACTTAACCTTCCCATTAAATCATCAGCAATGCTCAGCTGGGAAGCGGAAACAGGCCAAGAGAAAACCCCAGAGGATTGGCTGGACATGATTTAAAATATGCACAGATGCACAAAATCTATGGCAGTGAAGGAGACGGTGGTAAAACTCCATACTGGATGGTACTACACTCTATCCAGACTGCACAGATTTTGCCCCTTGGTCCCTGGGAACTGCTTTAGAGGTTGCCCAGACAGGGGGACACACCTCCACATTTTTTGGAGCTGTAGAGTACTTCAGCCTCTTTGGCTGCCAAGGTGGCATAAATCACTGAGACTCAACTCACCCTGACCTACCAGATGTGCCTTTTCTTTGCGGAACTTCCAGGTACTACCGCCCCGGATCAGAAACTGGCCTATACTCTATTTAGTGCAGTACAATGGGCAATAGCGCTCCATTGGTGCTCTCTGGTAGTCCCCTGGGACCAAGTCTTATGACGCATGGAAGCAGTTAGACTAATGGAGAGAGTTTACCCCACGCTTATGGACACTATGCAGATATTTGAAAGAAAATGCGCCTCTTGATCACCTTATGGTTTTTAACCACTTGCCGACCGCCGCATGTACATATACGTCGACACAATGGCACGGACAGGCAAATGGGCGTACAGATACATCCCTTTAAATTTGCCCGCCGCAAGCTCCGTGAGTGTGATCGCGGGTCCCGCGGACTCGATGGATACCCGCGATCATCTCACGGAGAGGAAGAACGGGGAAATGCTGATGTAAACAAGCATTTCCCCATTCTGCCTAGTGACACTGACACTGATCACCGCTCCCTGTAATCGGGAGCGGTGATCAGTGTCGTGTCACACGTAGCCCCTCCCCCCCACAGTTAGAATCACTCCTTAGGACACACTTAACCCCTACAGCGCCACCTAGTGTTAACCCCTTCACTGCCAGTCTCATTTACACAGTAATCAATGCATTTTTAATTGCACTGATCGCTGTATAAATGTGAATGGTCCCAAAATAGAAAAAAGTAAAAAATAATGCGTTTTTTTCAAAATTGTCGCTATTTTTTTGTTTAGAGCGGATAAAAATAAAGACCGCAGAGGTGATCAAATACCACCAAAAGAAAGCTCTATTTGTGGGGAAAAAAGGACGTCAATTTTGTTTGGGAGCCACGTTGCACGACCACGCAATTATCAGTTAAAGTGACGCAGTGCCGAATCGCAAAAAGTGCTCTGGTCTTTTGCCAGCCAAATGGTCCGGGGCTTAAGTGGTTAATGTTCTTGACTGTTCATTTCTACTTACACAGAAAATTTGAATGCCTTAGTGTCTTCATTCCCTACCCTTTTGTTTTTTGTTTTTTTGTTTTTTTTCTCTTTCTCTCTTTTTATGTACTAGTTTTGATCTGGGTTGTCTAACATGACAGCCATATTGTATAGATAGCTTTGCTATAATTGTATTTGACCAAATTCTGGAAAATTGAGGACAAAATGTCTTATGCATCTAATTTACCAGTTTGATCTGTTGAAATATATGTGGTTAATTGATATGATGAATATATCTATATGTTGTATCTTGTTACATGTATTCTTTATACCAAAAATAAAAATCATTTGTTAACAAAAAATAAAAGCAAAACACTATGTGTGGCAGAAAACTAACACTGTACATCACCCTGAACATTCCATCCCCACCGTAAAACATGGTGGTGGCAGCATCATGTTGTGGGGATGCTTTTCTTCAGCAGGGACAGGAAAGCTGGTCAGAGTTCATGGGAAGATGGATGGAGCCAAATACAAGGCAATCCTAGAAGAAAACACGTTAGGCCCCTTTCATAGAATTGTGCTTTTAGCTGCAGACAGATGAAGTTATCTACCGCAGCTAAACGCACACAATGCTTTCCTATGGCCTCATTCACACACTGCATTTAGCAACGGTTTCGTTACATGCGGTTTTGTGCAGATAGAAAAAATAAAGTTGACTGCGTCCAGGAACGATTTAGCGCAGCTATCTGCACATAACTGCAGGTAATCGCAGTGTACTATTTCTCCTGCGGATAGCAGTGGCAACAAAGAAAGAAAAACAACAAGAAGCACATCAGAAATGGCAAGAAGAATGTTCCAACGTAGCTAAATGCAGCTAAGGGCAGCCCCATGTAAACGCACGTAAACGCAGCTAATTGCAATGTAGAACTGCAAGTGAACACTGTGCCAGGATTCTCTGAATTTCAAAATAACAAAACATGCTTTTAACAGCGGCAGAACAGCCGCCCGTGTGAAATAGACCTTAGAGTCTGCAAAAGACTTGAGACTGGGGCGGAGGTTCACCTACCAGCAGGACAACAACCCTAAACATACAGCCAGAGCTACAATGGAATGGTTTAGATCAAAGCATATTTATGTGTTAGAAGGACCCAGTCAAAGTCCAGACCTAAATCCAATTGAGAATCTGTGGTAAGACTTGAAAATTGCTGTTCACAGACGCTCTCCAACCAAACTGAAAGAGCTTGAGCTTGATTTTTCAAAGAAGAATGGGCAAAAATGTCACTCTCTAGAGATACCCAAAAATACTTGCATGCTGTAATTGCAGTGAAAGGTGGTTCTACAAACTATTGACTCAGGGGGGGCTGAATACAAATGTACGTCACACTTTTCATATATTTACAGTATTTGTAAAAAAAATGAAAAACATTTATCATTTTCCTTTTACTTCACAATTATGTGCCACTTTGTGTTGGTCTATCACATAAAATCCCAATAAAATACATTTATCTTTTTGGTTGTAACATGACAAAATGTGTATGGGTATGAATACTTTTTCAAGGCACTGTAGCTGCCTGGTGGTTATGCTGCCCTTTGACTTCAGTATGTTGACTGACCTAAAACAAGCATGCAGATAAGGAATGTAATCTTTTTTATTTATACATGTCCCATGTATAGCAGGAACATGGATCTCTGTCTTCCCACAGTACAAGCACCCCCCACAGTTAGCAAGCACTCCCTAGGGACACATTTAACCCTTTGATCGCCCCTGATGTTAACCCCTTCCCTGCCAGAGTCATTAGTACAGTTACAGTGCATATTTTTTAGCACTGATCACTGTATTGGTGTTACTCGTCCCCAAAAAGCGTCACTTAGTGTCTGATTTGTCCACCGCAATATCGCAGTCCCGCTATAAGTTGCTGATTGCCGCCATTACTATAAAAAATAAATAAATAAAAATTCCATAAAAATATCCCAAAGTTTGTAGGCGCTATAACTTGTGTGCAAACCAATCAATATACGCATATTGGGATTTTTCTTGACCAAAAATGCGTTGCAGAATACACATTGGCTTAAACTGATGAAGAAATTCGATTTTTTACATTTTTTTTTTTTATTGGATATGTTTTATAGCAAAAAGTGAAAAATATTTGTTTGTGTTTTTTCAAAATTGTCTATATTTTTCAAAATTGTTTATAACGCAACAAATTAAAACCACAGAGGTGATCAAATGCCACCAAGGGAAAAAAAGGACATTCATTTTACTTGAGTACAGTGTCCCACGACCGCACAGTTGTCAGTTAAATTATCGCAAAAAATGGCCTGGTCATGATGGGGGGCAAACCTTCCAGGGCTGAAGTGGCTAAAGGGTTCAATGCTTCTCCGTGGTCTCATAAATGCTCTCATCACTTAACATCATGCCAACACTTGGAGTCGAAGAAATTCAGAAGGTAATACACTGTGTCTAACCTGTCATAATCCATTCAAGAGTATTACCAAATATAACATGCTCTTTGCTGAACAACTACTATTTTTATTGGTCTAGTGAGAGGTTTGCTGTGGTATAGCTTGAGGTGTGTGGTTAATACAGCCTCATGCATTTTGAATCTGGAGAGAGATCTAAGGAATTTTATGAAAACACCAATGTGGAGAGAAATCTGTCAGAATATAAGCATAGCTTATGTCAGAACTAACCTAAAACAATGTTGAATTGTAACCACATTCCCATCCAGGACATGCATTTTGCCCAGGAATGTGTAATAGTGAGATGCTTTAAACGATAGGAACATATTATGTGATTGCCAATAGCTGCAGTCATGTTCTCATATCTCTTCTCTGACATGAGAAGATGTTATCAAAATGACTCTAAAAGAATGTCTAAACCCCACAAGAGATCAGATATACATCGTGATGAATCTGTCTAGTGTAGTTCCCTGCTTAGCCCTCTGATATAACCATGTAGAACTGATATTCCTGAAATCTAGCATATAAACATAATATATACTCTAAATTACTTAAAACACTTATATTACAAACTGTTGCATATTGCGAAAACTGACAGTTTAGGTGTATATCCTATTGACTAGTGCTTTGTCATTTACAATGTACTGCAAAATCACAGGTGATGAGAATATTCAACATTTTACTTTTTAAAGATTAAAAGTTTAAATGTAAGGTCACCAAGTTAAAGTGTACCTTTGCCCAGACTATGGGCTTTAAATGATTTAAATATTCATAGCAAGTAATAAACAAGTTTTAATACAAGCCATCAATGACCTCGCTAGCTGCATGTAATTTAAAGTAAGTCATTCTCAAAGATTAAAACAAAAACTCTAAAGTCTGTTTCTGTGAGTTTCTAACAGCGTAGATCAGTGGTCTCCAAACTGCCACCCTGGGGCCGGGTGCGGCCCTTTGCTTGCCTTTATCTGGCCACTGAGGCATTATTCCTGCCACTGACATCAACAATGAGGTATAATTCCTTCCACTGATAACAAAAATGAGGCACTATTCCTGCCACTGACATTAACAATTTCTCCTCTTAATACCAAAGATCGGCATTGTTTACTCGCACTGGGCAAAAGTCTCAAGTTTGAAGGACAGTAAACTGGCCTTTTCTTTAGAAAGTTTGGAGACCCCTGATGCAGAATCTTCTGATAGAGGGCTGGCAGGTTGACAAGATTCTGGAGCTATAAAAAATAATAGGAACAAAAAAGATTTCCGTGCCTCTCTTGTGAAGTCAGCCACAAAGGCCAAGAAAAACAAAGGCAAGGATTGTGTTAATTTTTGTGCCATTGACTTTTTAAGATTGTATCATGAGCTGTCCAGAGTGGCCTTAAAGTGTTACTTTCACCCTCTTCCACTACTTACCTCCATTCCACCCCTCCTTCCACCCTCTTTAGGTATTGAGCTGTGTTTTTTTTTTAGTTAAAAATGTCAAGCCCCACCTCCCCATGCACATGCACACTGCCCGTTATGCCTTCAGGGACATACACGTCACATATCCCAGGAGGCATAGCCATCCATTCAGAAAAGGAGGAGGAGGCGGGCCTATGGGCACATCATCGGGAGGCCTGCCCGCTGAACCAGGAATGTCGTCAGGCCTCTTGATGAGGTCAGAGAGAACATGGCAGTGTGGGCCAAGCCATGGTCCGGCATGAGAGGACATCACTGGATCCGCTGGATGGGTGCAAATTCTCTTCAAAGTGTTCTCTGGTCTATTGACGTGTTTGATGTCATCATGCCAGCTCAGAATAGCTCTCTATGGCCCTCAAAAAAAAAAGTTTGTGGATGCATGTGAGTCTGGCAAGATGTTTAAAAAGATTACCAAATTGTTTGAAATTGAGGGGCCATACCAGCTTCTGAGGCCCAGGGTGTACTTACTTTTTGCACAGTACATTGTTACATGTATTGGTATTTTTGTTGAATAAATAATCGAAAAAGCAATCCTGCAGTCCTTGTGTTTTTATTTAAAGTTTTACTAAACCCACAACAGAAAAAATCAGTTTGTATATGCAGTAAAGCATGCTTCTTATACTCACTGTGGGGTGTTAATCTTCTGCATTGTGTGGAAAAGCTGTTCTCAGATCCTCCCCTTCTTCTACAGTCACATAGTTACATAGTTAGTATGTTAGTTACTACATAACAACAAAATCCATCAGATTTTTTCCGACGGATGTTGGCTCAAACTTGTCTTGCATACACACGGTCACACAAAGATGGTCGGAAATTCCGAACGTCAAGAACCCGGTGACGTACAACACGTACGACAAGCCGAGAAAAATGAAGTTCAATAGCCAGTGCGGCTCTTCTGCTTGATTCCGAGCATGCATGGCACTTTGTGGGTCGGAATTGTCTACACACGATCGGAATTTACGCGAACGGATTTTGTTGTTGGAAAATTTTAGATCCAGCTCTCAAACTTTGTGTATCAGAAATTCCGATGGAAAAAGTCTGATGGAGCCCACACACGGTTGGAATTTCCGACAACAAGCTCCGATCGCACAATTTCCTTCGGAAGGTCCAGTCGTGTGTACAGGGCATTATAAGACAGTCAGAGGAGAATGAAAACTCCTCCTACAAGCTTTAACCAATGCTCGCCTGGACACTGATAGAAGTCACAGGACTGCTATATACTGCTGATGAGAAAAGGTATTTAGCAGTTTATATTTACTAAAATAATTGTATTTCCATGTTCTGTGTACTGTGGGAGATCAGATATTGGGAATGCAGGGTCAAAAAATAATTACCAGTTTCCATGGGGTGTACTTATATTTTCACATGACTGTAAGTTAGGATGTTAGGATTACAGTTACAGGGAGGTTTGACGTTAGGGTTACAGGGGTGTCACCCTTAACCACTTGCTTACCAGGCACTTAAACCCCCCTCCTATCCAGACCAATTTTCAGCTTTCAGCACTGATGCACTTTGAATGACAATTGTGCGGTCATGCTATACTGTACCCAAATTAAATTTTTATCATTTTTTTCCCCCACAAATAGAGCTTTCTTTTTTCTTTTTTGTTAAAAAAATTTAAAAAGACAGAATTTAAATTTTTTTTTTTTTTAATATTTTGTTATAAAATTTTGCAAACAGGTAATTTTTCTCCTTCATTGATGTATGCTGATGAGGCGGCACTGATGGGCACCGATAGGTGGCAGTGATGGGCACTGATGGGTGACGGTGATGGGCACTCATGGGTGGCAATAATGGGCACTGATCAGTTACATTGATAGGCAGCACTGTTAGGTGGCACTGATTGGCACCACTGGTGGGCATTGATAGGTGGCACTTGTGGGCATTGATAGGTGGCACTCATGGGCATTGATATGTGGCACTGGTGGGCACTGTGGGCACTGGCAGGTGGCAATGGCAGGTGGTACTGGCAGGGGGTACTAGTGGGCACAGATGAGGCATAATTGCCTCTTCCTCTTCAGGACCGATGTCCCTTGCAGATAAGCCAGTGATCGGCTTATCGATTACCAAGCTTTTGTTTACGTCATGTGATCAGCTATCATTGGCTGACAGCTGATCACATGGTAAGGGGCCAGGATCGGCCCCTTACTCGGATCTGTGATCACCCGAGTCTCAGTGACTCGGTGATCACAGCATGGGAGCGCGGACGGTGCACAGGGAAGACCGTCATATGACAGCCTCCCGGAAATTCAGGTCCGCTCTGTGGCCCTCATTCGGCTATAGTGCGGATGCTAAGAGGTTAAAGAGGTTACAATTATAGGGAGACTTAAACAGGAGCTCCAGGTTCCCCCCAAAAAATTAAATGTCAGCAGCTACAAATAGTGTAGCTGCTGACTTTTAATATTAGGGCACTTACCTGTCCAGGCATCCAGCGGTGTCCTCACCCGAGCAAATTTTTTAATTGACTATCAAGTGCTGGCATCACCATCTTAAATAAGGGAAACCGGCAGTGAAGTCTTGCTACTTCACAGCCGGTTTCCTACTGCATATGTGCAAAGCACACTGCACTTTGTAAATGGCCCACAGTCTTCTGTGATCCGCGAAGTGTCCCAGAAGGCTGCAAGGGGAAGGAGGGGGCCGAACTTCCGGCTCAGTTTGCCACGGTGAACTGAGCCGCAGGTGGGAGCGTGTACCTGTGAAACCCAGGTGCCCACTCCCCCCCAAAAGATGCCAAATGTGCCAGTGGGGGGGGGGGGGGGGTTTGTGGTTGTTGGCATCAGACAAGCGGAGCTTCCCCTTTTGGGTGGAGCTCCGCTTTAAGGTTAAAATTATAGAGAAGCCTAGCATTAGAGTTAGAGAGTGCTGTATTAATGTACCCTATTCATTAAAATGTGCTGCACTGTAACACAAGTGCACCAGAAATGCCTTCCTTTAGTATGTAGGGTTGCCATTTCAAATAATGGCAATGCAACACCCTACGGTGTGTTATGCCTATGGAATGGGGAGGTGTGAGGCCAGCCTTAGAGTTAGATTTACAGGGAAGGTTTGTGTTAAAGAGGAGTTCCGCCTAAAAAAAAGATTAAAAAAGCCAGCAGCTACAAATACTGCAGCTGCTGACTTTTAAAATAAGGACACTTACCTGTCCAGGGCACTCGTGATGTCCTCCCCAGAAGCCGACCCATCCCTCAGCTCTGAGTGGAGGCGCCGGCATTGCAAGTAAGGGAAGCCTTGCGGCTTCACAGCCTGGTTCCCTACTGCGCATGCGCGAGTCGCGCTGCATGTTCTAAGTGGTCCCTGCTGTCTTCTGGGACCTGTGTGTCTCCCAGAAGACAGCGCGGGGAACTGAGGAGGGGCTGGACATGGCGTAGATCACCGCAGATACTGTGGCAATCTTTTGCCGGAAGTGGGAACAAATACCTGTATTAGACACGTGTCATTAAACATGTCAAATCCGGACAGTGGAATTTCCATTTTTGGGTGAAACTTTAAGGTTTTCAGGAGTGTTGGTGCTAGGGTTACAAGCAGGCTTAGAGTTTAAGAGAAGGTTAGCTTTGGAGGGGGATTTGAGGTAGGGCATTGCTCTCTGCACCATGAGCTCTGTACAGATCTACTTGTGCTAATGGTTCTCTTTGGAAATGTTGAGAGCTGTAATATTGTAGCTCAAGGAACTTTAATATGTTGCAAGCTGTTTAGGCAAATAGATGTCATTCAGCTATGTTCCCAAACAGATTAAGTCTTTCAACATTTAATAGTTTAAAAATATGGAATGTCGTTATCGCAGGAACACAGTTTAGTTCCAAAATAAATATGTTTACATAACATAATTATGACATGTTAAGAAAGGCAGGAGTGATGGGGTATCTGTCCTAGCTCTGTTGTCTTACAAGGGACACCTGTTCTACTGTTTGATTTCTTTTGTATTGTGTAGGAGGCTGGATGACAGCTTTTGTTTTACTGATGCCAGAAACTCTTTAATCCAGGAATGGTTTTTATTATGCTAAATTAGTAATGCTGACATTAGATTGTGTTTGGAATACGTATCTTAACAGCATATGTGTTATACCATGATAAAGGCCACTACAGGTCAAGAGATGGACCACCAGTTGCCTGGAGAGATATAAGAATGGTATGTAATGTACACAAAAGCTGAATTATCACATGACCATATTGCAATACGAAATGTGATATAATTAAGGGAACCCCCTCGTGAATGATTCTAAAAACATTTTTTCTTGCAGGCCCAAGATTTGATTAGAAACTAGAGCTACAAGTCCACCTAACTTATCAGATTTGTTCACTTATAATGGTACTTTATAAGTGTAAATATCCATGTAGGAAGGATGGTCTCTGCCAAGTGACAAATAGGGCCTTGATTTTGCTTCCAGGAGGTCTGAATAATGCGGTTGTTTTTTCCCTAGCCATCTCCGTTTAATACAATCAAATTCTGTATATGGCAACCTACGTAATAAAGGCTACAATAAGCAGTAACCAATATCTGATTGTATTGTGCAGCCAGCTTATAAGTGGACCAGGCGTGTGTTATAATTTTCTTTTTCATCATGGCATGCTCAAGGAAAAATAAGAACTCTGTGTTAAAAATAAGTGAAAACAGCTGGAAAATAGAGTGCTTTGTCAACTTTCTGGCAATCCATGAAAAAGCAAAACTATTTGGCCTAATTTAATTCAAAACTGTTTTATCTTACATTACCAAGTAGAAAAAGAAGTTACTGGAATAAATATTGTTAGATGCTAATGAGTTTTCATATGGAGGAAAATCATGTTGTTGTTCTAACTAAACTTTGAGTATCTAAACCCAAGAACAAATATGTGTGTGTATATGTATACTATATGTATACACATATACTGTGTATATATATATATATATATATATATATATATATATATATATATATATATATATATATACGCATACACTGAGCAAAATTATAAACGCAACACTTTTGTGTTTGTCCCTATTTATCATGAGCTGAACACAAAGATCTACGACTTTTTCTATGTACACAAAAGGCCCATTTCTCTCAAATATGGTTCACAAATCTGTCTAAGGGCCCTTTCACACGGACGTGTCCGTGTGCGGGCTCTGCTTTGCTCAGCAGGGTTCGCTCCATTGATCCCTGCTGAGCAGGCAGATGACAGGTCTGTCTCTGCACACTGTGTAGGGACCGACCTGTCAGAGCGCCGCTTTCTCTATGGGGGTTCGGATGAAGATGGACCTTAGAGTCCGTTTTCATCCGATCCAATTCGCCAGACGGATGGAAAAATAGGGCTTCCATCCGTCACACTTTAGCGGATCGGAGCGGGTCAGATGTCAGCGGACATGTCACCGCTGACATCCGTCGCTCCATAGACCTGTATGGAGCGTCCGTTCAGGTCCGCCTAAAAAACTGACAGGCGGACCTAAACGGTCTGCCCGTGTGAAAGGGGCCTAAATCTGTGTTAGTGAGCACTTCTCCTTTGCCGAGATAATTCATCCACCTCACAGGTGTGGCATATCAAGATGCTGATTAGACAGCATGATTATTGCACTGGTGTGCTATATGCTGTCCACAATAAAAGGCCACTCTAAAATGTGCAGTAAAGGGTGGTGGTATGGATAGGTGACAATGTCAGAAAAATGGCACCAACATCCCTGTAGATATATGTAGACAAGGGAGAATTTTTTTTTTGGGGGGGGGGGGTTTGGGGGTGCCAGCAAAGAAAATAGTTTCAATACTCCAATATGTAAAAGGTGTAACAAAGATTTTATTACATAAAAGTCAAGTTTAAAAGAATTTGGCTATACATAGAGTACGCAGATACATGAAAACATCCAAAGATCAAATCGGATGGAAAGATTGGCCACTGGACAGTAGCATTGGAGTGACTTATCCCAACATGTTTCGCTGCTTAGGGCTTCCTCAGGGGATGTTTTTTTGAAAATTAGATGTATTACTGCGACTTGGTATTAGGCCAAGTTAGATGACGGACACTGGATTGCATACAGATGGACAAGCCGAAAAAAGCTCAAATAGGGTTATGTCAGACACAACAAGGGCTGCCTTGCTGCAACATCTCTGTATACGAGATAACTGTCTGCAATTCAGGCATCCTTGGCTCTTTTATAATCTTAGTTTGGCTAGATATCCCTGTTGCATAATCCAATTTGAACTTTTTTCGGCTTGTCCATCTGTATGCCATCCAGTGTCCATCATCTACCTGGCCTACTTGAAAGTATTTTCTTTGCTGGCACCCCCAAAAATCCCCCCCCAAAAATCTCCCTTGTCTAAAATGTGCAGTTTTACCACACAGCGCAATGCCACAGATGTCCCAAGCTTTAAGGGAGCGTGCAATTGGCATGCTGACTGCAGTAATGTCCACCAGAGCTGTTGCCCTTGAATTTAATGTTCATTTCTCTACCATAAGTCATCTCCAAAGGCATTTCTGAGAATTTGGCAGTACATCTAACTGGCCTCACAACTGCAGTACCATGTGTAACCACTCCAGCCCAGGACCTCCACATCCAGCATCTACAACTCCAAGATCATCTGAGACCAGCCACCCGGACAGCTGCTGCAACAATCAGTTTGCATAACCAAAGAATTTCTGCACAAGCTGTCAGTAACCGTCTCAGGAAAGCTCATCTGCATTCATCCACGACTATCACCTCATGTTGCAGCATGATAATGCATGGCCCCATGTTGCAAGGATCTGTATACAATTCCTGGAAGCTGAAAACGTCCCAGTTCTTGCATGGTCAGCATACTCACCGGACATGTCACCCATTGAGCATGTTTGGGATGTCCTGGATCAACGTATATGACAGCGTGCTCCAGTTCCTGCCAATATCCAGCAACTTCGCACAGCCATTGAAGAGGAATGGACCAACATTCCACAGGCCACAATCAACAACCTGATCAACTCTATGCTAAGGAGATGTGCTACGCTGCATGTGGCAAATGGTGGCCATACCAGATACTTACTGGTTTTCGGAAACCCCTGACCCCCCAATACAGTAAAACTGCACATTTTAGAGTGGCCTTTTATTGTGGCCAGCCTAAGGCACACCTGTGCAATAATCATGCTGTCTTATCAGCATCTTGATATGCCACATCTGTGAGGTAGATGGATTATCTTGGGAAAGGAGAAGTGCTCACAAACACAGATTTAGACAGGATTTGTGAACAATGTTTGAGAGAAATAGGCCTTTTGTGTACATAGAAAAAGTTGTAGATCTTTGCGTTTAGCTCATGATAAATAGGGGCAAACACAAAAGTGTTGCATTTATAATTTTGCTCAGTATATATATATATATATATATATATATATATATATATATATATACACTATGTTACTAAAAGTATTGGGATGCCTGCCTTTACAGGCACATGAACTTTAATGGCATGCCAGTCTTAGTCCGTAAGGTTCAATATTGAGTCCCCCCCCACCCTTTGCAGCTATAACAGCTTCAATTCTTCTGGGCTGTTCACAAGGTTTAGGAGTGTGCCTATGGGAATGATTGACCATTTTTCCAGAAGTGCATTTGTGAGGTCAGGCACTGATGAGAATGAAAAGGCCTGGCTCGCAGTCTCTGCTCTAATTCATCCCAAAGGTGTTCTATCGGGATGAGGTTAGGACTCTGTACAGGCCAGTAAAGTTCCTGCACCCAAACTCGCTCATCCATGTCTTTATGGACTTTGCTTTGTGTACTGGTGTGCAGTCCTGTTGTAACAGGAGAGGGCCATCCCCAAACTGTTCCCACACTTTTAGGAGCATGAAATTGTCCAAAATGTCTTGGTATTCTGACACCTTAAGAATTCCCTTCATTGGAACTAATTGGCGAAGCCCAACCCCTGAAAATAACCCAACACCATAATCCCCCCTCCACCAAATGATTTTGACCAGTGCACAAAGCAAGGTCCATAAAGGCATGGATGAGTGAGTTTGTAATGGAGTGGAGGAACTTGACTGGCCTGCACGGAGTCCTGACCTCAACCAGATAGAACACCTTTGAGATGAATTAGAGCTGCAAACCAGGCCTTCTCATCCAACATCAGTGCCTGACCTCAAAAATGTGCTTCTGGAAGAATGATCAAACATTCCCATAGACACACTCATAAACCTTGTAGACAGCCTTCCCAGAAGAGTTGAAGCTGTTATAGCTGCAAAGGGTGGGCCAACTCCATATTGAACCCTACTGACTAAGACTGGGATGCCATTAAAGTTTATGTGCGTGTAAAGGCAGGCGTCCCAATACTTTTGGTAATATAGTGTGTGTATATATATATATATATATATATATATATATATATATATATATATACACACACACACAATATATACAGTATCTCACAAAAGTGAGTACACCCCTCATATTTTTGTAAATATTTTATTATATCTTTTCATGTGACAACACTGAAGAAATGACACTTTGCTACCATGTAAAGTAGTGAGTATACATCTTGTATAACAGTGTAAATTTGCTGTCCCCTCAAAATAACTCAACATGCAGCCATTAATGTCTAAACCGCTGGCAACAAAAGTGAGTACACCCCTAAGTGAAAATGTTCAAATTGGGCCCAATTAGCTAATTTCCCTTCCTGGTGTCATGTGACTCGTTAGTGTTACAAGGTCTCAGGTGTGAATGGGGAGCAAGTGCGTTAAATTTGCCATTATCGCTCTCACTATCTCATACTGGTCACTGGAAGTTCAACATGGCCCCTCATGGCAAAGAACTCTACTCTTGAACCCTACTGACTAAGACTGGGATGCCATTAAAGTTTATGTGCGTGTAAAGGCAGGCGTCCCAATACTTTTGGTAATATAGTGTATATATATATATATATATATATATATATATATATATATATATATATATATATATATATATAAACACACACAATATATACAGTATCTCACTAAAGTGAGTACACCCCTCACATTTTGTAAATATGTTATTATATCTTTTCATGTGACAACACTGAAGAAATTATACTTTCCTGCAATGTAAAATAGTGACTGTACAGCTTGTATAATAGTCTAAATTAGCTGTCCCCTCAAAATAACTCAACACACAGCCATTAATGTCTAAACCGCTGGCAACAAAAGTGGATTGGGCAAATTGGGCCCAATTAGTCATTTTCCCTCCCCGATGTCATGTGACTCGTTAGTGTTACAAGGTCTCAGGTGTGAGTGGGGAGCAGGTGTTTTAAATTTGATGTCATCACTCTTATTCTCTCATACTGGTCATTGGAAGTTCAACATGGCACCTCATGGCAAAGAACTCTCTGAGGATCTGAAAAAAAGAATTGTTGGTCTATATAAAGGTGGCCTTGGCTATAAGAAGATTGCCAAGACCCTAAAATTGAGCTGCAGCATGGTGGCCAAGACCATACAGCGGTTTAACAGGACAGGTTCCACTCAGAACAGGCCTTGCCATGGTCGACCAAAGAAGTTGAGTGCACGTGCTCAGCGTCATATCCAGAGGTTGTCTTTGGGAAATAGACGTATGAGTGCTGCCAGCATTGCTGCAGAGGTTGAAGGGGTGGGGGGTCAGCCTGTCAGTGCTCAGACCATACGCCGCACGCTGCATCAAATTGGTCTGCATGGCTGTCATCCCAGAAGGAAGCCTCTTCTAAAGATGACGCACAAGAAAGCCTGCAAACAGTTTGCTGAAGACAAGCAGACTAAGGACATGGATTACTGGAACCATGTGCTGTGGTCTGATGAGACCAAGATAAACTTATTTGGTTCAGATGGTGTCAAGCGTGTGTCGCGGCAACCAGGTGAGGAGGAGTACAAAGACAAGTGTGTCTTGCCTACAGTCAAGCATGGCTGTGGGAGTGTCATGGTCTGGGGCTGCATGAGTGCTGCCATCACTGGGGAGCTACAGTTCACTGAGGGAATCATAAATGCCAACTTGTACTGTGACATACTGAAGCAGAGCATAATCCCCTCCCTTTGGAGACTGGGCCACAGGGCAGTATTCCAACATGATAACAACCCCAACACACACCTCAAAGATGACCACTGCCTTGCTAAAGAAGCTGAGGGTAAAGGTGATGGACTGGCCAAGCATGTCTCCAGACCTAAACCCTATTGAGCATCTGTGGGGCATCCTCAAACAGAAGGTGGAGGAGCGCAAGGTCTCTAACATCCACCAGCTTTGTTATGTTGTCATGGAGGAGTGGAAGAGGACTCCAGTGGCAACCTGTGAAGCTCTGGTGAACTCCATGTCCAAAAGGGTTAAGACAGTGCTGGAAAATAATGGTGGCCACACAAAAATATTGACACTTTGGGCCCAATTTGGACATTTTCACTTAGGGGTGTACTCACTTTTGTTGCCAGTGGTTTGGACATTGATGGCTGTGTGTTGAGTTATTTTGAGGGGACAGCAAATTTACACTGTTATACAAGCTATACAATCACTACTTTACATTGTAGCAAAGTGTCATTTCTTCAGTGTTGTGACATGAAAATATATAATAAAATATTTATAAAAATTTGAGTGGTGTACTCACTTTTGTGAGATACTGTTCATACTTATACAGTATATATTTATATAGCTTTAGTTTTCTTTTTTTCAGACTAAGTACAATTTATGCAAGTAAAAAAATCTTGCATCCTTGAAACTTCCCATGCAATTAACTGAAATTTCAAATGTTATTAGCTTTTCAAGTTATCTTCTGTGAACTCTCTATGTAATAGAAAGGAGCAAAGAGGGAGGTGTTTGTAGTATTATGAATTATTTATTTTAACCAAGGAATAGATCTTTCAGCATATTGGCATGACTCACATTTGATTCAGTGGCTTGACCTGAATCATCAACAGTAAACATTCTCATATATGTTAGATTATCAAAACTTGGTAAAGAAGAGGGCACATATTCAGGTTAGTCAGCACTTATAAATAACCAGATTTGCCCAATTTAGATGTTAGACTGATGGAGCCATGTGTATGATCACATATGTGAGTGTCCATCGAATACCAAAATTGCAGTTATAATCTTAGATCTTTATTTTGAAGCCTGAGACGTGGTCATGCCGGGTCTGTTTGAAGATACTACTGGCAATACAGTATGGTATGTGATTGTCATTCGTTCATGACTTGCTAAAGCCATACAAAAGCTACTGTATTCCCACTTGTGTGTTACTGCTTCTCTGGTATATAGTACCAAGGTGCAAATGCAGCTAATAGGTTGGGAAAGCTCTGACAGAGGAAGTACAAAAGGTCAGCCTATTGTTTCATTATCCTCATCAATTGGCTACTGCATTCTATGTAGGAAACCTGTTATGAAGAACATTTCATTGTATTGTTGTTAATGTTATGTAACTTTAAGGCTGAAAAACTACAGACAGCTTTTTCAAACCTTACACTAATAGCGAATAACTCCTAAAAGAATGGATATTTATGAATGTTTGTGTGAAAGGTAAGTAATTTAATATAAGGTCACATACAGTACCAACTCCTAAGAATTTTAAGATGAACATTTCAAAAAGGCAGCATACATTATTCCCAGATTATCACATTCATGTCAGAACTGGTCTGTAATACCAATAATTTCTACAGTATAAACCTGAACTCCAGGTAAAAAAGTTATACTTTTACCCTTGCAATGGGGCTCCCAAGCATTGCAAGATTTAAATGCTTGCTTTTGTCTTGGGGCAAACAGATAAGGCCAACCATTTTAATAAGGCAGCCCAAAGATGATACTGTTTTTTTCGTTCAACCAAAACTGACCCAATTCCCCCATCCACACTCTTGATATAGATGGGGGAATTCTCCCCACTGTGTTATTGTATTCTGACAGTGGGAAGACTTCCCTGCTGTCAGAATACAGTGATCAGCATTGCAGGCTATAGCAATAGAGTGGGGAAAATCCAACAGGGCAGATGTACAGAAGTCAATCAGTAGATTGACTTCTGTACAACCTCCCCGCCCATGCATGGATAAAAATTCAGCCAGTCCCTGCTGGACTGGACGAATTTCGATCCATGTATGGCCGGCTTAAGTTTTACTAAGACTTATTTACTTTTACTAAGTTTTACTATATGTGGGTCGATTCTTTTTTTTTTTAAATTCCCCCTGCGGGCAGAATGAAAAGAAACAAGCAGATTCTTTCATTCACACAGTTGAGGTGGATAGAGGAATCCTTCCCCCTGAGACATTGTATTGTGACAGAGGGGACTCTGCTGTCAGAATACACTAATTAGCGGTGGCAGCCCATTGGCTGCATCTGCTGTACGAGAATAAATTTCCAACAAACCCGTTTGAGTATAGTTGATCATTAGATTGACTTGTGTTGAGCAATGGCCACACATTGGGGTTAATTTACTAAAACTGAGGAGGGCAAAATCTGGTGCAGTAGTGCATGGTAGCCAATCAGCTTCTAACTTCATCTTGCTCAATTAAGCTTTGACAAAAAAACCTGGAAGTTTCTATTCACAACTTTACCAGATTTTGCACTCTCCAGTTTTAGAGTTGATTTGGGGTTGATCCAGTTTTAGAGTGGATCAACCCCATGGTCTGTGACAGCTAGTTGTTCTAGCAGGGGGCTGGGTGTCACTCGGGTGGGAAGTGTGCCTGCTGCAATGTCTTTCAAAGAAAATTCAGAGGCCCATAGTACAGAGATAATAGGAGAACATTTAAGAGCAGTTTTCCACCAAGCTTCGGAGGTAGAAGTCGATGGGACAATACAAAAGCAAGGCTGGAGGTTCCCTTTAAGATACAGATGCTGCCTGCTATGCTTCTTCAGCTGAGACTGGAAAGTCCAGTTGTTTACTTGACAGATATTTATATTATCTGTGAGTATCCCTAGCTAAATAAAAATTGTGTACTTTCCATTTTGTTAACAAGTAACATTCCAAGGTTTGAACAAATGTATTAGTGTAAGCTCCAAGGGGGAACTTTGCACCAGAGTCCTGTGGGTTTTTTTTTTTTTTTTTTTTACATATGCCTCTGTTCAGGAGATCATTACAGAGAGGAAGTACAAAACCAACCTACATTTAAACAATGAGAACAAAAAAATCTAAAACTTCATAAAGCACTCAAATGTTTAAGTGTCTAATAAAGAGCCAAATGAGGGAATTCAGCCTGAATTTTAATTAATCTCAGTGTTACACTCAGCAAGCTAAGCATGAAGTCACTCAAGTGTAGAATAGTGAAGCTTTGTAAGAATGAGAAAAAATATGCTCTTTTATGACCTTGTTTGCAGAACGTGGTGTCCCAGGGAGATGATTAGCTGAGAGAGCTCAAACATGACATGTATTAAAGTCTACCAAATGCCTGGATGAGGACATTGGCCATTATTTATGGGCAAATGCTGGATTTGTTGGCATGAGGCGCTGCAGGGTCTGTGCATTAGTCTGGGGAAAAAAAAGCATTTGGGCACAATTAACAAGAAGATGTAGTTAAGAAAAATTACAGTGTTTTAGAAGGAGGAGGACTAACTGACGCCATGCAATCTGGAAAAAATGACAGACTGGAAGAGATTGTGATAATGATGACTGACCAATAACTTATGGAAAGTTTCATCAGGGTCTGTAGCACTTTATATGCCATAATACTGTAAACACATATCAACACTTGATTCTATCAGAGGGCTAACACACATGATAATGGTGCTTTAAAGGAATAGGAATTATAGACAATCCTAACGCAAACTTGTTAGTCATGTTTAACTTCTGTACCTCTGTGATCAGAATTTTATATATCAGCAATTATTCTACTCTGTGGAAAATAGATAACTTCCATTTGCCCCTTTATATTAATATGTACAGCTTGTCTGGTTACTTACAAGCCTTTTTTTTGTGCCTGAATAATATTGAATATATTTCTATTATTATTTTTCAAACCCCGCTCACACCTGAGCGATTTCCTGCTTGTAGCTTGAAGCTTTAAAACGCTCAACAAGTCAAATCCCGTTCATTTTAAAGGCCACTGTTCACATACAATATGAGCGTTCTGTCACCTGAAGCAAATGCCTGTCGCTCAAATAAGAACATGAGCATCTTTTTGACAGATTAACAGCGTTTTTTGGCCCCATAGACTTCAATAGAAATGCCTGACTTGAGCATTTTTGCAAGTTTTGTTGCGTGTTTTCTGTTCAAACAGCAGCTCTCCTTCCCTAATGACTTCTCCCTCTCCTCCCTCTGGTGCTTTCTATTGGCTAAACAAAAATGCCTGAAGCTGTAAAACACTTGTAATATGCTTATAAAATGCTTGTAATACACTTCTAAAAACGCTTAAAAAACTCTCAAATAGAAACTCTGGTAGATCACTGCGCTCAGGTGTGAATGGAGCCGTATATAGCATCAACAAATTGCGCAGAGCTCTACAATATAAAGGGTGACAATACAAGTACAATATAATTAAAGACAAAGGTTGGGAGGGCCCTGCACAATTAAGCCTAGTACACACGAGCCGAATGTCTTAACGCATCGGACAGTTTCTATTCGGCTCGTGTGTACTGCAGTTAGTCCGACAGAAACATTTGGCTTCTGTCGAAGTGGCATGATCAAAAATGTCTGAGAGCGCTGACCGGAGTGTTCTGGTGGTGGGTCGTCCCCCTGTCAGAACACAATAGAACAGCAGGGGAGATGGCTGTACTAACGTTGGATAGTTAGTACAGCGGCTCCTCTGGAACTGTTGGTCTTTTTTCATTCAGCCCAGCATGGTTGATAGAAAACTACTAGTGTGTACTAGGCATTAAGCAGATTTTGAGGAGAGGAGGAGAGAGGCAGCTGGTTACGTGAGCATCGAGTGGCGCTATGAAAAAAGTGTACAGTGTTTTTTTGTGTATATTTACAAAACCACATACACTGGGACACATTATTTAACGTAACAGAGGGGATTGTAGAAATGGCACTCGGAAATTATAGCAGCAGCTGTAGCTGCCAGGTGGAAGGGGGGGGGAGAGGACAGAGGAGAGAATTGCGGATGACGGAGGCACGTAAACTGACCACGGTGTCATAGCTCAGCAGCCATGATAAACTGTGTTCAGTTTACAGAGGGGAGAGCAGAAACAGGCAGGATAAGGTAGGTATTTCAGGTGATACAGAGGGGCAAATTCCACAGCACTGTGCTGTTGTTCATGCTTTAAAGGAACAGTATCCATTTTTTTAGTGTTAATAACACTTTAAAAACATAGCAGCTAGCACAATGCCATAATAAATAGCACAGTAAACATCACAAAACAATAGTGCAGCACTAAGATAAATTAAAATGTAATTTTAATTACATTTTAATAAATTAAAATAAATTAAAATTAATAAAATAAATTAAAATAAATTAAAATGTATGTGCAATACAATAGTGCAATGCAAATATATCAAATTATTATGCGTCACCACAAATTAAAAAAATAAAACAAAGAAATCCAAAAGTGAAGCCAGAAACTGTGAATTCAGTGATTCTTCAATTATGAGGGAAATGACAGATGTGGATACCAAATGCCACAAAACTTCTTTATAATAATATAATAATAAACCACACAGTACCTCAGTGTGGGAGGCTTACCCGAATCATATGAGCCCCAATTAAGAGTGGTCAACCAGCGCTTGTGTATCAATCCAAGATATCCAGCTTTCCTCAAAACCACATGTCAAAATACTAATCACTAGTCCTTTGCCTTCTGCCTGTCTTTTTTGGGTACAGTTTCCACAGTTCAAGTGTTCTAAACTCACTTTGAAAAAAAAAAAGAATAACTGTAGCTGTATGCCCTATACAATATTACAATTGTTTCCTGTCACCTCTATTGTGTAGTGTTCTGTATACTGCATAATCAGTTTTGGAAACTCTTGTCTCTAGGGCTATAGGGTGTCTCCTTTGCCTTCCATTGTCTCCCTGAAGTCACCCTGATGTTAATGCTCCTGGTGGGGAATGAACCTACATATGTTGCTTGGTCATGGTCTGGGGGATGCACATGCAGTATGGGTAGCGCTCTTGTACTGTTCGGCCAAAGCATGCATAGTAGCGGCCACTAGTGCTCTGGTAATGTGTTCAGCTGGCGCATGCAACGTACGGATCGCTACCCATAGTGCAATCTGGTGCTTTTTTTGACAGACACATGCACAATATAAGCTGCTTCCCTTACTGCACTCTGAAGTTCAGCTGATGCATATGCAGTCATAGGCTTAAGAACTACTTCTTTTCAATGAACTTTCCCTATTTGATCCTTTTTGGTCTGTTAAATATACCATTGTGCAGATGAGGAGAGGGTGGGGGATACAGCGAAGGCTGTGCCCTTTTGTAAATCATCAAAAGTAGAAGTAAGCAGTGCTGACACAACTAGCTTAAAATTTTATAGCTCAAAGCCACTGTGTTTTCAGTTCAAACAGGAAGGTAGGGGCATACTTTTGGCATGTTAACAGTTATTTTTTTTTTTACTTGTAGCAGCATGTTTAAAGGGGCAAAAAACATTGAGAAATACACCAATCAGCCATAACATTATGACCACTCACCTAATATTGAGTAGGGCCCCCTTTTGCTAAAACAGCCCTGACCAATTGAGGCATGAAGAAGTAACATCCACATGAATGGCAGGACCCAAGGTTTCCCAGCAGAACATTGCCCAAAGCATCACACTGCCTCTTCCGACTTGCCTTCTTATACTGCATCCTGGTGCCATCTCTTCCCCAGGTAAGTGATGCACATGCACCCCCATCCACATGAAGTAAAAGAAAACGTGATTCATCAGACCATGCCATCTTCTTTTATTGCTTCGTAGTAGTCCAGTTCTGATGTTCATGTGACCACCGTAGAAGCTTTTGGCTGTGGACATGGGTCACCATGGGCTTCACAGCCCCACACACAACAAACTGCGATGCCCATTTTTCCTGCTTTCACCATATAAACTTCATGGACAAAATGTTCACTTGCCGCCTAATATATCCCACCAATTTTCAGATGCCATAGTAACAAGATATTCCCTTTACCTGTCAGTGGTCATAATGTTATGGGTGATTGGTGCATGCAAATATTGCAAAGATAAACAAAACTATTTTTTTACATTTAGCCTTAACGTTTTAAAAGACAAATGTGCTAAAACATGTTGGTAAAACTGCCATAAGTAAAGTACCGGTATTAATAAACAATCTGTGTTGTTGAGTATGCTATACAGGCGGTCCTCTAGTTACAAACATCCGACTTACAAACGACTCCTACTTACAAACAGAGGGAGACAACAAGAAGTGAGAGGAAATCTACCCCTAGGAAGAGAAACTCACTCCTGTAAAAGCTACTATGGGAAAAAGGTACCTCCACTGATGCTTTATCACTAAGGCTTGTTTCCACAACAACCCAAAATTTTCAAAATCCAATTGTCATTGGGACAGAAAGTGAGGTGAAATCTTCTGAACAATGGCACAGGCAGCAAAACAAATGTTGCAGTGGTGTCAACCCTTCCCTATGCTATCCAAAAAGCCTAAAAAATGTACCTGTTCCGACCAAACAGATTCAACTTAAGAACAAACCTAGAGACCCGATCTTGTTTGTAATCCGGGGACCGCCTGTAGTCATATTTAGTGTTAAAAAGTGGATACACAATTAGGTTTCATTCACACTAACCCAGTGGCGTAGGGTGGGGGGTGTGGAGGGGGCCATATTCCATGCCAGTGTGTGTCACTACTGGCTGCCTCCTCCTAATTTGAATTTCCTATGTCTCCCGCGCTCTGGCCGCCATGTTCAGTGTCTGACGCCCTGTGATTGGGCGTATGGGGTCATGTGCAGCGGTGGAGCTGGCCTATTCGTGATCGCGGTTGCTCCTGGAGTCCCACCTCCGCACATGACCCCATATGCCCAATCACAGGGCGCCGGACACTGAACATGGTGGCCAGAGCGCGGGAGACACAAGAAATGAAAATTGTGACTCACCACTGTCTTCTTCTCCTCCTCCTCCTCCTCCGGACCAATGCAGGACAAAAAACAAAAAGGTGAGAGTAGGCTCCCTCATGGGAGTAGAGTCATGTTGCTGGCCCTGGGGGGGATGGACACATTCTGGGGAGAGGGAGCAGCCAGAGAGAGAGTAGAAGAGCAGCGCCGTGTAGTGTCAGTATAGAAATACTGTAGGTAGGACAGTGTATAGTGGTCAGTGTAGTGGACAGTATAGTGGTTAGTGTAATGGTCAGTGTCGTATAGTGGACAGTGTAGTGTAGTGGACAGTATAGTGGTCAGCGTAGGGGACAGTGTAGTGTAGTGGACAGTATAGTGGTCAATGTAGTGTAGTGGTCAGTGTAGTATAGTGGACAGTATAGTGGTCAGTGTAGTGCAGTGGACAGTGTAGTGTAGTGGACAGTATAGTGGTCAGTGTAGTGTAGTGAAAGTATAGTGGTCAGTGTAGTGTAATGGACAGTATAGCGGTCAGTGTAGTGTAGTGGACAGTATAGTGGTCAGTGTAGTGTAGTGGACAGTATAGTGGTCAGTGTAGTGTAGTGGACAGTATAGTGGTCAGTGTAGTGGACAGTATAGTGGTCAGTGTAGTGGACAGTGTAGTGTAGTGGACAGTATAGTGGTCAGTGTAGTGTACAGTAGTTGACAGTGTAGTGGTCAGTGTAGGGTAGTGGACAGTATAGTGGTCAGTGTAATGTAGTGGACAGTATAATGGTCAGTGTAGTGGAAAGTATAGTGGTCAGTGTAGGAATCAGGTTGGCCAGGTAAGTCAGTGTAGGAGTCAGGTAGGTCAGTGTAGGAATCAGGTTGGTCAGGAAGGTCAGTGTAGGAATCGGGTAGGTGTTTTGTGTAAATTTGCTGTCCCCTCAAAATAACTTAACACACAGCCAGTAATGGCTAAACAGCTGGCAACAGAAGTGAGAACACCTCTAAGTGAAAATGTCCAAATTGGGCCCAATTAGCCATTTTCCCTCCCCTGTGTCATGTGACTTGTTAGTGTTAAAAGGTATTAGGTATGAATGGGGAGCAGGTGTGTTAAATTTGATGTTATCGCTCTCACGCTCTCATACTGGTCACTGGAAGTTCAACATGGCACCTCATGGCAAGGAACTCTCCGAGGATCTGAAAAAAAGAATTATTGCTCTACATAAAAATGGCCTAGGCTATAAGAAGATTGCCAAGACCCTGAAACTAAGCTGCAGCACGGTGGCCAAGACCATACAGTGGTTTAACAGGACAGGTTCCAGAACAGGCCTCGCGATGGTCGACCAAAGAAGTTGAGTGCACATGCTCAGCGTCATATCCAGAGGTTGTCTTTGGGAAATATACATATGAGTGCTGCTAGCATTGCTGCAGAATAAAGGGTTGGGGGGTCAGTCTGTGAGTGCTCAGACCATACGTCGCACACTGCATCAAATTGGTCTACATGGCTGTCATCCCAGAACAAAGCCAATAAAAATCTAAAGATGATGCACAAGAAAGCCTGCAAACAGTTTGCTGAGAACAAGCAGACCGAAGAAATGGATTACTGGAACCATGTCTTGTTGTCAGATAAGACCAAAATAAACTTATTTGGTTTGGATGGTGTCAAGTGTGTGTGGCGGCAACCAGATGAGGAGTACAAAGACAAGTGTGTCTTGCCTACAGTCATGCATGGTGGTGGGAGTATCATGGTCTGGGGCTGCATGAGTGCTGCCGGCACTGGGGTGCTACAGTTCATTGAGGGAACTATGAATGGCAACATGTACTGTGACATACTGAAACAGAGCATGATCCCCTCATGGGCCGAAGGGCAGTATTCCAACATGATAATGACCCCAAACACACCTCAAGGATGACCACTGCCTTGCTAAAGAAGCTGAGGGTAAAGGTGATGGACTGGCCAAGCATGTCTTCAGACCTAAACCCTATTAAGCATCTGTGGGGCATCCTCAAACGGAAGGTGGAGAAGCGCAAGGTCTCAAACATCCACCAACTTTGTGATGCCATCACGGAGGAGTGGAAGAGGACTCCAATGGCAACCTGTGAAGCTCTGATGAACTCCATGCCCAAGAGGGTTAAGGCATTGCTGGAAAATAATGGTGGCCACACAAAATATTAACACTTTGGGCCCAATTTGGACATTTTCACTTAGGGGTGTACTCACTTTTGTTGCCAGCTGTTTAGACAACAATGGCTGTGTGTTGGGTTATTTTGAGGGGACAGCACAGCGCTGTACACTCACTACTTTACATTGTAGCAAAGTGCCATTTCTTCAATGTTGTCACATGAGAAGATATAATAAAATATTTACAAAAATGTGAGGGGTATACTTACTTCTGTGAGATACTGTATATATATCTATATATATATAGATATAGATATATATAGATATATATCTATATCTATATATATATAGATATATATATGCATATATTTATTATTTTTTGTCCTCTTTACCAAAACCTGACAATATTGTCTAGTAATAGTAATAGGCTATTGTAGAAAGTAACACACACACAGTCTTCTTCTGTTTTCTGATGTCTTAAACAATACCAACTTGCTCACAGGGTCATTCTGACCAGTAACTGCATGAAAGTCTTAGATAGACTTTGATAATAATATCTAGAGATCTTAATGAGAATCATAGACTGAGAACATAGTAAGAGAATAATGCTGAATCTTTGCAATAATTCTGAATCTTACCCATAGTGTTTTCTACTACCTTCTCTGTGCTGTTTATTGTCCCGATCTTCCTCCAGAAAAAAAAAAAGACTGGGTATAGGGCGAATATGTACATTACCCCCACTAATTTCCACTGCACAGTTCTTCAGGCCTAAGCATTGACACAAGGGAGTGAAGGAGCTTGCCTAAGTGTATTAAAACACTGACTTTAGAAAGTCTTTTGGGCATTTCCCTGCATTTCTATTAACCAAATATGGCTGCTTATATGCACAAACAGTCATGTGAAAAAGTAAGTACACCTTTTAAACAAACCTGAACAGGAAAACATCAGATATTGAGTAAAATAGTGCATAGGTGATAGACTTGAGCAAGTGACACATAGTATGTCGTATTTTTTTTTTTTTTCATATACTAAATGAACAAACATTAAGATTTGACATGTAGAACAGGTAAGTACACCCCTATATATACTACAATTTCATATCCATAATATTAAAATGCAGCTTTCCAAAATAGGTGCCAGTGATTAGAACCATCTTAGGGAGTATATAGCCTGAATATGTTTTATTTAGACCTCACATATCTGGATTGTGGTGGTAGATTGTGGACCGAAGGATCCTGAGGAGCTCAGAGTATTCACCAAAAAAGCGAGGGAGGATGTAGTGTAGCAGAGTAATTCAGAAACAAAGATAAATGCTTCCACAACAGAAGAAAAAAAGGTCAAAATGGACTTACAACTGTTGAGGCTGCGGTCACCCGGCAAGAGGGGGAACATGCAGCCTTCCTTTTGCGTGGGTGGATAAAACCTGTCTCCAGGCAGGGTCAATGTGATTGCTCTCTATGCCTCAGGCATTCCCATTCTAGGTACTCTGTGGGGTTCTCTATTGGGTACAGTGGTTCATTTAGGTTTTGTGTTGCTCCAGGCCAGACTAAACCCGCGCACCCCCTAATTTAAATATGACGCACCCTTCCTGTTTAAGACTCACCCCGTCAGTGCGGCCTCATCAGTGGCCATCAGTGCAGCCTCATCCGTGGCCATCAGTGCAGCCTCTTCAAGGGCCACCAGTGCAGCCTATCAGTGCCCATCAGTGCAGCTTATCAGTTCTGCCTCATTAGTGGCCATCATTGCCGCCTCATCAGTGGCCATCATTGGCCACCCCATCAGTGCGGCCTTATCAGTGGCCATCAGTGCAGCTTATTACAGTCCATCAAGGGCGGCACAGTGGTGCAGGGCGGCACAGTGGTGCAGTGGTTAGCACTCTCGCCTAGCAGTAAAAAGGGTCGCTGGTTCGAATCCCAACCACGACACTACCTGCCTGGAGTTTGCATGTTCTCCCTGTGCCTGCGTGGGTTTCCTCCGGGTACTCCGGTTTCCTCCCATACTCTAAAGACATGCTGGTAGGTTAATTGGCTTCTGTCCAAAATTGGCCCTAGTATATGAATGGGGACCTTTGATTGAGGGTAGGGACTGATGTGAGTGTGCGATGTACAGGGTTAGGAACAAGGGTCAGGGTTGTAGACACACACTCACTTAGGTTGAACTGGATGGACTGGTGTCTTTATTCAACCTTACTAACTATGTAACTATGTAACTATCAGTGCAGTTTATCAGTGCCACCTCATCAGTGGCCATCAGTGCAGCCTCACCAGTGGCCATCAGTGCAGCTTATTAGTGTCCATAAGTGCAGCATATGAGTGTAGCACCATCAGTGCAACTTATCAGTGCCGCCTCATGGCAATCAGTGCAGCCTCATCAGTACTCATCAGTGCAGCATATCAGTGCTGCTTATCAGTGCAGCCTCAGTAGTGTCCATCAGTGCAGATTCATTAGTGGCCATCAGTGCAGCTTCATCAGTGGCCATCAGTGCAGCTTCATCAGTGGGCATCAGTGCAGCCTATCAGTGTAGCCCCATCAGTGCAGCTTATCAGTGCCACCTCATGGCCATCAGTGCAGCTTTATTAGTGCCCATCAGTGCAGTTTATCAGTACCCATCAGTGCCCCCTTATCAGTGGCCATCAGGGCTGCCTCATTAGTGCCCATCAGCGCAGCCTAATAGTGCCTATCAGCACAGCCTCTTAGTTCCCATCAGTGCAGCCTATTAGCGCCCATCAGTGCAACCTATTAGTGCCCATCAGTGCAACATATCAGTGCTGCCTCATCAGTGGCCATCACTGCAGACTTATGTCACTGGATTAGGAAGATTGCTCCTATCTTGTAAGATATTGTAAGGAGTTTGCTGCCACTGATTGTAATCATAGGATTATTTCACTTATTTGTATAATGACTAGGAAATCCTTAGCCATTAATAAAATAATCAGTGGCAGCAAACCCAAGTCCAAATATCTTATAAGATAGGAGTAATCTTACTAATTCAGTGACATACTGTAATAGAACATATGAGGTTAGCAGGTCCAAAATAATAATGCCATAATATACAATTAAAAGTTTTAATAGTATATGATGCGATTCAATATGCTCGCTCAAGCAAGGACAAGGATGCCTAAAGAAATAAAATGAATTATATTAAAGTGATGCCATACCTGGCGGCTTCCCTCCTCTGTTCTCCGCGCTATTGACACAGAGCCTGGGAGGAAGTTGCATATTATATATCCCTCCTAAGGATGCCGCGGAGGACGGTAGGCGGAGCATTAGGTTGCAGTGCCACACTTAGTATTGGCGGCCACCAAACCAGTTGTATTAAGTGCGGTCAGCGGCCACCGGTCTGTCCAAACGTCCTCATGTGCCGGTATTATCATACTGGCAGGCAGCAAGTGCTGTCACTTTATGGGGGCGCCAGACTGATTTTCCTCCTGGACTCTGCCCCTAGCCCACCTGGACTCTGCTGCCCCCCAAAACTGGCCCTACACTAAAAGCGCAAGGTGGCGGGGACTTTTTATGCAGGAGCAGGGAGGAGGCTGTTTTTTTTTTTTTTTGTGCAGGGGAGCAGCTTTTTTGGTGCCCCCCTGCAAAGTGCTGCCTAGGCCTGGGCCTTGTTGGGTGAGCAAATTGGTAATAGGAGCCAGCGCAAAAAAAGCCTGTTGATAGTTTGATTGGCAGAGGTGCCCAAAGTGGTTATTCAAAGGATAGACTCGAGTCATCTGCTTTAGTAAAACATCCAATTACTGTATTTCAAAGAACAAACAGTGAAATGAAGTAATTGGATGTTATACTAAAGCAGACAACTCTAGCCTATCATTTAAATTACCAATTTTGGTACCTCTGCAGTTGAACTACTGACGGGCTTTTTTGCAATGACTTCTCTTACTTTATCTAGGGTATGGCTTACCCTTTGCTATTGATATGTGTGGTGTCATTATGCCAAGATCAATAGATCTCTCTAAGGCCCTCAGAAAGTGGTGAATACCTATAAGTCTAGCAAAGGATTTAAATGATTTAAAATCAATAAATTTTCTATAAGGACAATAATCTAGAAGTGTGGTAGATTCCAACCTGCCAATTCGACTAGAACTGGCCAGCCAAGACAATTTACCACAAGAGCTGACCATTTGATGTTAAAGAACCCCAAAGTTTAATTGTGGGATCATCGGATAACTCTTGCAATAGCTGGTGTCAAATGGAATTTATCTACAATCAGAAAGAGATGTAATGCATGAGAGGTGTACAAGGAAAAAGCCTTTGCTGTCAAAAAAGAATTTTAAAGCAAGACTACAGTTTGCCATTTAACACAATGACAAAGACAAGGCCTTCTTGAACAATGAGCAGTGGACTTATAAATCAAAGACAGAGATGTTTAGTCACAGTAGACATGTGGGCCTAGGCAGCTTGTAGTCAACTATACATTCTTCATCATATCAAAACATGCTTGATGAGAATGTGAGGCTGTCCATCCAAAGGATAAAGCTGAACCAGAAATTAGTCTGTCAACATAAAAATGATCCAAAATACAGTAAGGTTATGGTCTGCCCTAGTCAAAGCCATGTTTTGTTTCCCATTAAAGTTAATGTCAGAGATTGGTGAAATGTTGCAGGGCGCAATACCAGCTTTTTATTCCAAGGATGTGCTCAACTTTTCTACAGTATAACATTTTTTGAAATTTTTTTGAATAAATGATTGAAAAAACAATTTTTTTCTGTGTTCTTATTGATCTAATGTTTGCCTGTTCAAATATGAAAAAAGTAAAACATTTTTAATGTGGTGTACTTAATTTTTTACATGACTTTATATACCGTATTTATCGGCGTATAACACGCACAGGCGTATAACACGCACATTCATTTTAAGAGGGAAGTTTCAGGAAAAAAACTTAAATTTTAAATAAGGAACTTTGAAGCAAAATAAGGGTCAGTGCCCATCTGCAGCCTCACAAATGCCATCAAAGCAGCCTCATCAGTCCACATCAATGCAGCCTCACAAGTGCCATCAATGCAACAGCCTCACCATTACCATCAGTGTAGCCTGATCGATGCCCATCTGCAGCCTAGAGGGGACAGGGAGGGGCTCAGGACGAGCGCAGACAGATTACATACAGTGAGAATCTCCTATGATAGACAGAACAGTGGTCCAATGGCGGCCCAGGAGACGGAACTTCCTATTACAGAGGCCACCAAGTAAACAGGAGTTTCTCACTGTATGTAATCTGATGGCGCTCGTCCCGCCCCCTTCCCTGTCCCCTCCGAGGCAGTTAAAATTGAAGTATTGGCGTATAACACGCGATTTGCACCAGATTTTCATGGTGAAAAAGTGAGTGTTATACGCCAATAAATACAGTAATCACAAATTATACAGGAACATAATTTCTTAACCTTAAACCGTAACTCCATTTTTGTTGATAAAAAAACATTCCCCTCTGGGTGATCTATGTACATTGCAAGGATTATAACAGCCTTTGTTGCAGATTCCTACCTTTTGTTATTCTGAAGAAATCCATGTGTGTTTGTCTGTGCCTCTGTTCTGAGTGGGTCTAATGGGAATGATTTCGTAATTATCTTTTAGCTGTGCCACTGCTGGGCACTAATGAGGAAATCTGCTGGGCCTGCATCCCTTTAGACGGGTTCCTATTGAAAGTATCTCTCCAAAAATGACATTTGTGTTGCAGGGGATGCCTGAAATCTGATTTGTATCTTATGCAGACTTCTAGGAAAATTGGTGAGCCAATCACACAAGCAGGAAATGATGTTTCTGGGGAGTGGTCAGTACACACTCTGTGTACAGAAAACTCCAGGTAGCCATATTGCAATGTATTCTCAGAAAATTACATTGGCTGCAGATTGAAAAGGAAAGGTAATTTTTAATAACATTTAATTACAAAATTAGTGTCGCAATTATATGCACTATATTATTTTTTCTTTATTTGCTATCTCCCCCCCCCCCCTGCATGTGGAGTTAACCTTTAACCACTTGCTTCCCCGCCCATAGTCAAATGACGTCCGCAGGAGGGATCTCCCATTTCGGGGCGGGGGCGTCATATGATGTCCTTGACCTCCTGGCCGTCTAAGGGGCGCACAGTAACAAATGTGCTAATATATTGATAATCCAGAAATGGTATATAAAACATATACATACAGTATCTCACTAAAGTGAGTACACCCCTCACATTTTGTAAATATGTTATTATATCTTTTCATGTGACAACACTGAAGAAATTATACTTTCCTGCAATGTAAAATAGTGACTGTACAGCTTGTATAATAGTCTAAATTAGCTGTCCCCTCAAAATAACTCAACACACAGCCATTAATGTCTAAACCGCTGGCAACAAAAGTGGATTGGGCAAATTGGGCCCAATTAGTCATTTTCCCTCCCCGATGTCATGTGACTCGTTAGTGTTACAAGGTCTCAGGTGTGAGTGGGGAGCGGGTGTGTTAAATTTGATGTCATTCTTATTCTCTCATACTGGTCATTGGAAGTTCAACATGGCACCTCATGGCAAAGAACTCTCTGAGGATCTGAAAAAAAGAATTGTTGCTCTACATAAAGATGGCCTAGGCTATAAGAAGATTGCCAAGACCCTGAAACTGAGCTGCAGCATGGTGGCCAAGACCATACAGCGGTTTAACAGGACAGGTTCCACTCAGGACAGGCCTCGCCATGGTCGAGCAAAGAAGTTGAGCGCACGTGCTCAGCATCATATCCAGAGGTTGTCTTTGGGAAATAGACATATGAGTGTTGCCAGCATTACTGCAGAGGTTGAAGGGGTGGGGGTCAGCCTGTCAGTGCTCAGGCCATACGCTGCACACTGCATCAAATTGGTCTGCATGGCTGTCCTCCCAGGAGGAAGCCTCTTCTAAAGATGATGCACAAGAAAGCCCGCAGTTTGCTGAAGACAAACAGACTAAGGACATTGATTACTGGAACCATGTCCTGTGGTCTGATGAGACCAAGATAAACTTATTTGGTTCAGATGGTGTCAAGCGCGTGTGGCGGCAACCAGGTGAGGAGTACAAAGAAGTGTGTCTTGCCTACTGTCAAGCATGGATGGTGGGAGTGTCAAGGTCTGGGGCTGTATGAGTGCTGCCGGCACTGGGGAGCTACAGTTCATTGAGGGAACCATGAATGCCAACATGTGCTGTGAAATACTGAAGCAGAGCATGGACCCCTCCATTCGGAGACTGGGCCGCAGGGCAGTATTCCAATATAACAACCCCAAACACACCTCCAAGATGACCACTGCTTTGCTAAAGAAGCTGAGGGTAAAGGTGATGGACTGGCCAAGCATGTCTCCAGATTAAAACCCCATTGAGCATCTGTGGGGCATCCTCAAATGGAAGGTGGAGGAGCGCAAGGTCTCTAACATCCAACAACTCCGTGATGCCATCATGGAGGAGTGGGAGAGGACTCCAGTGGCAACCTGTAAAGCTCTGGTGAACTCCATGCCCAAGAGGGTTAAGGCAGGGCTGGAAAATAATGGTGGCCACGCAAAATTTTGACACTTTGGGCCCAATTTGGACATTTTCACTTAGGGGTGTACTCACTTTTGTTGTCAGCGGTTTAGACATTAATGGCTGTGGTGAATTATTTTAAGGGGACAGCAAATGTACACTGTTATACAAGCTATACACTCACTATTTTACATTGTAGCAAAGTGTCACTCACTTGTCACATGAAAAGATATATTAAAATATTTACAAAAATGTGAGGGGTGTACTCACTTTTGTGAGATACTGTATGTGAAAAAAAAAAAAAAAAAAAAATATATATATATATATATATATATATATATATATATATACAGTGATATATACAGTGATATTAGTCCATTTTCAAAAAAACTGTGCCACTTTTTAAGGGTCCCTGGTGCATAACGTGCTGTTGTGCTTCACAGAACAAACTGTATACAGGGGCTTTTTAGTGCTTTTCACCCATACAAATGCTCACTCACCGGAGGCAGTGTGATCCTTCATACAGATAAGTAGGGCAATATACAATTGAGAGATAATATCCACTTTCCTTCTGCTCTACCACACACCTTGGGGAAAAGGGACCTTTTGGGTTAATCTAGTCTCCTGGAATAGAGCCAGGTTTTGAGTAAGCTCCAAACTCAACTCCTCTCCATCACCCCAGAAAGACATAGGCAGGAAAGAAATCTCCATCTTTTACCAAGGTTTATGTCATGAGAGGGTTTACCCATTGGTGGCGCTATCGGTCTCTTGGATCGCAGTACCGGTGTCCACCAGCGGGTGCACTCTGGCAGTGTGGAGCAAACAGCACACTCTGCGCTCAGCTGTAACATGAGGTCAATTACCACAGCCTTATAAATACCCGGCAAGCCCTCATAGGCTTGCCTTGGTATCTTTCTTCCTTGTGCCCTGACCTGTTATCCCGTATCCTGTAAACCTGTATCTCCTGTATCTGAGCCTGCTCCTGAGCCTGTATCCGATCCCATCCTGATTCCGTCCCTCCTGTGTTCCTATTCCCTTGTATCCATATCCCATCCATTATGTCCCTCTCCTATCCTGCCCTTGTTCAGTTGCTGATCCCCTGTGTATGACCCTGGCCTGGCTTACGTGTTTGATTTTGGTACTTCCCTTTGGCTGTATATATTATCTGTTGTCTGTGGGTTTCTGTTGGTTGGTTGAGCACTATTTGTATTTGGGGTGTTTGTTTTTTTATATCACTTATCTTAAATAAACATTATTCTTATTTCACTTTACATGCGTTTTGGTTTCCTCTTTGCAGTCCACACAATCTGGTCACACCTGTTCATGACAGTATACCAAGGCCATCTCTGACCAGAAGTTTCTGCACAGGGGAACCATCTCGGTTCTGTTTCACCTTGCTGGGATGAATTCAGATATTATTGTTTATTATGCTCTGCTGGCAACAGAGAGTTCTGAATATCTCCGCCAGACATTGGAAGGGTGGTCCAGTGATCAGCTGCTGGAGATTATCCGTTTAGCTCACTCTGTGGTCGATCAGGGCAGTATACGGTTTGAGGCTGTTCAGCCTTTGATTGGAATGTGTACAGAGCTGGCTCTGCCTTGTATCCCAAAGGGCCATGATGACTTTTCTCCCCCCTTCAGCATTAACCAGATTGCGTCCTTAGTATGGCTGTTGGAGGATGACTCTGCATCCTTTTTTGAGCATTATTCGGTTTGTCCCAAACAGTTGTTGAAAGATTGTATAGAAGAAGTGCAGTCGCTGGTCAGACAGAGGGAATGTGAGCCCACTTTTGTGCTACCTGTACTTCAGGCATGGTCAGACCTGTTATGCCCAGCTTCTGTCAGCTCTGCTACTAAACACCTGCCTGCTCAGATGTCTTTTCTCCCATCACCCCTGGCAACCTCAGCTGCAGTCCAATATACCCTGCTCCCCACCAGGTATCAATGCCCTGTTTCTACTTCCTGCACCTATCCTGCCTTTAACCCACCTGCCTCTTCTCTAATACCTGCAACTTCCCCACAAGAACTTCCTCTGGCTGCTGTTCCCCCTTCCTTGCCATATCCCAGCCCTTCCTTTCAGTATGCCTCACCTCCTGTCTATAGTCCTACAGCCACCTACAGATCTCCAGCAGTTAAGCCAAAGAGGAAACAGAAGTTCTTCCCCACTCACACGATCCTGCCAGTAACCCAACTAGCTTCCACACCAACCAACCTGTTCCAGCCTGCGTTCATGCCAGTTGAACTTGATGACCCACCTAGACCTGCCAAGCCAGTGCCTGCTATCCAGCCCGAGGTACCTACCTTCCAGTCTGATGTGCCTGCTTCCCAGTCTGATGTCTTGATACCTGCCTTCCAGCCCAAAGTCTCGGTGCCTGCCTTCCAGTCTGATGTGCCTACCTTCCAGTCTGATGTGTCCACTTTCCAGTCTGATGTACCCGCTTTCCAGTCTGATGTCTCAATGCCTGCCTTCCAGCCCAAAGTCTCGGTGCCTGCCTTCCAGCCTGATCTGCCTACCTTCCAGTCTGATGTGCCTGCTTCCCAGTCTGATGTCTTGATGCCTGCCTTCCAGCCCAAAGTCTTGGTGCCTGCCTTCCAGTCTGATGTGCCTGCCTTCCAGTCTGATGTGCCTACCTTCCAGTCTGATGTGTCCACTTTCCAGTCTGATGTACCCGCTTTCCAGTCTGATGTCCCGATGCCTGCCTTCCAGCCCAAAGTCTCGGTGCCTGCCTTCCAGCATGATGTGTCTACCTTCCAGCCTGATGTGTCTACCTTCCAGCCTGATGTGTCTACCTTCCAGTCTGATGTGCCTGCTTCCCAGTCTGATGTTTTATGATGCCTGCCTTCCAGTCCAATGTCTTGGTGCCTGCCTTCCAGTCTGATGTGCCTACCTTCCAGTCTGATGTGTCCACTTTCCAGTCTGATGTACCCGCTTTCCAGTCTGAAGTCGCGGTGCCTGCCTTCCAGCCTGATGTGCCTACCTTCCAGTCAGATGTGTCCGCTTTCCAGTCTGATGTCTTGATGCCTGCCTTCCAGCCTGAAGTCTCGGTGCCTGCCTTCCAGCCTGATATATCTACCTTCCAGTCTGATGTGCCCGCTTTCCAGCCTGATGTCTCGATGCCTGCCTTTCAGTCTGACTTGCCCACTTGCCAGTCGGTGCCCGCTTTCCAGTCTGATGTGCCTGCCCTCCAGCCTGATGTCTCGGTGCCTGCCCTCCAGCCTGATGTCTCGGTGCCTGCCCTCCAGCCAGATGTCTCGGTGCCTGGCTTCCAGCTTGATGTACCCGCTTCCCAGTCTGATGTGCCCGCTTCCCAGTCTGATGTCTCGAAGCTTGCCTTCCAGCCTGATGTCTCGAAGCTTGCCTTCCAGCCTGATGTCTCGATGCCTGCCTTCCAGCCTGATGTGCCAGCTTTCCAGTTTGATGTGCCAGCTTTCCAGTTTGATGTGCCAGCTTTCCAGTTTGATGTGCCAGCTTTCCAGTTTGATGTGCCAGCATTCCAGTTTGATGTGCCAGCTTCCCAGTTTGATGTGCCAGCTTCCCAGTCTGTCTCAGTGCCTGCCTTCCAGCCTGATGTGCCTGCCTTCCAGCCTGATGTGCCAGCTTCCCAGTTTGATGTGCCATCTTCCCAGTCTGTCTTAGTGCCTGCCTTCCAGCCTGATGTCTCGAAGCTTGCCTTCCAGCCTGATGTCTCGATGCCTGCATTCCAGTCTGATGTGCCAGCTTCCCAGTCTAATGTGCCAGCTTCCCAGTCTGATGTGCTCGCTTTCCAGCCTATTGTCCCAGTGCCAGCTTCCCAGTCTGATGTGCCAGCTTCCCAGTCTGATGTGCCAGCTTCTCAGTCTGATGTGCCCGATTTCCAGCCTATTGTCCCAGTGTCTGTCTTCCAGCCTGATGTCTCGGTGCCAGCTTCCCAGACTGATGTGCCAGCTTCCCAGACTGATGTGCCTGCTGCCCAGCCTGAAGTGCCCATGCCTGCTGCCCAGCCTGAAGTGCCCATGCCTGCTGCCCAGCCTGAAGTGCCCATGCCTGCTGCCCAGCCTGATGTGCCTGCTGCCCAGCCTTATGTGCCCATGCCTGCTGCCCAGCCTGATGTGCCCGTGCCTGTTGCCCAGCCTGAAGTGCCCATGCCTGCTGCCCAGCCTGATGTGCCTGCTGCCCAGCTCGAAGTGCCCGTGCCTGCTGCCCAGCCTGATGTGCCTGCTGCCCAGCTCGAAGTGCCCGTGCCTGCTGCCCAGCTCAAAGTGCCCGTGCCTGCTGCCCAGCTCGAAGTACCTGCTGCCCAGCTGGAAGTGCCCATGCCCGCTGTCCAGCTTGGTGTGTTCCTGCCCGCTGTCTTCTCGGATGTGCCCGCTGTCTTCTCGGATGTGCCCGCTGTCTTCTCGGATGTGCCCGCTGTCCAGTTTGATGTACCCGATGCCCAGCCTGATGTGCCCTCATCTGTTGTTCGGTTTGAGGCCATGAACTTTGGACAATTTCACTTTGTTGGAGCGTCCGGAGGCCGCTCCTTTGGGGGGGTACTGTCATGAGAGGGTTTACCCCTTGGTGGCGCTATCGGTCTCTTGGATCGCAGTACCAGTGTCCACCAGCGGGTGTCTTCCAACACCTGGGACCTGTAGTAAGAGGTCTCTCCTGCTGGTGGCACTGTTGCATCCTTGGGCCATAGTACCAGTGTCCACCAGCAGGTACACTCCGGCAGTGTGGAGCAAACAGCACACTCTGCGCTCAGCTGTAACATGAGGTCAATTACCACAGCCTTATAAATACCCGGCAAGCCCTCATAGGCTTGCCTTGGTATCTTTCTTCCTTGTTCCCTGACCTGTTATCCCGTATCCTGTAAACCTGTATCTCCTGTATCTGAACCTGAGCCTGCTCCTGAGCCTGTATCCGATCCCATCCTGATCCTGTCCCTCCTGTGTTCCTATTCCCTTGTATCCATATCCCATCCATTATGTCCCTCTCCTATCCTGCCCTTGTTCAGTTGCTGATCCCCTGTGTATGACCCTGGCCTGGCTTACGTGTTTGATTTTGGTACTTCCCTTTGGCTGTATATATTATCTGTTGTCTGTGGGTTTCTGTTGGTTGGTTGAGCACTATTTGTATTTGGGGTGTTTGTTTATTTATATCACTTATCTTAAATAAACATTATTCTTATTTCACTTTACATGCGTTTTGGTTTCCTCTTTGCAGTCCACACAATCTGGTCACACCTGTTCATGACAGTTTATTAAAATGATTTAAAGTGGTTTTAAGGGCAGAAGCAAAATTTAGAGAAGAACGTGGATTGGGACTTTGCGTGTGCCTCAGTGGAGTAAAGACAATGATTTATGACATAATGTTTTCTTAAAAATTCATAAAGATACTTTATTTACCATCCTTGGATGCAAATATTTAAAACATGGTTTAAGAGAAAATACAATTGCACTATTAAGTTGATCCAGGTTGTGCGAGTCCTGGTATGGAATATCATACAATGATGTAGGAGTTTGTCATGTTTTATATATGCACCATTAACATTTTATTTAACATCATTTTATGATTTAGCTAATTTTGCAATGTTGTATCTCTAGGATAACTTTAATATTTACATGCTGTTTGTGCTGTTCTAAAAGGCCCACCTGACAAAGCGGGGTTCCTGCGAAACGCGTAGGCCGCACCTTATGATATTCCATACCAGGACTCGCACAACCTGGATCAATTTTAGAGTACAATTGTATTTTCTCTTAAACTATAATGTTTTAAATATTTGCATTCAGGATGCTAAATAAAGTATCTTTATGATTTTTTGAAAAAAACATTGTGTCATAAATCATTGTCTTTCCACCACCGAGGCACACGCAAAGTCCCAATCCGTGTTCTTCTCTAAATTTTGTTTCTATTAGGGGCAGTGCCTAATAATTGCATAATTATCTCACGCCTACCCTCACACTCACTTGTCTAAAGGCAGAAGGTTTTTTTATACTGTGTGCAGCAGCCCCCCCAGCTCCCCAAAAGTTACCTGAGCCCCATCTCGATCCAGCAATGTGCACGACAGCCTCGGCTGTCCGGGACTCTCCCTCCTTATTGGCTGGGGCAGCAGTGGGCACCATTGGCTCCTGCTGTTGTCAATCAAAGTCAGTGAGCCAATGAGGAGAGAGTGGGCGGGGCTGGTTTGCAGCTCTGTGTCTGAATGGACACACAGGGCAGCAGCTCAGCTCGGGTGCCCCCATAGCAAGCTGCTTGCTGTGGGGGCACTGGGCAGTAGGGAGGGGCCAGGAGTGCCAGCATGGGACCCAAGAAGTGTAGGATCTGGGCTGCTTTGTGAAAAACCATTACACAGAGCAGGTATGTATAACATTTTTGTTATTTTTAAGCTAAAAAAACAAGACTTTATTATCACTTTAAATATGTTGAACTACCATTTGCATGAAAACGTGTCTACCCAACACCTGGACTGATAAGCACAAACTGTGTGAAATTGTTACTCCACTTCAATTGCCAACCGATGGGTGCAAACGTGAGCTCCAAAGAGAGAGAAAGCACTTTCTGGAGACAAAACATGTAGGGGTGGGGCTACAGCACTGCACTTTATTGATTATTAAATTTACATTGGGCGTACGGGGTGTACATTTAAGAGCAGCTGCTGGGTGTTACAGGGGTTTATTGAGAGCACAGGTGATTTCTGTACACATTATTGTAATTCCTATTAATGTGCTTATAATGTACAGAACAGAGCAGGACACCAGCAGATGGACAGTTTCCTGTGGCTTTTTGATGAGGGTCAAACTTGATAGACCATTGATTTAATATTTGAGCAGATATCTTTCAGCCTCAAGTCAAAAGCTAGTGGTCTCCATTACATTGGTAATTAGACTTGTTAAAACTCTGTATTTTGTGCATGAAAGGAAACAATTTTATACTGTACATTTGTCCAAAATCTGCAGACCATTTTATAGTAGCTATATTTGATTTGTTAGCCACTGATGCACCTGATTTTAATTATCATTTGCAACAATTTCTGACTTCTGTGTTCAGCAGCTCTTGGTGCTTCTTGCTCGATTCACACAGGGGCAACACGACTTCAACGCGACTTTGCAACGCGACTTCAACCCGACTTCAACACGACTTGTGGATCCGACTTTCAATGAACGGGGATCCGACTTGGATCCCCGCCACTGTGTTTAGTATGAATCTTTAGGGGGAACTCCGCGCCAAATTTTAAATAAAAATCCGGCATGGGTTCCCCCCCCAGGGGCATACCAGGCCCTTGGGTCCGGTATGGATCTTGAGGGGAACCCCCCTACGCCGAAAGGACGGCGTGGGGGGTCCCCCCCAATCCATACCAGACCCTTATCCGAGCACGCAGCCCGGCCGGACAGGAATGGGGGTGGGGACGAGCGAGCGCCCCCCCCCTCCTGAACTGTACCAGGCCGCATGCCCTCAACATGGGGGGGGTTGGTGCCTTGGGGGAGGGGGGCGCGCTGCGGCCCCCCCACCCCAAAGCACCTTGTCCCCATGTTGATGAGGACAAGGGCCTCTTCCCGACAACCCTGGCCGTTGGTTGTCGGGGTCTGCGGGTGGGGGCTTATCGGAATCCGGGAGCCCCCTTTAATAAGGGGGCCCCCAGATCCCGGCCCCCCACCCTATGAGAATGAGTATGGGGTACATCGTACCCCTACCCATTCACCTAGGGAAAAGTGTCAATTTAAAAAAAAAACACTACATAGATTTTTAAAGTATTTTATTAGACAGCTCCGGGGTCTTCTTCCGACTTCGGGGGTCTCTCCGGTTCTTCTCCGCGCTCTCCGGGTCTTCTGCCGGGCTCCTCCGCTCTCTTCTGCCGCTCTTTTGCTAAAGCGGAGGAGCCCGGTCTTCCGTCTTCTGCCCTCTTTTCTTCTGATGTTGACACGACGCTCTCTCCGGCTAGAATGCTCTCTGTGCGCTCTGCTCTGACTTATATAGGCGGTGACCCCGCCCCCTTATGCCGTCACAGTCCCTGGGCATGCTGGGACTATGACTGCATAAGGGGGCGTGGTCATTGGGCGATGACCACGCCCCTAAAACGTCACAGTCCCAGCATGCCCAGGGACTGTGACGGCATAAGGGGGCGTGGTCACCACCTATATAAGTCAGAGCGGAGCGCTCAGAGTGCATTCCAGCCCCAGAGAGCGTCGTGTCAACATCAGGAGAAAAGAGGGCAGAAGACGGAAGACCGGGCTCCTCCGCTTTAGCAAAAGAGCGGCAGAAGAGAGCGGAGGAGCCCGGCAGAAGACCCGGAGAGCGCGGAGAAGAACCGGAGAGACCCCCGAAGAGAAGAAGGCAGCAGACCGGGCTCCTCCGCTATAGCAAAAGAGCGGCAAAAGAGCAGAAAATAGCGGAGCAGCCCGGCAGAAGACCCGGAGAGCGCGGAGAAGACCCCCGAAGACGGAAGAAGACCCCCGGAGCTGTCTAATAAAATACTTTAAAAATCTATGTAGTGTTTTTTTTTTAAATTGACACTTTTTCCCTAGGTGAATGGGTAGGGGTACGATGTACCCCATACTCATTCACATAGGGTGGGGGGCCGGGATCTGGGGGCCCCCTTATTAAAGGGGGCTCCCGGATTCCGATAAGCCCTCCGCCCGCAGACCCCGACAACCAACGGCCAGGATTGTCGGGAAGAGGCCCTTGTCCTCATCAACATGGGGACAAGGTGCTTTGGGGTGGGGGGGCCGCAGCGCGCCCCCCTCCCCCAAGGCACCAACCCCCCCATGTTGAGGGCATGCGGCCTGGTACGGTTCAGGGGGGGGGGCGCTCGCTCGTCCCCACCCCCATTCCTGTCCGGCCGGGCTGCGTGCTCGGATAAGGGTCTGGTATGGATTGGGGGGGACCCCCCACGCAGTTTTTTCGTCGTAGGGGGTTTCCCTCAAGGTCCATACCAGACCCAAGGGCCTGGTATGCCCCTGGAGGGGGAACCCATGCCGGATTTTTATTTAAAATTTGGTGCGGAGTTCCCCCTCAAGATCATCTGAGCACAAGTCGCATGCCGAAGTCGGATCATGCGAGACGGCGATCCGACTTCAATGATAGTCAATAGGCTGAAGTCGGATCAAAGTCGGATCAAAGTAGTACAGGGAGTACGCTCTGAAGTCGGAGCGACCTCAGTAGTGTCTATTAAGACGCTCCCATTCACTTAAATGTGAATCTCTTTCTGGGGCGACTTGGGGCGACTTGAGGGCATACAAGTCGGATCCCAAGTCGCCCCAGTGTGAACCGAGCCTACTGTACAGTGTGGACGGAAAGTATTCGGACCCCCTTAAAATTTTCACTCTTTGTTATATTGCAGCCATTTGCTAAAATCATTTAAGTTCATTTTTTTTCCTCATGAATGTACACACAGCACCCCATATTGACAGAAAAACACAGAATTGTTGACATTTTTGCAGATTTATTAAAAAAGAAAAACTGAAATATCACATGGTCCTAAGTATTCAGACCCTTTGCTGTGACACTCATATATTTAACTCAGGTGCTGTCCATTTCTTCTGATCATCCTTGAGATGGTTCTACACCTTCATTTGAGTCCAGCTGTGTTAAATATATGAGTGTCACAGCAAAGGGTCTGAATACTTAGGACCATGTGCTATTTCAGTTTTTCTTTTTTAATAATTCTGCAAAAATGTCAACAAATCTGTGTTTTTCTGTCAATATGGGGTGCTGTGTGTACATTAATGAGGAAAAAAAATGAACTTAAATTATTTTAGCAAATGGCTGCAATATAATAAAGAGTGAAACATTTAAGGTGGTCTGAATACTTTCCGTCCCCACTGTATATAGGGGATTTTCAAGTGTGTTATAAAATCTCTTTGACTAGGCCTGGTTTTTCACTTATATTATCGAAATAATGTGTATGTGTATTTATCACCTTCAAGAGAAGAAAGTGGTAAGCCTAAAATGATGACCAGCATTTTTGGGGATCTTTTTGCTGTCTATAGCCACACTTAAACTTTTATACTCCAGTCTTACAGCTTTTTAATTTATGTCTAACAACCTCTTTGTGCTATGGAAGCAAATTGAAACAAGTGCCAACAGCATCTGCTGTATGAGGACATTGCCCAACTTCAATGACAATGATCTGCTAATCTTTGTAATTTGCTGTTATACCAAGGCCATGCACTGTTACTGTGATGGGCCAGTTGCCTAAAAAAGCAAGGTTAATTTTACTAGTTTTAAAGTCAAGATGATATTTTTAGACATTTAAATTCAAAAAATGTGCTTATATATATTTTATGTAGACTGCATAAGGTCACCATTGCACTGTGTATATACAATTAAAGGGGGTAACTTCTGTGGAAAGGATTGAAAATAGCACATTTTCAAATTTAGTCATAAAATTACATGGACCGAATTTAAACATATTATTATGAAACTTCGATTTTTTTTTTTTTGAAAGAAGACATCAAATAAAGTTTAGCTGGGCTTGGAATTAATTTAATCTGTAAGTACAGTTTTACAAAAAAGCAAACTATGCTGCCCCATAAAGCAGCATAGTGTGCTAAACCTACTTACCAGCGGAGGCTTCCTTTCTGTTTAAACAATGTAGTCTAAAACTGCATTTAAAACAATCTTCTTAAAAACCCTGCAGTCAGCAATGGCTCCATTCTGACCTATTATAAGGATGGAACAGCTGTTGGGACCAGACCCGCTAGTGTCTTTGGAGGGAGCACTGTCTTGTTCTACTCTCTGCTGTTGCTGCTTAATCAATTGAGCACCCCCCCCCCCTTGTTTTTAGATATTCTTTTTTGCTGTTTTGTACCTTTTTTTGGGTTTCCTGTGGGATGTCCATCGTACTCCACCACGGCATGATACATCATCTCCTCATTTGCATCGCCCCCTTCTCCTTCTCCCACTGCCTTCTGGGACCTGAAGGCTTTACTGCCGGTTTCCCTTAGTTGCAATACCGACACCTGCACCCAAGCTGAGCCGATGGACGAATCGGCTTTGGGGGGGCGACATCGCAGGATCCCTGAACAGGTAAGCGCCCTTATATTAAAAGTCAGTAGCTACAGTATTTGTAACTGCTGACTTAAAAAAAAAAAATTAGAGGCTGGAACCCCACTTTAAACCTAGGTTCAGACTAGTGCCATTCGGGAACCAGCACAATTACAGCACCCGTTCCTGCATCGCTCCTCTCCCGCAGGCAGTTCACACTGCCTTCTCCGAACCACTGCAGGTGTCAATACATTGTTAATGACATCTCCAGATCGGTTCACAGATCGCAGTGCGAACTGTGAACTCGCACAGGAATCACCTGAACACTCATGCGATCCGATTCTAGTGCGGAGAAAAACAAGTCCCTGGACCTTTTTCTGTGCAAATCCAATGTGAGTTCAGACGCTAAACTCGCATTGCTCAGACATCACATGTGATTGGCACCTGCGGTGCGGGTGCTAATCACATGTGATGTCAGAGATCGCATTAGTGTGAACCCAAGCTAAAGGTGTGATTTTAATTGCATTTTCTGTCTGGTTTATGGTTTCTGACAATATTATTTTCCAAACTTGACAATTTAAATATGAGATTTGTTGTAGCTACAGCTGGATTCGGTTGGATGATATTATATTAACTAGACTGCAGATGAGCAGTTCTGTCACTAATAGCCATTGATTACCATTGCTATTTTTACTGTAGAACACTTTTAAAAAGTATACTGCAAAGTACATACTGGGGAATAAGGCATTACCTTGTACACTGTAACTGATAAATTATATTTAACTTTTACTTCCTTTAATGTGTACATTCGTTCTCTAACTCTTATTGTATTGCATTAATGCTTTTAAACTATCATGACCCATCAAGCCTGCTGAATAAATGATTCCTAAGGTTTTAGTAATGTCCTGTACAACAATCCTATGAACTGCATCATTTCAATTAAAAACTGGACATACGTGGTGCATATTGTCTAAAAATGATTGGTCACATCCTTGGATGACTTTATTTTTGAGATACATATACTCTATTCAGTGAATTACTCAAACTATGACATACAGGTCCCCTATTGAGCTTTTGTTAGGTAATCTTCCAAATACAACCTATGAGGTGTAGTGAAAAGTACAAGGTAGTAGTTTTATCAGCAGAAATTATTTCAAGAAACCTTTCAAATCCACCAGATGCTTTCTAAATGCAAAGCCTGCCTCATCAGGCTGATCACAATCATTCAGACTCCCTATGTGGGAAAGCTGTTGCAAACCTGCACAAAAATGTATTTTGTCGTGTGACTATCCAATTGCTTGTATAGCAATTGCTTAGTATTAGCCTGACAAATGATGGCACACATGCATTTGTATTCACAGGCATCCTGTTTGCCCTAGAGTTGCCCTTGAGTGGAGTCCTTTTATGCAGCTTGAACTGCACTGCTCTGATGACTTTCTGAATATCAAAGAAGTAGTAGAGCATTGTACCAAGTTAGCTATCGATTTGATGCAGAAATTATAAATACTTGAACTCAAAACTTTCTGAATATCAAAGAGAAAGCTATTAATTGTGAACATTAAAAAGCCAAATAGGAAATTTGCTCAATGATTAATCAGAATGCTCACATACACTGCCTGACACTTTCCCTATATAGCTAAACTAAACATGTATAAATTGCTGTATGACTGCTAAAATGGTGCAAACAGGATGTTTGTTTACAGAAACCTTAGAGCTGTGGGCAGGCTATGGACATTATATATAATATTTATACAATCATCACAAGCAGTAAATGAGGTTTAAAACAAGCCCTCTGTAGCTTTGGACACTGTGGAGCAAGTCATCCTCAGTGTTTACTTTCAGTTTCCATTCCAACTGTTCATTTTGTCCTTGTAGTGAGTTGGCAGCCTGTCTGCCTTTTAATATTCAAACTTTATGTCCAGCCAAAACTTTTTTGATGTAAATAAACCGGGAAAAATAAAACCCCTGTTGGGTTTTACTGCTAGGGGGTCCTTTAGGGAGATTTCACTTACCATAACATTGACAACAGTTTTACTAGACAGAAAGTGAGGAAAAATCTGCAACAAGGACACAGAACTAAAAAGTTTGACAGGGGTTCTAACCTTTCCCCTCTCTACTAAAGAGAGGAATTTTATTAACTAAGGGAAGAACTCTCTAATTGTCAGTACCTGGACTTGAATCTGGGATGTTTGCTGTGTCTGGCAATGACTCTTCTTGCTGAACTACCTGAGATGCTGGACAGCACCCTGTCTGGTCAATTAGACAAACCTACTGTGTGCCTTGAATTTTGCTGAACCTTGAACTCTTTGCTCCTCCCAAGAACTTCCTGATTTAAGCCATATCTCTGCACTTCCTGTTTGCCAGATTATTATGCTCTCTCCAGCCAATATCTCACATTTGTCTCTCCTTCTACCGTCTGTATCTTCACTGCCATTCATTACCAACTTTTGGCTTGTTCCTCAACTACGCTTCTGCTTAAACCCAAACCTGCAACCATTCATTACCGACCTTTGGCTTGTTCCTTGACTACGCTTCTGCTTGACCCCTACCTGCTTATCTACTCCTGGTGGGGTGATCCTGAGTACCACAAGCTGGTACTAACATGCAGCAAAACCAAAATACATCTTCACCATCAGAAGCTTTGGTGATTACCGGTTAGTACTTAGACACCGCACCTTGGGTGAACCCGTGTCATCTGCCAGGGTGACCTGCTCGTATACCTGTCTCACTTATCGATGAGTGCTGCTCCACTCCTATAGCTTCTGGCCTTCAAGCTTAACTCCAGACCATGACACCAATGGAGCCGTTGATTGCAATAAAACCTTGCAGGGGTTCTAACCGTTTTCCACTCTATCTAAAACTAAAAAAAAATAGTTTTTGCTATATATACACGTTATTGTAAGAACAAGACCACATATAGAGGAGAGAACAGAGTGCCGAGATCTAACCTCAGTGCTTCACTTGTGAATTGTGATGATAAACTGTTCCACAGTGTCTGCAGCTACAAATGTTTTTTGAGGGCTTGCTACAGGATTTTGAGGTATCCATTATGACCACTCATAAACATTGGAAATGTTACTTATATTTTGGGAGGATGAAGGGTCTAAAGATGTGTGTGGTTATGGGGTTTTGGACTGTTTGTGTAGATGTAATATACTATGTGCCTATTTTTGCATGTGAAAATAATGAAAGTCCAATAACTTCCACTTTGGAAGCTGTACAAGAATGTTTTTTTATTTTTTTTATTTTTTTTAAAAGTCATGTAAAAAATGTCTTTCTTGGTTGTGTGGGTACTGTGCGCGTTCATAGTAGGTGCTCCAGTGAAATCCAGTATAGCGAAAGCATTATTTTAGCAAAATATATATATTATAGTGTCACTAGATTTTACAGGTGATCTTCAGAGTCTACAACAATTAAAATGGTGGAATACAACTTAAAAAATGTAATGAACCCTGATCGACTGTCTGACCCCTAAACAGGCACTTAAAAAAATTATTGCAGTTTAGTGCAGTGCTAACCACTTCATTGTATACAAGGATGAAAAACATGAAGTCACTCAAAATAATGCCAGAAAAAATAACATTTACAATATACTTAGAAGAAATCATTTTGCATACACTTGCATGTCCAAGAAAAACAACAAAAATGATTGCGCTGTCAGTGTTGGAATGCATGCAATCTTAATGCAGACATGGCTGTAAACTTTGACCTGGATATAAATAATCTTTTTTGCAACTATTGTGGATGCTAATAAAAATTTAAAAAGATAAAGAGATGAATTGATGCCACTTGTGTCATTTATGTAGCGGTAGTGACTCATGTATTATGAAAGTATTATTTAAATATTGTTTTTATTGCTATCATTAGTATTACTCTCTTCAAACACATCTTGGCCAAAACTTTCAAATTTGTCTCCAAGTTATGATTTATCTTGACCTTCTTGAGTATCTGGTAGCAAAGCATTAAGTTGACTTCCCCTAGGATATGTACTTTAGATGTTATCTTGGAGATACCTACATCCTACCCATTTCCAATAGGAAGCATCAGACTCGAGAAACATTTCCTGCTGCTGTGATCTTCCCACTATGAACTGTGTGTAGTCTTAAGGATGAGGTCAGTTGTTGCACCAACAGTGAGCACTGCAGTCTTTCTGTAAAGCCCAGCATGAAGTTTTGTGATTGATATTTAGTAAGTAGCTGTTTTTTTTAATTAAATATCTAGTGGCAACACTATCATAATTGGTTATAGTATATCTAAAGCCCAAACATTTTTTCAATGTGGATTGAGCAAGGAAGGGTTAGAACCCCCATTAGGTTTATATTGCTATCTGTGTCCTTGTTGGGGAGTTGCTCCTTCTCTATGTATTCTTTGGACAATTGTTCCTGAGAAACAATTAAAAGAAAATACAACATTTTACAGTTGTCTCTGGGACAGAAGGTGAGTGGAACTTTTATGTGTGACAGCTGTCTAAGGGGTCAAATTGATATTTGTTTGTTTATGACTGTAATGATGAGAAAATTTGAAGTACTGTAGCAGAATGGAATATTTTTCTCAAATTAATTACTTTTTAACAGAGTATTGGGTTTTCATTTAGGAAAGTCCTTTCATTTCAGGATTGAATGTTCACAGCAAAATTACATTTTGAAGTACTTCCGAACAATATTTGCCAAGTCATTGAATGTACTGAGAATTTTTGTACAACTGGTTGCCACAACCGAAACAGGCATGGAGGAAAACTATGCATTAAAGCGTAACTAAAGTCCACAGACACTCGCCTCCATCTAGCAGCAATGCGATCAATAGATCTTTCTACAGCCGTTGACATCTTCTCCCATTGCTTCTTCTGGGTCCCGGGTTTTTGGCCTCTTGATTGTCTGGTGAGACTGTATGTGATTCCCACATATGCACAAGGGAGTTATTCATTCTGGCATCACCACAGTGCCGGGAATGACCACTGAAGTACACACTGTGTTTGTAAAGTTCAGTGTATGTTCAATATAAGATTGAGAAGTAGTAGGTAAGTATGTCAGAAGAGACATGCGAGGTGTAACAATTTAATTCCCGGAATACCCGCGGCATAGCACTATGGTGGTGAGTCACAGAGCCATTCACACTGGAGCATGCTCTGAAATGTTCTAATTTGCACTTGCCTGGTTTGCAGACTAGTTGAATTAGTCTTCATGGAGTGGCAGAAGAAACAACACGTGTTGTGTGTTGCACTGTTGGTAAAAAATGAGTGACAGGAATCTGGAGCAGCAGATTAACATCAAATTTTGTGTAAAAATTGGCAAAAGTGAGAGAGAAACTTTAGCTCTGTGACAGCAGGCTTATGGTGAACATTCCAAAAAGAAATCAAGTGATTTTGAATGGCATAGGCAGTTTAAGGAGGGGCTGGAAGATGTCAACGATGAGGCAAGAAGTGGGCCACCAAAAATGCAAAGGGTGGATGCAAATGTAGACAGAGTGCAAACCCTTGTATGCTGGTGTATTTCTTTTTTTTAATCACAAGGAGATAGTTCACTACGAGTTCATAGAACATGGTACAACGGTCAACCAACATTGTTACTTGGCAATTCTGAAAAGGTTACAGAATCTGTTTGGAGGAAAATACTGGAACTCTGGCCTGACAAGTGGATTCTTCACCACCACAATGCTCCTGCACAAAAAAAATGTGTACAATCCATTCTTGGAATTCAATTTTCACACCTCGTAGCATGTCTCTCTTAAAATAAGGAGCTGCCTGCTTGCAATTTTTTGTAGGCTGAATTCCACTTTAAGGTAAGTATCCCTACCCTATCTATTCAATCTCTGCCTGAAAAAACACACATTTTTTTTTTCGTCAGCCCGGAGTTGGGCTTTAAACTATTATACTATTAATACAAATAATGAACACACTCACTTTATTGAGTTAAAAGTAAACCTTCTAACAATGATGAATATTTCACAATGAGAATATGATAAGAAAAATGCATAAGCAGACGTAACCTGAAAACAGCATGTCAGAATGATTAGTAGATGCAGATATATAGACAGATATAGTGATTTGCCATTTTCAGTGCCATAGATTTGCCATAGAATGCATTAAGATAGCTGGCTTTACAACCAAAAAACTGTGTCTGTGCTAAACCAAGGATCAGTAACCATGTGCAAAAAGCAAATATGAACATAAAAATTACCAATAAAAATATACAAGAAAAAAAAATATATAAAAATTATAACAATCATATGTGCTATCAATCTGTGATAAATAATTAAACTGCAACATGCATAAAATGTAAAGTCCAAGTGCTCATAAAAATATCAAAGGTGTGTTCACTCCTCCGGTGTGGTGATATATAAATTTCATAAAGTTCATAAATGCAATATTCATAAATGACAAAAATCAAAGTGCATCGATTTAATGTTCATCATCAGTGTAATCCATCGTGCTCATCCAAAATCGTGTTTACAGGGATATAAAGCATGCTTCAGTGCTCTCCAGTGACCCCCAACAGCATATGCGCTCACCTTTAAGTGTGTGACACAGTAACTAAACTATGTCTGAAAACGCCTGGGAGCCACTCCTCGGCTCAAAAGGGTATACAGACGCTGACCTTCAATTTGCTCAAATATCATCACGATTCATAAAATGAAGGCACGTGAAGATGAAGGCACGTGATCCCTGTGCCGAACACGCGTACGGGAGGGGCCAGGATGGAGCTGTCAGCACGGAGGAGTAGATGAGAAGGATATACCACACCGCACGCCGTACCATTGTTCCTTATATTGCATAACCTTGATTAGGATGGTGCACTCACGCACCTACACAATGTGAGTACCCCTATGAAGGGAAGTGTTTTTTACAATAAATTGTTGAACCTATTACACTATGGAGTTTCTTTTTTTCCCTATTTTATGAATCGTGATGATATTTGAGCAAATTGGAGGTCAGCGTCTGTATACCCTTTTGAGCCGAGGAGTGGCTCCCAGGCGTTTTCAGACATAGTTTAGTTACTGTGTCACACGCTTAAAGGTGAGCGCATATGCTGTTGGGGGTCACTGGAGAGCACTGAAGCATGCTTTATATCCCTGTAAACACGATTTTGGATGAGCACGATGGATTACACTGATGATGGACATTAAATCGATGCACTTTGATTTTTGTCATTTATGAATATTGCATTTATGAACTTTATGAAATGTATATATCACCACACCGGAGGAGTGAACACACCTTTGATATTTTTATGAGCACTTGGACTTTACATTTTATGCATGTTGCACTTTAATTATTTATCACAGATTGATAGCACATATGATTGTTATAATTTTTATATACCGTATATACTCGAGTATAAGTCGAGATTTTCAGCCCTTTTTTTTGGGCTGAACGCGCTCCCCTCAACTTATACTCGAGTCACCGCCGTCTGCCTACATGATCAGCGTGTCATGCAGGCAGACGGCAGCCAGCATGTGCTATTACTATTTGGTGGGCAATTACTGTTCAAAAGCCGCTCCTCCTCCTCGTCTGTGATAAGCAGTCAGTGTACAGCCTATTACGGACATTCTCTCATCCTCGTCCGTGGTATGAGGATGAGAGAATGTCCGTGATAGGCTGACTGCTGGGAAATTGAGTTTTCTGCCTATCATGGACGAGGAGGATGCGCGGCTTTTGAACAGTGAATGGTTGCCGAATAGTAATAGCACACGCTGATCAGTGCAGAGCAGCACATGAACACAGGCACACGGACGCAGGCACATGGACACAGGCACATATACACAGGACACATGGCACATGCACATATACACAGGACACATGGCACATGCACATATACACAGAACACATGGCACATGCACATATACACAGGACACATGGCACATGCACATATACACAGGACACATGGCACATGCACATATACACAGGACACAGGCATACAGGACACAGGCACATATACACAGGACACAGGGCACATATACACAGGACACAGGGCACATATACACAGGACACATGGCACATGCACATGCACATATACACAGGACACATGGCACATATACACATATACACAGGACACATGGCACATATACACATATACACAGGACACATGCACATATACACAGGACACATGCACATATACACAGGACACATGACACATGCACATATGCACAGGGCACATGACACATGCACAGGACACAGGGAGGTATACAGCTGCAGATGGGCATTGTTGACCTTCTTTTTCCACTTACAGTAACTGCTGCATTTCTCACCCTCGTCTTATACTCGGGTCAATAAGTTTTTCCCATTTTTTTGTGGTAAATTAGGGCCTCGACTTATACTCAGAACGACTTATACTCGAGTATATACGGTATATTTTTTTCTTGTATATTTTTATTGGTAATTTTTATGTTCATATTTGCTTTTTGCACATGGTTACTGATCCTTGGTTTAGCGCAGACACAGTTTTTTGGATTAACTTTATCACTTACACGGATATGAAACGTGGTTAGTGTTTGCTGCTTGCCTTCATTAGGACATTCACCCTAGAGGCATTAACCAATTTGTGGCTCGCAAGACCTTTCTATATATTTTTCTGGCTTTACAACCACTTTAAAGATTGCAGAAAGTCTATAAAAGAATTGGCAGTTGTATAGGCATTTTGCAGCTTATCCAGGCTATAGAGCCTATATACAGTGTGTAGTTAGCAAATATGGATGTCTGTGTAAAAAAGAAAAAAGAAAATTATATATATATAACACTCTCTCTCTCTCTCTCTCTCTCTCTCTCTCTCTCTCTCTCTCTCTCTCTCTCTCTCTCTATATATATATATATATATATATATATATATATATATATATATATAAATTCTATGGCAGTAAACAATAAATATTTGTTCAATCTTCATCAGTAATTCTATTCTTCCTATCACACCGTACAAGAGGGCGTGGAGGCTACACAGACCAAGAAGAGTATATAAACCCTAAAAGTGGTCTTGTATTATATGTTTTCTTTAGGTCTTTGCATTTATATAAAATGACTCGTGTTAAGGTGGACATGATCCAACCATTAGGAAAAGTTATGGCTAGAGTTTTTGCGTAAATATACATATCTGGGCACCCAAACGAGTATGTCTGTAAAACTTATCTCTGGGGAAGGAAAAGTATTTAGACAAGGTTTGCTGAATAGATTTTATTTTTTTACCTAATGCCTGAGATGTCTGCTGTGCCTGTGCAGTTGAGATTGTCAAATGATCCCAACAAAATTAAGTGGATCAGGCAATTGTTATGTAATAAGTGTGGACAGCTTTAGACTTTTATTTGAATTTGAATAAATATTACAGCTGGATACATATGTAATCTCTTTGTCTTAGGCACCCGCCTTCAAGGCAAATTACTTTCTCACACTCTTGGCATCCACTTTAAGTAAATAATTGGAAACAAATTTTTTCTACCTGCACAAATCTCTAAAGACAAGAAAGTGTTTAATGAACCTGTCAAATATTGATTCTTCATGCCTCTGGGTGATTCATACTGTAAACCCCACAGCCTTCCATTGAAAATTGTGAAGTTATTGTGCTGTCAGCTGCTGGTTGCATGCAAACCAAGGTATGCTTCCTGTGGTTCAGGAGGGCTCTCGTGACTGGACTAGGGCTTCACTACATGCATTTATTATGAGAGAATATAATATGTTTGATCAAAGCCGTTGCTAGGAAGAGGAGACCATGACTGAGAAAAATCCAGCTTTTTATGTAAATATTTCTCCCACTTCATTTTCGAAATGTTAACAGAAAACTACTTGGGTGGCTGTTTTTTTTTTTTTCAGCTCAAATGCCAACAATAAGGATATTATCCATCATGTGATATTATCTACTAATAAGAAACTGTGCCTTCACTGATATGCACTTGGTTAAACGGTAAATGTACATGTAAAAACAGACCATCATAATTATATAGCTTTCATGCATTATTAATTATTAATTAAAAAAAAAACATATTTGAAAATATTTGCAGGTTTGCAGGTTTTAAATGTGTTTTAAAGGAAATGGTTACCTTACTGCCCAGAAGAAGGCAGCACTATCCTTCTCTGACCATTTGTCATCTAGGCAGTGTTCCATCAGTTACAGAACAGGTGTATTACGAAGAACCACCACAGCCAAAAGTCTGAGACTGGACACTTTCATTTATTCAATCAGTCAGGTACATATGAAGGTAGCTGACGGGGTTGACTATTAATCGTGTAAATAATACATCTGTGGCACAAAGCCAGGATGGGAAACTTTCAGATGAGAGAAAGAGTGCCCCTTCATCACCCAACAAAAAAAAAAAAAAAAAGAATAATTTCCTGAACACATTTATTTGTTTTATACAGTCAGGAACTGTGCAATCCCAAGAATTTCTACTATAGGAAAAATCAAGCTAAAAGTTGCTTACAAGGGTACATTGCAAATGCGTACCATATAGTAAAAGAACCATCTAAAATACAGTCAGATTGCTTAAAAATGTTTTAAATTGAAAGGTGGTTTCTACTTTAAATTATCAGTAAACCTTAAGATAAACTACTACCTGTAGTAGCACAGAGGTAGTTTGGGCTGGCTCAGATCTGAGGGAGCACCTGCGAAAAAAAAAAATTAATTGTTGGTCAGTGGGAACAATTTCCCCCTTACAATGGTGGTCAGAATATCACCCTTATAGATAGCTAAAAAGATCATCGGTGTTGTGGTGTTCTCACCGGACCTGGAATATGTAGGCACCATCAAGTGGAAAGTCAACCAGCCACAGCTTAAAGAACCCTTAGCAACCCTAGAATCTTTGGAAACTGATGCAGTTGTGAAGTAGAGGTCACTTGAGGAACCACTGAGCACAGCGGGTGACCAGAAATCTGACATTTCCTGAAGTGTATGTTTCTGAAGAGACTAAAGGCACTGACTTCTCTTGATAAGAGTGGTATTTGGAGGCAGGATAGGTAAGTATTTACTATATTTTTTACTTTGAGAGCTTTTATTTAGGATTTGATTTTAATGGCCAAGTCATTTTAAGTACGGAGATTCTACCAGCATCTGGATTTAATTTTAAGAGACTTATATGTATAAATAGATTAAGGTAACATAATACCTCTTCAGATAAAATATTACAAACACTTCAACTTTTCAGCTGAGACTAACTAAACTGAAAAGGCATTATTAATGTTTTGGGGCTTTGCTTTAAGGAAATGTTTCAATTATTTTTTTAAGGGTGTAAAAAAAAGATCAGCTTGATATAAATGCTATTAATGTTTGTTCATATTTTTATGGCTGATCTCAAAATTTTGTTAAGCAGGGAGGTTATAAAAAGACTTGAACACGGTCAATTCAAGTGGTTTATCTACAAATCTCTATAGTTCGCATCTCAAAATTTTGTTAAGCAGGGAGGTTATAAAAAGACTTGAACACAGTCAATTCAAGTGGTTTATCTACAAATCTCTATAGTTCGCACATTGTACAATCATGGAAGAGCAAGCACATTTAAAATCACTGTAGGGTAAATACTACAATAGGAACTCAAAATATATGCTTACAGAAACACAGAAACACACTATGCTTTCCATTGAATCCATTGTGCCCTACAGCTGTTACTAAATGTGCTATCAAGACACTCATACTAAGAAGGTTTTTCTGTACTTGATGGCTTCAAATTGTCATAATTGAGCATGATAATGTTTAAAATTCCTCAAGGGATTTTCACCCTCTGGTTTCATGTTCTGTCCATTTCCTCCAAATTCATTGTAAAAAGTGAAAGTTTTGCATAATGCTGCTAGAGAATAATGCCTGTAATAACACAGCAATGTGACAGTTAATGATATACATATATACAGTATTTCACAAAAGTGAGTACACCCCACACATTTTTGTAAATATTTTATTATACCCTTTCATGTGACAACACTGAAGAAATGCCACTTTGCTACAATGTAAAGTAGTGAGTGTACAGCTTGTATAACAGTGTAAGTTTGCTGTCCCCTCAAAATAACTAAACACACCGCCATTAATATCTAAACCGCTGGCAACAAAAGTGAGTACACTCCTAAGTGAAAATGTCCAAATTGGGCCCAATTAGCCATTTTCCCTCCTCAGTGTCATGTGACTTGTTAGTGTTACAAGGTCTCAGGTGTGAATGGGGAGCAGGTGTGTTACATTTGGTATTGCTCTCACTCTCTCATACTGGTCACTGGAAGTTCAACATGGCATATCATGGCAAAGAACTCTGAGGATCTAAAAAAATAATTGTTGCTCTACATAAAGATGGCCTAAGCTATAAGAAGTTTGCCAAGACATTGAAACTGCAGCACAGTGGCCAAGACCATATAGTGGTTTAATAGGACAGGTTCCACTCAGAACAGGCCTCGCCATGGTCGACCAAAAGAAGCTGAGTGCATGTGCTCAGCGTCATATCCAGAGGTTGTCTTTGGGAAATAGACATATTTGCCCAACCAGGTAACCTCCCTGACACATATGAGTGCTGCCAGCATTGCTGCAGAGGTTGAAGGGGTGGGGGGTCAGCCTGTCAGTGCTCAGACCATAGGCTGCACACTGCATTAAATTGGTTTGCATGGCTGTTGTCCCAGAAGGAAGTCTCTTCTAAAGATGATGCACAAGAAAGCCCGCAAACAGTTTGCTGAAGACAAGCAGACTAAGGACATGGATTACTGGAACCATGTCCTGTGGTCTGATGAGACCAAGATAAACCTATTTGGTTCAGATGGAGTCAAGTGAGTGGTGGCAACCAGGTGAGGAGTACAAAGACAAGTGTGTCTTGCCTACAGTCAAGCATGGTGGGAGTGTCATAGTCTGGAGCTGCATGAGTGCTGCCAGCACTGGGGAGCTACAGTTCATTGAGGGAACCATGAAGGCCAACATGTACTGTGACATACTGAAACAGAGCATGATCCCCTTGCTTCAGAGACTGGGCCGCAGGGCAGTATTCCAACATAACGACCCCAAACACACCTCCAAGACTACTGCCTTCCTAAAGAAGCTGAGAGTAAAGGTAATGGACTGGCCAAGCATGTTTCCAGACCTAAACCCTATTGAGTATCTGTGAGGCATCCTCAAATGGAAGGTGGAGGAGCTCAAGGTCTCTAAAATTCACCAGCTCTGCAATGTCGTCATGGAGGAGTGGAAGAGGACTCCAGTAGCAACCTGTGAAGCTCTGGTGAACTTCATGCCCTAGAGGGTTAAGGCAGTGCTGGAAAATAATGGTGGCCACACAAAATATTAACACTTTGGGCACAATTTGGACCTTTTCACTTAGGGGTGTACTCATTTTGTTGTCAGTGGTTTAGACATTAATGGCTGTGTGTTGAGTAATTTTGAGGGGACAGAAAATTTACACTGTTAGACAAGCTGTACACTTGTAGTAAAGTGTCATTTCTCCAGTGTTGTCACATGAAAAGATATAATAAAATATTTACAAAAATGTGAGGGGTGTACTCACTTTTGTGAGATACTGTAAATAACTAAATGGTATAAATGATAAAGGATTTAGTGTTGAGAGTTGTGATACCTTATTTATTTTGAAGTGCACAGTACTGTTTCATGTGTTGACTAAAGGAACATATGGGCTTCTGATTTTTCCACCATAGGCCACTAAGTTATTACATTTTATACAGTGTGTCTGCCTGCTGGATCATGCTTGTCCAATGAGCCAGTAATCTTCAGCAGAGAATGTCAGGAACAGCAGAATTTTCCAACTTGTCAAATTGTTGTAAGTCTGTGTCAGAGTCAATTGGATTGTGTCACGCTCCATATTCATTTAGAGGTGTCTTTAAGGAAAAAACCAACAACCAACAAAAGAGCAGTTACCCATGCAGCTGAGGCTTTTGCATTACTACTTACCCTTGCCACAATGCAGTAAGGGAACACAAAAAGCCAACGGGAAGGTGCACTATTACATTGATAGGTGATAGGAGATGGGCCACATGTCCTATAAAGAGCACAGTTGAGGATGTATAGAAAGTGTGGATCTTAGCTTCAGAGTACCACAGACACACTCAAGACACTTATTGGTACACACAGGCACTTTGTGGTACCTGCTTTAGCAGGCAACTGCTAGTTTTTTAGGACTGGACATACCATAGGTCATTGGTTCCCAGTATCAATTCTCAAGTACCCTGAAAGGTTATGTTCCATGAATTTCCTTAGATAAAATAGTTGTCATAAATATGAAATCATTGACATTGATTTAAAGCACCTGTGTAAAGTGAAGGAACTCCTGAAAACATGACCTGTTGGTTGAGGACTGAGGATAAGAACCACTGCAGTAAGTGATAATGTATGTGTTTTTTTTAAATTAGGTAATAGATTGGTCAAAACCACAGCTGACTATATGATTTTATATGATATAATATATTTTAGTTAGAGAGATTTCCTGTAAAGGATGGGTAACCTTAATTTTGCTTTAAAGTGCACCTGCTAATTTGTGTGAATACTTAAACTGGTCTTCTAGATCTAAAATAGCCACCTTCGAGTTTCTTCATGTACCATTTAAAAATGTCAAATGTACCCTGTGGCCCCTGAATCCCAGAGTGTTTTAATATGCATGTCTCAATTTTTATTTAATCCTACAACTGCTGGCTGGTGCTTATACATGAGGAAGTGGCATCAGTGAATAACAGGAAGTTGTGGAAGTTTGTAAAAGGCTTGCATGGATTTTGGAGTTCCTGTGATGCTGTGCAGTAAACCATGCAGATGCATAATCGTGTCTGCTTTTGAGTTGTAAGGCCAGTTAACAGATCATCACATCCTAACAGATGTGTTTTAATGGTAAATTAGGACAGGGTTTAGATGTACTGGGTAAGAAATATCCTGATGCTAGATTTTTGAATAATGGGTGGTCTAGGTAACAAATATTATGTCTTGGATGGCTTCAATATTCTGCAGGATCTGCAAGTGTTGGGAAAACTCCAGTTAGAAGGCAAATCACAAGAACACTTCAATAATATTTGTATATAAGGACTTAGTACTCCATTTTTATAATTTATTACAGAGATACTTGTGCACAGAAAATATCTGTGGATTTGTCACAAATCTGAATGTATTTAATGTTGGATTGTACATCAAATTCTGCAATGGCAAATTTGTACCCAGAACATACAGAAGAAGGTCAATGTTACAGACAAGCTTCTGTTTCAGCTATAGACCACAAACAGAAGGATTACATTTTCATCCCAACAAAGCATCCAGAAAAGGGATAAACATTAGAAAACAACTATTCGCTATTGCATCTCTATTGCAAAAATGCATGTTTTGTAGTTCTCTTCTACATTCCCAATTTAAACATCAACTTGGTGGTTATCTTTCACTTTCATACAAAGACAATCTATGGGGGATTTCCTTTGTTGTGACATTTGCTCACAGTTCCTCTGAAAGAGAACCAAAACTGTATTTAAGCTATTTGTAAATCTGACACAATTTCAAAATATGTTTTTTTTTTTTTTTTCATTTTTAGCTCAATATCAGCTCTTTTAGGTCCTACTATAGTTCTAGTATATTGTTCTTAGCGAATATACTATAGCCTTAATGTATTCAAATTGATATTCTGTATATAATATAAGGCATGTATGTTAAAAAGATAGTAATTTAACCAAAAGTGTCTACTTTTCTGATTGGCACTATTGTTAAATATGGTTACCTATCTGACTTACAGTATAACGAAGCCATTTAACAGTGACTGCAGACATACTAATTTCTTTGGCTAACATATAACTGAACGATCTTTCATTTAAATACTTGCATTATATTAAAAAAAATGAATATTCTGCTCTGACTTTCAGTGCCTGTAGTATTTCAAGAAAGGTTTCTTCTTTGGTGCAAGACTCACATGTTATACTTTCAGAGGGTTTTCGCTAAATAGTATAACACAACAACTGACTTCTATTTTCAGCTTTTCTGGCATTTTCAAGATCTGTTACAGTGGTGCACACACTATACACAACCTGGTGCATGAACACTTGTTTGCACTGTCTGTTTTTCATCTATAGGTACTTTAACTCCTTCAGATCCGCACTATAGCCGAATGACGGCTACAGAATGGATTTGCTTTGCCGGGGGTACGTCTGTTGACGTCCTCCCCTTTGCAGGCTCGCCACGCCCCCCTGAAGGGGGCTTGCGGCGTGTGCTGTGATGACCCGAGTCAATGAGACTCGGGTCATCACAGATCCGAGTAAAGGGCCGATCCCAGCCCCTTACCACGTGATCAGCTGTCAGCCAATGACAGCTGATCACGTGATGTAAACAGAGGATCAGTGCCAATCAGTGCCCATCACTGCCACTCATCAGTGCCCATTACTGCCATCCATCAGTGCCACCTATTAGCGCCCTTCAGTGCCTATCAATGCCCATCAGTGCCACCCATCAGTGCCCACCAATGTCACCTATCAGTGCCCACCAGTGCCGCCTATTAGTGCTCATCAGTGCTGCCTTATAAGTGCCCATCAGTGTCGCCTTATCAGTGCCCATCAATGCAGCCTATCGGTGCCCATCAGTGCAGCCTATCAGTGCCCATCAGTGTAGCCTCATCAGCGTACATAAATGAGGGAGAAAAAATACCTGTTTGCAAAATGTATTAACAAAATATAAAATGGTTTTGTGGTTTTTTTTTAACAAATTCGTCTTTTTTAAAAGTAAGCTCTATTTGTGGGAAAAAAATTATAAAAATTTCATTTGGGTACAGTGTTGTATGACCGCGCAATTGTCATTCAAAGAGTGACAGCGCTAAAAGCTGAAAATTGGTCTGGGCAGGAGGGGGGTTTAGGTGCCCTGTAAGCAAGTGGTTAAAGGCAACGTGGAATATTTTAATATACAGGTGACATAAAAGCAATCAGTGTGATGAAAATAATCTCATTAACACATGTTATTTCATTTTTTTAAATGCAAAATGTTATAATTACATCTGAAGGCTTTTGTTCCTGCTTTACCACATGATGGTGGTGCTTTACTGCTTCTTCTCTCTGTGCAAACGTAAGGGTCTGCTGACTTACTGAAAACCATGTACTTCATGTGTGACTAATATCATCATATCTCAACTTTTGTTAAGCAGGAAGTACTGGGCTATAGAGAATTGCCTCTACAGGTAACCTGCAAATATCTACATTAATTAGAGCTGAAACAACTAATCGATTAATCGACAACTAATCGATTATGAAATTAATCGATTACTATTTTCATAATCGATTAATCGGCCAGTAACATAATGGGGTTAAAAAAAAACTAAAATGAGCCCTTTATAGTACAAAAAGAGCAAATAATCGCTACTTCAAATATTGCTTTCACAGTTCTACACTAAAAAAAAAAAATTAACCCCTTACAGTAGTGATTATCTGCTTTTTTTGTACTATAAAGGGCTAATTTTAGTTTTTTTCACCCCACTATGTTACTAAACATCTTAGACCTGGTTCACATCTATGTGTTTTTTGGTGCTTTTTTGCAGAAACGCACTACAGTTCATGCACATGGTTTCCTATGGGACACATTCACGCATAATGGTGCTTTTTTTGGTTCAATATGCTTCAATAGAGAAGCTGCAGAAAAGCATGGAATGCGTTTTTGCAGCAATTTGTGTTTTTTAATCTGCCCAACAACAAATTGGCCAAAAAAAAAATGCAAAAACGCAAATCGCAGCAAAATCACGTGCACAAAAATCAAAACGCACAGCAAAAAGCACTGCAGAAACAGATGAAAAGCAAACTGCATAGGTGTGTACCAAGCCTTATGCTGGCCACATGGATCAATTTTCAGATGAGAATATTCAGACGAAAAATCTTTGTACATTCACTGAATGAAAGAACGAAGTTCTTAAAATTACATTTTTTTTGAAGGAAGACATTGTTTTTGTTTTTAATAAAAAAATCTGATCACTGAGTCTGATGATATTTACCAGATTCACCCTTTAATAGTATATACAGTATATATCCTCTAATAGTATATACAGTATATCGCCTCTAATAGTTTTTACAGTATATCTCCTCTAATAGTATATACAGTATATCTCCTCTAATAGTATATACAGTATATCTCTCCTCTAATAGTTTATACATTATATCTATCTCCTCTAATAGTATATACAGTATATCTCTTCTGTCTGTTATGCTCAGAGTGGATTCGATATTTTGCTCCCTAACCATATAGTTGGTTATTTATATTTACCACTGTATAGAGATATTTAAGAATAAATTACCTTTTTTTTAAAGTTGCACACATTAACTAAATTATACACCACACTTTTTCTTAAAGGTTATTAACCGAATAATCGATTAATCGAAACAATAATCGGCCAACTAATCGATTATGAAAATAATCGTTAGTTGCAGCCCTAACATTAATACAATAAAAAAAGTAAAGTAAAAGGGTATGCATATAAAAAAATAGGGAAAGTAATACAAAATATTATGTCAATAACCAAAAAAGGGCCACTTAATACATTAAAAAACCCAAACCATTAGCAAATTGTACATATTTCAGCTTATTGGTCCTTAGATGTGATGGGTGTATTATTTTTATTTTTCAGGCTAATGCCCCGTACACACGGTTGGATTTTCCGACGGAAAATGTGTGATAGGACCTTGTTGTCAGAAATTCCGACCGTGTGTAGGCTCCATCACACATTTTCCATCGGATTCTCCGACACAGGATATAAATATAGCAGGATATAAAATTTTCTGACAACAAAATCCGTTGTCGGAAATTCCGATCGCGTGTACACAAATCCGATGGACAAAGTGCCACGCATGCTCAGAATAAATAAAGAGATGAAAGCTAGTTATTTATAGTCCCGACGTACGTGTTTTACGTCACCGCGTTCAGAACGATCGGATTTTCCGACAACTTTGTGTGACCATGTGTATACAAGACAAGTTTGAGCCAACATCCTAGGATTTTGTTGTCGGAATATCCGAACAAAGTCCGACCGTGTGTACGGGGCATTAAGCCTCATACACACGCTTAGATTTTCGGATGACTGAACGTCCATTTTTTGTGGCATGCTAGTCTCATGTTAAAAGTGAAGAGGTTACTCACAATGCAAACATTTTCGTACGACGGAATACAACGTCAGAAGTGACGTAATGTGTTGAAAAGTTTTGTATGTATTCTTTCGTTTTTGAGCATATGTACTCTTGCTCTTATGATTTTTTTGTACGAAAACCATACTAATGAAACAAAAATTGAACAATGAGTTTTCATCCAAAAAAAATGATATAGTCTGTACATCCAGCTTTTTTCTGACAAAAAAGCGAAATCGGCTGTCGAAAGCACTGTACTAACGATCCGAAAATCGGCAGACAGCTCGTCGTACAAATTTTTCCATCAGATTTTCGTATCGTGTGTACAAACTTTTGGAAAATTTTCAGCAAGTACAGCAAATACTTGTTGATCTGGTCATAAATACAGGGTTTTTTTTGTTACTTCCTGGTAGATTAACTGGAAGCCAAAACAATGTTATCTTTCTTGTGTAAACTACTAATCTCAATTACCCTCCATGTAATTGAGAAAAACAAAGACAGACATGTTTAAAGTCCATTAGTTATAGGGATATTAATTGCAAAGTCAACCCAACTGTTCACTTCTTGAGTTCATTTCCACTTTAACTTCCCCCTTCTCCTAAAGCATATACTTAGCTTTCCTCTGGCTTTCCTGTTCATCCTTGTAGACTATGGGAAGGAAGCCCTGAATAAGCTTCAAACCAATTTGGTGGAGGTGACTCAGAGCTACAAACTCCTTACACACCCCTATGTGACAGTTCAGGGTTAGTCATAAAGCACCAGCACCGTTACATGAAAGAGCAGGAATGAGTGACATGCTCATTCATACCTGGAATTTTGGGGGATTTCCTTTCACTCCCAGTGGCTGAACAGAGTGTAAGGGTAGCGAAAGGGATGTGAGTATGCACTGCTTGAGAGGGGGAGTTATGTGAAGCTTAGAACATAGATCTTGAGAATTGATACAGCTTAGAACATAGAAATATGAACTGATGGTAGAAAAGCACCAAGTGGTCCATCAAGTCTGCTTCTTTTTTTTTCTCTGTATAGACTTATGTTTGTCCCAAGCATGTTTAAATTGACCAACTGCTGACTAACTTGTTCTGGAGGACTGTTCCAAGCATCAACTACTGCATTGATAAAATAATACTTTCATCTGCTAGTTTCAGGTCATGTCCCCTTGTTTTTGATCTTAGCTTCATGTTAAAATACTGCCTTCCTGAATCGTATTACACCCTTAATGCATTTAAAGGTTTTGCTTATGTTTCCCTTTCCCTTTCTCCCCAGAAGACCAGTGGCATGTTTGTTCAGGAATCGTCCTTCGCTGAGATTATGGCCAGAGATAATATCATTAAGTAAATCCTGGCACCTGTGCACTAGCCTCCTTGTTCTTGGCTGTGTGTGTGCATGCCTCACACACCTCAATCCTGCTTCTGTCTTTCAATCTGGGACAGCCAGTGTAAAAATCTGTTAGTTACAGAGCTCAGTTACCCTGCTAAATCTCTCACTGTTACCTGCCAGGGTGTAATCGTTGAAAGTCTCATGTACATTAATCCCCCTTTACTTTGCACTGTGTGATCTTCCAGAGCACTAAACTGAGCAGAGTGATCAATGGGAGCATTAAAACTGAGGAAGTGATTCTACTGCCTACAACACACAGATGACATCATTGTCCCAGAATGGTCCTCCCAGGAGAAACTACACCTAGACACAATTCACTTGACTGTTGCTCAGACACTTTTATTTTATATTATATTGCTCTGCATTGTGACCTGTATGGAAATAATTCATGCAGTAATTTACTCATAGGTCTACTTTAAAGTGATATTAAAGCTTTGGATTTTTTTACATTAAAATAATAAACATGCCATATTTACCTGCTCTGTGCAGTGGTTTTGCACATAGCAGCTCCAATCCTCCCCTTCTCAGGTCCCTCACTGGCGCTCCAGTCCCCTCCCTCCTGCTGAGTACCCCCAGAGCAAGCAGTTCCAATAGGGGCACCCACGCAGGCTTGCCTCCGAGCCGCTGCTCAGCATGTACATTCACACACATAGCCGGGGCTCAGCCCTGCCCCTCTCTCTCCTCATTGGCTCACTGGCTGTGATTGACAGATTGACAGCTGCGGGAGCAAATTGCTGTCTCAGTCAATGAGGAAGGAGAGTCCCCAGAGACCCAGGACTCTCATGCACAGCGCTGGAGAAAGATAAGACTCAGGTAAGTATTGGGGGAGCTGCTGCACAGAGAAGTTTTTTTTAGAATGCATAAGGCTCAATTCACATATGAGGTCCGGTGCGGGCTGGTCACCGTTTCAGGTTCGATTTCAGGCTGAATTTTGGGTTGAATTCAGACCTGAAATAGACCAAAAGACGCACAGACCCACTGCGGAGATATGTGAACCAGCTCCATAGAGAACCCAGCCTGAAAGGAAAAAATCCTTGAACGTTTATAACCACTTTAAATATTAGCATTAAATTCTAATTCAAAAACATGCCAGTATTGAAAGACCAATAACTCTTAAGGGTCCTTTACATGCCTAAACTTTAATGTTCAATTTGTGATGAATGGGTTGGGATATGCTTCTTAAGAGGAATGTGTATGCCTTGCTTAGAAATTTACCAGAGATATCTCTTTCTGTCTCCTCACCTGTGTTCAAAAGCTTTACTTAGGTAATCAAGACTCAATAGCAGCTTTAATAACATTAAAACATAACATAATTTAAACAAAGGATTCTCCCAAACAATGGCATTAGTGTACTGTTCGTAAAAAGGGGACATAATTCATTTGGGAGTGTCCGTCATAACAAAGCTGGTTTTTGGGGGAATTGTTGTAACCTGTCTGAAAAGCAATAGATACATTTTTCAGTAACATTAATTACATGTTGTGTGTGTGGCTTTTTATGTTTCAGCCCTATGTCGTTTTTCTTTTAATTTTGGTGGCCTTGGGGTATCGTTTCAATTTATATGTAATTAGGTAATTTAAAGAATGTTTTTTGAAATGAGGTTTTTTTTTATAGATTTTTTTTTCTGTATCTGTTATATAAAAAAAAAAAAATGACATGAATAAAATAGAGCAAAAAACAATTTGAAGAATTTGCGTGCTTCAATGTTCTTTAGTAAAGTACCCCCCCCCCCCCCCCCAAATGTGGGTCATTTCAAATTAAGCTTCCTGTATTAATGTAAATGTTTTTCAGACAATACATTTCAAATATCTCAAATATCTACAAATGCTTAGTGGTAGTTGTTTTATATATGATTCATCATTGCTAAGACTCTGAAAATGATCAATTTACTATATGAAATAAAAGTACTCCCCAAGTTCAAAAGAAGTACCTTTTGTCAAAGACCTATCATTGGTTGTATATCATTACATTATATAGCTGAGCTACACTGATGGATATGTATTTATAAACAATGTGCATAGCTATTTATCCAATGAAACTGCTGGTAAATTTCTTATGTGGTAATAGGGCAACATTTTATGTTTTAGGCTGTTTCCTTGACAGTTCAAATGCTGTTCATTCATGAAAAACTGTGCCTTGGGAAAATACCTGATGGCCACTAGATGAAGCTGACTATCATGGGAAATCCGTGTTTATTTCCTGTTATCGTTAGCTCCAGCTAGTGGCCACAAGAAAGCCCTATTTTCCTTTGAACCACTCAGGTTTTTATGAATTTATGATATTTGACCTATAGAGGAAATTTAAAAAATCAGATAGATACATCTATTCAAACACCCAGATATAAAAAATTGTTGTGCTATACCTTTAAATGAGTGAATTATACACATACAGTATATCACCCATAAGTGCAAACATATATATAAGTCCGCAAGACATTGAATATCAATGTGATCCAACGATATAAGAACCTCTTCAAACTCCTTTGTAATTTCACCACCAATAAATGAAAGATCAGCCTCTTACCAAATGAAATGACCTTGGAACATATGAGGTCAATTCACACTTAAGGTAAATGCCTGAGGATATTCACAGTATTGCATTTTAAGGATTAGGAACCACAAGGTGCACCTTCAGGGATTAATGGAACACAGCTCAAGCCCATACCTCTGCTCACCACAGATCAGGATTTCTCCAAAAAGACAAATGGCACACATCAATAGTGTAAATCTACTAACTATTTATTATTAAAAGAGAAGTACAGCCAAAGCTCGCTTGGCTGTACTTTTTCTATGGATCACATGAGTGCAGTTCATTCTGCGCTCCTGTGACCTGTTTTCAGCAGACAGTGAGCTGAAGCCCGCTGTCGGCTGACATCACAGAGCCTGCTCAGGCTCGGGCAAGATCGTGACAATGGAGTCGGGATCTGCCCACACGCCTGCAAGCCGAGAGCCTGAGCCAGCGGCTCCCACCTTCTCCACAGCCCAGCACTCCAGTGAGCGCGGGTGGGCAGAGCAGAGAGCTGGTCACTCTCTGCTCAGGGAGCTCTGAGAACCTAGTGTCAGATCGCTCAGTTCTCAGTGTTAGAGGCTCCGGCAGACTGATGCTGCATCCACCTAGGTAAGTATGAGTGAAACTCATTCAAGCAGTAAAACAAACCAGCCACCACTTGACTCAGAGGCGTGATAATGTCAGCATAAGCTCTGTTTCATCGTAGGAAATGTTCTCAAGGGGGTAACTCCTACAACGAAACATGGCGGGGTGGAGCTTATGCTGACATCATCATGCCGCCGAGCCAAGTGAATGCTTGTTTAACTGCTCGAATAACTTTTTCCTAAGGTGATTACCTCTGCCTGTCAATAATACATGTAATTAGCGGATTTACATTATGAAGTTTCCCATTTGTCTTTTTGGTGAAATTCTGATCTGTGCTGAGAGGAGGTACTGGCTTGAGCTGTGTTCCATTGATCACTGCTGGTGTGCCTTGTGGTTTCCAATCCTTATAGGGCAATACTGTGAAGATCCTCAGGCATGTTTGAGTGTGAATTGACCTCCTATGTTCCAAGGTCATCCAGTCTGATGACTGATCTTTCATTTATTGGTGGTGGAATCACAAAGAAGTTTGAAGAAGTTCTTATATCATTGGATCAAATTTATATTCAATATCAACTCAAAGTTTGCACTTGCACTACAACTATAGAGGCAATAGAAGGAGTCCATTCAATGTTGATTTGCACAGAACAAATATACAGTACCAGCAGTTTCACTGAACAAATAGCTATGTACATTTTATTTATAAAATAAAAACTTTTTTTTATAAATGCACCCCGAAGATTTGGATGAACTATTTTAATATTTGTCAGCTAAATTACTTTGTGGAGACTTTCAGTGGTCTTTAAAATACATCTATTACTGCATTTTTACTGATGTATTAAAGAACACTGTGCCTTTAAATAAACTTTTCAGGCAACATTTCTCATTAGAGTCCAAAGGGATGTTAACTGTAGACTCAGATCACAAAGGAAGTATGGCAGCAAGAAAATACTTTAGGTGCTTTTTCGATACCCAGATAGATACTATTAAGACTAACATGGCAGATGTAACAATAGGTAAGAGACAAAAGACCACATAAAATTATGGTTGGAGATGAGCAAACAGATTCACGAAAGTCAGAGTATAGGACCAACTAAGCTGCATTACTTGAAGCAGATGCTGCCACCCACATATGTGATATTGATACACGTCTCCACAATAGTTCCTATCATCACATCTGAGCCAGTAAATTGGTATCTCACCAATTAGTGTATCAGAAGTGAGTGAATGGGCACTACCCCATATTAAAACATCATTGCACAGAAGCAGGCTGTTATTTTATGTGTTGTGTGGTGAAGAAGAGGAGTAGGAGTAATTAGGGGTAACTGTTAGCTTGATGCTTTGTCCAATTCCACAACAGTTAAGGTCTAGTAGAGTGGAAGACTGCTGCTGTACCGGTACCTAAAATATGAAAAATGGCAGTATCATTTTGCCCTACTGAGACTCACACTATAGTTTTTTTTGCCAAACTGCTAACAGAGGGACTGACAGGCTAAAGCCCCATACACACTATCAGATTTTCTGCAAATTTTTTCCTTCAGATTTACCAAAACCATATAATATGAGGTCAAACCTTAGCAATCAGGCAGGCCCTTGCACTACGTGGCTTTGGTAAATCTGAAGACAAAAATCAGCAGAAAATCTGATAGTGTGTATGGGGCTTAAGGCGGCATTTTTGTTACCTGGCAACATGGCTGAGAACTGTTCATGTTTTTTACACTAAAATAAAATTGCCAGTGGCATTGTGTAATAGTACCACACTAGTAGTCAACAGGAAAGAGTGGCAGCTGAGGGCAAGGTACAGATAATGCCAACCACAATGCACCCAAAGTACAAATGCCTAGGGTGAAATAAACATTTCAGTTACCATACAATTATCTTAAGAAAGCCTAAAGCCTGGTACACACTAATGCCCCGTACACACAGTCTGACTTTGTTCGGACATTCCGACAACGAAATCCTAGGATTTTTTCCGACGGATGTTGGCTCAAACTTGTCTTGCATACACACGGTCACACAAAGTTGTTGGAAAATCCGATCGTTCTAAACGCTGTGACGTAAAACACGTACGTCGGGACTATAAACGGGGCAGTGGCCAATAGCTTTCATCTATTTATTCTGAGCTTGCGTGGCACTTTGTCCGTCGGATTTGTGTACACACAATCGGAATTTCCGACAACGGATTTTGTTGTCGGAAAATTTTATATCCTGCTCTCAAACTTTGTGTGTTGGAAAATCCGATGGAAAATGTGTGATGGAGCCTACACACGGTCAGAATTTCCGACAACAAGGTCCTATCACACATTTTCCATCGGAAAATCCGACCGTGTGTACAGGGCATAACAGTTTTTTTTTTCATTCAATCCAGCAGGCTGAACAAAAAAAAAAAAAAACTGAAGAGCTCAGATGGAGCCGCTATACTAATGATCTGATGTTAGTGCAATGATTTCCCCTTCTGACAGGGGGATGCCCCCCCCACACACACATCGGCCAGTGGCTGAGAGCGCTGATTGGATGCCAATCAGAAGACCTTTTTCTGTCATGCCCCTTTGATATCCGTTCTGTCGGACTGGCTGCCATACACATGTGCCGAATCTCGGCCAGTTTCTATTGAACTGGCTGATGCCGCCCGATATTCGTCCCCTGTGTGTACGGTCCTTTAGGGCCATGTCCCACTGGTGAATCTGTCACCAGTGACACCTTCTTAGTGGCTAAATCCACGTGAAAAAAATGTTGTTCTGCCAGCAAAAGAGCAACTCTATAGAAGACAGTGAGCAGACTCTAGTGATTCTGGTGGATATTTTCTGTCTGCAGCAACTATAATAGCAGCAGAAGGTGGGAGGTGAAGGTGCATTCACAAGATAGATGTTGTGACATTTGTGAAATCCCATTTTTTTAAAGTTTTACATGTTTAGTAAACCAGAGGAAAAAATGTGTATGGGCATGTGGGCATATCTACATACTACGTCTTTTTATCTTGTATATATTTTATCAAACACTATGCAAACCTGCCTGTTACACAATATAATAAATGCCTTTGAAAAACGCAGTTGTCTGCAAATCCAAAACAGCGACTGTTCCATTATTTCCTGTGTGTGGGCTTCATATAAGGAAAGTTTTGAAAGGAAGAAAGAGCACATTTCTCCTGAATCTAGGTATCAAATTTCTGATTGCCTTCAGCTTACTTCCAGACTTCCTGCCAACCAGAGTTTGGCCTAGTAATTTTAACTGAAATAAACCAACTCTGTCGCTATTTTTAAAAGCTAAGAACAGACACTTTTGTAAATTTAAAAAAAAAGCTACAGCATGTACATTGCAAGGTTTATAACAAACTTTGTTGTAGGCTGTTATCTTTTTGTGTTTTCAAGAAATAGCTGTTTATTTCACTATGTCCTTTCCAGGTTACTGAATAGAAGGGCCAGCCTTCATTTTAACCACATGTTGCACTGCCAATGCTCTAATGAGAGAAACTATTTTATTTGCATCCCTTTGTTAGACACACTTTAGGCTGGGTTCACACCATTGCAAGATGCGGGTTTCCTGCATCCAATTTGCAATAGCAGGAGATTTTGACCAGCTCTCTATGGAGCCGGTTCACATATCTCCGCTACGGCTCCCACGCGAATCTGCACAGGAGCCCTGTGCGTCTTTTGGTCCGTTGCAGGTCTGAATTCAGCCAAAAATTCAGACTGAAATCGGACCTGAAACGGTGTACCAGGACGCCTCAGACCCCTGCTGGGAGCTGTATGCTGCGATAGTGTGAACCCAGCCTCATGCCCCTTTCACACAGGTGATCAGATCAGGTCCGCCTGTCAGTTTTTTAGGCAGACTTGATCGGACCCTCCAGTCACTTCTATGGAGCAGCTTACGTCAGCGGACACATGTTCGCTGACGAGAAAGAAAATTTACAGGGGAAAGATTCCCACTGAGAAGAGACACAGGCGGACCAGGCTGCTTAATAAGGGATACACTGTATTAGAAAAATAGGTTTAATACAAAAAAGGGGCCAATCTACATGTCCGCTGCCACCTGCCGCCATCCAATCCTATCCTGTTCACCAAAATCAGATGGATGGTATAGGGTTGCCACCTCATCCTTTAAAGCCAAACACATAATAATTACACAGGTTCTGTGGCTGATTGAGGTGGTAATTAAACTCACTTAGTGCCTAATCTGCAATAAACTAACCTTAGAACCTGTGTAATTAATATGTGTTCGGTTTTAAAAGGGAGGTGGCAACCCTAGGATGGTGGTCCTATTCCCCATCTCACTGGCGGATCGGATGTAAACGGAGAGGCGGTCCATTTCCATCCGATTGCCCCATAGAAGAACACAAACCTGTCATCCACCTGCTAAGTGGGGAACAGTGGAGAGATCCTCACTGAGCAAAAGGATTACCGTGTGAAAGGGGCCTTAGGGAATATGCCATAAAAAGTTAAATACAATTTTGCACGGGATGCCTTAACACTTACTTATATTTTAGTGCGGACTTGTAAGACAATCACAGAAGCAGGAAATTACATTTCTGGGGCCATGCTGTATATCAATTTTTTTTTAATTTAGCAAGGATTGCCTATTTTCCATTTTTAAAAATAAAGACAGGGTCACTTCAAGGCTGAAAAGACCTCCCTATAGATTTTGTCAGTATCCAGATTCATTGTATATTATCACATTTGGGGCATGTTTACACTAGCAATTGGGGGCGGTAAACCCACACTGTTAAGACAAGCCCCTCAACCACTCCCTCTTTAGCTGGAAAAGTAGTGTCTTGGGATGTACATGTGCATCACAGCCACAGCAGAAATTATACCCTGAGAGTGGATCTTCAGAGAGCAACACAAGTGTAAAAGAGGGATAAAGGGTATCTAAACCCAAAAACAAAAACTGAATATAGTGCATTCGTTTTCTTTTTTCAGGCTTTTGTTCCTTACCTGATAATCCTGTGAAAAACACTCCCTGTTCCTGAGTGGCTACACTTGATTCTATGTTGTATCTATGTGGGCAGCCACAGGTATCATACACATATATGCTGCACTGTCTTTGTTCCACTACATTAAGTGGTATTTGTTAATATAATCAGTTCACACAATGGAGATTCTTTATGCTTTCTTTTAAGCTCACAGGAAATGTCAAGAACACCACATTTCTAGTAAGATCAACGGTTGTTTTTTTTTTTTTACTTGCTGAAAATGCAGCTACAATATCTAAGAACTGGTAAGCCGTAGAATATATTAATTTTTGTTCATGCAGACTGTATTACTATTACCAGCATCCTACTTCCATGCAATTTTCAGATATTCAAATAAAAGAATCCTGAAGCCCTGATATATATTACTAATTACTCTGAAAATACTCTTCAATCCCACAATGAAGAGCTTTGTGTGAGAACTGATTTAAATGCTAAGTTCATCCACAACAGTCACATTACGTTTTGGCTGGACACCAACACACTGGTTAGTTATCACAGTTCACAGTTCAGCGGTACAGCACCCACTTAATGTTCTCGCCAACACTATCACCCAGGAAACTACCAAGCCAAGGAGGGAAGTTTCACTACTGTAAAGCAAGTATAAGGATCTGGAAAGTAGAAGGCAAATAATCTGTTCACGCTTCAAGGGAATTTTCCTTTGGATTGAATGAGGTGAAGTTCTGACTTCCATCATACAATCATGCATGAAGGCAAAAAAAACTGTGTTTTTTCTGATTTACTTTGCAGTGGATTGGATATTCTTTGCAAAATTCATTTTTGCCACATTTACTAAACTTCCCCTGCAAAGTGTAAAGCCTATTTTATTTCATTAATTTTATTAACCCTTACGGCATGTATATTTATTTACTACAGGTATTTATATAGCACAGGCACACATCACTTTACATACATTACACATTCTCATCAGTTCTTGCAATCCAAGGTCCTTACTATATATATATATATATATATATATATATATACATACATATACAGTATCTCACAAAAGTGAGTACTGCCCTCACATTTTTGTAAATATTTTATTACATCTTTTCATGTGACAACACTGAAGAAATGACACTTTGCTGCAATGTAAAGTAGTGAATGTACAGCTAGTATAACAGTGTAAATTTTCTGTCCCCTCAAAATAGCTCAACACACAGCCATTAATGTCTAAACTATTTTTTATAACCTAACCCTGCTTTAAACTTCTCCACAACTTTATCCCTGACCTGTCTGGCATGTTCCTGGGCCTTCATGGTACTGTTTGTTCACTAAGGTTCTCTGACAAACCTCTGAGAGCTTCACAGAACAGTTGTATTTATACAGAGATTAAAATTACACACAGGTGGAAGCTATTCACTAATTTGGTGACTTCTGAATGCAATTGGTTCCACTAGGTTTTAGATAGGGGAATTAGAGTAAAGAGGGCTGAATACAAACACAGGCCACACTTTTCACATATTTATAAAAAAAAAAAAAGAAAATCAAAACCATTTATCATTTCCCTTCTACTTCACAATTATGTGCCCCTTTTTGTTGGTCTATCACATAAAATCCCAATAAAAAACATTTAAGTTTTTGGTTGTAACATGACAAAATGTGGAAAATGTGAAGGGGTATGAATAATTTTTCAAGGCACTATATGTCAGACAAATATTTGGTATTAGCATCAGCACCAAGTCTTATGTCACATCATTTCCTCCTACACCTCTTCTGTCAGCAGTTTGTATTGCTAATCACCTTACTGACAGACAATGCAGGAAGGCGGTATGTGCTGTGTATGTGCTGTGTGGAGAGGATCTGACATAGGACATCTGGATCTATCCCAGTAAAGAGCCTATAATTCCTAATAAAAACTAGAGGTAAACTAGGTAACATCTAATTGTCCAACTTTACTCCACAGGCACCATTTAAACTTGTGTATCTGTTGCATAATGATTCAATCCATCCTTTAAATTGATATTTACAGCAACATGTATTATTCAACATCCCTAAGCCCTGCACGAGCATATGACATGAATTATTAAGAGAAATATAAATAAAACAGACTACAGTGCAAATAACACAGAAAGGAGCCAAGTTTAAAAATTCATGATTCTTTACCCTTTACCAATAATTGAAACAAATATTGAAAAATTGCCAACGGAAACTTAATTTACCAGCAAGGCAACTTTAAATTGCAGTGTACCAGGGGAGAAAAAACGATTTTACTCTCCATCTATGAATAGAGATAAGAAAACCAACCAAAAATCACCCTGCCTGTGATTTAATCAAGTCACAGATGTCAGTCCATTCAAACATTTTCTTTTGGTTTTGGACAGAGTGGAGAAAGGAAAGAACCTCAGTCAGGTTTTTGTTGTAAGTTCATGTCCTCGATGTTGAAATTCACCACCCCTTTGGGGCACTGATGTGTTTATGATAGCACTACATGGATAGAAGTGATACTTGGTTCTGAGGGATATACTATAAGGTGCGTTTTCCTTTATCCGTGATAAAAAATATAGCGTGGCTGGATCTTGGTGTTTTGGTCCTTGACTGCTACCTCTCTGATCATGACAACGGAAGGTCTTTTTGAAACGTTTAGGCTGGGTTCACACTTGATTCACATGTGGCTGACAGCAGGGGTCCAGTGCGTCCCTGTTCTCCATTGAGAGCCGCTCACAGTCTCCTGTCATGCGAATTGGATGCGAGGAAACCCGCATCCAATTCGCTTAAGTGTGAACCCAGCTATAGTGATTAAGTACATCAGGGTGAAAAAGCTGCTGTGAGGAAAAGCCTCCGCCTTCTTCAAAGCTTGAGTAGTATATATAAAATGCAATAGGGGACCTGTAAAGAATTAAAGAATTTCAGCGCACAGAGTATGTGGGATAGGAACAGTTATAATGGGTATGCACAATGTCAAGCTGTAACTGGTCTTGAAGTCTGTAATACATTAAAAGTCGGAGTCCATCATGCTTAATGCATGTAGCCTAATGCAGAGGCAGCCACTATCCTCAGAATTAAGCGAGCCCTGTGTAAAACAAAAGGAAGAAAGGGGGGGAGAATAGGGTACCTGTGTTAAGGATTGGTGAAGACTAGTGTCTTCTAAAGGCACTAAGAATGGCTGGTTCTATACTTTGGGGCAGTAAGCGATGGGAAATCTCTCTAATGGGAACACAGGCCGAAACATGCACTTTCTCAGTAGGATGAGCAAATGTTAGAATGCCTCCTAGGTTAATTTCTCTTACCCTTCTATGCAACGGTTGGTTCCCACCAGTGCCCGTTATGGTACACATCACACTTGTGTACTGGTGAGTGTTGTGCATTGCAATGCAACACAGACGTGTCATTTTTATTCCATGCACATGGCACATTTGTATGATGTGCACAGGGCACATAGTTTCTTTGCATTGAGCCTGTGACAATTAACACATTACAACACATCTGGTATGAACAAGCCCTTGTGCTGTTATCTTCCTGATCTGGTTGTTGCATCCATGATCAGATTCACCCTCACCACCACCAGACTGTAATGTGAGAAGCCTCGTTCTCCATTTGTACACCTGGGGTCCATACCTAACAACTTAATTGTACCATCCAGTACAGTACATGCCAATACATTGGTTAACTTTAAGAACAGTTATTGCTTGTTGCTACAGAATATTTCAGAAATGCCATCTTGGAATACAAGAATCATTTAAAATATAGAGTACAGTTTTAAAGACATCTGGTAAATCATGAATGGTTGTAAGGAAATTCATGTTATCTGAACAGAAATACCACTTGTCTGGTACTAGTTGTAAACATGCCAGAAGCGACAAGTGACTTGTGCTTATGACTACTTGACCTTAACCCCAGGAGTAAAATCTAAAAGATGTCATTGTCTATACCAGGGCCAGGGTCTGAAGGGCAAGGAAGAGGAGTGAAAGTGAATGAGTAGCAGGTCAAGCTTTGATGCTGGAAACCAGCAAATAATACTGCTTTTACAATGCACACTATTTCATGGTCATTTAGACCAGTTTATACATCCTGCTGAATTTGTATCTTTAATATTTGGCAAAAGTTACAAAGTGTTATGAAAAATGTAGTCTCCATTGCATGTATTAACTATATGCAGTATAGAAGTTGCTAGTTGATACATGACCTGAAAAGAATGGATATAACTTTTTTTCTGTAAACTGTGGTAGACAAGAGTGGATATACAAAAATATGCCATGTGAAGAGCAACCATTAATCCACAGATATAGAATTGAGCTTATAAAGCACATGTGTCAAACACAAGGTCCATGGGCTGAATCCTGTCCGCCAGGCCATTTCATGTGGCCCTCACACCTCTCATGCAGCTGTAGCACCCCCCTATCTATGTTCCCACCTTGTCTCAGCGATTGGTATCAAAGAGGAGGACAGAACTTCTTCGCCAGATCCTGCGTTTCTTCGTGCAGCATCGGAAAGGCTCATCTCTGTTCCCCCCCCTCCTGGTCTCAGCAGTTGGCAGCAGGGAGGAGTACAGAACTCCTCCTACAGATCCTGCGCCTTTCTGTGAAGCTACAATACCCCCTCATCTACACCTCCCTTGGCCCTCCCCCAGACCCTGTTCTTTCTACTTCCCAGCTCTGCCCCAGCTTCTTCCCGAAACCAGCACAAAGTAAGGGGATGTCCACTTTGATATAAGGGAGGGTGGGAGACTCCTGACTTCTGAAAGTGGGGGAGCTTTTCACATCTGATGTGGGGGGTGGGGGGTGGAATGCTCTGGACATCTAGTCTTACAGATGCAACGGCCCTTTAAGGGCAACCATAATGCTGATGCGGCCCGCCATGAAATTGAGTTTGACACCCCTGTTATAAAGGATTTGTCATTGCTAGTGCTGAGCGTTAGCATTTCTTTTATAGGTAAGAGTTTTATTTTGCAGTTGGAATCTATTAGTTTACCTAGTTAAAAAAGCTAGCGCCTAAAACACCAGTCTTTTTCTGTGTTAAATAGTGGTATGAGTTTCTATGAGGTTTTTATTTCTTTGTTTGTGACCCCATTAAGAAGATCTTCCCTGTCTTTAGGACACCCATACAGAAAATGAAGCAATAAGAACATTGTCGGAAGTTCCGACCTTCCTCTACTGTACTAAAATTGTATTTTGTCTTTATATATGTCGACACTGAAGAAGTTTTGAATCACTTCCTGTCCTGACAGGAAGTGAGGGGAAATTTATTTAAACAGTTGCATAGATGGCAAAAAAACAAAAAAAAAAACAGAAAAGAGAATCCACTCTTTCCACAAAGTAAAGTATTTTGTCTAGAGTTGACATTTAAAGTAAAAGATTGAACAATCACCAAATACATAGAGGAAACTTGTGTCAGTGAAAATAATATAAAATTATAAAAAGAAAAGAATATCAAGTTCCATCATGCTGAAAGCTGCTGTATAACGATATTCCTGCAGGCAGACTTCCAGCTACACACTGTTTGCTGGCCATAGGTACAAATGGCTCAGCTTTTCAAACAACTTTTCTACTTTCAATTCTAAAGCTGTTTACACCAACCTCATTGATTAGGCCCATGGAGGGGTGAAATGCTTTAAAGGAGGAGCATTGTCTTGTGATCAAGCTCTATAAGCAAAACAACTGAAAGGAAATGTGGATTTTTCTATAAACTATCATGCTTTTCTCATTATCTTGACATGTAATACTTTTCCAGAACTGTCCACAGCCTCAGTCTCACTGTTTCTGGACTAAAGAGGGAGAGGCATGGCTATCCATCAACCAAGGTGGATGGGTTGTACAACTTGACTGCACTGAAAGGTTCTACCTATAGTAGTCTGAACAGTATGGTGACAACAGAAGAGTTCACCCAATATTATTATATTGCCATCATCTAGTGTCACTGCTACAATTTATATCAATGATTCTGAGCTTTGACCTTGCCAATCAAAAATACATATGGGTTACTGCGGCTTTAACAAAAAATAAAAAAAAAATACAAGAAAAGTATCTTAATACTACATTTTAGAGTTGTCATGAGGCCAAGAGATGAGGGAATTTTTTTCAATGAGGGCAAATGTTATAGTGACAACTGTCTAAGATGTGAATTCCCCTCACTTTGGGGAGATTAGCTGTTATTCCTGTTATGTCTTCAATGCAGGAAGTTAATATTATTATTATTACGATTATTTTTATTATTATTATAATACAGGATTTATATAGTGCCAATAGTTTGCTCAGGGCTTTACAAAATGAAGGCAGACATTTCAATTACAATACAATTTGGTACAAGAGGAATCAGAGGGCCCTGTACATTAGAGTTTACAATCTAAGAGGGAGGGTCAAGTGATACCAAAGGTAATAACTGTGAGGGGTGAGCTGATGGAGAAAGTAAAAACACAGTGTATTAGCGAGAAGCAGGCTAAGCTTTTTTAAAGTGAAGGGTTTTCAGGAATCTTCTATAGATGGATTGATTAGGGGATAGTTGGACAGTTTGGGGTAGGAAGTTCCAAAAGATGTGAGAAGCTCAGGAGAAGCCATGGAGGTAAGCATGGGAGGAGGTGACTAGAAAGATAGAAAGCAGGAGGTCTTAGAAGGACTGAACAGAGCAGTTTGGATGAAATTTTGAGACCAGGTTGGTGATGTAGCTGGGAGCAGAGTTGTGGATGGCTTTGTAGAATGTTGTTAGTACTTTGAATTTTATTTGTTGGGTGAGCGGAAGCCAGTGGAGGGATTGGCAAAGAGGCATAAAAGACACTGAACGGTTGATAAGGTGGATGAGTCTGGCAGCAGCATCCATGATGGACTGAAGAGGGGATAGCCTATGTAAAGATAATTCAATGAGGAGGGAGTTGCAGTAGTCAAGCCAAGAGATAACCAGGGAGTGAATTAGAAGCTTTGTGGTGTCATTGGTTAAGGGACATATTCTGGAGATGTTGCGGAGGTTAAGGTGGCATGATTTTGACGGATTGAGAGTTGTGCCACTGATCTTGACAGGGAAGTCAGGGAAAGGAGCACGTGGGAGAGGAAATATAGGAAATATTATGAGCTCCATTTTGAATAGATTGAGTTTAACCACTTGAGCCCCGGACCATTATGCTGCCTAAGGACCAGAGGTCTTTTTCCAATTTGGCACTGCGTCGCTTTAACTGCTAATTGCGCGGTCATGCAATGCTGTACCCAAACGAAATTTGCGTCCTTTTCTTCCCACAAATAGAGCTTTCTTTTGATGGTATTTGATCACCTCTGCGGTTTTTATTTTTTGCGCTATAAACGGAAAAAGACCGAAAATTTTGAAAAAAAATGATATTTTCTACTTTTTGTTATAAAAAAAATCCAATAAACTAAATTTTAGTCATACATTTAGGCCAAAATGTATTCGGCCACATGTCTTTGGTAAAAAAAATGTCAATAAGCGTATATTTATTGGTTTGCGCAAAAGTTATAGCGTCTACAAACTAGGGTACATTTTCTGGAATTTACACAGCTTTTAGTTTATGACTGCCTATGTCATTTCTTGAGGTGCTAAAATGGCAGGGCAGTACAAAACCCCCACAAATGACCCCATTTTGGAAAGTAGACACCCCAAGGAAATTGCTGAGAGGCATGTTGAACCCATTGAATATTTATTTTTTTTGTCCCAAGTGATTGAAAAATGACAAAAAAAAAATATTTACAAAAAGTGGTCACTAAATGATATATTGCTCACACAGGCCATGGGCCTATGTGGAATTGCACCCCAAAATACATTTAGCTGCTTCTCCTGAGTATGGGGATACCACATGTGTGGGACTTTTTGGGAGCCTAGCCGCGTACGGGGCCCCGAAAACCAATCACCGCCTTCAGGATTTCTAAGGGTGTAAATTTTTGCTTTCACTCTTCACTGCCTATCACAGTTTCGGAGGCCATGGAATGCCAAGATGGCACAAAACCCCCCAAAATGACCCCATTTTGGAAAGTAGACACCCCAAGCTATTTGCTGAGAGGCATATTGAGTCCATGGAATATTTTATATTTTGACACAAGTTGCGGGAAAGTGACACTTTTTTTTTTTTTTTTTTTCATAAAGTTGTCACTAAATGATATATTGCTCACACAGGCCATGGGCATATGTGGAATTGCACCCCAAAATACATTTAGCTGCTTCTCCTGAGTATGGGGATACCACATGTGTGGGACTTTTTGGGAGCCTAGCCGCGTACTGGACCCCGAAAACCAATCACTGCCTTCAGGATTTCTAAGGGTGAAAATTTTTGATTTCACTCTTTACTGCCTATCACAGTTTCGGAGGCCATGGAATGCCCAGGTGGCACAAAACCCCCCCAAATGACCCCATTTTGGAAAGTAGACACCCCAAGCTATTTGCTGAAAGGCATGGTGAGTATTTTGCAGCTCTCATTTGTTTTTGAAAATGAAGAAAGACAAGAAAAAACATTTTTTTTTTTCTTTTTTCAATTTTCAAAACTTTGTGACAAAAAGTGAGGTCTGCAAAATACTCACTATACCTCTCAGCAAATAGCTTGGGGTGTCTACTTTCCAAAATGGGGTCATTTGGGGGGGTTTTGTGCCACCTGGGCATTCCATGGCCTCCGAAACTGTGATAGGCAGTGAAGAGTGAAATCAAAAATTCACGCCCTTAGAAAGCCTGAAGGCGGTGCTTGGTTTTCGGGGTCCCGTACGCGGCTAGGCTCCCAAAAAGTCTCACGCATGTGGTATCCCCGTACTCAGGAGAAGCAGCAGAATGTATTTTGGGGTGTAATTTCACATATTTCCATGGCATGTTTGAGCAATATATCATTTAGTGACAACTTTGTGCAAAAAAAAAAAAAAAAAAAAAAAATTTGTCTCTTTCCCGCAACTTGTGTCGCAATATAAAATATTCCATGGACTCGACATGCCTCTCAGCAAATAGCTTGGGGTGTCTACTTTCCAAAATGGGGTCATTTGGGGGGGTTTTGAACTGTCCTGGCATTTTATGCACAACATTTAGAAGCTTATGTCACACATCACCCACTCTTCTAACCACTTGAAGACAAAGCCCTTTCTGACACTTATTGTTTACATGAAAAAGTTTTTTTTTTTGCAAAAAAATTACTTTGAACCCCCAAACATTATATATTTTTTTAAAGCAAATGCCCTACAGATTAAAATAGTGGGTGTTTCATTTTTTTTTTTCACACAGTAATTGCGCAGCGATTTTTCAAACGCATTTTTTGGGGAAAAAACACACTTTTTTTAATTTTAATGCACTAAAACACGCTATATTGCCCAAATGTTTGATGAAATAAAAAAGATGATCTTAGGCCGAGTACATGGATACCAAACATGACATGCTTTAAAATTGCGCACAAACGTGCAGTGGCAACAAAATAAATACATGTTTAAAAGCCTTCAAAAGCCTTTACAGGTTACCACTTTAGATTTACAGAGGAGGTCTACTGGAAAAATTACTGCACTCGATCTGGCCTTCGCGGTGATACCTCACATGCATGGTGCAATTGCTGTTTACGTTTGACGACAGACCGCCGCTTGCGTTCGCCTTAGCGCGAGAGCAGGGGGCGACAGGGGTGTTTTTTTTTTTTTTTTTTTTTTTTCTTTATTATTTTTTTGCTTTTTTAATCTTACTTTTAAACTGTTCCTTTCATATTTTTTTTTTTAATCATTTTTATTGTTATCTCGGGGAATGTAAATATCCCCTATGATAGCAATAGGTAGTGACAGGTACTCTTTTTTGAAAAAATTGTGGTCTATTAGACCCTAGATCTCTCCTCTGCCCTCAAAGCATCTGACCACACCAAGATCGGTGTGATAAAATGCTTCCCCAATTTCCCAATGGCGCTATTTACATCCGGCGAAATCTAAGTCATGAAATACTCGTAGCTTCCGGTTTCTTAGGCCATAGAGATGTTTGGAGCCACTCTGGTCTCTGATCAGCTCTATGGTCAGCTGGCTGAATCACCGGCTGCATTCTCAGGTTCCCTGTTGAGACAGGAGAGCCAGAGAAAAACACGGAAGACGGTGGGGGGGGGGGATTCCCTCCCACGGCTTGTAAAAGCAGTCTAGAGGCTAATTAGCCGCTAGGATTGCTTTTACATGAAAGCCGACCGCTGGCTGAAAAGAATGATACCAAGATGATACCTAAACCTGCAGGCATCATTCTGGTATAACCACTCAAAGTCGTGAATGGCGTACCTGAAGACAAAAAAATGGTTAACAATGGTTAACAATAAAGCACAGTAAACAGTAAAGTATAAATAATTACATACCTGAAAAACAAACATGATAAAACATAATAACAATAACAATAACAATAAAACATTGCAGAATAGAATACAGTAAAAAAGAGCAGAACAATAGAGAGAGAATAGAGAGAGAGAGAACAATAAAACAACAACTATTTTTTTTTATTTCATATTTTTTTTTTTTTTTACACTTTTTTTGTAACTAACTTTTATAACGGTAACCGGTTCCAGGTTCGGGTCTCTCAAAATGCGATGGCATCTTGGGAGACCCTGTGAAAGTGTGCCTAGTCTGCAATGCTGTACTCTACGCTAATACTCAACTAGTGAATGGTAGCGTTCAAAACATTCACCAATGCAAAGACCAGGATTGTCAGGACAGGAGGGACAATAATAGTGGGCGTCACGCCTATATCCGCGCTTGCTGCAGACACGACATCTTTTTTGGGGGGTTCGTTGGGTAGGGGTACTCGGGAGGACATAAAAATGCCTCTCATGCAGCCGACTGCATTTGGTTGGGGATGTGAATGGGGGAAGTACGGGCGCTGCAGAAGCGGTGGGTTCCCAATTAGGATTGGCGAATGCAGCAGGAAGGGCACTATGGGCACGACGGGCCTGTGTTTGTCTTTTTGGTGGCAGCGCGACACTACTTGTGCTTGCCACCTCACCAGCTTCAACTGCACTTATGGGACTCGCCACGTCACCACGTGTTACTGCAGTGCTGGTTTGACTACGACCGGGGTGTACTAGGCCGCTGGCGCTTGCCAGTTCACCAAAACGCTACCAAAAAACTGTTAGCGATCGCAGGGATCAGGCCTGACTCTGCGAACGCTGCAGTTATGCGTTTAGTGTTTTGTAAGTGACAGTGATCGATCGATACTGCACTTGGGTGGGCTGGGCCGGGCCGGGCCGGGCGGAGGGGCAAAACGCAGGTGCTAGCAGGTATCTGGGCTGATCCCGCTAACACTGCGTTTTTGGGAACCCTAAACTGCTGGTGACGCTAGTATAGATCTGATCGGATCAGATATTGATGCGATCAGATACTATACCACTAAGGGAGGTGTATGGTGCATGCGTGGGTGTTAGCGGTACTGGCGCTAATCTGACGCTGCCTGGGGCTGGTGCTTGCCAGTTCACCAAAATACTACCAAAAAAACTGTTAGCGATCGCAGGGATCAGGCCTGACTCTGCGAACGCTGCAGTTATGCGTTTAGTGTTTTGTAAGTGTCAGTGATCGATCGATACTGCACTTGGGTGGGCTGGGCCGGGCGGAGGCGCAAAACGCAGGTGCTAGCAGGTATCTGGGCTGATTCCGCTAACACTGCGTTTTTGGGAACCCTAAACTGCTGGGGACGCTAGTATAGATCTGATCGGATCAGATATTGATCCGTTCAGATACTATACCACTAAGGGAGGCGTATGCTGCGTGCGTGGGTGTTAGCGGTACTGGCGCTAACCTGACGCCTGGGGCTGGTGCTTGCCAGTTCACCAAAATGCTACCAAAAAAACTGTTAGCGATCGCAGGGATCAGGCCTGACTCTGCGAACGCTGCAGTTATGCGTTTAGTGTTTTGTAAGTGACAGTGATCGATCGATACTGCACTTGGGTGGGCTGGGCGGAGGCACAAAACGCAGGTGCTAGCAGGTATCTGGGCTGATCCCGCTAACACTGCGTTTTTGGGAACCCTAAACTGCTGGGGACGCTAGTATAGATCTGATCGGATCAGATATTGATGCGTTCAGATACTATACCACTAAGGGAGGTGTACGGTGCGTGCGTGGGTGTTAGCGGTACTGGCGCTAATCTGACGCTGCCTGGGGCGACGCATATCACCGCCGGGCGATCGGGGGGCTAAACCTTTATTCGGTAATAAACGGCGGGTGCCCTGACACTATAAAAAATAAACAAACTAACCAGCGTCAACCGTAACGGTTATACGGTGATCAGTGGTGAAAGGGTTAACTAGGGGGCAATCAAGGGGTTAAAACATTTATCAGATAGTATAGGGGGGTCCCTGACGCTATAAAACGCTGACGGCGAACCTAAATATTTACCTCACTAACTAGCGTCACCAGCGACACTAATACAGCGATCAGAAAAATGATCGCTTAGTGACACTGGTGACAGGGGGTGATCAAGGGGTTAAAACTTTATTAGGGGGGGTTAGGGGGGTACCCTAGACCTACAGGGGGGTAACAGTAACTGTCCCAACACTGTAACTGTCACAAACTGACACTATGCAGTAATCAGAAAAAAAAAAAAAAACTGCTGGTGTCAGTTTGTGACAGGGGGGGGGGGTGATTGGGGGGGGATCGGGGGGCGATCGGGGGGGGGGATCGGGGTGTTTTGTGTGCCTGGCATGTTCTACTGTGTGTGTGTGTGTGTTGTGCACTCACATTGATGTCTTCTCTCCTCGGGCCGGAACGGAAATTACCGAGCCGAGGAGAGATGACATCATTTCCTTTGCTGCTGTTTAGCATACAGCAGCAAAGGAAGATTCTCATTGGCCGGCGGCGATCGCGAGGGGGGGGCCACGAACGGATGGTCTCCCCCTCATCACCGATCGCCGCTGGACAAAAGACGACCGCCTCGGGCACCGGGGGGGGTCCGATCGGACCCCCCACCCGCGGAAGGCAAATCACGTACCCTGTACGTGATTTTGCCTGTCCGTGCCACTTTGCCGACGTACATCGGCGTGAGGCGGTCGTCAAGTGGTTAAGGAAATGGTATGACATCCAGTCTGATATGTCTGTTAGTAAATCAGTGATGTCTGTGGAAACTGATGGGCTGAGCTGAGGGGCAGAGAGATAGATTTGGGTGTCATCAGTATAGAAATGTTTTTTGAAATCATGGGAAGCTATCAGCTGATCCAAGGAAGAGGTGTAGATTGAGAATAGGAGAGGTCCAAGGACAGAACCTTGGGGACCCCGACGTTAAGAGGATAGGGGAGGAGGAAGTGATACTGAAGGTGTGGTGAGATAGGTAAGATGCGAACCAATGGAGAGTACAGTCACTAAGCAAGTGAAATAGAGTTTCTTGAGGAGAAGGGGGTGGTCTATTGTATCAAAGGCAGCAGAAAGGTCCAAGAATAAGAGTAAGGAATAATGACCATTGTTTTTAGCTGTTAGTAAGTCGTTTGTGAGTTTTAGGAGAGCGGTTTCTGTGGAGTGTTGTGGGCGAAATCCAGACTGAAGGGGATCAATAAGGTTATTCTCAATGAGGTGGCAGCTCAGCTGGTTGTAGACTAGATGTTTAAGGAGTTCGGAGGCAAAAGGGAGTAAGGAGATGGGTCTGTTAAGATTGGTGGGGTTTAGTGAGGCCTTTTTAAAGTATGGCAGTGACTAGAACATGTTTTAGAGGGTTGGGGAATATGCCAGTAGAAAGGGAGAGGTTGAGGATATGAGTTAAAGAGTGTAGGAAGTGAAGAGAAGATCCCATAGTAGGCCACAGACAACAAAAAAATAACATGAATATCGCCTTAACCTGTTCCTTAGCTATCTCAAATTGGAAAAAAAAAACTATTTGGCACTTTATATACATGCAGTACGCTTTACCCTATCAGTATGTTTTAAGCAGCTTTTTTGTAAAAATTAACTTACACTGATAAGATTATTTCAAGTGTATAGTTTAAAAAGAAAATGTTAAAAAGTCTGCAAATTATTTTTAAACAAATAGACATCACCTGAACAGGAAGCAACAGAAAGTAACAATAGAGATGGTCACTGGCTGAATTGTTCACATTACTCCATGATGTTTTCTTTTCCAATTCTATATTTAGTGACTTTTAGTTAAATCCTGTTTCATTTAAGAAGTTGCATTGTGTTAAAGCACAGACCATATTCAGCAAACACATCCTTAAATCCTTCATCATACAAACACAAATCAAATGTAGTGAGGACCAAAGTGAATAGAATAAAAAGCTGCAAGAATTAAGAATGGCAAGTAGGTGGCACCATTAGCAACACGCTGCTGACTGGTCTGCTGACAGTACTGCGCACATCTGGAAGGAGTGGGAAACAGACGACCACTACAAAGCTCAGGCGATGAATGTGTGGTGAAGCGTGAGGCTACCTCTATTCAAACCGCATAGTGATGCATATAAGAATCCTGAAGATGCAGCACACTGAGACATCAAAGGCCAACACTACATCAAAGTCAACAGAATTCAATCATTAGGCTCTATAATAATACTGATGAGAACCTTACCATTTGTTCCAGGTTTGCTTAATTCTCTGTTCAAGCACCCCAATCATCAGCTAGCCATATTTATAAATGCCACTATTTATATTGAATGAAAGTATATGTTTGCTTCTTTTTGGTCTGTTAAATATACCATTAAAAGTGTGTTATTATATCTGCACAGGCAGGCAAGGGCATAAAAATAGCTGTTTAACCAGACTGAAATTTTGTAAGTTGATTTCCTGTGGTCTTCACCTCCTGACTGTTATTCGTTTACATTGGTACTGCCCCCCCCCCCCCCCCCCTTATGGAGCAAAGAGTGAGTTGTGATGTAGTCCTAACATAGTGTTATGTAGTTCTAGGACACTCCTTGTTCCTAGGGTGACAACGCTGCCCAATACAGTTATCACCACAGGACAGGAAGTGAGTTAATGGCATGATTTCTAGAACAAAAAAAAAGAAAATAAAACTGATGCAGCCATCACATCTAAGGGTGGGTAAGATGCAATACTATCAATTTTTATTCTTGGGTTTAGATACACCCTACCCTTTCTGGAGCACTTTATAGGGCAGCTAACCTTCCCTTGAGTTTTTTCGTCCTCCACACAAGTTACAGATGCTTATTTATTTGTATAGTGCAAACCACAATGATGCACCAATACCAAAGGTGACATATCAGATATCCAGAACTTGTAGTTGGACCTATTATGGTGGGCTCATCCAGATTTTCAGACCCAAAAAAGGGAAGGGACGTAGAAAAGTGGTTATTGTTTTGTCTAAATATGGACACATTTGGGGTAGAGTATGTTCTAAAAGGCGAAGCTTATCTGGTCTAATCTTTGGATGGTCAAAGGTGTGATGGTTAAGTTGTATGTGTGTGATATTTTTTTCTATTATTTTTTTTATTGAGATTGATTTTCTTAAAGGAGAAGTAGGGCCAACACTTGTTTGGCCATACTTCTTTTGTGTGTCACAGGAGTGTGCACTTATTTCTGCACTACTATGACACAGATTCAGTCGAGAGCAGGCCAAAGCACATTGTCAACTGACGTCTCAGCCTCTTAGCATGCCACTGAGCGTCTGAGACACCTGTTCCCACCCCCTCCACATCCCAGCACTCCTGTGAGTACTGGAGGGACAAAGCAGAGAGATGATGACTGTCAGTCACCTGCTGGGTTATCCTGAACAAAAACTCTCTCATACATCCAACAAATCCAACATTGTCCCTCTGTAATCTCCACTACTTGCAAGGTCCTGTAACACTATTTTCTCTGCTCATGTCACTTGGAACTGGCTATCTCTTCTGTCTCTTATGGTTTCTTGCAACTGGCTTCTAATGCATGTGGAAGCTCATGCACATCTGCAGTTTATTGCCCCCGAAACCTCCTGGGATGCTTGACGTAAGGATCCCAGAAGGCTGCGGGTGGCTGAGGGCTATGTCATTACTGCCTAGGCAAGAAAGATGGAAGTCCTGACTGATTTCCAAAAAAATAGGTATTTGAAGAAATGACAAATCTGCTACTAAGTGAAAGATAGCAGGATAGAAGCTGTTCTATCAAAAATACAAAAAGAGCGTGAAGGTCTGGTTTAAGTCATGATAAAGTAAAAACCCACTGTTTTAAATTTATTTGCTTATGACTTAGTATTCAAAGTGAACACAGCTTTACCCTGTTAGCGAACAGCCTCTATTACTTTTATAAATCAACTCAATGAGTAAAGCAGTGATTACGCGCTAAGTACCATAACCCATAGTATCCAACTGCATTTCATTCAGCTGGTTGGACCAATGAAATAAGTCTTCTATCTGATTACTATGGGTAACTCTCCTTTAAGTCATTATCATTCCTCCTACCTAAACAAAAAACCCATATGTTATTTATATAGCCTACAGTTTTGCTGGAAGGAGCTGAAAACTAAGAACAGCCAAATAATGTACTTAATAGGAATGAATTCTAGTTTTAAAAAGATACAAAAAAAGTGTACTTTTTAAAATGTTAATATTTGCTGTGTAGAGATGATAGAATAATGTTTTTTGAATCTGCTCTAAAAATGTACAACACCCCCACTTTCATACCTACAGCTATCATAAATCAGTTCTATGTATGTTGAGGATTGTAAAAGGATTCCATACATTTAAAGAGACATAGGTTCCTGCAGCTGAACCAGGCTCACACCGGACGCTGCATAGTTCTAAGCATATAGGAGTATTAAAAAGTCATTTATAAAGTTTGTCCAATTGAAGCAATTAATAAACAAATTAAATTATATGTTTACTGGAGGGGCTATAATGAAAGTTCTGTAATCACTATTGATTTAAAAAGTTAGACTCTAAACCTTTAAATACATTTGTGCAATACTAGAAAAAGCTGTCAAATATATTACTAATTACCATGAAATCAGCCAAAGCCATAAAAATTTTACTTGGCGTCTTTCGCGTAATTATCGATAGTAGAATATGCAACAAGGTATAAAGGTTGCAGATTACAAGGACGCAAATAAAATGAGTTATAAGCAAAATAAATTACAGTTAACATCAAAGTCATCAAAAGTCAACTTCTGAGAAAGGAACAAACTTATAACCTTTTATAGTAGCTAATGTGCAATGTGCAGCATTGACTTGTGGACCAGTAAAACCTTAATGACTTTACCTGTTCTAAGTCTCTGCCTAGTGATCCACGTAGCAAAAATTCAACCACAGGAGACAAGCCAGAAAATAAAAGCCACAGTAAGACTTTTTTTTGCCTCTTCTCCAAATCCTTCCAGACACACTGTCTCCTTCTCTCAAGTGAGTCCCAGTGCCGTCACATTGAAATAAATCCACAAGCTACTCGGAGCATCCTTGCATAGTAAGAAGTAGACGTGGTCAGGGATAGATGAAGTGGGTAAGAATGCCTAGATTCTTCAAATTCTAGATCAGGAAGAAAAAAAAAAAAAAAAAAAAAAACTTTTGCCAAGTCTGCAAAAAGAGACAGGATTAAGTTGAAGAACAAGGTGAGATCCTATGCCTGTTTCCTTTGTTTTGTTTTTTTCCTTTTTTTATTTCAGAGAAAAAGTTAGATTGTACTCCAAGTTCTCCGAGAACTGTGCTGTCAGCTCCAGAGCTGGGATTAGGAGTGTGGTCTCCTAGCACAGAGACTGCCTGTGCTGTAATGTCTGGGGTGTGTAAAATCAATGTGCTGAATGCCTCTCACTCTGCTACCTAAGTCACTCCCCCTGCCTGCAAGCTTTCCTGTGTGTACTCCCAGCCATTGCCTCCACCTCTGAAAAACTCTTATGAATGAACAGCCTCTTGACATTTGTCATCACTGGCCCAAGGGCTATTTAAATAGAGGTGGCACTTTAAAACACAACACACAGAGCCTCGGAGAACAACACCGCTGGCTCTAATTTCACTACAAGTGTGTTATGTCCACAACGATGCGTTATTGATGCCTGCTTTAGTCATAAACCATCATAGCAACATAGTCAATGCAACCTGTAATGAAGGGTGACACATACAAGAAATACGTACAGCTAAAATGTTAAGCACCTAGAAGCAAGGATTCTTGTTTCACTTTCACTTGTATAAAGCATGTCAAGTCTAAAGCCCCGTACACACGATCAGAAAATCGTACGGAAAATACCGCTTTCGAAGTGATCGTACGATAATCGGATCGTTAGTACAGAGCTTTCGAGAGCCAGTCATGACAGTTCATCCGATATTATTCTATCTGACATGCATGAAAACATTTTTTGTACGATGCCAGATCGTACGTTTTTCGTTTAATCAGTAGACACGTGCTCACTGAAATATTTTGTTTCGGAATTTCGTTTTCGTCCGAAAAATAAATTTATTTAGTTACTCCCGAAATTCGTTTTTATTTATTTCGTTTTTCATTAAAAATTGCATTCATCCGAAAATCCAAATTAAGGTTGAATCTGTCATTGAAGGCTTATGGTGTCTGTGGAATGTTCAAAGAAGATTCGACGGAGCAGCTAAACTGTACGACGCTGTATAGTTTACCCGCTCCATCGAATCTTCTTAGAACTTTCAACAGACACCATAAGCCAAAGTACGTGTGTACTTAGTTCTAGCTATTTTACTGCTCCTCCTCTTTGGTTACAATCAGCCAATAACATTCATCATCATCATTATTTTTATTTATCTTTTCTCCCCTACGTCGAATCTTTTCTCCTCTGCGTCGAATCTTTTCTCCCCTACGTCGAATCTTTTCTCCCCTACGTCAAATCTTTTCTCTCTATGTCGAATCTATGTAGAATAATCTTGGACTAATAGAGTTAAGGTTAGGCACATTCGACCACAGGTTTGATGGACACAGATTGTTATTGTCATCATCATGTTGAATCTCCTATCTATATCGAACTGTTGTAGCAACGAAAACGAAAATAAAGCATTTGTTTATGTCGGATCTTTGTTTTTCGGATTCTGCACTTTCGTTATCGTTTGTTAAAACGATAACGAAAATACCTGAAATTCGGACGAAAATGCATTCGGACGAAAACGAATGCACATGTCTATTCATCAGTACAGCTATCGTTCAAAAATGCAATACAAATGCATTACAACACATGACATCACTTCCGAATTTTTTTTCTGTCGTACGGGAATTTTCGTGACTTTAGTAAACTCCTCAGATTCGATCTGAGATTAGCGTGCAAAAAAAAACAAAAAACGGACGATCATTTGTCCGATAATCTCATCGTGTGTACGGGGCATAAGGCTAGGCACATAAGCAAAGTTTGTGTCTCTGTCATCAGCACATCTTTGTCAATCTAAATTGCTGTAAGGAGCTATACACGGAGTTGTCACAATGAAGCACCTGATATACATTTATTTTGCAAGCCATTGGTTTTCCAATGGTTAGGCCAGAAAAGATATAGTGATCTATAGTACGAAAATTTGCATGCAGCCACTACTTTCTTTGCTATTGTAGCATTCTCTTAGGGTGGCCATACACTAGATTGATCATTTTTTTTTTGTTTTAGGCCCTGTTCACACCTGAGCGATTTTCTGCTTGAAGTTTGTAGCTCTAATGCCCTGTACAAACAATCGGACATTGATCGGACATTCCGACAACAAAATCCATGGATTTTTTCAGACGGATGTTGGCTCAAACTTGTTTTGCATACACACGGTCGCACAAAGTTGTCGGAATTTCCGATCGCCAAGAACGCGGTGACGTACACCACGTACGACGAGACTAGAAAAGGCCAGTTCAGAACCAAGCGCGGCACCCTTTGGGCTCCTTTTGCTAATCTCGTGTTAGTAAAAGTTTGGTGAGAGACGATTCGTGCTTTTTCAGACTCGTGGTTTTCAGATCGTTTTCTGCTGTTCAGTTTGTACTTGTGGGTTTGTATCTGGTCTTCAGTGCGTGCAGCGAGTAAAATTGACTTGTCGTTGTGTTCGTGTTCGTTCGTTACTGATTTTCAGGTCGCTCTTCACAGGCCTTGCTGTTCTTCAGTGCGTTCTGTTACTTTGTTCCGAGCAGCCGACCGTTTTCTAGCCATGTTGCGTATACGTACTCCTCGTAGAGTTCGTGCTGTGCGGGGGCTTGGTGTTGGGGTCCTAACCTTGACACAAGTCCAGTCCATGAACAGGGTGGGGAGGAGTTCATGGACCAAGAATTGGTTGCTCCAGCGTGACCAGTTCTGTCACATGCCTTTGCTCCGTGAGAATAATCCTGATGATTTCAGGAACTTTCTCCGGATGAGGGACCCCGTATTTCACCGTTTGTTGGCTTTGCTGACCCCTTATATTAGCAGGCAGGATACCTGCATGAGGCAAGCCATCACTCCGGGGCAGAGGCTAGTCGCCACCCTGCGGTACTTGGCGACAGGGAGAAGCCTGCAGGACCTCAAGTTCTCGTTAGGCATCTCCCCCCAGGCTCTGGGGATCATTATCCCAGAGACCTGTTCTGCCATCATACAGGTCCTGCAGAAGGAGTATATTAAGGTAAGATTTTTATCCTTTAACATCACATCTTATTGTATTTAATGTTTGATAATACATAGTATTTCTTTCCTCATTCCCTAATTACCATGATTGTAATATGCTGTGAATACCCCCTTTGTCCTCATGCATGCTGTTTTTTTTTTTTTTTAATTTTTGTCCTTCATACTTCACTTACTTCCCCAGCATGCTCTCCTGGCCCTATATTCACCTCGTGTAGTCACTTAACAATGTATTTGGTCAGCTCCATAGTAGTACTTTACCCCAAACATCCCCTAAAATGTGTAAAAATGTGATTTGTGCTTTAAATTCAGGCAGAGTGGCAGAGGCTTTTCTTTGGTGTCCCAAAATCATTTGGAACCCTCCCTCCCCCCCAACTGCCAACTCAGCTGATAACAATCCTCTATCTGCTGACTTTGTCAAACCCATACACACTATACCCACCTCTTTTGTGGTCAGATTTATGGATGAATTCCCCAAAGCATGTAGTGCAAGGGCCTACCTGAATACTTTCATATGGTACTGTTTAAAGTTTTTGTATCCTATTATTATCTTGATAGGTAATAGCAGAATGTAAAAATGTGCTAAAATGCGTACAGTGTGTATTTATCTCTTTGTATTATGACACTTCTTACCTGTCCAGTGGGCTGCCAATAGTGTAAAGTAAAGTAATACACATTATTTAGGCATGCATCTCTCAATGAAGTGGAGATGGTTACCTGTCTAAAACATCTCCCCCCATAAAATTTTACAAATGGCCCATGGGGGGGGGGGGGTTGGAGGAGGAATCTGATAGGTGGACCTTATACCTTTGTCTTTAAATACTCCCTAAAATAAATGTTATACTGATGTTGGCCAAGAATTTTTGTGTCTAATCTGCTTGTTTGACTCCACAGTTTCCTTAAAACCCAGAGGAATGGCAGATTGTGGCCTCCCACTTTGCCCAGCGGTGGGACTTTCCTAACTGTGGAGGGGCAATTGATGGGAAACACGTCCACATCGTCCCACCACCCAACTTGGGGTCATACTATTATAATTATAAGGGGTTCAATAGTATTGTGATGGCAGTGGTGTTGGCTACTTATGAGTTCCTGTATGTGGACGTGGGGAAGAATGGCCGATGGTGGAGTCATCACCCAGACGGAGTTCTACAGGCGTCTCCAGAATGGCAGCTTGGACTTGCCACCTCCAGAAGACAATGTTGAAGCACTCCCATTCGTCTTCGTTGCTGATGAAGCGTTTGCGCTGGGGGACCATCTTATGCGGAAATTCCTGATGAGGACCCTCACCCCAGACCAGAGGGTTTTTAATTACCAGCTGGCCAGAGCCAGAAGAGTGATGTAGAACACATTTGGAATCATGGCCAGCCGGTTCCGCCTATTTCTTACACCCATACACATGGCGGAGTATAAACTGAATCATATCATCCTGGCGTGCTGTGTTCTCCACAACTTTTTAAGGCGAAATTCTGCCAACTATGCTGCCTCAGTTGGGCCCGAGGCCGGAATTCAAGTAAATAAACCAACCCTGACGGCGCTTGAAAGTGGCCATCCTGGCTTGCCCCCCCCCCCCCCCGAGTGCCCGCAAGGTCCGTCTTAGATACCTTGATTACTTTGCGGGTAGGAGGGCCATCAATATGCCAGACAATGTCTGATACATTTTTAAAATAAAAAAATCATTTTAACTACTAAAATCTATGCTGACATTTACTGCTTGTGTTTCTTTTAGCTGACCCTGACAGAAATGTGGGGAGTCCTGGAAATGTTGTGATTGTGTAACATTAGAAAGCACTGTTGGGTGTTATTTACTAAAGGAAAATACACTTTGCACTACAAGTGCACTTGAGCCTGCACTGAAGTGCACTTGTAGTGCAAAGTGGATTTGTCCTTAGGAAATAACCCCCATTGTCACAAAAAACAACAATTTTACCACAACAAAATGTTAGGAGCATTGAAACAATAATCCACACATTCTTGAGTATCACTCTTTTTAATACCAGCAAAATCACATGTGCATTTATAAAAGGTTTTTAAAACAAACCAACATGTTTGTTGTATAACAATTTTTTGGGTCAGATTAATAAAAGTAGAAATGTCCATTTAAGGTAAAACAGGCATGTTTCAAACAAATAAGAAATACACAAATCTGAAATTTCTACAACTTTTGTAGAAATTGAAGGCAATATCAGACATGAGTATTTATAAACTCTGTTTGATATTGCGTTCAGATGGGGTAAAGTCACCCCTGGAAAAGCCAAATTTTAAAGATGCACACAAATTGCCCCGAATGTCAACATGTGCTAACTGCCATCACGGGGGATCAAGGTACGTGTTTTGGGGGTGCAACCCCTTCCTCTCAGCTACTTTATTATTGAGGAAGGGGTTGCACCCCCAAAATGCATACATTGATCTCCCGTGATGGCAGATAGCACATGTTGACACACTGTGTGCATCTTCAAAATTTGGCTTTTCTATAAAATGGCAAAAAATTTTAAAAATTCTTCCATTACAAATACCACCAAAAAGTAAGGGATTTGGAGGTCTTTTAAAGTCTCCCTAAAATATCAATGATGTTCTTCATTTTTTTTTAACATCATTGATGTTTTTCTGGATGTTTTCCAAGTCCCTATTACACCCCATGATCTCCCCGATCAGGATCTGGGCACTTTCACTGGTGAAATGACCTGAATCCACAACATCACGATCACCTAAAAATAGAGAAACAAAAACATACCATGTATTATAAATATGCCGGCATCCATCTCTTACCTGAGTCTGTGGTCGCAGACACTCACCTGTTGTGGTGACTATTTCCACCAGGTCTCCTTCCTCCTCCTCCTCCTGTTGGCTTTGAGGGATTTCACCTTCTTCATGAGGTGGGGGGTCTGTTGTCTCTTCTGATGAGTGGTGTCCTCAGAGTCTTTTCTCCCCTATGTAAAAAAAAAATAGGTATACCTAGCACACAGATAATTGATGGCAGAAATAGGAATATGAAACATTGCTTGGAAGTGGGGTACAATTGTCTATTTTGGCAGAGTTCCAAGATGATTAAATATTGTTTTCCTTTGTCAAGCTTGAATACTTACCTGTTTTGTACAAGCTTCACAGATGGAGACACCCCTATAGTATACACTGGAGCACCTGTGTGGGCCCCCTAATAAAAAGGGTGTTCTTGTGTCCCACACTAGTGCTCCAGCGTACAGATGTGTAAACAGCTGCTGAGTGTCCTCTCCTTACACAGAATCTAGTTTGCATTACATTCTAGTTACAAACCCATCTAGACTCAAAAATTATTTTAAGAGAAGTAGGCCCGAAAAAATGTATTCAAATGCATATGTCCAAAACACTGGGGTTTTCTATGCCGAAAGAACAATGTTTCATACGAACGAACAATGTGCCCATGAACATGAAAGTTGCCATTTTAAACTGTACAACAGTAAAGAAAAGCACATGGAGCAGCACGAATGTAATCAAAATAAAGAATAGGAACACAGCACAACTACTTACTTTTTTGCAGCACTCTCCTGATCCTTCTGTACTGCTCATGCTCCCTTAATTTGAGGTTCTGACCACCGCTTCCTGAGTTGATCCTTGGATCGTCGTACCCCAAAATTCTTCTGCAGACTTTTGACCACTTTCGCCATGATCTTGGCCTTTCTGACATTGGGGTTGGGGTAAGGTCCATACTTCCCGTCATAGTCGTCCCTCTTCATTATGTCGACCATCTCCAACATCTCCCCAAAGGACATATTTGAGGCCTTAAATCGTCTCTTCCGGGATCGGGACGTTTCTGGCTCCGGGCTTTCCTCCTCCTCCTCGTTGCTGTAATTAGCACGCACCTGCTGTGTCTCCGCCATGTGCTCTTCCCCCACTGCGCTGAACGAGAAGGGGCGGGGAATAGACTAGAAAGAACATCAGGGGCGGGCGGAGTTTCACACATGCGCAGTGTATATAAAGCATAACACGCGTGCGTAGTACGTACGATCTGTGAGCGGAGGAAGGAGTATCGGAGGCGCCGATCGTGATAACGAAGGTAAGATTTAAATTTGGGCCTATACTGCTTCTAGATTGAGGCCTGTATTTGGAAAAGTTTAGAAGACTTTAGGCTGACATTAGGGTTTGTCTGGTGTTGTGTCTTGCAGTGAAAATGGATCTAGTCAATGATCAGGACTTTATGCCAATCTTCATAGATATGTTCAGGGAGCTGCCTTGTCTGTGGCAGGTAAATCACCCTGATTATAAGAACCAAGCAAAGAGGAAAGCAGCGCTGGATGATTTGCTGCTATTTGTGAAGCCAGTGATCCCCACGGCAGACACCACCTATTTGAAGATCCTAATTGGTGGCATGAGGAGTACTTATCTAAGGGAGCACAAGAAGGTCCAGGATTCCCAGAGATCAGGAGCTGCAGATGACATTTATGTCCCCAGGCCTTGGTACTATGACAGGCTGCATTTTCTGTCAGGTCAGACTAAACCCAGGCCAGCACTCTCCACTCTTCCTTCCATGCTTCCTTCCACCTCAGCTGAGGCTTCTGACGCCCAACCTGGGCCTTCCAGGCAGCAACATGAGAAGGAGCCCAGCTTGAGTCAGGTATAGCATCCTTCAAAATATTTCTTGTTGTCCAATCAATGATGTTAAATAGATGTTAGTTTGGAGTACTAATTTATGATTGTGATTGATGAACCAACAACTAAAACCATGTCCCTTTTTCATACACAGGAAAGTCTCAGCCAGGAGGTGGCCGGGCCAAGCAGGCTGCCCGATACACAGGTCCCTCCTCTCCGCCTTCAAAGAAAAAGTGGCAGGAAGAGGAGTAACCTGGAGGAGCCAGCAATTGGCCTATTTTGGAAGGCTATTGAGGCCCTCAGAACACCCCACAGTGTGGAAGATGATTTTGCAGAGCTAACTGCATGCAAAATGATGCAGATGGAGGAGGGCCAACGACTCTTATGTGAGTTTGTAATTTTGGAAGCTCTAAATAAGGGGTTGAGGGGCCAACTCACATGTGAAACCCACATTTGTCAGCTCACCCATGGTCCTCCTCCTCCAGGTCCTCCTCCTCCTCCTCCAGGTCCTACTCCTCCTTCTGCCACACCTCCAACACCAGAGCCACAGCCGGGAAGGAAGCGTCTAAGGAAGACCAGAAAGTGATGACCTGGGTTCAGTCTGGTCTGGCAAAAGATGCAGGCTCTTGTATGACCACAGCCTGGGGACATACATGTCATCTGCTGCTTTCATGATCTCTGGGACTTCTGGACCAGACTGCACTCCCTTAGATATGGACTCCTCAGGCCACCAATTTTGCTGTAAAAGAATTGATGTGTGCCCTGGGGGTCCAAGGCTTCGCCAATTTCTGCTGTTTCTCCAGCGTTGCCTCCCTCTTTGTTTGGTTCTGAGCCCTTAATAAAGGATTTTTTGTTTCAATTATACTCGCCTATGTGTGTTTTCCTTTAAAAAGGACAGTTTGTTTGTGAGGAGGCAGGTACATTTCTAAAATACAACGTGAAATTAACAAGAGACACCAACACCAAGCAATCTCCTTGAGATTAAATAATACAAGATAATAATTGTGTTGTGGTAACTTGACACACAAAACACACCCAAAAATATTCAGGATGCAAAATAAAAAAATAAAAAAAATTAAAAACACGATCAGGCTTGAAAACGATACAAACCAAAAAAAAAAAAACATATATCTTTTTTTGTCAGATGTGACAAATCAAAATATATTCATGAAATCACGATAAATAATAAAGAAAGACGTTTGTGAGAAGTCTGTGTGAATATCAGCAGCAAAACTACTTCATTCTTCTAGCATTATAAAGAAGAAGAGAGTGCGCTGTATTAAACAATTTTAAACATTGCAGCCTGACGAAAGTGCTATATCCATTTCAAACGCTAATTTTACCAGACCGAGCTGTTCCGTCTCGGAATTTCTTCTGAGCATGCGTGGCACTTTGTGCGTCGGAATTGTCCACACACGCGATCGGATTTTGTTGTCGGAAAATTTTATAGCCTGCTCTCAAACTTTGTGTGACGGAAAATCCGATGGAAAATGTCCGATGGAGCCCACACACGGTCGGAATTTCCAACAACACGCTCCGATCGCACATTTTCAGTCGGAAAATCCGACCGTGTGTACAGGGCATAAAATGCTCAACAAGACAAATTTAATTCATTTAAAATGCCCCTGTTCACATATAAGTGTTCTGTTGCCTGAAACAAAACACCTGTCACTCAAAAAAGTACATGAGCTTCTTTTTGACAGATTACAAGCGTTTTTGGTCCCATAGACTTCAATAGAAACACCTGACTTGTCGCTCCTTTTCTGCTCAAATAGCAGCTCTCCGCCCCTAATTTTCTCTCCCTCTCCTTCCCCTAGTGCAGTGATGGCACACCTTGGCACCCCAGATGTTTTGGAACTACATTTCCCATGATGATCATGCACTCTGCAGTGTAGTTGAGCATCATGGCAAATGTAGTTCCAAAACATCTGGGGTACGAAGGTACCCCATCACTGCTCTAGTGCTTTCGACTGGCTAAACAAAAATGTCTGAAGCTGTAAAACGCTTGTAATACGCTTCTAAATCACTTGTAAAAAGCTGCAAAAATGCTTAAAAAAATGCCCTAAAACCGCCAGTAAATCACTACACTCAGGTGTGAATGGAGCCTAAAGAACATTTGTTAGTGGGGTCAAATTGATGTTCGTTTTGAAATTGAAAATGGCAATTGAAAATTTAAAATTTGAAGGAGCAGGATGGAAATTTTTCTTCAACAAACAAATTTACATAGTTACCTAATTGGTAAGACTGAATAAAGACACCAGTCCATCCAGTTCAATCAGAATGTGTCTGTGTTTCACTTAATCTGGCCATAGGTAGAGTGAAATGATATAGCTGAGGAGTTCTATAGCACAGCGAGGAGGATTCCCCCATCCACCTCGCTTTTGTGGATAGGGGGATCCATTCAGTTTTTTTCAAACAGCCCGCTGGCTGATTGAAATAAAATGATTAATGTATGGCTACTTTAAAGTGGTTATAAAGCTTTGTTTAAAAAAAAAAAAATAAATAAAATTAACAAACATGCAGATACTTACCTGCTCTGTGCAATAGTTTTGCACAGAGCAGCCCTGAACCTCTTCTTCTCGGGTCGCCTGTCGGCGCTCCAGACCCCTCCTCTTCATTGGGTCCCCCAGGGAAAGCTGATTTCTGACACCTGTGCGGGCTCAATAATGAGTCCATTGACACAGACAGCGGGATTCGACCCCACCCCCTGCTGCCGTGTAACCAGATTTGATTGATAGCAGCGGGAGCCTCCCGCTGCTATCAATCTGTCCAATGAGGAGAGAGAAACAGCGGCGGGAGCGGCTTCCCTCATGCACATCGCTGGATTGGATTTGGCTCAGGTAAGGTAAAGGGGGGTTCTGGGGTGCAGCTGCATCACAGAAGGTTTTTCAGCTTAAGGCTTTCGAAACACTGTAATATTTTCTATATCCCTGTACATTGCACTCCCTAAGAAAAGTGTTTCCTTCACTCCCTGCTGACACCACCAACTGTGAAAGGGAGTTCCACACCCTTACTGCTCTAACAGTAAAACACATCTTACACAGTTAAAGATTGAACCACTTCAATCATTGATTGCCTGTGGGTTCTCTTTAGCGACCTTAGGTTAAATAGTTTCCTCCCAGTGCTAGAGTCATCATTTAAAGATCTGCATATTGTGATCATGTCACCTCTTAAACGTCTCTTCTGAAGGGAGATCAATTTAAATGTTTGTATTCTTTCCTGATAATTTCTAACAGGTACAGTTGTGCTCAAAAGTTTGCATACCCCGGCAGAAATTGTGAAATGTTGGCATTTATATTGAAAATATGACTAATCATGCCAAAAAACTGTCTTTTATTTAAGGATAGTGATTGCATGAAGATATTTATTATCACGTCATTTTTTGGCACCTTTTAAAATCATAATGATAACAGAAATCACCCAAATGGCTCTGGTGAAAAGTTTACATGCCTTGGAATGTTTGGCCTTGGTACAGACACAGGTGGCACACAGAGGTTAAAATGGCTATTAAAGGTTAATTTCCCACGTTTGTGGCTTTTTAAATCGCAATTAGTGTCTGTGTATAAATAGTCAACAAGTTTGCTAGCTCTTACAAGGATGCACTAAGCAGACTAGATACTAAGCCATGGGGAGCAGAAAAGAACAGCCAAAAGACCTGCGTAACAAGGTAATGAAACTTTACAAAGATAGAAAAGGATATAAAAAGATATGTCACAAAGAAAACACTGCATCAAAGTCAAATGTGCACATTAATAAGAAAATAAGCAAGCATAAAGTCCATAAGATAATAATTCCCAACACCAAAACGGAATGTTGTGAGATAAAACTTCTAGATCTTCCACCACGAGTGCTCAATATAAAGATGGCTACTCACCAGAGCTGTTTAGATAAAAGGGAATTTTGCGAGCCACAATGGTATATTGCTTCAAATGTGCAAATCACCTAGCTGCCCGCGCAGAACACGTTTCATATGCCGTGCAATACAATGTATACAAAAGAGCTGTTTGACCCCTTTTTACAGGATGGTCAAAAAACACTTTGGGAACCCCAAATTGGTTCCACTAATGGCATGAATACACTCCAATGGCCACTCAGAAAGGAGCTAGAATGTAAAAAATGACTCCACAGGAGACACAGATGAAAGTCTCATAGTATAGTAATTTTTAATAGAATAAAAACAGCAGCAATAATAACAGTCACACTCACATGCGATAGTGCCTGGCCTGGCACTAGGTGTAAACAGCATGTGAGAGTCAACTGATCCCTGGGGGTAGCATGCATTCCACGTCTCACTCCGAAGGTGCAAAGCCTGGTGTGGTGTATCAAAAAATGGACCCGGAAATGACGGATCCTCCGCTCCAACATATGTTTCGCCGTGAATGGCTCTTTAGGAAGTGATGTCGCGCCTCCTCCTTTTATGTGAATCGAAAGACTGCTATTGGTGGGGCTCCTCCAAAATGGAGGAGAAGACAACATAATACAGAATCTGCCTCTAGGGAGCGTCGATGCACACAAGCTGCCCACACTGCACATAAATAGCTAACCTTACAAAGGGATTCATGAATAAACTAATACATACAATGTATTTGAAGTCAACCATCACCCAAACAGTGATAAATGGACTATCTGGGTGCATGGATGCAATATAGAGCTGAGTAAGGTCAAATGGGTATATTGAGGCTTGAAGGAAAAAATTAGGACAGCACCATCTAGTGGTGAATATCCAGATGACCGAAATAACCATGCCTCTAATCTTCTATATGAAGGAAACAATTAGGACAGCACCATCTAGTGGTGAAAATCCATATGGACGAAATTGCCAATACAACCATGCCTATACTAACAGATCAAAAAAAGTTTTTTTTTTAAATATAATACACAAAGACAGTTTATATAATATCAATAAAAAACTTCTGAAAGTACATTAAACTAAAAAATGTATATTAAGATAGAAACTCTGAGAAACCAGGGTTTTAATCTAAAAGAAACAATCTTGCTAAAAACAATTACATCAATATCGATGTTTAATCCCAAAAGCTGGAGAGATTGAAGTCTATATATCCACTGCATTTCCATCTGCGACACTTTTTTGGTCATGTCAATTCCTCTCCAATGCTGGCGAACACTATCAATGCCCCAGAACCTGAGTAAGGAGGGGTCCTTATTGTGCATCAACCTGAAGTGGTTGGATACACTGTGGTGTTTGGACCCATTTTTTATATTATCTATATGTTCTCCCACTCTTTTGGCCATGGTTCTAGTGGTCCTGCCAACATATTGGAAATTGCATGGACACATGAGCAGGTAAGTAACATATCTAGTGTCACATGTGATGAACTGCCTAATGTCATATTCCCCACCTGTAACCACTGATGGAAAGCTAGTTTCTTTCCTAGTTTTGTTCCTAGTAATTCTGCATGCTTTGCATCTCTTACATTTATAGAACCCAGTGCAGTCCAAAAAAGTGGGGGGTTTCTTAGGGGGCCGGATGACATTTTTGGCCAACATATTGTGTAACTCTGGGGCTCGTCTATAAATAAACTTAGGTTTGTTGGGAAGGATCTTTCTAAGGGTTTGGTCTTTTTGTAATATTGGCTAGGAGGTTTTAATTATCCTTTCCACCTCTTTATATTGGAGATTAAAACCTGAAAAAAATGCCAGGTTGAATTAGTCCCCTGCTGAGTCCCTGGCTTTTGGTCTCAAAAGGGTAAGATGATCAATTTGCCTAACTTGTTCTCTCGTAATCTACAATTTTCTTTTATTGTACCCTTTTTCTATGAATCTATCAATGAGCATATTGGTTTGGGCCATGAAATCTTCCTCACCCGCTCAATTCCTTCTGATTCTCAGGAATTGATCCTTTGGGATTGCTCTCACCCAGTTGGGTTGATGGCAACTATGGGTGGAAATATACCCATTCAGATCAGTTTCTTTAAAATGGGTCCTGGTCCCCAAACCAGAACCCATCTTAAAGATTTTGAGATCCAAAAACTGGATGCACGATTGATGCCAGGTAATGGTGAACTTTATTTGGTATTTATTGTTATTCATATAGACTAGAAAACCATCCAACTCTTCCTTTGGACCCTCCCACATAATGAAAATATCATCTATGTACCTTTGGTACATTTGAATTTGGGGCCACTGGTCAGAAAAAATACATTCCTCCTCCCACTTGTTTAAGAAAATATTAGCAATACTGGGTGCATATTTAGCCCCCATAGCCACCCCGTTTATTTGGTTAAAAAATCCCCTGCATGCCAGAAGAAATTATTAGTCATTGCCATTTCTAAGGCTTCCACAAGGAATTTTCTTTGGGGGGTTTTGAGGTCACAATATTTTTTCAACGCCCATGAAGCGGCATTTAGGGCATCCTGCTGTACAATGTTGATATATAGGGATTCAACATCCACTGTGACCAACAATGTATGTTCTCCTACCCTGTTTCCCCGAAAATAAGACCTAGCGTGATTGTCGGTGATGGCTGCAATATAAGCCCTACCCCCCAAATAAGTCCTACCCTGTTAACCCAAAAATAAGCCCTACCCTGAAAGTAAGACCTACAAGGACTTTAACTAGGGCTTATTTGGGGGCTTATTTGGGGGCTTATATTGCAGCCATCACCGACAATCACGCTAGGTCTTATTTTCGGGGAAACAGGGTATCACCATTTCCCTAATCCTATTAATAAGGACCTTACTATCCTTTAGGTATGCTTTGCCCCTAGTGGCTATAGGCTGCAAAAAGATATCAGTTTATTCCCAACAAACCTAAGTTTATTTATAAAAGAGCCCCAGGGTTACGCAATATGTTGGCCAAAAATGTCATCCGGCCCCCTAAGAAACCCCCCACTTTTTTGGACCGCACTGGGTTCTATAAATGTAAGAGATGCAAAGCATGCAGAATTACTAGGGACAAAACTAGGAAAGCAACTAGCTTTCTATCAGTGGTTACAGGAGGGGAATATGACATTAGGCAGTTCATCACATGTGACACTAGATATGTTACTTACCTGCTCATGATTCCATGCAATTTCCAATATGTTGACAGGACCACTAGAACCATGGCCAAAAGAGTGGGAGAACATATAGATAATATAAAAAATGGGTCCAAACACCACAGTGTATCCAACCACAGGTTGATGCACAATAAGGACCCCTCCTTACTCAGGTTCTGGGGCATTGATAGTGTTCGCCAGCATTGGAGAGGAATTGACATGACCAAAAAAGTGTCGCAGATGGAAACGCAGTGGATATATAGACTTCAATCTCTCCAGCCTTTGGGATTAAACATCAAAATTGTTTCAAAATGTTTTTTAACTAATTATTGATTGCATTAACATATTTTTTTTTAGCAAGATTGTTTCTTTTAGATTAGAGCCCTGGTTTCTCAGGGTTTCTATCTTAATATCCATTTTTTAGTTTAATGTACTTTCAGAAGTTTTTATTGATATTATATAAACTGTCTTTGTGTATTATATTTAAAAAAAAAAAAAAAAACTTTTTTTGATCTGTTAGTATAGGCATGGTTGTATTGGCAATTTCGGCCATATGGAGTTTCACCACTAGATGGTGCTGTCCTAATTGTCTCCTTCATATAGAAGATTAGAGGCATGGTTATTTCGGTCATCTGGACATTCACCACTAGATGGTGCTGTCCTCATTTTTTCCTTCAAGCCTTAATACACCCATTTGACCTTACTCAGCTCTATATTGCATCCATGCACCCAAATAGTCCATTTATCACTGTTTGGGTGATGGTTGACTACAAATACATTGTATGTATTAGTTTATGCATTAATCTCTTTGTAAGGTTAACTATTTATGTGCAGTGTGGGCAGCTTGTGTGCATCGACGCTCCCTAGAGGCAGATTCTGTATTATGTTTTTGTCTTCTCCTCCATTTTGGAGGAGCCCCACCAATAGCAGCCTTTCTATTCACATAAAGCAAGCAGGAAGTGGTGCGACATCACTTCCTGAAGAGCCATTCATGGCAAAACATATGTCGGAGCGGAGGATCCGTCATTTCCGGGTCCATTTTTTGATACACCACACCAGGCTTTGCACCTTCGGAGTGAGACGTGGAATGCATGCTACATCCAGGGATCAGTTGACTCACACATGCTGTTTACACCTAGTGCCAGGCCAGGCACTATCGCATGTGTGTGTAACTGTTATCATTGCTGCTGTTTTTATTCTATTAAAAATTACTATACTATGAGACTTTCATCTGTGTCTCCTGTGGAGTCATTTTTTACATTCCAGCTCCTTTCTGAGTGGCCATTGGAGTGTATTCATGCCATTAGTGGAACCAATTTGGGGTTCACAAAGTGTTTCTTGACCATCCTGTAAAAAGGGGTCAAACAGCTCTGGTGAGTAGCCATCTTTATATTGAGCACTCGTGATGGAAGATTTAGAAGTTTTATCTCAGAGCATTCCGTTTTGGTGTTGGGATTTATTGACTTATGGACTTTATGCTTGCTTATTTTCTCATTAATGTGCACATTTGACTTTGATGCAGTGTTTTCTTTGTGACAGTTTTTTTATATGAACCTGTATAGCGCCTTATTCTTTATTTTGTAATTTCACACAGTTCCAGTGATTCGTTCACTTTAACCACCTCAATACAGTGCACTTACACCCCCTTCCTGCCCAGACCAATTTTCAGCTTTCAGCGCTCTCACACTTTGAATGACAATTACTCAGTCATGCAACACTGTACCCATATGAAATTTGCAACCTTTTTTTCACACAAATAGAGCTTTCTTTTGGTGGTATTTAATCACTAGTGGGTTTTTTATTTTTTGTGCTATAAATAAAAAAGACCGTAAATTTGGTGAAAAAAAAAATGCCTTTTTCTTTGTTTCTGTTATAAAATTTTGCAAATTAGTAATTTTTCTTCATAAATTTTGGCCAAAATTTATACTGCTACATATCTTTGGTAAAAATAACCCAAATTATTTGATCTTTGTGAAAGTTATAGAGTCTACAAACTATGGTGCCAATCACTGAAAATTGATCACATCTGATCACACAGATGTACTGATGGTCTATCTCATTTCTTGGGACACTAATGCTCCGTACACATGGTCGGATTTTCCGATGGAAAATGTCCGATCGGAGCGTGTTGTCGGAAATTCCGACCGTGTGTGGGCTTCATCGGACATTTTCCATCGGATTTTCCGACACACAAAGTTGGAGAGCAGGAGATAAAATTTTCCGACAACGGAACAAATCCGTTGTCGGAAATTCCGATCGTGTGTACACAAATCAGACGGACAAAGTGCCAGGCATGCTCAGAATAAATAAAGAGATGAAAGCTATTGGCCACTGCCCCGTTTATAGTCCCGACGTACGTGTTTTACGTCACCGCGTTCAGAACGATCGGATTTTCCAACAACTTTGTGTGACCGTGTGTATGCAAGACAAGTTTGAGCCAACATCCGTCGGAAACAATCCTAGGATTTTGTTGTCGGAATGTCCGAACAAAGTCCGACCGTGTGTACGGGGCATAACAAGTCAGAAAAGTACAAATACCCCCTAAATGACCCCTTTTTAGAAAGTAGACATTCCAAGGTATTAAGTAAGTAGCATGGTGAATTTTTTTAAGTTGTATTTTTTTCCCACAATTCTTTGCAAAATGAAGATTTTTTTTTTTTTTTTTTTTTTTATTTTTTTTACAAAATTGTCATATTAACAGGTTATTTCTCTCTCAGAGCATATGCATACAACAAATTACACCCCAAAATACATTCTGCTACTCTTCCTGAGTATGGCGATACCACATGTGTGAGACTTTTACACAGCCTGGCCACATACAAAGGCCGAACATTGAAGTAGCATCTTCATGCGTTCTACGAGCCTAAATGACACATCTCATTTCTCAACCACCATTTACACTTTTGAAGGCCCTGGAGCACCAGGACAATAGAATTGCCCCCAAACTGACCCCATTTTGGAAAGCAAACACCCCAACGTATAATCTATGAGGCATAATGAGTCTTTTGAACGGTTCATTTTTTTCCAAAAGTTTTTGGAAAATGTGGAAAAAAATGAAAACGCATTTTTTTTTTTACACAAAGTTGTCCATTTATCAGATATTTCCAACACATAGCATGTACGTAGCAAAGATGACACCCCAAAATACATTCTGCTACTCCTCCTGAGTATGGCGATACCACATGTGTGAGACTTTTACACAGCCTGGCCACATACAGAGGCCCAACATCCAAGTAGCACCATCAGGCGTTCTAGGAGCATAAATGACATATATAATTTCCTGGCAACCTATCATTTTTGAAAACCCTTCATATTTCTAATACATAACATGCACATACCAAGAATTACAATCCAAAATAAATTTTATTGCAGAAAGGGTAAAAAAAAAAGCATTGCCTGTGCTTTTAGTAGTATCCACAGAGGAGAGCACTGGTCCGACAACAATATTAACTATCCAGGCAGCAGGCAGGAATATTGTCTATAGTCGGCACAGCACAGTCCATAGAAATTGTACAGGCAGAGACAGCCAGCACAGCCATAATATTGGTCCTGGTACACTGTTAACTGCAGACACTCATTATTGTACCACTCTCCAGCCCTTCATAAACATACTGCCTCCTGCTACAGTGAATTATTTGCATAGACCAGGTAGCGGTGTGGTCCATTCATGCGACAGGCATGGGCATGGTGGCAGTAAGTCAGCAGCAGGCTGAGGGCCACAATCAGGTAAGACCTGTGCACAGGGGCACAGGGGTAGAGGCTTCGACCCACCCAAATCTCTATGAAGCCTCCGGACTCCAGACCCTAATTCCGAAACCTAGAGAAAACAAAAATAATTGTTTTCTCCAACCGGAAAAACAGTTCTGGAGCCCCTCACATATGTGAGACCCCTGTGTACTACAGTAGCAGGGCAACAGATCAGTCCAAGCGGTAGGCAAAAGCATAGTCCATAAAACAGGCCAGGGTCGGTTCACATGTAAGCAGTCCAAGCGGTAGGTAGTAGAGTAGTTGATAAAACAGGCCAGGGTCAGTTCACGTGTAGGCAGTCCAAACGGTAGGCAGAGGCATAGTCACAAAACAGGCCAGGGTCAGTTCACATGAAAGCAGTCCAAACGGTAGGCAGAGGCATAGTCAAAAAACAGGCCAGGGTCAGTTCACATGGAAGGCAGTGGCATGGTTATTTGGGAAAGAATGGAAAATGGTCAGCACAGATGATAAAAATGGGGAAATGGTTAAAAATATGGGCTAATATTTTATGGATGTATGATAAAGTTGGAAGCATTCACCAATGCAAAGGCCAGGTTGGGAGGGACACTGGGGACAATGGTAGCTGGTATCTTTTCTAAATCCTGTTTTGGTGCACACGCAACATTTTTTTTGCCGTCTTCGGCCTGCTTCAGATGGTGGAATGCTGAAGGGGAAGTGGCGCTCATGGAGTCGGCAAACAGCCTCAGAGCGAAGGTCTTCTGGGGGGGGGTCTTTGGTGATAGATGAGGGACGTGACAACTTCTTCTATGAATTTTAGGAAGGGGGCGGGGCTTTCAATGGATTTGGTGTAGACTACGTAGGAATTGTAAATGGCCAAATGGATGAGATAAATTGCTACCTTCTTATACCAGAATCGGGACCTCCTTATTGACAAATAGGGCTGAATCATTTGATCGTTAAAATCTACCCCCCCATGTAGAGATTATAATCTTGGACACATATTGGCTTTTCAATGGGACCTTGTCTTCTTTGTACCTCAATTGCAGTGTCTTCATGGATGGTGGATATCATGGGCACGTCCCTCTTAACCTTCCACCTCAAGGCCAGCACTTCGTTGCATCTTAATGATGCTCTTTCCCCCCTTCGCAGCTTTTTGTTCGCTAAAGATTGTGGGAAGCCCTTTCTATTTTTTCTGGAGGTTCCACAGGCCAGGGTTTTTGCAGTGTATAAGTGTTTGAAAAGGGGCAGGCTGGTGTAAAAGTTGTCAACGTAAATGTGATATCCTTTGTTTAGAAGTGGGTATGCCAGGTCCCATACAATCTTTCCAGTTGTGCCCATGTAGGCCCGGGCACTCAAGGGGCTGGAGCTGGGAATCTTTTCCTTCATATATGCGGAACGCATACAAGTATCCCGTGGCTCTCTCACATAGCTTGTATAACTTTACTCCGTATCTGGCCCTTTTGCTAGGAATATACTGCTTTATTCCTAGCCGGCCTGAAAAGGGTACCAGGGACTCATCAACGCAAATATTCTGATCGGGGACATAGAGTTCTGCAAATTGTTGAGAAAAGAAATTTATCAGTGGGCGAATCTTGTATAACTTGTCGTAATTTGGATGATTGTGGGGAGGGCACTGGTTGTTGTCGCTGAAGTGAAGAAAGTGCATTATCATCTTGTATCGGGACCTGGACATTAGGGCAGAATAAATGGGCATATTGTGGATAGGGTTGGTGGACCAATAGGCATGTCCTTCATTTTTTTTGTAATCCCCATGTTTAGGGTGAGGCCCATAAACACTTTGAACTCCTCCAAATTCAGATCTCTCCACTCAAAAGGACAGGCATAGGATGATTGGGGGTTGTTGGCAATATATTGCTGGGCATACATATTTGTCTGGTCCACAATAAATTGCAGCATAGTGTCGGGCAAAAACATATGAAAGAAATCAATCTCTGAGAAATTTTGGGTGTTGGTCTGCACACCTGGCAGTGCTGCGAACGGGGGAATAATTGGCGATGCCGAGTTGGAAGGCAGCCATATTGGGTTGGCAAGACCATCTGGCATGTATGTAGAGGCCCTGGCTCTTGGGGGTGTGACACTCCAGTAGTTGGATTGGAATTTCCTGTGCTGGTACTCAGCCGTGATGTGGCAGGACTGGTACTGGGTCTGGGCATATGTTCCTGGGGCCTATCGCCAGCGGCAGCGCTGGTACTGGGCATTTGTTCCCGGGGCCTAACGCTGGCGACAGTGCTGGTACTGGGCCTGGGAATTTGTTCCTGGGGCCTATTGGTGGTGGCAGCGCTGGTACTGGGCCTGGGAATATAATCCTGGTTTCCAGGGTGCCGTGACCTTTTGGGAGGGACCCATTTTTCCTCCGAATCATTTGCCGATTCACTATTTGGTTCAAATGCCGAACTTGAATCAGAATCCGAATTGGAATCTGATGAACTCCCCGTTGCTCTCATCGGTCATGGAGAGGATCTGGAACGCCTCCTCACTGCTGTATACTCTTTTGGACATGACGCGGTGTGACAGGTGGCAGGTGACGGTCACTGATGGGCTGTGCGATGGGTGGCAGCTAACGTTCACTGATCGGTGTGACAGGCGATGGTCACTGATGGGTGACAGGCCACGGACAGTTACTGGTGATGGGTGACGGTCACTAAAAGGCGACAGGTGATCGGTAATGGCTGACGGTCACTGATGGGTGACAGGTGATGGGTAACGGGTGATGGCTGGCAGTCACTGATGGGTGATGGCTGGCGGTCACTGATGGGTGACGGCTAGCGTTCACTGATGGGTGACGGGTGATGGCTGGCGGTCACTGATGGGTGACGGGTGATGGCTGGCGGTCACTGATGGGTGACGGCTGGCGGTCACTGATGGGTGGCGGGTGATGGCTGGCGGTCACTGATGGATGACGGGTGACAGGTGCACCGCTGATGGTCACTGATTTGTGTGGGGTGACAGGTGCACCGCTGACGGTCACTAATGGAAGTCCCTTATGTGACAGGTGCACTTTATTGGGTGACTGTGGTGACTGTTGGGTGACAGATGACAATGGGGGGGGCGATGGGACAGGTGTGGTGTTGGTGCAGACACTACAGAACACAGATCGGTAACTCACTGCTTCTGGCTCTTCTCTCCTCACACTGGAAACAGTGTGTGAGGAGAGAAGAGCTGGTAACAGCTAGTTACCGCTCTGTGTTTACATTTATGATCGGCTGTGAATGGATCACAGCCGATCACGTGGGTAAACAGCCAGCCAATGGCTGTTTACCGGCGTCGGTGACGAGTAGTGTTCCCGGGAACACTCCGCCACCGACGCGCATGCGCTGTGCACAATGGGGTGGACCTATCTGTCTGACTTCATCACGGCCGATCACGTGGTAAACAGCCATGTCCAATGGCTGTTCACCTCCCTCGGTGGCGAGCGGTGTCTCCGTGACACGCCGCCACCGAAGGAACAGGGATGCGCGCGCATGATTGCGTACATTCCCTGTTTAAATGGGAGGCCGTCATATGACGCCCTCCCGCAACGAGAGCCGCGCCGCCTGGCCGTCAATTGACGACCGGTGGTCGGCAAGCAGTTAAAGGGGGCAACTGTTTTTATATGTTCCCATCAGGTGCCATTTTTTTGGTAAACATTTTTTTTATATAAAAAGATATCCAAAGCCTTGAATATGCCAGTCAGTACTGTTCAAGGTCTGGTAGATCAAGATTTCAGCCACAATTGCCACAGGAATTGTTCGGGATACAAAAAAACCCCACAGGTAATCTCAGAAGAAATACAGGCTGCTCTGGAAAAAGATGGTGTGGTTGTTTTTAAGGAGTACAATACGATACTTGAACAAAAAAGAGCTGCATGGTCAAGTTGCCAGAAAGAAGCCTTTACTGCACAAGTTCCACAAAAAAAGCCTGGTTACAATGTGCCCAACAACACCTTGACATGCCTCATTCGGCTTTTTTGTGGCATTGGTGCAGTAAAGGCTACCTTCTGGCAGCTCAACCATGCAGCTCTTTTTTGTTCAAGTATCGTTGAATTGTGCTCCTTAAAAACAACCACACCTTCTTTTTGGAGTGCAGCCTGTATTTCTCCTGCGGTTATATGTGGGTTTTTTCTTTGTATACTGGGCAATTCTTCTGCCAGTTGTGGCTGCAATCTTTCTTGGTCTACCTGACATTGGCTTGGTATCAAAAGAGCCATTTTCCACTTCTTAATAAGGGATTAAACAGTACTGACTGGCATATTCAAGGCTTTGGGTATCTTTTTATATCCTTTTCCATCTTTATAAAGTTCCACTACTTTGTTACGCAGGTCTTTTGACTGTTCTTTTCTACCTCCTCATGGCTCAGTGTCTAGCCTGCATAGTGCATCCATGTGAGAACTAACAAACTCATTGACTATTTATACACAGACACTAATGCCCCGTACACACGATCGGACATTGATCGGACATTCCGACAACAAAATCCATGGATTTTTGCCGACGGATGTTTGCTCAACCTTGTTTTGTGTACACACGGTCGCACAAAGTTGACGGAATTTCCGATCGCCAAGAACGCCGTGACATACACCACGTATGACGAGACTAGAAAAGGCCAGTTCAGAACCAAGCGCGGCACCCTTTGGGCTCCTTTTGCTAATCTCGTGTTCAGATCATTTTCTGCTGTTCAGTTTGTGCTTGTGGGTTTGTATCTGCTCTTCAGTGCGTGCAGCGAGTACCATTGACTTGTCATTGTGTTCTTGTTTGTTCGTTACTGTTTTTCAGGTCGTTCTTCACAGGCCTTGCTGTTCTTCAGTGCGTTCTGTTACTTCGTTCTGAGCAGCCGACCGTTTTCTAGCCATGTTGCGTATACGTACTCCTCGTAGAGTTCGTGCTGTGCAGGGGCTTGGTGTTGGGGTCCTGACCTTGACACAAGTCCAGTCCATGAACAGGGTGGGGAGGAGTTCATGGACCAAGAATTGGTTGCTTCCGCGTGACCAGTTCTCTCATATGCCTTTGCTCCGTGAGATCCGTGAGAATAATCGTGATGATTTCAGGAACTTTCTCCGGATGACGGACCCCGTATTTCACCATTTGTTGGCTTTGCTGACCCCCTATATCAGCAGGCAGGATACCTGCATGAGGCAAGCCATCACTCCAGAGCAGAGGCTCGTCGCCACCCTGCCGTACTTGGCGACAGGGAGAAGCCTGCAGGACTTGAAGTTCTCGACAGGCATCTCCCCCCAGGCTCTGGGTATCATTATTCCAGAGACCTGTTCTGCCATCATACAGGTCCTGCAGAAGGAGTATATTAAGGTAAGATTTTTATCCTTTAACATCACATTTTATTGTATTTAATGTTTGATAATATACTGTATTTCTTTCCTCATTCCCTAATTACCATGATTGGAATATGCTGTGAATGTCCCCTTTGTCCTCATGCATGCTGGATTTTTATGTAAGTATTTTTTTGCTCCTTCATAAATATTTGCCTTCACTTACCTCCCTAGCATGGTCTACAGGCCCTATATTCACCTCATGTAATCACTTAACAATGTATTTTATCAGCTCCATAGTAGTGCTTTACCCCAAACACCCCTAAAATGTTTTGAAATGTGATTTGTGCTTTAAATTCAAGCAGAGTGCCAGAGGCTTTTTTGGGGGGTCCTCAAATCTTTTTGAACCCTCCCTCCCCCCCAACTGCTAAGTCAGCTGATACCAATCCTCTATCTATCCTCAATCATCTATTTGCTGGCTTTGCCAAACCCATACACACTATACCCATTGCTTTTGTGGTCAGATTTATGGATGAATTCCCCAAAGCATGTAGTGCAAGGGCCTGCCTGAATACTTTCAAATGGTACTGTTTCAAGTTTTTGTATCCTATTATTATCTTGATAGGTAATAGCAGAATGTCCAAATGTGCTCAAATGTGTACAGTGTGTATTTATATCTTTGTATTATGACACTTCTTACCTGTCCAGTGGGCAGCCAATAGTGTAACTAAGGAGAGGCTGTTCAAAGTAATACCCATTATTTAGGCATTCATCTCTCAATGAAGTGTAGAGGGTTACCTGTCCCAGAGTCCCCCCCCCCACCATAATGTTAGAAATGGCCCAGGAGAGGGAGGGGGGGGGAAATCTGATAGTTGGACCTTATACTTTGTTTTTTAAAAATTCCCTCTAATAAATGTTATCTTGATGTTGGCCAACAATGTTTGTGTCTAATCTGCTTTCCTTGTTTATGTGCACAAAGACTAATTTTTTTTTTTTTTTGGTTTTGACTCCACAGTTTCCTTCCACGCCACAGGAATGGCAGACTGTGGCCTCCCACTTTGCCCAGCGGTGGGACTTTCCTAACTGCGGAGGGGCAATTGATGGGAAACACGTCCACATCATCCCACCACCCAACTCGGGGTCGTACTAATATAATTATAAGGGGTTCAATAGTATTGTGATTTTGGCGGTGGTGTCGGCTACTCATGAATTTCTGTATGTGGACGTTGGGAAGAATGGCCGGATGTCCAATGGTGGAGTCATCGCCCAGACTGAGTTCTACAGGCATCTCCAGAATGGCAGCTTGGACTTGCCACCTCCAGAAGACAATGTGGAAGGACTCCCATTCGTCTTCTTTGCGGATGAAGCTTTTGCGCTGGTGGACCATCTTATGCGGCCATTCCCAATGAGGACCCTCACCCCGGACAAGAGGGTTTTTAATTACCGGCTGGCCAGAGCCAGAAGAGTGGTGGAGAGCACATTTGGAATCATGGCCAGCCAGTTCCGCCTATTTCTTACACCCATACATATGGTGGAGTACAAACTGAATGGCATCATCCTGGTGTGCTGTGTTCTACACAACTTTTTACGGCAACATTCTGCCAACTATGCTGGCTCAGTTGGGCCTGAGGTCGGAATTCAACATGAATCAACCCTGACGGCGCTTGAAAGTGGCCGTCCTGGCTTGCCCCCCCCTGAGTGCCCGTGATGTTCGGCTAAGATACCTTGAATTCTTTGCAGGTAGGGGGGCTATCAATATGCCAGACAATGTGTAAAACCTTTTTAAAATAAAAAAAAAAGAACTCAAATCTTTGGCGACATTTACTGTTTTTTTTTAGCTGACCCTGACAGAAATGTGGTGAGTCCTTAAAATGGCGTGATTGTGTAACCTTACAAAGCACTGTTGGGTGTTATTTACTAAAGGCAAAGGCACTTTGCACTACAAGTGCACTTGAAACTGCACTGAAACTGCACTTGTAGTGCAAAGTGTATTTTCCCTTAGGAAATAACCCCCATTGTCACAGAATACACCAATTAGAGCACCACAAAAGTGTTGTAGCGTTGAGACAATAATCCACACAATCTTGATTAACAATCTTTTTAATAACAGCACAATCACATGTACATTTCCAAAAGGTTTTTAAAACAAACCAACATGTTTGATGTTTAACAATTTTTGGGGTCACATTAGAAAAAGTAGAAATGTCCATTTAAGATAAAACAGGCATGTGTAAAACCCACAAGAAATACACAAACTTATAACTTACAAAGTTCACATTTGTTAGAACTTGAAGGCAATATCAGACATGAGTATTTACAAACTGTGTTTGATATTGCGTTCAGATGGGGTGAAGTCACCCCAGGAAAAGCCAAATTTGGAAGATGCACACAAATTTGCAAATGTCAACATGTGCTAGCTGCCATCACGGGGGATCAAGGGACGTGTTTTGGGGGTGCAACCCCTTCCTCACAGCTACTTTATTATTGAGGAAGTGGTTGCACCCCCAAAACGCGTCCATTGATCTCACGTGATGGCAAATAGCACATGTTGACACACTGTGTGCCTCTTCCAAATTTGGCTTTGCTACATATTGACATAAAAAATATGAACAATTTTCGCACAACAAAAACCCAAGGGATTTTGCGGGGTTTTAAACTCTCCCTAAAACATCAATGATGTTCTTCATTTTTTGCTGAACATCATTGATGGCTTTCACAATGTTTTCCAAGTCCCTTTTACACCGCATGATCTCCCCGATCAGGATCTGGGCACTTTCCGAGGTGAAAGGATCTGGATCCACAACATCACAATCACCTAAAAAGATCGAAACAAAAAAACACCATGTATTATAAATATGGCGGCATCCATCTCTTACCTGTGCCTGTGGTCGCAGACACTCACCTGTTGTGGTGACTATTTCCACCAGGTCTCCTTTCTCCTCCTGTTGGCTTTGAGGGATTTCACCTTCTTCATGAGGTGGGGGGTCTGTTGTCTCTTCTGATGAGTGGTGTCCTCCGAGTCTTTTCTCCCCTATGTAAAAAAAAAAGTAGGTATACCTAGCACACAGATATTTGATGGCAGAAATAGGAATATGAAACATTGCTTGGAAGTGGGGTACAATTGTCTATTTTGGCAGAGTTCCAAGATGATTAAATATTGCTTTCCTTTGTCAAGCTTGAATACTTACCTGTTTTGTACAAGCTTCACAGATGGAGACACCCCTATAGTATACACTGGAGCACCTGTGTGGGCCCCCTAATAAAAAGGGTGTTCTTGTGTCCCACACTAGTGCTCCAGCGTCCAGATGTGTAAACAGCTGCTGAGTGTCCTCTCCTTACACAGAATCTAGTTTGCATTTCATTCTAGTAACTGTTAGGTGCAGCTTCTATGGAACTGCTCTACAATTTATATTGCTGTGTCAGATTATTTGCAGTATAGGAATTAAAACACAGAGTCAGAAATCCGTGCATCAGTTCCGAGCATAAAGGACCCGTACTGAACTGACCTGCTTTATTAGTTTCAAAAGCCTTTTATAGGCGATTATACAAACAATAGCATCAGCACCACCCCCACACAGGGCAAGGGTCAACCACAACAGGAGTCACCTGGGCTACAAGCACAAGCTCCACCACCATGGCAATACAGATACAAGGCAACAAAAGCAAATTTAATCGAGTTCAGCAGCCAAAGGTTACATTTAACAGATTTTACACGTAGGCATTAGATTAAGTGAGAACTCTAAATCATGTCCCTGCCCTTATCAATTTCCCCCTTTGACATCATCCTCTCCTTCCCCCTGGGTCCTCATGAATAAGTTCTAGTCAGTTTTTCCCCAGAGTCCTTTCCCTGACCGCTTGTTGTCAGAGGGGTAGAACCCATCCCCCTAGGTATTACCAGCATCTTAAAATTCAAGAAGAGGAGTTTTGTAGGAGTAGGGTGATGTCAATACACATTTATCAGTATGCCCTATCTATTCTCCTAATTTTCCTATTTATTTTCCTGTATACACATATATTTGTGATTGTAAGTGATATTAATATTAGAATAATAATTACCATTGGACTTAACAACCAGTGAAAGGTATTGGTTGCTGTAGAAGACATTCCACTGAATATATCCCACCAATGTGGTGCAGTATCCTGTTGTATCTGTGAGGAAAGATGCACTAGTCTACCTTTGTCAATTATTGCGGATACGAGGTTATTCTGTAGGGTATGTTCTAGTGTTTCTATGTGTTGTCTTAACAACTCTGATTGTTCCAAAACCTGTTTTAGTGGGTCTAAAGAAATTATAAAGGGTGTAGTGTCAGTGAGATTATGTACCTCATAGACTGAAGAGAATATCTTATCGGCGTCTGGTTCAAAAAGATAGGTGTCGTTACCCCATTGTAATATTTTAATCTTTTTTATACATCCCGCAAACGGCGCCGATTTATTTAATGCTAACATTGTGCGGTTGTCATTAGTAATGATACAAATATGCTGGGGTCCTATTTCTATGAATCTATTGTTCACATTTACCGGTGTTCTTTGCATTTTACATATGCTAGTTTGGTATTTTAACAAGCAAGGTTAATATACTGGGGAACTTCTGCCACATACCATTCCCTTATTAGTTCCTTCACATAGATTTAAATCATGGGTTCTGTTTCCTTTATCTACATATTTCCCATATATTTCTGGATACCAAAACTCGTCTTTAATTACTAGTGGCATGACCACTATTTTACACATTTCCATTACATCTGCTACCCGGTATGCTTTGAACCTTCCTACACACCATTTCTCCTCACATTCTATCTTATCCCCTTTTACTTGGAACCATACACCATCGTCAGTTAAACCCTTAAGATATTTCATCCAGGTATGATAATTTCCCAACTGTAGTTCAGTCCTGGCCCTATTTATTTGTATATGATAGGATAAGAGGTTAAAAGAGCACTGTGTGAAATTTACAAACTGTTGACTTTGATTCCACAGCTGGAGCTCTGCTTCTATCGTGTGATTTATTAACCCTCCCAAAAATTGTAATAGGGGTATTTCTTGCAGTTGGGTTTCAAAAGTGGTGGGTAACCATTTGCTTGTGATAGTCAAGCTGTCAGCTATGTGTCCCCCTGCATGCTTCCATCTGTTGTTCATTTCTTCTATCTCGACCGAGTTTAAAATTCCCATCCCTGTACCTGTCAGTCCCAATAGTGTGTCGTACCATTCTCGTTTATACCTACACTCCGGTATCGGGGGAAAGGTGATATTGAATTTTATTTTTGTTTTCTGTTGTGATGTTGATACATTTATGCAAGTGTTTGGTACGGGTGTTAATATGGAAGATTCAATTGTTGGCGTTACTTCTTCCTCCATTTGTATGTGAAACCCATACTAGTGTTTAATTGAAACGTTATATCTACCTTTGATGATGGGTCCGCCCTTATCCATCCTATGTTTTCATCAATGTGCAACGGCTTCCTATGTCCTTTGACTGTGAAATTACCCACTACTATGTACTCGTCCATTGTATATCCTGAAACATTCGCTACATTAGGATCGTCTATAACCCATTGTAAATCGGCTGTTTCCTCTACCTCAAATACATTAATACCAGGAGTCCATGCATATATTTGTAAAACAACAATCTGCAACAACCAATATGTAAGTAGATATTTCATCATGTTGTTTTCTCGGGTTGTTTCTTGCAATGTGATGCGTGTATCCAGGTAGGTTTTCCTTCCAGCTTTACTGAAGTGGCCGTGGTCAGAAGCACTTGATAAGGACCTTCAAACCTCGGCTCCAATGTCTTTCTGGTGTGTTTCTTTACATATACATAATCCCCTGGTAGCAGCGTATGGGTACCTGTTATTGAGTTAGGGTCTGGAAGAGAAGAATACACACTTTTGTGGATCTTAGTTAGACGTTGTTGTAATTGTATTACATATGCAGTCAAACTATCACATTGCAATTGCATACTCTGTGGAAAGTATAGACCTAATCTAGGTGCATTCCCAAAAAGTATTTCATATGGGGACAATCCTGTTTTCCCTGTTGGAGTGTATCTTATGGAGAACAAAGCCAAAGGCAAGCATTCTGGCCATGGCTTGTTTAACTCTTGCATGGCTTTTTGTATTTTCAACTTTATTGTCCCATTTACTCTTTCCACTGATCCTGAACTCTGTGGGTGGTAAGGGGTGTGGAAACTTTGTTGAACCCCTAACATGGTCATCACATTCTGCATGATTTCTCCTGTAAAGTGTGTCCCCCTATCTGATTCTATGGTTTCAGGAAGACCAAACCTAGGTATTAACTCAGTGATCAGTTTCTTAGCTGTGGCTTTAGCTGTAGCTGATTTTACTGGATAGCTTTCAGGCCAACCTGAAAATAAATCGATACACACGAGGACAAATTCAAAGGGGCCGCTCTTAGGCATTTGTATGTAGTCAATTTGCAGTCTCTGGAAGGGGTATTGGGCCCGGACCTGGTGTTTTCGTGGGGTTTTTACTCTCTGTCCTGGGTTATTCAGGAGACAGATTTGGCAGGCTGCACAGTAGTTTCTCGCAGTACTACTGAATCCAGGGGCGAGCCATCCTTGGTTCACAATCCTATACATGGAATTGGAACTGACGTGTGTGGGTAGGTGAACTGCCGCTGCCATTGCTGGGTACAGAGAGGCAGGTAGGCATACTTTGCCTCCTTCCCTCCATACATTGTCAAGGTCTGGTGCTGCTCCCAACCTGGCCCACTTATCTTTCTCACTCTCCCCTGCTTGCTCCTGTAATTTACTCAGCTGCTGCCATGTTGGTTCTGGGATACTCACCTCTCCTGCTGCTAAGGTCTCAGGGCTTCCTTCCCCTAGAGCTGCCTGTTTTGCAGTCAAATCTGCAAATGCATTTCCTTTTGCCTCAATTGTTTTTGCTCTCGTGTGTGCCGCTATCTTCATAATGGCCACTCGTTTAATCTTTTGAAGATTGTTCAGGACTCTCTTAATCCCTTCTCCATGTTTTACAGGTGTACCTGCTGCTGTCAGATAACCTCTAGCCCTCCATATGTGGCCATAATCGTGCGCTACACCATAAGCGTAGGCAGAGTCAGTGTAAATATTCCCTTCTCGTCCTTTTAAGTATTCTAGGGCTTGTTCTAAAGCTTTTAATTCTGCTTCCTGTGCTGACACGTGGGCTGGTAAGGGCTGTGCTTCAATCACCTGTGTATCAGTTACTACAGCATACCCTGTGTGATATTTACCCTTGTCATCAGCAAACCTACTGCCATCTATGTACAAAGTGTGCTCAGCATTTAAAATCGGTGTATCTGTAACATGTGGGAATCCCATTGTCTCCTGTTCCATGAGCTGAAAACAATCGTGCTGATCTATCTCTTTAAACAGAAGGGTGTCTGTTTCCTCATCTCCTTCTTTATTAGCACTATTATTCCCCCTTGCCAAATCTGGTGACTGAAGAGGCAAAAAGGTGGCCAAATTTAAAGTTGTACAGCGCTGAAAAGTGACATTTGGAGGTAAGAGTAAAGTACACTGTAACCTCAGTTGTCTGGCCATTGAAATGTGTTTGGGCTGAACTTAAGACAAGATTGCATGTATGTCATGTGTGGTGTGTACTACAACTGGATTGTCTAGGACAATCTCTGATGATTTATCAATGATGATTGACACTGCAGCTACCGCCCGTACACAGGACGGTGAACCTCTGGACACTGGATCTAGTGCTGCTGAAAAGTAAGCGACTGGTCTTTGTTTTCCATGTGCCTGTGTCAAAACACCTGTGGCGTGTCCAGTGATCTCGGCAACATATAGATTACATTTCTTAGTGTAATCTGGAATACCAATAGCCGGGGCAGAAATTAATAGCTTTTTCAAAGTGACAAACGACTCATACGCTACTTCTGTAAGCACATACGGTACAATTTTCAAACAAACGTATAATGGCTGCATCAAAGCGCTAGCGTGCGGTATCCATTGTCTACAATATGACACAATACCTAAAAACATACGCAATTGTTTGAAATTCCGTGGGGGTAACATTCCCTTTATCACTTGAACCCTTTCCTCAGTGAGATGCCTTGTACCCTGTGATATACAATGTCCCAAAAAGATAACTTTTTCCTGGCACACTTGCAATTTGTTCTTATTAACTTTGCAACCCTTTTCTGCCAAGAAGCGCAACAAATTAAGGGTGGTAGCCAAACAAGTTTCCTTGTCTGGGCAGCATAATAATAATCATCCACATATTGTAGCAATACACAAGAATCAGGTGGTACCCATTCTCCCCTCAAGTACTGGATATATCTTGTGTGGTTTACGTTCTATGTCAGTATATGGGGGTGGGATGGTTGAACTAAGATTATTTAAAATTTCAACATTTTTTGTTCTTCTGTCTTTCATATCCCAACCATCACAATCTGGATTATATTTCCACCCCTCTTCTTTTGCTCTATTTGAAACCTTAATTAAGCATTGAACCTGACTCATCCATTGCTTCTCTAACACCTCTCCTTGTCTGTCCCTTTTTTATTTCACTTTTTTTCACTATTTTTTTCACTATTTCACTCCATACATCCGGGTCTAAACCCGCTGCTCCTTTCACCTTAAATTTACGAAAGACATCCTTTAAGTCCCGCGCTTCATCTTTCCCACAGATGTTTTTAATTATCTGTGGCACCGTATAATGTGCCACAATTCCCTGACGGGGTTTTGTATTCTGCTGGCCCATTCTGACAGTCCTGCCTAGGTAGCGTGTGGGACACTTAGTGTACAATATAAACCACTTAACCAAGTTACACTAGTTCCTCGTTGCCTTCCTCCTAGCGTGCCAGAATACTAAAAACCTCTCCTAGATGAGATTTCTGAAACCGAATTACTTTATATGCTAGCCCAATAACAAATAATTACTTTATATGCTAGCCCAATAACAAACCAGAATGCGGCTACAACATATACAAGAATGCGGCTACAACATATACAAGCATTCCTTTAAGTGGCCAGGTATCCGACTAGATCTCCGGACTTTGTGGAGACCTTATTCCCCCCCCGTATCTGGGATCCCTCTCATACACTCTTATCCCTGCTTTATGGAGCAGACAGGGCTTATACTTTCAACCCGTCTATGGTTTATGAGTTAGATGTGAGGTTAAGCATAAGCGTCAGACCCCCCAAGTTCACTTATGTGAGGTAAGGGCGCATTCCGTTGCTTAGTTCGGCAATCCCCTTCTAACTCATACCAACCTTGACAAGGCTCATTCACTTGCTCAACAAGACAGACAGACAACAAATAATTCCAGCAATATAAACTAAAATATGCAGTAATTCTAGACTCACCACTACAGAGGCTGGTGTTTTAAAACCAGGAGAACCGTAACTGACAGAACGGATAGGCACAAATCAGGGGAGTACAGAATATAAGAAAAATAAAGCTTTTTCTTACCTGCGCAGGTTTTCGATCTGTGGTTCCCGGAATGCCTGTCCTTTTGTTCCGTCAGCGTAGCTCAGCCACCTCTTGTAGCAACTTGGTGGGTCCCTGCTATTCGGGCGCCAAAATGTTAGGTGCAGCTTCTATGGAACTGCTCTACAATTTATATTGCTGTGTCAGATTATTTGCAGTATAGGAATTAAAACACAGAGTCAGAAATCCGTGCATCAGTTCCGAGCATAAAGGACCCGTACTGAACTGACCTGCTTTATTCGTTTCAAAAGCCTTTTATAGGCGATTATACAAACAATAGCATCAGCACCACCCCCACACAGGACAAGGGTCAACCACAACAGGAGTCACCTGGGCTACAAGCACAAGCTCCAACACCATGGCAATACAGATACAAGGCAACAAAAGCAGCTTCAATCGAGTTCAGCAGCCAAAGGTTACATTTAACAGATTTTACACGTAGGCATTAGATTAAGTGAGAACTCTAAATCATGTCCCTGCCCTTATCATAACAAACCCATCTACACAACCAAATTAGTTTCACACAAGTAGGCCCTAAAAAATGTGGGCAAATGCATATGGCCAAAACAATGGTGTTTTATAGGCCGAAAGAAAAATGTTTGATACGAACGAATAATGTGCCCATGAACATGAAACTTGACATTTTAAACAATAACAGTTAATAACAGTTAAGAAAAGCACATGGAGCAGCACGAACGTAATAAACATAAAAAGAATAGGAACACAGCACAACTACTTACTTTTTTGCAGCACTCTCCGGAACTTTCTGTACTGCTCGTGCTCTCTTAATTTTAGGTCCGACCACCGCTTCCTGAGCTGATCTTTCGATCGATGTACCCCGAAATTCCGGTGCTGACTTTTGACCACTTTGGCCATGATCTTGGCCTTTTGGACATTGGGGTTGGGGTAAAGGTCCATACTTTCCATCATAGTCGGCCTTCTTCAGGATAACAACCATCTCCAACATCTCCCCAAAGGACATATTTGATGCCTTAAATCGCCTCCTTCTGAATCGGGACGTTTCTGCCTCCGGGCTTTCCTCCTCCTCCTCCTCGTTGGTGTAAATATCAGACACCTGCTCTGACTCCGCCATGTGCTCTTCCCCACTGCGACGAACGAGAGGGGGCAGGGAATAGACTAGAAAGAACGTCAGGGGCGGGAGAAGTTTCACGCACGCGCAGTGTCTATAAAGCGTAACACGCGTGCGTAGTACGTACGATCTGTGAGTGGAGGAAGGAGTAACAGAGGCGCTGATCGTGATTGCGAAGGTAAGATTTAACATTGGGCCTATACTGCTTCTAGATTGGGGCCTGTATTTGCACAAGTTTAGAAGACTTTAAGCTGACATTAGGGTTTGTCTTGTGTTGCGTCTTGCAGTGAAAATGGATATCTTGAAAGATAAGGACTTTATGCCAATCTTCATTGATATGTTCAGGGAGCTGCCCTATCTATGGAGATAAACCACACTGAATATAAGAACCAAACAAAGAGGAAGGCAGCGCTGGATCAATTGCTGGAATTTGTGAAGACTGTGATCCCCACGGCAGACATCACCTATTTGAAGATCCTAATTGGTGGCCTGAGGAGCACTTATCTAAGGGAGCACAAGAAGGTCCAGGATTCCCAGAGATCAGGAGCTGCAGATGACATCAATGTCCCCAGGCTGTGGTACTATGACAGGCTGCATTTTCTGGCAGGTCAGACTGACCCCAGGCCAGAACTCTCCACTCTTCCTTCCAGGCTTCCTTCCCCCCAGCTGAGGCTTCTGAAGCCCAACTTGGGCCTTCCAGGCAGCAACATGTGGAGGAGCCCAGCTTGAGCCAGGTATAGCATTCCTCTAAATCTTCATGGTTGGCCAATCAATGATGTTAACTAGATGTTAGTTTGGAGTACTAATTTATGATTGTGATTGATGATGCAAAAACTAAAACCATGTCCCTTTTTCATACACAGGGAAGTCTCAGCCAGGAGGTGGCCGGGCCAAGCAGGCTGCCTGATATCCAGGTCCCTCCCCTACACTTTCAAAGACAAAGTGGCAGGAGGAGGAGTAACCTGGAGGAGGCTGCCATAGGCCTCTTTTGGAAGGCTACAGAGGCCCTGAGAAGCCCCCACAGTGTGGAGGAGGACTTTGCTGGCCTAACTGCCTGCAAAATGATGCAGATGGAGGAGGGCCAACGACTCCTGTGTGAGTCCCTAATTTTGGAAGCTCTCAATAAGGGGTTGAGGGGCCAAATAACATGTGCTACCCACATTTGTAACTTCACTCATAGTCCTCCTCCTCCTACTCCTCCTCCTGGTCCTACTACTCCTCCTCCTCCTCCTCCAGGTCCTACTCCTCCTCCTGCCACATCTCCAACACCAGAGCCACAGCCGGGAAGGAAGCGTGGAAAGAAGACCAGAGAGCGATGACCCTGGGTCCAGTCTGGTCTGGCAAAAGATGCAGGCTCTTGCAGTACCACAGCCTGGGGACATAGATGTCATCTGCTGCTTTCCGGATCTCTGGGACTTCTGGACCAGACTGCACTCCCTTACATATGGACTCCTCAGGCCACCAATTTTGCAGTAAAATAATTGATGTGTGCCCTGGGGGTCCAAGGCTTCGCCAATTTATGATGTTTATCCAGCGTCGCCTCCCTCTTTGTTTGGTTCTGAGCCCTTAATAAAGGAATTTTTGTTTCAATTATACTCGCCTATGTGTGTTTTCCTTCAAAAAGGACAATTTGTTTGTGAGGATTCAGGTACATTTCAAAAATTCAATGTGAAATTAACAAGGGACACCAACACCAAACAATCTCCTTGAGATTAAATAATACAAGATATCAATGGTGTTGTGGTAACTTGACACACAAAACACACACAAAAATATTATGGAGTAAAACTAAAAAAAAAAAAAAAAAAACAGCCTTGAAAAAAACAAAAATAAAACAACAAAAAAGAAATTTGGTCAGATGTGACAAATCAAAATATATTGAGGTAATCACGATAAATAATAAAGAAAGAAGTTTTTGAGAAGTCTGTGTGAATATCAGCAGCAAAACTACTTCATTCTTCTCACATTATAAAGAAGAAGAGAGTGCGCTGTATTAAACCATTTTTTACATTGCAGCCTGACGAAAGTGCTGTATCCATTGCGAACGCTAATTTTACCAGACCGAGCTGTTCTGTCTCGGAATTTCTTCTGAGCATGCGTGGCACTTTGTGCGTCGGAACTGGCCACACACGGTCGGAATTGACGCGATCGGATTTTGTTGTCGGAAAATTTTATAGCCTGCTCTCAAACTTTGTGTGTCGGAAAATCCGATGGAAAAAGTCCGATGGAGCCCACACACGGTCGTAATGTCTGACAACACACTCCAATCGGACATTTTCCATCGGAAAATCCGACCGTGTATACGGGGCATAACTGTGATTTTAAAAAGCCACAAATGTGAGAAATTAACCTTTAATTGCCATTTTAATCTGTGTTTGCCACCTGATTAATAAATGGCTTCATGTGATCATTATCCTTAAATAAAAGACTTTTTTTTGGCATGATGAGTCATGTTTTCAATATTAATGCCAAAATGTCACAATTTCTGCCAGGGTATGCAAACTTTTGAGCTCAACTGTATGTAGTTTCCTTTTGAGAAAGATCATTTATTCCAAAATCCAATGTTAAAAGCAAACTAAATTTTGTAGTAATTTTGAACAACATTTGCAAATGTCGAATGTACTGAGAATTTTCACAAAAAAGTTTGTACAAACATTCGTTTGAAAATCTACTAATCTAATCTACTAATACTATCTAATCTATTTTGCTTACTATCCCCCATCCAAGAGAGTGACAAACCACAAGCCAAACATGGATATTCATCTGCAGCCAGGACGTGCATTTATGAAAGTCCACAGCAGGGAGTAAGCTGGATGTGCACTCAATGTCATTCAAGAGTACTTTAAAGTTTTGTTTGCCTTTAATATTAGATTTTGAAAATATTGCAATTTCTCGAACAAAAATCACATTTACTCTTAGAAGTTTGTTGGTTCAAGAAAAATTTTCCATCATGGTTCTTTGAATTTTCTCATCACTACAGTACAAAATGAATGTTAATTTGACCTCAATAAAGAATCTAAAATCAATTGAACATCCCTGAAACTAAAGTTTTCAAAATTGATTTCTTCTAATGTATGGCCAGCTTTACTGAACTCTATTTATTTTAAGAATTAATTCTTTGATTACAGGTATTTATATTGTTACATACTGGACATTCACATCCGTCCCCGCCTTCAAATGCTTCATGAATTAAGCACAATACATTAAAGTGGAGGTCTGCAGAAAAAAAAAAAAATATTAAAAGCAAGCAGCTACAAATACTGCAGTTGCTGACTTTTAATATATGGACACTTACCTGTCCAGGGAGCCCACGATGTCGGCAGCCAAAGCCGATTTGTCCGTTGGCTCTCGGCTGCTGCCGCCACCATTCTCGGTAAGGGAATAAGGAAGTGAAGCTGTGCGGCTTCACTTCCTGGTTCCCTACTGCGCATGCACGAGTCGCGCTGCACATCCTCACTGGTCCCTGCTGTGTCCAGGAACCTGTGTGTCTCCCAGAATACAGCGGGGAAGGACAGAGTGGGCGCCAGAAGTGGCGTAGGTCACCGCGAATGCCACAGTGATCTATGCCAGGAAGTGGGAGCAAATACCTGTATTAGACAGGTATCTGCTCCCCCCCCCCCCGAAAGGTGCCAAATGTGACACTGGAGGGGGGAGGAATACAAAAGTGCAAGTTCCATTTTTGGGTGGAACTTCACTTTAACCGGTTCCTGACCGGCGCACGCCGATGTATGTAGGGCAGAATGGCATGGCTGGGCAAATGGGCGTACCCGTACGTCCCTTTAAATTTGCCACTGTGCCATTGCGTGCGCGCCGGCCAGGAGCTCCGTAAGTCAGGTTGCGGGTCCCGCGGATTCGATCGCTGTGGGGATACCCGCGATCGCCTCACGGAGAGGATGAACGGGGAGATGCTAATGTAAACAAGCATCTCCCCATTCTGCCTAGTGACAGTGTCACTGATCTCTGCTCCCTATGATCAGGAGCAGGGATCAGTGACCTGTCACATGTAGCCACGCCCCCCCCACAGTTAGAAACATTCCCCAGGACATACTTAACCCTGCCCTAGCCCCCTAGTGGTTAACCCCTTCACTGCCAGTGTCATTTACACAGAAATCAGTGCATTTGTATAGCATTGATTGCTGTATAAATGACAATGGTTTCAAAAATGTCCGATGTGTCCAGCATAATGTCGCAGTCACGATAAAAATCGCTGTTCGCTGCCATTACCAGTAAACAAAAAAATCAATAAAAATGCCATAAAACTATCCCTTATTTTGTAAACGCTATAACTTTTGCGCAAACCAATCAACGCTTATTGCGATTTTTTTTTTTTTTTTTACCAAAAATATGTAGAAGAATACGTATCGGCCTAAACTGAGGCAAAAAAATTTTTTTTGAATATTTTTGGGGGATATTTAATATAGCAAAGAGTAAAAAGTAATGCATTTTTTATAAAATTGTCGCTATTTTTTTGTTTATAGCGCAAAAAATAAAAACCGCAGATGTGATCAAATACCACCAAAAGAAAGCCCTATTTGTGGGGAAAAAAGGATGTCAATTTTGTTTGGGAGCCACGTCGCACGACCGCGCAATTGTCAGTTAAAGCGACGCAGTGCCAAATTGCAAAAAGGGCTCTGGTCAGGAAGGGGGTAAATTCTTCTGGGGATGAAGTGGTTAACAAGAGGTATTGACACCAGAAAAGTGATGCAGCAGCTTTATTGAATTCCACCTACAGTGTTTTGGAAATGTTTTTATTTTCTTTGTCAATAATTTTGCTATGCTTTGCACCAGAAATGTGTTACGGTTTGAAGGCATTACATTTTTACTGGAATAACAAATATATGCAGAGTTGCTTGCTTGTTCACAGCCACATTCTGTTTTTTTTTGCAGAAAATTAGTCAGACCCCCCTACCCGCTGCTTCTAGGGTTCATTCTCCACTAGGGTCCAAGTTACACTTAATCAACCATTGCACTGTAGTAAGTCCTGTTTCTTCCTCCCTCATATCTGATTCTCTAGCAGTGTGGAGAAGTTTCAACAGTGACATAGGGGTCAATTCACTAAAGTTTACCACATGCGATAAGGGTATCATGTTACTCATTTGCATAAATTATCACATGCAATAAATTAAGTCCAATTCACAAAAAAAAAATAAAGATTAGGCAGTATTTACAGAAAAACAAAAATGTGCCGGTAAATACTGCATAAAAAGCTCCAATTCACAAATGCACCAGAGCGTTAAAAAGCATGCAATATTTACTACCAGGGTTTGGCTGGCGATATCACATGTGGTATTTGTCAAAAAACAGTCTGGGGTTGGGGGACCCCCAGGCTGTTTTTTAACAAATAGCTGGTAGCAAAGCAGGGGGCCAGGAAGCCGGCCGCCGTGTCCTTAACAACTGATGATTTATCAGCTGTCAGCGGGCTTCCCCGCTGATTGTAAAAAAAAAAGCCGACAATTAAAAATTATGAAAAAAAAAAAGCACAGGGTCCCCCCAGTCCATACCAGGCCCTTCGGGTCTGGTATGGTTTTTAAAAGGAGCTCCATGCCATTAAATAAAAAGAAAAAAAATGTTGTGGGGTCCTCCCCAAAATGCATACCAGACCATTATCCGGGCACGCAGCCTGGCAGGTCAGGAAAGGGGAGGACAAGTGAGTGCCCCCCTCCTGAACCATACCTCAAAATAGGGGGGTGGGTGTTTTGGGGCAGGGGGGGACAAGGGCCTTTTCCCAACAACCCTGGGCGGTGGTTGGGTGGGTCTGCCGCAGGGGGGCTTATCAGAATCTGGAAGCCCCCTTTAACAAAGGGACACCTAGATCCCCCCCCTCTATGTGAATGAGTATGGGGTACATTGTACCCTTACCCATTCATCAAAAAAAGAAGTGCAGTGTTATAAAACACAAGAGACGGTTTTTGACAAGTTCTTTATAAAAATGGTGTCTTCTCCCTCCAGTGTTTTCTTCTCCCTCTTCTCTCTCTGGTGGTTTCTTCTCCCTCCGCTGTCTTCTACCTCCGCTGTCTTCTTTCTACAGTGTTTCTTCTCCCTCTTCTCTCTCCAGTGGTTTCTTCTCCCTCCGCTGTCTTCTCCCTCTGATGTTTCTTCTCCCTCTTCTCTCTCCAGTGATGTCTTCTTCGCCCGAAACCGCCGCTGCCTGCTAAAAATAAAAAAAACGGTCTTCCTCTGACGCTGGCTGCCTCCGTTGTGTCAGGTCCCGTTGTCTGCCATTTCTTATATAGCCATGGGAGGTGGCCATCCGGTGATGTTACCTGGAGATCCCGCCCCTTGTAACATCACATGAACAGCAGCGGCGGCGGACAAAAGACATCACCGGAGAGAGACGAGGGAAAGGAAACACCAGAGGGAGAAGAAACATCAGAGGAAGAAGACACAATTTTTAATAAAGGACTTGTCAAAAACCGTCTCTTGTGTTTTGTAACAATACAGTTCTTTTTTTTTTTTTGGTGACTGAGTAGGGGTACAATGTACCTCATACTTATTCATATGGGGGGGGAGCAGGATCTGGGGTCCCCTTGTTACTACTTGCCGACCAGTCCCCGTCATTATACGGCGGCAGGCCGGCTCGTTCTTGCAAATCGCCGTACTGGTACGTCGGCTCCTTTAAGAGCCATAGCAGGCACCCGCTGCACGGCGGGGGACTCGATGCGCATGGCCGGAGGCCACAAATCCCCGTTCTGACAGGAGAGGAGAGACAGATCGTCTGTACCTGGCAATTAGGAACAGCAATTTGTCTCCTCCTCCAGTCAGTCACACCTCCCACAGTTAGAAAAACACACGAGAGAACACATTTAACCCCTTGATCACCCCCTAGTGTTAACCCCTTCCATGCCAGTGACATTTACACAGTAATCAGTGCATTTTTATAGCACTGATTGCTGTATAAATGTTAATGGTCCCAAAAATGTGTCAAGTGTCCGATCAGTCCGCGGCAATCTCGCAGTCCTTCTAAAAATCGCAGATCTCTGCCAGTACTAGTAAAAAAATAATAATAAAAATGCCATAAATCTATCCCCTATTTTGTAGACGCTATAACATTTGCGCAAACCAATCAATACTCCCCCATTTTTCTTTCCAAAAATTTGTAGAAGAATATATATTGGCCCAAACTGATGAAGAAATTAGTTTTTTAACATTTTTGTTTGGATATCTATTATAGCAAAAAGTAAAAAATATTGTTTTTTTTTTCAAAATTGTCACTCTTTTTTTGTTTATAGTGCAAAAAAATAAAACCACAGAGGTGATAAAATACAACCAAAAGAAAGCTCTATTTATGGGAAAAAAAGGACGTCAATTTTGTTTGGGTACAGCGTCGCACGACCGCGCAATTGTCAGTTAAAGCAACACAGTGGAGTATCGCAAAAAATGGCCTGGTCATTAGAGGGGAAAATCTTCCAGGGCTGGAAGTGGTTAAAGGGGGCTTCCAGATTCCAATAAGGTCCCTGTGTGCAGACCCCCACAACCACCACCCAGGGTTGTTAGGAAGGGGCCCTTGTCCCCATCAACATGGGGGAAAAGGTGCTTTGGGGTGGGGGAGGCAGAGCCCCTTCGCCCCAAAGCAGCCCCCCATGTTGAGGGTATGCGGCCTGGTATGGTTCAGGAGGGGGGGCGCTCGCTCGTCCCCCCTCCTTTTCAGACCTGCCAGGCTGCATGGTTGCAAAAGGGCCATTTCTTTCTAATTTGGCATGGGATACCTCTTAAAATCCATACCAGGCCTGGTATGGACTGTGGGGGGGGGGCATGCTGTTTTTTTTTCATACTTTTAAAAAGTATGCGACCAGCTCAATGCGGTAAATTACAGCATTAACTAATGCAGTAATTACCACTAAATCGAACGAGTACCGCATGCGGTGTTTAACTACAAATTCTTAGTGAATTTAACACTTGCACAATTGTTACCGCATAAGATTAGCTGTTATTTAACTCTTATGCCGCGTACACACGGTCGGACTTTTAGTCTACAAAAGTCCAACGGACGCCGACGGACTAAAGCTGGCTGGTAATCCGTTCGTGTGTGGGCTTCTCCGGACTTTCAGCAGACTTTTTCAGCCTCAAATCCGACGGACTTTAGATTTGAAACATGCTTCAAATCTTTACGTCGTAACTACGACGGACCCGAAATCCGCTCGTCTGTGTGCTAGTCCGACGGACAAAAACCCATGCTAGGGCAGCTATTGGCTACTGGCTATGAACTTCCTTATTTTAGTCCGGTGTACGTCATCACGTACGAATCCGTCGGACTTTTGTGTGGTCGTGTGTAGGCAAGTCCGTTCGTTAGAAAGTCTGCTGCAAGTCCGCCGAAAGTCCGCCGGAAGTCTGTCGGACAGGCTGTCGGACTTTTGTAGACGAAAAATCCGACCGTGTGTACGCGGCATTAGAGAATCGACCCCAGAGTGTGATAATGAGGATAGGGGGCAGGTGTGATTGGTTAAAGATGTAAGGGTAACAGGCTGTTAGACAAATTACTCAAACTCAGAAGGCCCATAATTATGCTTTCCTGCACCTGCTTCTCTTAAAGTAGTTGTGAACCTTATGCCACGTACAGATGATTGGACATTCTTACAACAAAATCCTGGATTTATTTCCGACGGATGTTGGCTCAAACTTGTCTTGCATACACACGGTCGCAAAAATGTTGTCGGAAATGGCGAATGTCAAGAACGCGGTGACATACCACAAGCCGAGAAAAATGAAGTTCAATAGCCAGTGCGGATCTTCTGCTTGATTTCGAGCATGCGTGGAATTTTGTTCGTCGGAATTTACGACAACGGATTTTGTTGTCCAAAAATTTGAGAACCAGCTCTCAAATTTTGTTTGTCGGACAAAAAATGTCCAATGGGGCCTACACGCGCTCGGAATTTCCCGACAACAAGCTCGCATCGAACATTTGTTGGCGGAAATTCCGACCGTGTGTACACGGCATTAGTAATTTCAAAATAATTTTTAGGTAGCAAAATGAATGGCTGTCATGACTGTGTGCTTCTTTTTGTTTCTTTTTTTTTTTAAAAACTGGCTTTATTCTTTTATCAGGTTGCAATGTGCAGGTCATGTGATCGATATAGGTTACTACCGGGAACTAATACATTTAAGAGACGCTATGTCCTGGCGTCTCTTATAGCTGGCTACATTCGGCGTCTGTGCTGACACTAAGTGGAAGTCCCTCAATCCTACATGTGCAAGGCACCTGTCAGGGAACACACCAGCAGCAACCTCACTAACGCTGCATTTGGGATGCCCTAGACTGATCCAGCTCACACCTGGCCATGTTCGATGATATCTTTACCCTTTGTACAAATTTATTGCCAATTTTCTGCCAAACTTGGCTGTTTTTGGACTTGCTGGATCGCACCACCTAAATCTGGGGACCTTCCTTTTGGACGTCTATTGAGGTTGAGGACAGCACAACCCATTTAATTTATTTTATTAATTTCTTCTTTCGTCTTTTCCTTATGGAAAATAATATGCCAAAGCTCCTGAGGAAGCTTTACTGAACGCGTAACATGTAGAGCAACTTGAGCGATTTTTTTTTTTTTACACTTTTCTTTGAAACCTGTTATGACTGAACAAGTAAAATGATTGAATACTCTGTTTAAAGATATATTTATTATGTAGATAGTGTATGTAAATAGCTCTCAGGTATATACATTTTGTGAATCTATGTAAGTCAATGTACATTTTTTTAACAACCTTGTAATAAATATCTTAATTCCTTTTTAATCTTTTGTGTTATGCCTATAAAGTCCACCACTCCAACCACTTTCTAATGATCTCTAATATATCGGGACGTGGCATTTTTTATATATGCATCGTACCCACAGTGCCACTTTGTGGTGATACGAACTCCTTTAGAATGTGATCGCTATAGCCTCAACAGCAATGCACGGAGGTGGGTGTATCCAGTGTGGGGAGACATGTACATCATTCGAGGGTGGCAATGTAATGCAGCAAATGGCAATATCCCCAGGCAGTCAAAACAGGAGGGATGGGCAGGGGCTCAGCTGCGTACTGACTATGGAAGATACAGGTGTGCTGTGCTGCAGTGGGATGACATAAGATGTAAATTGACCACGGTAGCATGGATTGGCTGCCATGCTACCATGGTCAGTTTACTTGTAGGAGGAGCTGCGCAAGCAGGATCAACAATGTAAAATAGAACATTGGCAGGAAGAAAAACAACAGTAACACAACAAATCACATTTGCCTAAATGAACCACTTCAGCACCGGAATAGTTTCCCCTTAACAACCAGGCCATTTTTGTGATACGGCACGGCGTCGTTTTAACTGACAATTGCGCAGTCGTGCGATGCTGTACCCAAACAAAATTGATGTCCTTTTTCTCCCACAAATAGAACTTTCTTTTGGTGGTATTTGATCACCTCTGTGGTTTTTATTTTTTAACCAAAAAAGAGCATAAATTTAGAAAAAAAAACTATTTTTTACTGTTTGCTACAATAACTATCCAAAAAAAATGAAAAATAAGAATTTCTTCATCGGTTTAGGCCAATATGTATTTTTCTACATATGTTTAGTAAAAAAAAAAATCACAATAAGCATATATTGATAGGTTTGTGCAAAAGTTATAGTGTCTAGAGAATAGGGGGTAAATTTATGGCATTTTTATTATTTTTTACTAGTAATGGCGGCGATCTGTGATTTTTAGAGGGACTACGACATTGCGGTGAACAGATCAGACACTTTTGACACTTTTTTTGGACCACTGACATTTATACAGCGATCAAGTTCTATAAAAATGCACGGATTACTGTGTAAATGTCACTGGCAGGGAAGGGGTTAACCCTAGGGGGCGATCAAGGGGTTAAATGTGTTCCCTCGTGAGTGTTTCTAACTGTGGGGGATGGGACTGACTAGCGGAAAGGGTTTACTAAAGTTACAAAAATTCTTGTACGACAGAATAAAAAATGTAATGTATTTGCATTGTATTGTCAAATGACAACTGTACTGAATAAATGAAAATCATACAATCTGGAGAAATTTTTTCAATTTTCTTAGGAGCCCATGGGGGGCTTTGGTGAGGTATCAGGGGTCTAAACAGCTTTCACCTTTGAGACAGGGAAAGCAGAGAGAGGACACAGCCCTCAATCTTCATGTCTCCAATCTCAGCTGCACAGAATGAGTGGACAGGAATACATCTGTACAGAGCTTCCCGTTCATTCATAAACTGAAGCATAGTAAACACACTAATGACACTGACTGGGGAGGGATTAACTGTGTGTCTAACAAGTGTAATGTGTGCTGCTTTTACTTACTAATCTGGCTGTTTTTTTCTGGTAGCTGTTCACTTTACACAGAGTTCTGTGTGTGATGGGACACAGCCGATCAGCAGGTTGCAGCCAAAATCATTGGCTGAAATTTCCTGCAAAACTTGTGCTGTGTTCAAGTCAGCCTTCACCTGCCACCCACGCGCAGTATATTTACTGTGAGCAGTTGGTAGGAGGTGAAACAACCGCAGACTGTAATTACCCTTGCTGTTTATAAGAAAATTGTGGAAAGTGTTAAGCCTTTTTAATAAAGTGGTTGTAAACCCTTCCATATACCCAGTGAAGTGACTGGCCTTAGGTAATACACAGAAATTAAACAGATCCGCCTACATAAGTTTTACCTATTTATCTGCAGTCTTCTCCTCTTTACAGCCTCTACACTCCATCTCTACAGCAGAATTTATGAAGCTTATTTGAGCTGTCAGGAAAAAGGGGGCAGAGAGATAAAATTACACACTGAAGAGCTCTGGGAGCTGATTGGAACGAAGGGTCAACCTCCCCTTCACACAGCACACAGGAACAGCTGTCAATAACAGGCTGTGTACTGAAGATCCCTTCCCTATCACCTTTTTTTTTTTTGGTGTCAGGAAAAATTTTCAGAAGTGACTCATGCAAATACGTGAGGAATGAAGCAGCAGACAGAAATGACACTTAGGGGGTCGTTTACTAAGATGAATGCACTGCGCTGGTTCAGACCTTAATTGGTGCGACGGATAGATCCTTAATTCAGTGTGTAAACCGGCGCACACACAGGAGTACCTATGCGCGAGAATGTTTCCAGCGCGATGGGATCTGCAATAGGAAAAACATCTTCCTATTAAAGCAGTGTGAGAAAAACCGGCATGGGTTCCCCCTCCGGGTGCATGCCAGGCCCTTCGGTCTGGTATGGATTCTAAGGGGAACCCCCTACGCCGAAAAAAACGGCATGGGGGTCCCCCAAAATCCATACCAGACCCTTATCCAAGCACGCAGCCCGGCAGGTCAGGAATGGGGGTAGGGACGAGCGAGCGTCCCCCCCCTCCTGAACCGTACTAGGCCGCATGCCCTCAACATGCGGGATGGGTACTTTGGGGAAGGAGGACGCACTGCGGGCCCCCCCACCCCAAAGCACCTTGTCCCCATGTTGATGAGGACAAGGGCCTCTTCCCGACAACCCTGGCTGTAGCGGGGATCCGGCCGAAGATACCAGAGAAGAACCGGACAGCGACAGAAGAACCGAACAGCGGCAGAAGACCGGACCCCTGCTAGCAAAAGAGCTGGAAGAAGATAGCGGGGGAGGCTGGCAGAAGATACCGGAGAAGAACCGGACAGCGGCAGAAGACCGGGCCCCCCGCTATCAGAAGAGCTGGAAGAAGATAGCAGGGGAGGCCGGCAGAAGATACCGTAGAAGAACCGGACAGCGGCAGAAGATCCGGACAGTGGCAGAAGACCGGGCCCTCGCTAGCAAAAGAGCTGGAAGAAGATAGCGGGGGAGGCTGGCAGAAGATACCGGAGAAGAACCGGACAGCGGCAGAAGATCCGGACAGTGGCAGAAGACCGGGCCCTCGCTAGCAAAAGAGCTGGAAGAAGATAGCGGGGGAGGCTGGCAGAAGATACCGGAGAAGAACCGGACAGCGGCAGAAGACCGGGCCCCCGCTAGCAAAAGAGCTGGAAGAAGATAGCGGGGGAGGCCGGCAGAAGATACCGGACACCGGGAGAAGAGGCCGGACAGCGCGGAGAAGAACCGGACACCTGGAGAAGATGCGGAGAAGACCCCCGAAGTCGGAAGAAGACCCCCAGAGCTGCCTAATTAATTACTTTAAAAACCTGTGTAGTGTGTTTTTTTTCTTGACACTTTTCTCCCCCAGGTGAATGGGTAGGGGTACCATGTACCCCATACTCATTCACATAGGGTGGGGAGGTCGGGATCTGGGAGCCCCCTTATTAAAGGGGGCTCCCGGATTCTGATAAGCCCCCCGCCCGCAGGCCCCGACAACCAACGGCCAGGGTTGTCGGTAAGAGGCCCTTGTCCTCATCAACATGGGGACAAGGTGCTTTGGGGTGGGGGGGCTCGCAGAGCGTCCCCACCCCCTTTCCTGACCGGCCGGTCTGCGTGTTCAGATAAGGGTCTGGTATGGATTTTGGGGGGACCCCCACGCTGTTTTTTTGGCGTAGGGGGTTCCCCTTAAAATCCATAACAGACCGAAGGGCCTGATATGCTGATTTGCTCTTGGAGGGGAACCCATGCTGGGTTTTTATTTAAAATTTGGCGTGGAGTTCTCCCTCAAGATTCATATCACAGTGCCTGGCAATGGCGGGGATCCAAGTCAGATCCCCGTGCTTGTCGCTCATTGGGAAAGGAAAAAAACATTTTTTCCTTTCCCGATGAGCGAGCCAGCTCGGCGCTGCTATCTGCAGCTGAGACAGTGCAGTGCGATTACCTGCGGTTATGTGCGGATAGCTGCGCTAAATCGCTTCTGGACGCAGTCAATTCTATTTTTTCTATCCGCACCCAACCGCATGTAATCAAAACGCAATGTGTGAATGGGGCCATAGGAAAGCATTGTGTGCGTTTAGCTGCGGTAGAAAACGCAGCTAAAAGCACAATTCTATCTGTCCATGTGAAAGGATAAGTCCCCTTTCACACTAGCACGTTTTTCAGGCGCTAAAAATAGCACCAGAAAAACGCCCTAACAAGTTTTTTTTTTTTTAGTTTGTTTTTATACTGTATACAGTGTAAGAAAAAAAAAGTAAAATGTGGCAAAAACGCGGTTAAAACGCGGTACTTGCGTTTTTGGATGCGGGTCCATTGAATTCTATTACATGCAAAACGCTGCATTTTGCATTAAAAAAAGTCCCCGACCTTTTCCAAAAACTCAGAGGCACAAAAATGCATTGATGTGAACATGTTCCATAGGAACCCATGTTAAAAAATTCCCATGTATTTCTGCAAAATGCAAAATGCTTCAAAAAACGCATTAGCGTGAATGGAGCCTTAAGAAGTGGCTCCATTCACTCCAGCGTGAATCGGGCTTTCACATTGGAGCGGTGCACTAGCAGGACAGTAAGACCCCTTTCACACTGGGGCGGTGGGGGTGTCTGCGGTAAAGCGGCGCTATTTTTAGCGTCGCTTTACTATCGTTTTTAGCAGCATTATTTGGCTGCTAGGGGGGCGGTTTTAACCCCCCTATTAGCGGCCGAAAAGGGGTTAAATACACTCGCAAAACGCTGCTGGAGCGGCATTTTGCCGGCAGTATCACAGCGCTGCCCCAATGATTTCAAAGGGGAGGACCGGTGAGTTCACCGATCCAAAAAAGCTGCTGGCAGGACTTTTTGTGACGCCCTGCCAGCGCACCGCTCCAGTGTGAAAGCCCTCACTGGAGTGAATGAAGCCGCTTCTTTAGGGCATTTTTCAGATGCTATTCTTAGCGCTGTAGCGCCTAAAAATACCCCAGTGTGAAAGGGGCGTAAAAAAAAGGCCTGCTAGCAGCACCTTTGGAGCGGTGTGTAAACCGCTACTGCCCATTGAAATCAATGGGACAGCGCGGCTATACCGCCGGCAAAACGCTGTGCGGTGGAGTTTTGCGGGCGGATTTATATATACCCCTTTTCGGCCGATAGCGGGGGTTAAAACCGCTAGCGGCTGAATACTGCCGGTAAAGCAGCGCTAAAAATAGCCCCATTTTACCGCTGCTGTCCGCTCCGCCTAAGGCCCCTTTCACACGGACGGACCTTTCAGGTCCGCCTCGGACCTGCAGACCTGAACGGACACTCCATAGACCTCTATGGAGGGTCGGATGTCAGTGGTGACATGTCCGCTGACATCCGACCCACTCCAATCCGAAAAAGTGTAACGGAGGAAACACCTATTTTTCCATACGTCTGCGGATTGGATTGGGTGACAACGGACTCTACGGTCTGCCATCATCCGATCCCCCATAGAGGAGAGCGGCACTCTGACAGGTCCGTCTCTGCACAGTGTGCAGAGACAGACCTGTCATCTGCCTGCTCAGTGGGGATTGACGGAGCGATCCCCCGCTGAGCAGAGCGGGCTCCGTACACGGACACGTCCACGTGAAAGAACCCTAAGACCAACGCCTTATGTACAAAAATCCACGGGAAAGTTTGTGCAAAGTCCCATCGTGTGTATGAGGCTTAAACACCAGAAATTCAACTTTTCATATCTTTAAAGGTCACCATACACTGGCCAATCAGTTAGATTCAGTGCAAGAGCCTGTTTGATTTTCTACAATTAGAAATAATTCTTACAGTGCATCTTCCTATTACCGCTTTAGCCTAATGCTCTCTTTTCCACTATTTCAACCCCAAAGTTGCGTGATTTACAATGTGCTTTTTCGGCTTGTTTTCCACTATTGCAACTTGTCATACCACTAGGGATTGAAAAGTTGCATCACAAGTTCTACCCCATGATTTACAATGAGTACCGTTCATATGTCTACGACTTCAAGTCGCAGCAACTTCAAAGTAGTCCCTGCACTACTTTGGTCCCACTTTGATGCGACTTAAGGTCCATAGACCTCAAAAATACACAGGCATTGCTTCAAGTTTCGGCAAAAAGTGGGGGGAAACTCACAGCAAAAAACACGCAACTTTGGGCTTGCAATAGTGGAAACCGAGCCTAAATGCCATGTCATGTGACTAGTTCAAAACATCAGAGAAAAAGTTGCACTGAAGTTGGAGCAAAGTAGTGCAAGAACATTTTTTGGAGTTGCACCAATTAGAACGGGGGAACACTGAAATACATGTGTTTTGAATTGTCCTGCGACTTCACATGTGTCAAGTCGCACAACAACACGCAGTAGTGGAAAGAGAGGGGGGCTGCACTGAGGGGGGGCTGCACTGAGGGGGGCTGCACTGAGGGGGGCTGCACTAACTGAGGGGGGCTGCACTGAGGGGGGGCTGCACTAACTGAGGGGGGTCTGCACTAATAGAGGGGGGCTGCACTAATAGAGGGGGGGCTGCACTGAGGGGGGGCTGCACTAATAGAGGGGGGCACTGATGGAGGGGGTCTGCACTGATGGAGGGGGTCTGCACTGATGGAGGGGATCTGCACTGATGGAGGGGGTTTGCACTGAGGGGGTCTATACAGACTCTGGCGGGGGCACCTGATGCAAGGACAGACTCTGCCGGGGGCACCTGATGCAAGGACAGACTCTGCCGGGGGCACCTGATGCAAGGACAGACTCTGCCGGGGGCACCTGATGCAAGGACAGACTCTGCCGGTGGCACCTGATGCAAGGACAGACTCTGGCGGGGGCACCTGATGCAAGGACAGACTCTGGCGGGGGCACCTGATGCAAGGACAGACTCTGGCGGGGGCACCTGATGCAAGGACAGACTCTGGCGGGGGCACCTGATGCAAGGACAGACTCTGGCGGGGGCACCTGATGCAAGGACAGACTTTGCTGGTGGCAGGCGACGTGGCTAGTGACACACTCAGGGATCCCACTGATTCGGCATTATGGTGAGTTGAATTATTTAATTTTATATTACAATGTAATAATAGAAATAATGCGCTTTAATCATCCTGACACCATAACAACCATGGTGCCAGGATGATTGAAGCGTTAACACCAGGCGTTTGGAGTATCTTTATCTGCTGATTGTTAAACTTTCTAGAATACACATATTTCTATTGTGTAGGATCTGGGGCTGCTGTCCCGTCATTTCCTTCTCCCCCTTTCCCTCTCCCCCTTTCCTTCTCCCCCTTTCCCTCTCCCCCTTTCCTTCTCCCCCTTTCCCTCTCCATGTCTCATTCATCTCAGACTCTAACCACACCCTCTTGAGCCACGCCCATGTAAACCACGCCCACTTTCACGTAAACCACGCCCATTTTCACGTAAACCACGCCCACTTTTGACGTAAGCCACGCTCATTTTTCGCCTCGACACGCTTATCCTTTTTTTGCTAAGACACACCTACAAACGAATGCCCCGCCCCCTAATTATTGTACGGCTCCGCCTACAGCCAAAAAAGTGTCCCACATATTTTTTTTTCAATGTTGGCAACTATGGCCATGATTTACAATGAGTACCGTTCATATGTGTGCGACTTGCTTATGCCCATGCCGTATACACAGCGGGCACACATCTTTATTACAGAAATCCATAGTTGGCATGAAAATTAACCACTTGCTTACTGGGCACTTAAACCCCCTGCTGTGCAGACCAATTTTCAGCGGTGATGCACTTTGAATGACAATTGCGTGGTCATACTTAGCCAAATGTTTTTTTTTAAAGTTCCCACAAATAGAGAATTCTTTTGGTGGTATTTGATCACCTCCTGTGGTTTTTTCTTTTGTTCAAAAAAAAAAAGACAGATTTTTAAAACTAATTTTGTATATTTTTGGATATTTTGATATTAAATTTTGCAAACAGGTAATTTTTCTCCTTCAATGATGTACGCTGATGAGGCGGCACTGATGGGTTATACTGATAGGCAGCACTACTTGGGGCCACTGGTGGGCATTGATAGGTGGCACTGGCAGGTGGTACTGGTGGGCACAGATGAGGCAGAATTGCCTCATCGGGACCAATGTCCCTTGCACCTAAGCCGGTGATCAGCTTTTATTTTTATCCTCATGCTGTCAGCGTGAGGAGAAAAAATAAATAATTACTGAGCTTTAGTTTACATCATGTGATCAGCCATCTTTGGCTGACAGCTAATCGCGTGGTAAGGGGCCAGGATCGGCCCTTACTTTGATCTGTGATCACCCGAGTCTCAGTGACTCAGTGCTCCCTGCAGGGAGCCCACGGGGACCCCGTCCTATGACAGCCTCCCAGAAATTCAGGTCCACGCTGTGGCCGTCGTTTGGCTATAGCACAGGCACCAAGTGGTTAATAGAAAAACAGATGCCGATTTCTAGGACTGACCAAAAATAATGTTTAGAGTCAAAGGCAACTGATGACTTTCTATTAAATGTCTAAATGGGCCATTAACATGCATCACAATTGAACTTAGGAATGTGTCTTTGCAAAGTTAAACTAATTAAAATCCTTTCTTATTTTTGCTTGGGGATAGACTGCAGAGGGATTAGAAGTTTTGTCTGATGTTTACACCCCTAATAGGGTGAAGATACCTGCCAAATTTAGCCAATTTCTCATTCAAAATTATTCACTTCCTGTCACATAGCCAAACAGGAAGTGAGGGTAAAACCCTACCAATGTATGTCCTTGGGGACAAACAGGTCAATCTAAATAGTTTCCCCATTTGGGAAATTGCACTCTAGCATTTTGCCATGTACATCCCAAATTATTATGTATCTTGGGGTTTATTTACTAAAAGGTAAATCCACTTTGCACTACAAGTGCACTTAGAAGTGCTGTCTTTTGGACAGCTATTTTAGAAAAGATACAATTTCCTATACATGTCCTGTCGGAGGGGTACTTGAGGACTGAGGCTGAAAACCACTGCTCAAAAAGAAAATTGAATACTTACCACTCTGAAATGTTACTTTCCTTGTCTCTATCCATGGCAGCATACGCACAATCCATGCATGTGCAACCATGAAGGCACCAGGAAAGTAACTTAAAAAAAAAAAAGGGGCTTTGCCTAGGACATGCCAATCAGCCTAGTTAAGCTGCAGCTGGGAAATCCGTTGCATGAGAAGAACACACATAAAACATTTGAAACAATTTTATTGGTCAAAAAAAAAAAAAAAACAGGACTTGGAAAAGAAGCAAGGAAACCAAATACACACGTTAATTTGAGACACTAAGGCCCCATTCACACTAGCGCGTTTTTTGATGCATTTTGCAGAAATGCACGGGAATTTTTTAACATGGGTTCCTATGGAACATGTTCACATCAATGCTTTTTTGTATCTCTGCGTTTTTGGAAAGGGTCGGGGACTTTTTTTCATGCAAAAAGCAGCGTTTTGCATGTAATGGTTTTCAATGGACAAGCATCAAAAACGCAAGTGCACCGTTTTTGCAGCGTTTTTGATGCGTTTTTGGTGCGTTTTTGGTGCGTTTTTGCCGTTTTTTTTTTTTTTTGTAATTTTTTTTTAAGACTGTAAAAAAAATGAAAAAAAAAAAAAAAAAACGCAAAACGCAAATCGCGGCAAAAACGCGGCAAAAACGCGGCTCAAAAACGTGCCAAGCATGAAAAAAAAACCTCCAAAAACGCTCAAAAGCAACATGCATAGGTGTGAATCGAGCCTAACAGAATATGTTTGAGGTTTGACCCTTTTGCAGTTTAAATTAACAGGAGTTAAAAGGAGTGCACCCACAAATGGACATCTATTAAGGATTAAAACAACATTAGGCACAACATCTTGAGAAAGAATTTTAAAAATAATGCAGCACAGACAGTTAAATCAAAGTGAACAATGTAAAAACAACAAAAATTGCCAACATAAAAAAAAAAAAAAGATTTCATGGTAAAATATCCACCACCCCAAAAAACAACAAACCAAAGTAACAAATAAATTGCATTAAAACACATCTGTAAAGTACATGTGTTAGAAACTCGATAAGGACACACACACACCCCACCCCACTTTCACGGCAAAGTAAAGAATGCTATCTGCAAGCTTTATATAATATAGGGTTGTGTGCTAATAAGGCAATTGCAAACACAGACAGTCCATTAAACACACAAAATGCAAGTTCACCCAATGTAGAGAGAAATTAAAAGTGAGAACACCGGTTAAGGATGTCCTTAAATTACTAACCCAAAAAACACACTCTGAGCATGCCCAGAAACATCCAAGTAATGTTCACACACAAAAAGCACCACCAAAAAAACTAAAGTCCCTGAGCATGCCCAGAACAACCCAAATGCAGCTAGCACAAAATAAGCCACCCCCTGTCCAAAATTAAGCACATCATCCAGCATGCACCAAAATTACAGAAGGGACAAACACCTCCCAGTTCAGGGGGCAACTAAAGAGCCTAACATGTGCAAAAGTTATACAACAAATACCATTGCAGTCTAAGGGAACTGACTTGGTAACTTTTCTAGTCCCGACTTGGCTGGCTTATCTTCTAGTTATTGGCCTTAAAATGGGTATGGGGCCCAGGTCCCATCCTAAGGGACATATATCAATGTCACCAATTGGACTACCCCAAAAACGAAACAAGGAGAAATGCCTTTAAATATTTATTTTATTATTTATTTCAGGTACTTATATAGCGCCGTCAATTTACGCAGCGCTTTACATATACATTCACATCAGTCCCTACGCTCAAGGAGCTTACAATCTAAGGTCCCTAACTCACATTCATACATACTAGGGACAATTTAGACAGGATCCAATTAACCTACCAGCATGTCTTTGGAGTGTGGGAGGAAACCGGAGTACCCGGAGGAAACCCACGCAGGCACAGGGAGAACATGCAAACTCCAGGCAGGTAGTGTCGTGGTTGGGATTCGAACCAGCGACCCTTCTTACTGCTAGGCGAAAGTGCTACCACTGTGCCGCCCCATGCCAAATTGCTTAAGGGCCAGTTCACACCAATGCAGTTCAGTGCATATTTTATGTATCAAAAAAGCATGGAAATTCGGTTATATGATTTTCAATGGCATAGTTCACACCAGTGCTTGCAGTTCCAGTGCGTTCCAGTTCGAGAAAAAAAAGTAGAACATGCTGCATTTTTTCTGCACTGGACTGTACTGGAAAGCTGTAAAACGCATCAAAAACGCACTGAAAAGTACTTGTCCTTATTTAAGGTTAAGAAAAAAGAGGGGGGGGGGAGCACTGGACTGCATAAAAAACGCACCAAAAACGCACTGGAACGCATCAAAAACGTGCATGCAGAAAAGCAGCTGGAACGCGTCTGGGCTGCGTTTCTGTGGTGTGAACTGGCCCTAAGGGCCAGATCAAACGTGCGTTCCAGTGCCTTTTTTGTGCGTTTTTGATGCAGTCCAGTGCTTGTTTCCACCCTCTTTTTTCTTAAGCTTAAATAAGGACAAGTGTGTTGCAGTGTGTTTTTGGTGCATTTAGGTGCATTCCAATGCATTTTTTATGCATTTTACAGTGTTACAGTACAGTCCAGTGCATAAAAAATGCAGCATGTTCTACATTTTTTTCTGGAACTGGAAACGCACTGGAACTGCAAGCACTGGTGTGAACTATGCCATTGAAAACCATATGACCTACTTTCCGTGCGTTTTTGATGCAAAAAAAATGCACTGGACTGCATGTGGTGTGAACTGGCCCTTAAGGAATAAAAGTTATTTAAAAATACTTGCTGCTCAGTGTGAGGCTGTAGAACTTAGTCCAAGTGGAACTGGTCTAAGTGGTGAGTTAAAAACCAGAGTTAGAGTGAACAAGTCTTGCTTTTTGTTTGCTGGGTTGCATTTTTGGGGCTTTTCCTTTTAGTTTTTCAATCACCTTTTTCTGTCACTTTTTAAATAGTTTTTTTTTCTCTGGTTCCTTCAGGCTATCAATTAAGGGGGTGGTTAATTGCTCACAGGTGCCTATATAACTCTGTGTAGGACTCATAAGTGAGCCTGCTCAGTGTGAAGCTGTGGAACTTAGTCCAAGTGCAACTGGTCTAAGTGGTGAGTTAAAAAACAGAGTTTAAAACAGGAGGTTATAACAGGGGTCATAGTACCTGTGTAGTGTGAGTACCTGAGTGTTGTCTGAGTAGTGTGTGTGGATCGTTAGTACTTGTGTATTGTGTACTGTATACTTGAGTATTGCGAGTGCGCGTAGGTCTGCGACTGTTCTGCGATTGCACTTAGGTCTGTGAGTACCTGTGTATTGTCTTGTTGTGTACCTGTGTATTGTCTTGAGTATTAGTGCCAGGAAGCTAGATGTTAGGTAATTTGGACAGGGTAAAATCCCCAAATCCTCACTAAATTTAATAGGTACGATGCCCGGCGGGTGTGGAGAGGCGACTCTTTGTACATCTTGCTGCATGTATGCGTTCCTTGATCATCCGATCAAGGGCGAATACTGCTGTGCAAAATGTAAGCACATTGTTTCCCTGGAAGCCCAGGTTCTGAATCTGGGGAAGCAACTGTCAGCACTGAGAAGTCCCTCCATACTAAAGGAGAGCCAAGAACGTACACGGCAGGTGCTGGCAGGGACCAGCACAGAGGCGGTTGGAGACAAAGAGGTGCAGGCACTAGCAAAGAGTAGATGGGTGACAGTCAGGAAGGGTAGAGGGGGAAGTGCCAGGGAGGCCGATCCAGGACTGGAGCATCCCAATAAGTACGCTCCATTGAGTGACATTGGTGAAACCAGTCAGGGACCAGCACTGCTGGAGCTGAGGGACTCTCCTAGCTGCCGAGGGAAGAACTCCTCCAGTGAGAGTGGGGGGGCAGCAAAGGGAAAGGAAAGACAGATTCTGGTGGTAGGGGACTCAATTCTTAGAAGGACAGAGAGGGCAATCTGTAACCAAGACCTGAAGTGCCGAACAGTATGTTGTCTACTGGGCGCTCGGGTTCGGCACATCACGGATCTTGTGGACAGATTACTGGGAGGGGCTGGGGAAGACCCGGCTGTCATGATGCACGTTGGCACCAATGACAAAGTCAGAGGCAGATGGAGTGTCCTAAAGAACGATTTTAGGGACTTAGGAGCTAAATTGAGGAAAAGGACCTCCAAGGTAGTATTCTCAGGAATACTACCGGTACATCGAGCCACACCAGAAAGGCAGAGGGAGATTAGGGAAGTAAACAAGTGGCTGAAGAGCTGGTGTAGTAAGGAGGGGTTTGGGTTCCTGGAGGACTCGGACAACTTCTCAGTCGGTAACCGGTACTATAGAAGGGACGGACTGCACCTAATTGAGGAAGGTGCAGATCTGCTTGGAATGAAGATGGCCAAAAAGTTAGAGGGGTTTTTAAACTAGGCGATGGGGGGGGGTCCAGAGACAGAGATAGCCAGTGCGGAAGATATTCCAGAGGGTAGTATTGGGGGCATTAGTGGTAGGTTAACCAAAGCACAAAAACACAAGGTGAGTATAGTAGCAAATCCTAGTTGCAATCTCGAAACACCCAATACGAGGACAATATGCGACCGGTCTAAACTATGCGGCATGTTCACCAATGCCAGGAGCATGGCGGACAAGATGGGTGAACTAGAGATACTGTTGTACAAGGAGGATTTGGATTTTGTGGGAATTTCAGAGACCTGGTTCAACAGCTCTCATGATTGGCTGGCAAACATTCAAGGGTATACCCTATACCGCAAGGATAGAGAGGGTAAAAAAGGGGGAGGGGTATGCCTATATATCAAGAATAATGTACAAGTGAATGTGAGAGATGACATCACTGAGGGAGCTAGAGAGGAGGTGGAATCCTTATGGGTAGAGCTCCAAAGAGATGAAGCTAAGGCGTAAATAATACTGGGAGTATGCTATAGGCCCCCTAACCTGAGGGAGGAAGTGGAGACGGATCTCCTATCACAAATTGGATTAGCAGCAAGGATGGGAAGTGTTATCATAATGGGGGATTTTAATTATCCAGACATAGACTGGGCGGAAGGAACCGCGCATTCATTTAAGGCTCGCCAGTTCCTTAATGTCTTGCAGGACAATTTTATGGGTCAGATGGTAGACGCACCAACTAGAAATAAAACATTACTGGATCTACTGATTACCAACAATACAGACCTGATCAAGGATGTGGAAATAGAGGGCAATTTAGGTAACAGCGATCACAGGTCAATTAGTATCAGTATAAATCACACAAATAGGAAACATAAAAGGAATACAAAGACACTGAATTTCAAAAGAGCCAACTTCCCTAAACTACAAACCTTGCTAAAAGGCATAAATTGGGATAAAATATTAGGAACAAAGAATACGGAGGAGAGATGGGTTTGCTTTAAGAGCATATTAAATAAGGACATTAGCCAATGTATCCCATTGGGTAATAAATTTAAAAGAGCGAACAAAAATCCTGGATGGCTTAACTCCAATGTGAAAATGCATATAAAAGCAAAGGAAAAGGCCTTCAAAAAATACAAGGTTGAGGGATCATCCTCAGCATTCAGACTTTATAAAGAATGCAACAAGAAATGTAATGCAGTGTACACACGGTCGGACTTTGTTCGGACATTCCGACAACAAAATCCTAGGATTTTTTCCGACGGATGTTGGCTCAAACTTGTTTTGCGTACACACGGTCGCACAAAGTTGTCGGAATTTCCGATCGCCAAGAACGCGGTGACGTCAAGCACGTAGACAAGACTAGAAAAGGCCATTTCAGAACCAAGCGCGCCACCCTTTGGGCTCCTTTTGCTAATCTCGTGTTAGTAAAAGTTTGGTGAGAGACGATTCGCGCTTTTTCAGACTCGTGGTTTTCAGATCGTTTTCTGCCGTTCAGTTTGTGCTTGTGGGTTTGTATCTGCTCTTCAGTGCGTGCAAGCAGGTTCCGCGTGACTTTAAGTAGTCATTGTGTTCTTGTGCGTTCGTTACTGTTTTTCAGGTCGCTCTTCACAGGCCTTGCTGTTCTTCAGTGCGTTCTGTTACCTCGTTCTGAGCAGCCGACCGTTTTCTAGCCATGTTGCGTATGCGTACTCCTCGTAGAGTTCGTGCTGTGCGGGGGGCTTGGTGTTGGGGTCCTGACCTTGACACAAGTCCAGTCCATGAACAGGGTGGGGAGGAGTTCATGGACCAAGAATTGGTTGCTTCCGCGTGACCAGTTCTCTCATATGCCTTTGCTCCGTGAGATCCGTGAGAATAATCCTGATGATTTCAGGAACTTTCTCAGGATGACGGACCCCGTATTTCACCATCTGCTGGCTTCGCTGACCCCTTATATCAGCAGGCAGGATACCTGCATGAAGCAAGCCATCACTCCGGAGCAGAGGTTGGTCGCTACCCTGCGGTACTTGGCGACATGGAGAAGCCTGCAGGACCTCAAGTTCTCGACAGGCATCTCCCCCCAGGCTCTGGGGATCATTATCCCAGAGACCTGTTCTGCCATCATCCAGGTCCTGCAGAAGGAGTATATTAAGGTAAGATTTTTATCCTTTAATATCACATTTTAGTGTATTTAACCGCTTGGCATCCGCGCTATAGCCGAATGACGGCTACAGCGCGGACCTACATTCCCGGGAGGACGTCATATGACGTCCTCCCCTGTGCACGCTCCCTGCGCGCGCCCTGCAGGGCGCGCGCCGGGCGCGTTGTGATCACCGAGTCACTGAGACTCGGCTGATCACCGATCTGTGTAAGGGGCCGGTCCCGGCCCCTTACCATGTGATCAGCTGTCAGCCAATGACAGCTGATCACATGATGTAAACAAAAGATCGGTAATCGGTTTTTTTTTTTACTCACGCTGACAGCGCGAGTAGAAAAAAAAGCCGATCACCGGATCGGATGTGAGGGACATCGGTCCCCAAGTGGAAGAGGCACATCTGCCTCATCAGTGCCCAATAAAAGTGCCACCTAATAGTGCCCACAGTGCCACCTAATAGTGCCCACAGTGCCACCTAACAGTGCCCACAGTGCCACCTAACAGTGCCCACAAGTACCACCTATCAGTGCCCACAAGTACCACCTATCAGTGCCCACAAGTACCACCTATCAATGCCCACCTGTAGTGCCAATCAGTGCCACCTGCCAGTGCTGCCCATCACTGCCACCCATCAGTGCCCATCACTGCCACCCATCAGTGCCCATTACTGCCGCCTATCAGTGCCCATCACTGCCGCCTCATCAGCGTACATCAATGAAGGAGAAAAATTACCCGTTTAAAATTTTTTAAAACAAAATATAAAAAAATAAACTTTTTTTTTAAAAAAAATTCAGTTTTTTACATTTTTTTAATAAAAAGTAAAAACCGCAGAGGTGATCAAATACCACCAAAAGAAAGCTCTATTTGTGGTGAAAAAATGATAAAAATTTCATTTGGGTACAGTGTTGTATGACCGCGCAATTGTCATTCAAAGTGCGTCAGCGCCGAAAGCTGAAAATTGGTCTGGATAGGAGGGGGGTTTAAGTGCCCGGTAAGCAAGTGGTTAATGTTTGATAATGTATTGTATTTCTTTCCTCATTCCCTAATTACCATGATTGTAATATGCTGTGAATGTCCCCTTTGTCCTCATGCATGCTGGATTTTTATGTAATTATTATTTTAGGTCCTTCATACATATTTGCCCTTCACTAACCTCCCCAGCATGGTGTCTCCTGGCCCTATATTCACCTCATGTAGTCACTTAACAATGTATTTTATCAGCTCCATAGTAGTGCTTTACCCCAAACACCCCCTAAAATGTTTATAAATGTGATTTGTGCTTTAAATTCAGGCAGAGTGCCAGAGGCTTTTTTTGGTGTCCCCAAATCATTTTTCAAAACCCTCCCTCCCCCCAACTGCTAAGTCAGCTGATCCCAATTCTCTATCTATCCTCAATCATCTGCTGACTTTGCCAAACCCATACACACTACACCCATCTCTTTTGTGGTCAGATTTATAGATGAATTCCCCAAAGCATGTAGTGCAAGGGCCTGCCTGTATACTTTCCAATGGTACTGTTTAAAGTTTTTGTATACTATTATTATCTTGATAGGTAATATCAGAATGTCCAAATGTCCTCAAATGTGTACAGTGTGTATTTATATCTTTGTATTATGACATTTCTTACCTGTCCAGTGGGCTGCCAATAGTGTAACTAAGGAGGGGCTGTTCCAAGTAATACCCTGTATTTAAGCATTCATCTCTCAATGAAGTGGAGAGGGTTACCTGTCCAAGATTCCCCCCCCTATAATGTTAGAAATGGTCCATGAGAGGGGGGGCGGGGGAATATGATAGGTGTACCTTATACTTATACTTTGTACCTTTGTTTTTTGTACCTTATACTTTAGTGTTAATTTCCCCTTAATAAATGCTATCTGGAGGTTGGCCAAGAATGTTTGTGCCTAATCTGCTTGCCATGTTTATGTGCAAAAATAGTAAATTATTTTTGTTTTCCTCAACAGTTTCCTTCCACGCCACAGGAATGGCAGACTGTGGCCTCCCACTTTGCCCAGCGGTGGGACTTTCCTAACTGCGGAGGGGCAATTGATGGGAAACACGTCCACATCGTCCCACCACTCAACTCGGGGTCGTACTATTTCAACTATAAGGGGTTCAATAGTATTGTGATGTTGGCGGTGGTGTCGGCTAATTACGACTTCTTGTATGTGGACGTGGGGAAGAATGGCCGGATGTCCGATGGTGGAGTTATCGCCCAGACGGGGTTCTACAGGCATCTCCAAAATGGCAGCTTGGACTTGTCACCTCCAGAGGACAATGTGGAAGGACTCCCATTCGTCTTCGTTGCGGATGAAGCATTTGCGCTGGGGGACCATCTTATGCGGCCATTCCCGATGAGGACCCTTACCCCGGAACAGATGGTTTTTAATTACTGGCTGGCCAAAGCCAGAAGAGTGGTGGAGAACACATTTGGAATCATGGCCAGCCGGTTCCGCCTATTTCTGACACTTATCCATATGGCGGAGTATAAACTTAATCATCTAATCCTGGCGTGCTGTGTTCTCCATAACTTTTTACGCCAACATTCTGCAAACTATGCTGGGTCAGTTGGGCCTGAGGCCAGAAATCTACATGATACAACCCTGACGGCGCTTGAAAGTGGCCGTCCTGGCTTGCCCTCCCTGAGTGCCCGTGATGTCCGGTTAAGATACCTTGAGTTCTTTGCGGGTAGGGGGGCCATCAATATGCCAGACAATTTGTGAAGCATTTATCAAATAAAAAAAAAAATTAATCTTTGGTGACATTTACTGCTTGTGTTTGTTTTAGCTGACCCTGACAGCAATGTGTGGAGTCCTGAAAATGGCGTGATTGTGTAACCTTATACAAAGCACTGTTGGCTGTTATTTACTAAAGGCGTATACACTTTTTATACTACAAGTGCTCTTGAAACTGCAATGAAAATGCTCTTGTAGTGCAAAGAGGATTTGCCCTTAGGAAATAACCACCATTTTCTGAGAAAACAGCAATTACATCACCACAAAAGTGTTGTAGCGTTGAGACAATAATCCACACATTCTTGATTAACAAACTTTTTAATACATGCACAATCACATGTGCATTTAGAAACGGTTTTTAAAACAAACCAACATGTTTATTGTATAACAATTTTTGGGGTGGCATTATCAAAAATAGAAATGTACATTTACGATAAAACAGGCCTGTGTAAAACCAACAAGAAGACAAAAAACTTGAAAGCAATATCAGACATGAGTATTTAGGAACTGTGTTTGATATTGCGTTCAGATGGGGTGAAGTCACCCCTTGAAAAGCCAAATTTGGAAGATGCACACCAATTTACGAATGTCAACATGTGCTAGCTGCCATCATGGGGGATCAAGGGACGTGTTTTGTGGGAGCAACCCCTTCCTCACAGCTACTTTATTATTGAGGAAGGGGTTGCACCCCCAAAACGCGTCCATTGATCTCCCGTGATGGCAGATAGCACATGTTGGCACACTGTGTGCATCCTCCAAATTTGGCATTTCGAAATATCGCTAAAAAATTTAAAACATTGTACCACACAAAAAAAGTGATTTTGTGGGGTTTTAAATTCACCCCAAAACATCAATGATGTTATTATTTTTTTGAATCACATCATTGATTTTTTTCTTGATGTTTTCCAATTCTAAATTACACCCCATTATTTCCCCGATCAGGATCTGGGCAGTTTCTGATGTGAAAGGATCTTGATCCCTAACCTCGCGATCACCTAAAAAGAGAGAAACCAAACAAAAACAGGTATCAAAAATCTGCCAGCATCCATCTCTTACCTGAGCCTGTGGTCGCAGACACTCACCTGTTGTGGTGCCAATTTCCACCACATCTTCTTCCTCCTCTTGCTCCGCTTGTGTTGGGGGTATTTCACCTTCTTCCAGAGGTGGGGGGTCTCTGGTCTCCTTGGCTGAGGGGTGTCCTCCGAGTCTTTTCTCCCCTATGTAAAACAAAAATGGTATAATTAGCACACAGATATTTGATGGCAGAACTATAAATAGTAAACATTGCTTGGAAGTGGGGTACAATTGTCAGTTGTCAAGATGTCGCTTTTTTATTGTCCTTTGTCAACCTGCAATACTGTACCTGTTTTGTACAAGCTTCACAGATGGAGACCCCCCTATAGTATACACTGGAGCACCTGCGTGGGCCCCCTAATAAAAAGGGTGTTCTTGTGTCCCACACTAGTGCTCCAGTGTCCAGATGTGAAAACAGCTGCTGAGTGTCCTCTCCTTACACAGAATCTAGTTTGCATTTCATTCTAGTAACAAACCCATCTACACAACCAAATATTTTGCATCCAAGTAGGCCCTAAAAAATGTAGGAAAATGCATATGGCCTAAACAATGGTGTTTTAGAGGCCGAAAAAAAAATGTTTGATACGAACGAATAATGGGCCCATGAACATTAAAATTCACATTTTAAACTGTACAATTAAGAAAAGCATATGGAGCAGCACGAACGTAATAAAAACAAAAAGAATAGGAACACAGCACAACTACTTACTTTTTTGCAGCACTCTCCAGGTCTTTCGGTACTGTTCGGGCTCTCTTAATTTCAGGTCCGACCACCGCTTCCTGAGCTGATCTTTCGGTCGTCGTACCCCGAAATTCCGGTGCAGACTTTTGACCACTTTCGCCATGATCTTGGCCTTTCTGATATTGGGGTTGGGGTAAGGCCCATACTTTCCATCATAGTCGGCCTTCTTCAGGATTTCCACCATCTCCAACATCTCCCCAAAGGACATATTTGTGGCCTTAAATCTTCTCCTTCTGGATCGGGACGTTTCTGTCTCCGGGCTTTCCTCCTCCTCCTCCTCCTCCTCGTTGCTATAATTAGCACGCACCTGCTGTGACTCCGCCATGTGCTCTTCACCCACTGCGCCGAACGAAAAGGGGCAGGGAATAGACTAGAAAGAACGTCAGGGGCGGGCGGAGTTACACGCATGCGCAGTGTGTATAAAGCGTAACACACGTGCATATTATGTACGATCTGTGAGCGGAGGAAGGAGCATTGGGTGCGCCAATCGTAAGAACGAAGGTAAGAGACATACTTGTGCCTATACTGCTTCTAGATTGAGGCCTATATTGTAACAAGATTATGAGAGTTTTGTCTGACATTAGGCTTTGTCTTGTGTTGTGTCTTGCAGTGAACATGGATATCTTATTACAAGATAATGACTTCATGTCAATATTCATTGACATGTTCAGGGAGCTGCCCTGTTTGTGGGAGATCAACCACCCACATTACAGGAACCAAACAAAGAGGAAGGCAGCGCTGGATCAATTGTTGGAAATTGTGAAGCATGTGATCCCCACATCAGACATCACATATTTGAAGATCTTAATTGGTGGCCTGAGGAGCACATATGTAAGGGAGCGCCAGAAAGTCCAGGATTCGCAGAGATCCGGAGCAGCAGATGACATCTGTGTCCCCAGGATGTGGTACTATGACAGGCTGCATTTTCTGGCAGGCCAGACTGAACCCAGGCCATCCCTCTCCAGTAGGGATGAGCCGAACACCCCCCTGTTCGGTTCGCACCAGAACATGCAAACAGGAAAAAAGTTCGCTCGAACACGCGAACACCGTTAAAGTCTATGGGACACAAATATGAATAATCAAAAGTGCTAATTTTAAAGGCTTATATGCAAGTTATTGTCATAAAAAGTGTTTGGGGACCTAGGTCCTGCCCCAGGGGACATGGATCAATGCAAAAAAAAGTTTTAAAAACGGACGTTTTTTCAGGAGCAGTGATTTTAATAATGCTTAAAGTGAAACAATAAAAGTGTAATATCCCTTTAAATTTCGTACCTGGGGGGTGTCTATAGTATGCCTGTAAAGGGGCGCATGTTTCCCGTGTTTAGAACAGTCTGACAGCAAAATGACATTTTGAAGGAAAAAACCCATTTAAAACTACCCGCGGCTATTGCATTGCCGACAATACACATAGAAGTTCATTGATAAAAACGGCATGGGAATTCCCCACAGGGAAACCCCGAAAGAAAATTAAAAAAAAAAAATGACGTGGGGTTCCCCCTAAATTCCATACCAGACCCTTCAGGTCTGGTGTGGATTTTAAGGGGAACCCCGCGCCAGAAAAAAAAAAAACGGCGTGGGGTCCCCCCAAAAATCCATACCAGACCCTTATCCGAGCACGCAACCTGGCAGGCTGCAGGAAAAGAGGGGGGGACGAGAGTGCGCCCCTCCCCTCCTGAACCGTACCAGGCCACATGCCCTCAACATTGGGAGGGTGCTTTGGGGTAGCCCCCCAAAACACCTTGTCCCCATGTTGATGAGGACAAGGGCCTCATCCCCACAACCCTGGCCGGTGGTTGTGGGGGTCTGCGGGCGGGGGGCTTATCGGAATCTGGAAGCCCCCTTTAACAAGGGGACCCCCAGATCCCGCCCCCCCCTGTGTGAAATGGTAAGGAGGTACTTACCCCTACCATTTCACTAAAAAACTGTCAAAAATGTTAAAAATGACAAGAGACAGTTTTTGACAATTCCTTTATTTAAATGCTTCTTCTTTCTTCTATCTTCCTTCATCTTCTTCTTCTTCTGGTTCTTCTGGCTCTTCTGGTTCTTCCTCTGGCGTTCTCGTCCAGCATCTCCTCCGTGGCGTCTTCTATCTTCTTCTCCTCGGGCCGCTCGGCACCCATGGCATGGGGGGAGGCTCCCGCTCTTCTCTTCATCTTCTTCTTCATCCTCTTCTCTTCTTCCTTCTTCTCTTTCATTTCCTTCTCCGGGCCGCTCCGCATCCATGCTGGCATGGAGGCAGGCTCCCGCTGTGTGACGGCGACTCCTCGTCTGACGGTTCTTAAATAACGGGGGCGGGGCCACCCGGTGACCCCGCCCCCCTCTGACGCACGGTGACTTGACGGGACTTCCCTGTGACGTCACAGGGAATGCCACAGGGAAGTCCCGTTATGTCCCATGCGTCAGAGGGGGTGGGGTCACCGGGTGGCCCCGCCCCCCGTTATTTAAAAACCGTCAGACGAGGAGTCGCCGTCACACAGCGGGAGCCTCCCTCCATGCCAGCATGGATGCGGAGTGGCCCGGAGAAGAAAATGAAGAAGAGAAGGAAGAAGAGAAGAGGATGAAGAAGAAGATGAAGAGAAAAGCGGGAGCCTCCCCCCATGCCATGGGTGCAGAGCGGCCCGAGGAGAAGAAGATAGAAGATGCCGCGGAGAAGATGCTGGACAAGAACGCCGGAGGAAGAACCAGAAGAGCCAGAAGAACCAGAAGAAGAAGAAGATGAAGGAAGATAAAAGAAAGAAGAAGCATTTAAATAAAGGAATTGTCAAAAACTGTCTCTTGTCATTTTTAACATTTTTGACAGTTTTTTAGTGAAATGGTAGGGGTAAGTACCCCCTTACCATTTCACACAGGGGGGGCGGGATCTGGGGGTCCCCTTGTTAAAGGGGGCTTCCAGATTCCGATAAGCCCCCCGCCCGCAGACCCCCACAACCACCGGCCAGGGTTGTGGGGATGAGGCCCTTGTCCTCATCAACATGGGGACAAGGTGTTTTGGGGGGCTACCCCAAAGCACCCTCCCAATGTTGAGGGCATGTGGCCTGGTACGGTTCAGGAGGGGGGGGGCGCACTCTCGTCCCCCCCTCTTTTCCTGCGGCCTGCCAGGTTGCGTGCTCAGATAAGGGTCTGGTATGGATTTTTGGGGGGACCCCACGCCGTTTTTTTTTTTTTTTTTTTTTGGCGCGGGGTTCCCCTTAATAACCATACCAGACCTGAAGGGCCTGGTATGGAATTTAGGGGGACTCCCACGTCTTTTTTTTTTTTTTATTTTGGTTCGGGCTTTCCCTGTGGGGAATTCCCATGCCGTTTTTATCAATGAACTTCTATGTGTATTGTCGGCAATGCAATAGCCGCGGGTAGTTTTAAATGTTTTTTTTCCTTCGAAATGTCATTTTGCTGTCAGACTGTTCTAAACACGGGAAACATGCGCCCCTTTACAGGCATACTATAGACACCCCCCAGGTACGAAATTTAAAGGGATATTACACTTTTATTGTTTGACTTTAAGCATTATTAAAATCACTGCTCCTGAAAAAACGGCAGTTTTTAAAACTTTTTTTGCATTGATCCATGTCCCCTGGGGCAGGACCCAGGTCCCCAAACACTTTTTATGACAATAACTTGCATATAAGCCTTTAAAATTAGCACTTTTGATTTCTCCCATAGACTTTTAAAGGGTGTTCTGCGGCATTCGAATTTGCCGCGAACACCCCAAATTGTTCGCTGTTCGGCGAACTTGCGAACAGCCAATGTTCGAGTCGAACATGAGTTCGACTCGAACTCGAAGCTCATCCCTACTCTCCAGTCTTCCTTCCACGCTTCCTTCCCCTCCAGCTGAGGCTTCTGACGCCCAACCTGGGCCATCCAGGCAACAACATGTGGAGGAGCCCAGCTTGAGCCAGGTATAGCATTCCTCTAAATATTTCTGCTTGTCCAATCAATGATGTTAACTAGATGTTAGTTTGGAGTACTAATTTCTGATTGTGATTGATGATGCAAAAACTAAAACCATGTCCCTTTTTCATACACAGGGAAGTCTCAGCCAGGAGGTGGCCGGGCCGAGCAGGCTGCCTGATCTACAGGTCCCTCCCCTACACCTGGAAAGAGAAAGTGGCAGGAAGAGGAGTGCCCTAGAGGAGGCTGCCATAGGCCTCTTTTGGAGGGTTACAGAGGCCCTAGGAGCACCACACACCATGGAGGATGACTTCGCTGCCATCATTGCCTCTAAAATGCAGAGGATGGAGGAGGGACAACAACTCATGTGTGTCGCTCATATTGGAGGCTCTTAATAAAGGTATGAGGGCCCAAATTACATCTGGGACACACCTTTGCGAACTCACACACTCCTCCTCCTGCAGGTCCTCCTCCTCCTCCTCCTTCTCCTCCAGGTCCTCCCAGTCCTCCTCCTCCTCCAGGTCCTACTCCTCCTCCTGCCACATCTCCAACAGCACAGCCACAGCCCGGAATGAAGCGTGGAAGGAAGACCAGAAAGTGAGGACCCTGGATCCAGTCTGGTCGGCCAAAAGTAGCAGCCTCTTGTGGTACCACAGCCTGGGGACACAGATGTCATCTGCTGCTTTCCGGATCTCTGGGACTTCTGGACCAGACTGCCCTCCCTTACATATGGACTCCTCAGGCCACCAATTTTGATGTTCAAGAATTGATGTCTGCCCTGGGGGTCCCAGGCTTCGCTAATTTCTCCTGTTTATCCAGCGTTGCCTCCCCCTTTGTTTGGTTCTGAGCCCTTAATAAAGGAATTTTGTTTTGAATTATACTTGCCTATGTGTGTTTTACTTCAAAAAGGACAGTTTGTTTGTGAGGATTCAGGTACATTTCAAAAATACAAAGTGAAATTAACAAGGGACACCAACACCAAGCAATCTCCTTGAGATTAAATAATAAAAGATATCAATGGTGTTGTGGTAACTTGACACACAAAACACACACAAAAATAGTCTGGAGTAAAACTAAAAATAACATTAAACAAAGATCAGCCTTGGAAAAATACAAACATAAAATCTAAACCAAAAATGGCTTTAAATAAAAAAAAAGAAAACAAACAAAAAAAAAATTCTGTCAGATGTGACAAATAATATATTCAGGGAATCCCAAGAAAAAAACAAAAAAATAAGTTTGTGAGAAGTGTGTGTGAATATGAGCAGCAAAACTACTTAATTCTTGACACATTATAAAGAAGAAGAGAGTGCGCTGTTTAAAACCATTTTTAACATTGCAGCGTGACGAAAGTGCTGTATCCATTGCGAGTGCTAATTTTACCTGACCGAGCTGTTCCGTGTCAAAATTTCTTCTGAGCATGCGTGGCACTTTGTGCATCGGAACAGGCCACACACGGTCGGAATTGAAGCGATCGGATTTTGTTGTCGGAAAATTTTATCTCCTGCTCTCCAGCTTTGTGTGTCGGAAAATCCGATGGAAAATGTCCGATGGAGCCCACACACGGTCGGAATTTCCGACAACACGCTCCGATCGGACATTTTCCATCGGAAAATCCGACCGTGTGTGTACGGGGCATAAGGGTGCAATTAGGACGGCTAAGATAGAACATGAAAGGCGCATAGCGGAGTAGAGCAAAAAAAATCCCAAGAAATTCTTTAAGTATGTAAACAGTAAAAAAGGGAGGACAGACCATATTGGCCCCATAAAGAATGAGGAAGGACATCTGGTTACAAAGGATGGGGAGATGGCGAAGGTATTGAATTTATTCTTCTCCTCAGTCTTCACGAGTGAATCGGGGGGCTTCAGTAACCAAAACTGCAGTGTTTATCCTCATGACACAACACAGGAAGCACCTCCATGGTTAACAGAGGACAGAATTAAAATTAGACTTGAGAAACTTAACATTAATAAATCACCGGGACCAGATGGCTTGCATCCGAGGGTACTTAGGGAACTCAGTCAAGTGATTGCCAGACCGTTGTTCCTAATTTTTACAGATAGTCTACTGACTGGAATGGTACCAGCTGATTGGAGAAAAGCCAATGTAGCACCAATATTTAAAAAGGGCCCAAAATACATCCCTGGGAATTACAGACCAGTTAGCCTAACATCAATAGTATGTAAACTCTTGGAGGGGATGATAAGGGACTATATACAAGATTTTACTAATAAGAAAGGTATCATTAGCAGTAATCAGCATGGATTCATGAAGAATCGTTCTTGCCAAACCAATCTATTAACCTTCTATGAGGAGGTGAGTTGCCATCTAGATAAAGGAAGGCCCGTAGACGTGGTGTATCTGGATTTTGCAAAAGCATTTGACAGTTCCCTATAAACGTTTACTGTACAAAATAAGGTCCGTTGGCATGGACCATAGGGTGAGTACATGGATTGAAAACTGGCTACAAGGGCGAGTTCAGAGGGTGGTGATAAATGGAGAGTAGTCAGAATGGTCAGGGGTGGGTAGTGGGGTTCCCCAGGGTTCTGTGCTGGGACCAATCCTATTTAATTTGTTCATAAACGACCTGGAGGATGGGATAAACAGTTCAATCTCTGTATTTGCAGACGATACTAAGCTAAGCAGGGCAATAACTTCTCCGCAGGATGTGGAAACCTTGCAAAAAGACCTGAACAAATTAATGGGGTGGGCGACTACATGGCAAATGAGATTCAATGTAGAAAAATGTAAAATAATGCATTTGGGTGGCAAAAATATGAATGCAATCTATACACTGGGGGGAGAACCTCTGGGGGAATCTAGGATGGAAAAGGACCTGGGGGTCCTAGTAGATGATAGGCTCAGCAATGGCATGCAATGCCAAGCTGCTGCTAAAAAAGCAAACAGAATATTGGCATGCATTAAAAGGGGGATCAACGCCAGAGATAAAACGATAATTCTCCCACTCTACAAGGCTCTGGTCCGGCCGCACCTGAAGTATGCTGTCCAGTTCTGGGCACCAGTCCTCAGGAAGGATGTACTGGAAATGGAGCGAATACAAAGAAGGGCAACAAAGCTAATAAAGGGTCTGGAGGATCTTAGTTATGAGGAAAGGTTGCGAGCACTGAACTTATTCTCTCTGGAGAAGAGACGCTTGAGAGGGGATATGATTTCAATTTACAAATACTGTACTGGTGACCCCACAATAGGGATAAAACTTTTTCGCAGAAGAGAGTTTAATATGACTCGTGGCCACTCATTACAATTAGAAGAAAAGAGGTTTAACCTTAAACTACGTAGAGGGTTCTTTACTGTAAGAGCGGCAAGGATGTGGAATTCCCTTCCATAGGCGGTGGTCTCAGCGGGGAGCATTGATAGCTTCAAGAAACTATTAGATAATCACCTGAATGACCGCAACATACAGGGATATACAATGTAATACTGACACATAATCACATACATAGGTTGGACTTGATGGACTTGTGTCTTTTTTCAACCTCACTTACTATGTAACTATGTAACTATGTAATGAAATGTCGGTCCGGCAATACACATAAAAGTTAATTGATAAAAACAGCATTAAGAAAAAAAAACAAAATTAAGAACAAAAAAATGTGTGGGGTTCCCCCGAAATTCCATACCAGGCCCTTCAGGTCTGGTATGGATATTAAGGGGAACCCCGCCCCAAAATAAAAAAAAAATGGCGTGGGGTCCCCCTCAAGATCAATACCAGGCCCTTCAGGTCTGGTATGGATTTTAAGGGGAACCCTGCGCCAAAATTTAAAAAAAAATGGCGTCGGGGTCCCCCTCAAAATCCATACCAGGCCCTTCAGGTCTGGCATGGATTTTAAGGGGAACCCCGCACCAAAATGAAAAAAAAATGGCGTGGGGTCCCCCCAAAAATCCATACCAGACCCTTATCTGAGCACGCAACCTGGCAGGCCGCAGGAAAAGAGGGGGGGAAGAGAGAGCGCCCCCCCCTCCTGAACCGTACCAGGCCACATGCCCTCAACATTGGGAGGGTGTTTTGGGGTCTGACCCCAAAGCACCTTGTCCCCATGTTGATGAGGGCAAGGGCCTCATCCCCACAACCCTTGCCCGGTGGTTGTGGGGGTCTGCGGGAGGGGGGATTATCGGAATCTGGAAGCCCCCTTTAACAAGGGGACCCCCAGATCCCGCCCCCCCGTGTGAAATGGTAAGGGGGTACAAAAGTACCCCTAACATTTCACAAAAAAACTGTCAAAAATGTTTAAAATGACAAGAGACAGTTTTTGACAATTCCTTTATTTAAATGCTTCTTCTTTCCATCTTCTTTCTTCTATCTTCTATCTTCCTTCGGTTTCTTCATCCATCGTCTTCTTCCTCAGATCCTCTGCTTCTTGCTCCAGTGTTCTCGTCCGGCATTTTCCTGCACTGTGTCTTCTTCCCTTCTTCGTTCTCAGGCCGCTCCGCATCCATGGGAGGCTCCAGCTGTGTGACGCTTCTCGTATTCTGACGGTTCTTAATGGTTCTTCCTTGAGGCTTTCCCCGTGACGTCAGAGGGGGCGGAAAGGGAAGTCACTTTCTCATTCTATTTTGGCCATATTTGTTACTTGGACAGTTAGTACTACACTTCCCCACATCACCCCACATCACCCCCATAATATTGGCTCTTCCAGCTTGTTTAAATTTGAAGTTAAAGATGCCGTGCGCCATGTCTATAGTGGCGTACCGATCGCCTCTTCCCGTGCAGCAGGTAGAGAATACTAAATGGGGGATCATGCTGTGTTACCGGCGCAAATGCTTTGTAAATACGAAAATGTCATTTACTCATCGGCGTGCACCGCAAGTCATGGCGCAAATGCTTCATAAATCAGCCCCTTAGTGCTCTTAATTTAATTGAGACAAATACACACTATAGACCAGGGATATGCAATTAGCGGACCTCCAGCTGTTGCAGAACTACAAGTCCCATGAGGCAGAGCAAGACTCTGACAGCCACAAGCATGATACCCAGAGGCAGAGGCATGATGGGACTTGTAGCTTGGCAACAGCTGGAGGTCCGCTAATTGCATATCCCTGCTATAGAGGGATATTATTTGTTCATATTTCATGTCTGATGTTTTAAACCACTTTAAATGATTTTTTCCTCTATTTTCTCAGCAGCCACATGACTATTGTGTAATTTCTCCCCCCCCCCCTGTTTTCTGCTGCTGTGAGCAGATCCTCAAGTAGATGCTCAGAAGCATGCCAACGTCACAGACCTCTGTTAACATGTAATGAGGCTACATGCAGAAGTAAAAGGATGATTGACATAACTTGACAATCTCTACAGCTGTGTGGGGCAAAGGAGAGGCGGGCTGGGAGGCATACACAATAGAGATGTAGAACAGCATTTAGGAAGAACAATTATTTATTTGCAAAATTGTATAACAGGAATGAAGAAAAACAAATTTTTCTCAAAAATTTTCAGTCTTTTTTCGTTTATATAGCAAAAGATAAAAAAATCCATTGGTGTTTAAATACCACCAAAATAAAGCTCTAGTTGTGTGAACAAAATTATAAAAATGTAGCTTGGGTACAGTGTTGCATGCATACACAATTGTCATTCAGCACTAAAAGCTGAAAATTGGCTTGGGCAAAAATCATCTTTTCACTTTATCTAAATGATCTGCACTCATGTATTGCAATTTTTATACGCCTACAGTTAAGTATGTTCCCATATTTTACTTTCCTGTTTCTGATGGAATGCCATGATAACTATGTTGAATGTCAAACCCCTGTTTTGTTTGTATGCATGAAACTCAGCTGAGACCAATTCCAATCACTATTCAGATAGGTACATGTTAAAACGCATACCATTCTCTGGAAATCCAAGTAAATATGTTGTAATGATAGTATTCTGGGGATATAGTTGCAAAATTGCACAATAGTTTTGCTTTTGATTTAAAAACAAAAATTGCACCAGCAAATCTAACCACTTCAGCTCTCATTCCTTTATACACTTTCTGGACCAGAGCATGTTTGCATTTCCATTATGGTCCTGTTAATTTCCAGCCACCATTAGCTGTTCACCTTATATCTTGACCTATGTTAGATAGGTCATACACACTTGTCCCTTAAAGGGATATTTTCCTCTGGATTCAATATACAGTAAGATCTCCTTTAGATAAGCCAAGGAATGCACATCAGATCTTTCACAGGTAAAGCCCCGAAAATATAAATAAATTAAAAAAAATATCATAGCCAGTGAGTACATTGACAAGATCTTACAACTTTTTGTAATGATCCAATTTTCCTATGTATGAGACACAGTGCATTTTATTATTTATGTTTCACGACCTGACCCTACCAGAAGGTACAATCTTACTCACATTGGCTACCGAGGCATTGTACTCCTCGATACTGTATGAGAGGTGTCTTTAGGTCATTGAAAAGGTACTGTGCAGTAGAGCTATGAGCAAACACAAACATAGTGACTTCATAATAAAGCTCCTCAGATTTTTGTTGACCCATAATAAATTTCAATTTGACAGTAAGTTTTATTGCCAGGCACACTGATCTCTTATGTAGATGGAGACAGCCAAAAACTTTTTCATAGCACAAGGAAACTCTCTGGTAAGAGGCACTCGGAATCCCCACAGAAGCAACTGCCTCCTGCTTTCTCACTGATGCACGCATTCTGCAGTTCCCTCACAATCTTAGATGCAGGTACAATTGACAGACCCACACAAAAGAGAAATACATCTCTTTACACCACATAGAGTGCTGGGATGTGGACAGGTCTAGAGCTAAGAAGAACTGATCACTTACCATGTGATACACCTCCCAAATGGCCACTCCTTTTATGTTGGTCTACTGTATTGTACAAACTTTTCTCCTTTTTCCAAGGCTCTGATGATGAGGGAACCCCTCGAATCGCGTTAGCCCACCTTTGAGTACTTGCCCTTGCATGAGCATGTTCAACTTTTAAACTTTTAATTTCTAATGTGTATATGTTGTAACCCAGCTTTTATGAATATGTAGGAACTTTTTTATATGCATTTATCTATTTTGTATATGAATAAATTGTATTATCTTGATCCAAGCATCTGATCATGTGCCTTCCACCTCTTTTCTTCCACAAGGTACAGCTATGGGCACCAAATGTGCCCCAGCATTTGCAAATTTATATTTGGGCCACTGGGAGACATGGCTGTTTGTGGGGGGGACATTGCCCATGTACCTTTCCAGGATATTATCCTGACACAGGTACATCAACAACATCCTCATATTTTGGACTGGGACCCCGGAGAAGATTGAGGGCTTTATGAAGAAACTGATAGTGAATTTACCAGTGAGTGGCAGGGTGAGAGGGTGACATTCCTGGACCTGACCATTGAACTCCCCGACCAACATACAGTGAAAACCACCTTATAGAGAAATACCACTGGCTAAATTCAGCCTATAAATGAGCCAAACAAAGCTGTCAGGGACATGGCCGTCCTAGTACTGGCAACGTTGCCCAGACCCTCCATGGACGCCCACGGATGATCCTGAGACGTGCACGTACGTGCGCTGTGCATCAGCGTGCATTGGCGCACGCTGGCGCGCATCGGCACACACGCGCAATACGGCGCGCATCGGCGCAGCGCAATACGGCACATGCACAACAGCACGCAAGTGGCGTGACTGACGCTGGCACCAGTGGCCCTATTTAAACCAGCCTGTGACCACAGGATGTTGCTGGATTATCTTCTCAGCTTCCTTGTGTACTTGTCCTTGCTTCCTGATCTGTGATACCCGTTGTGACCCGGCTTGCCTTGACCTTGCTTCCTGATCTCCTGCTTTGACCCTTGGCCTGCTTCTGGACTCTGCTTCTGCATCCTGATCTCCCGGCTTGACCTTCGGCTTTTACCTGGACCCTGCCTGTGCATGACCTCTGCTCGCCACTGTACTCTCTCTGGACTGATTTACCCGTGTAAACCTGGCCTGTCTCCTGGTTTCTCCTTTTACCTGGACACTGCAAGTTCTGCTTTGCCAGCATTAACCATCCCTCCGTGGCCGAGCTCCTTGGACTGCAGACGAGCACCTGGCCAACCGTGCTTCTTTGGGCACCGCGCTTCCTGTTCCCAAATCCAGGAACACGCTGCACTTAGCCGCAAGGGGAGCCCTCTTAGCTTCTCAATCTCCATACCCGCATCCTGACAAAAGCGACCATAGTGATTTACTTTTCAGACCTGGGAGGAAGTCTGGTGAGGAGGGTAGAGAGGTTAGATTATGTTTACCACATACAAAGATGCCAATAAGGCAGGCATGTCCAAATCGCGGCCCGTGTTCCGGTTAAGGATGGCCCGCCTGGTAATTTTTACATATATATCCTTTGTGGCCCCCAATGAATCCCCGAGCGCCGGGGGCCACAAAAGATATAAATGCCTTAGAGGGGACGGGATGAGCGCCATACAGGATACAGGAGTATTTCCTGTTTACACAGCGTCCTGTGTAAAAGGAAGTCCAGTCTCCTACATTGCCATTGGACAACTGTTCTGTCCATCACAGTTGGCGGGACTTTCAATTAAAGAGGCCTGCGAGAAAAAAGGCTGCAGATGGACATGAATCAGGCTGCACTGATGGCAATGGTGAGTCTGCATTCATGTCAATGTGGGTGCTGCATTCATGATAATGTGGGTGCTGCATTCATGGCAATGTGGGTGCTGCATTCATGATAATGTGGGTGCTGCATTTATGGTAATGTGGGTGCTGCATTCATGGTAATGTGGGTGCTGCATTCATGGTAATGTGGGTGCTGCATTCATGGTAATGTGGGTGCTGCATTCATGGTAATGTGGGTGCTGCATTCATGATAATGTGGGTGCTGCATTAATGATAATGTGGGTTCTGCATTAATGATAATGTGGGTGCTGCATTCATGGCAATGGAGTGGGTGCTGCATTCATGGCAATGGAGTGGGTGCTGCATTCAATGCAATATGGTGGGTGCTGCATTCATGGTAATATAGTGGGTGCTGCATTCATGGCAATACAGTGGGTGCTGCATTCATGGCACCTGTGAGGCTGCAGATGGGCACTGATTAGGCTGCATTGATGGTCACTGACCCTTGCTTTACAGTTCTTTATTTAAAATGTAAGATTTCTTCCTGAAACTTTCTTTTTAAAGTGAAGGTGTATGTTTTAAGCCGATAAATACGGTATATCCAAATAACACGCCCAAGCTCATCTCTTCACCACACACAGCCACAAAGGCAAGAGAATTCTTGTTGGGCGGTGTATTAGTGCTCGAATGAACACACTTAGACCGAATTTTAATGGTTAAAAGAATGACAGGCAAAATGGTCGGCCCTCACGCATGTTCACTTCATCAAATCTGGCCCTCTTTGAAACAAATTTGGACACCCCTGCAATAAGGTTAAGGATGTCTGCACTGTCCATTGGCACCTTTTGACAAGCGATTCAGTAGTAAATACATTTGTTTCAAACCAACCACAAATACTATTTAGGGAGACAAATTCACTGGGTGACCTACTGGTCTATAGTGATATACAATGGAAGTCTCCAGTCTGACACATAAATATTGGGATGCAGAGATGTGGTAGATGTAAGTACTGTACCAACATGATAGAGGGGGATAGGGTGGTCTTGCCCACTGGGAGGACCCTCGGGTGCAATCAACGGGTGATGTGTGATACCACGAGAGTGGTCTAAGTTATTCTTTGCCCCTTTGGTACTTCTATATTGGGAAGACAATCTTTATGGTCCGAAGACGCTTACAGGACAACCTTTGATTTTAACGTACCACTTGAAAGCCCCCATTGCCCACCACATATGTTTACAACACCGCTTGTTGTTGCAACATGAGGCCAGATGGATTTGGGAGCTAGAAGCGACCAAGCTGCCTGACCCCAATGATAGCTTGAATTTTTCTCCCCTTTTGCCTTCAAAAATGCATAATTACACTTTTGAAAAAGCATTTAAATCTATATTCTTTTCTTTGTACTGACACACATAGAGATTAAAGTGAGGAAAAAATAGTAAGGTGAAGTTAGGAATGTTCAAGTAATGTGATATACAAAGTTGCTCTATTTTTGCATATCATCTTCTGACTGTAACTGATATATTTCAATAAAGATTTAGTGAAAACCATGGATATGAGCCTCCGTTTTTTTCTTCCTGGCAGCAATGTTTTTGCAGGAAAAACGCCTGCCACTTGTAAGAGTGTCTAACGCTTTTACAAGCGTTTAGGTGCTTCAATTTATTCTGACCATTGAAATGAATTAACACTCAAGCGCTAAACACACCTAGCATTAGCACATATTTAGACACATTTAGACGTGTTTACAAGCGTCAAGCAGTTTTCTGCCAAAATTCTCCTGGATGCACTGGCAGTTGGTCTCTTCGCTGCCTCCATCCTCATTGGCTCAGATACAATCACAGCCAGTAAGGAGGGAGCAGGGGGTGGGCCAAGCCCCACTCTGTGTGTTAATGGAGGTAGCATAGCAAGTAGCTTGCTATGGGGGCACCCGAGCCGAGTCGTAGCTCCATGCATCCATTCTGCCCCCTCTCTCTCCTGATTGGCTAACTGAGTTTGAGTGTCTCAGCCAATCAGGAGGAAGAGTCCTGGACAGCTAAAATACTTGTGGATCGAGAGGGGGCTAAGGTAAGTATTAGGAAGTGCTGGGGGGGGCTGCTGCACACAGAAGGCTTTTTATTTTAATGCATAGAATGCATTAGGATAAAAAACCTTCTGCATTTACAATCACTTTAAGCATTAGGAAATCTGTCAAATCTCCTGCACACCAGTACTTCTAAGAAAGATGGTCCCTGAGCACAAAAAATCTGAAAGGTTAATTCTTCTGCCGGCTTAGTTTGGGCCATTATGTTGGCACATAGTGAAAGGTGCAGTCTTTTTAAGATGTGGAGAAACAGGATAATTCCTTTTAAGAGGAGAAGTGGTTAGCAGAGTTCTCCTTAATGAAGTTAGTGGGAAAGGTCACTTTAAGAGAAGAGGGGTTGGCAGGCATGTTTTCCTTTAAAGGATAAAGTTGAATTCCACCCAAAAGGAGAAGTTCCACTTTAAGGCTTCCACCCCCCTCCTCTTCCCCAGCTGGCACTTTTTTGGGGGGAGTGAAGATCGAGTACCTGGATTTGACAGGTACCCACTCCCACTTCTGCTTAGATTGCCTAGGCGATCTGACTTTAAGTTCTTCTTTCCCCTCCCTTCTCCCAGACATCTGTGACACATCACAGGTCCCAGAAGACTGTGGGACCATTCACAATGTGCAGCATGGCTTGCGCATGCACAGTGGGCACCTAGCTGTGAAGCTGCAAGCTGTCACAGCCGGGTTCCCTACAGTTGAGATGCTGACTTTCAATAAACACAAAAATAGCTGAAGCTGAACCTCCTCTTTAAGCAGCAGAATTCCCTCTAGATCGCGTGAACATAGATGAATGAAACTACAGAGTTCTGACTAGCAGGGAGCCAAAGGGTTAAAGTTCAAAATCCTGCAGCCAGTGACCGTGATAACAGTTGAAAGATGGCAGTCTGCAGTAGTAAGCGGCACTAGCACATGCATTACTAGAGGCCTATGCTAAAGAGTGTCTGTAACTTGAAGAATCTAAATGGCAGCAACTGTTTGTAATTAAGGATGTCAATAAGTAGGTTAGGAACCCTGTTACCCAGGGCTTAGATAACAATCAGCGAAGCGATGAGCATCCAGTGATGATAAGCTCCTGTTTTCTCTTTAAGATGCAGCTATGCTGGCGGTGACTCTCACCCTTCTGCAACAAACAGGGCTCTACAAGTCTGCTTCCTCCACTCGATGCTCGGCTTAAACCACTTCCCGCCCACCCACAGAAGCTTTACTGCAGGTGGGCGGCAGCTTCAGGCCAGGTGATGTATCATGTGCACTGGCGCAACCCTCGGGGCACGCAGTGCGCCGCTCATGCAACTATTGTATCAGACACCGTTTATTGCAGCTCCTGATACCCAGCTGCTTTGAGCAGTCAGGTAGCCTGTGATCGCTATGCAATCACATGATCACAATGTAACCTGAACTGTTATGGATCGGCTTCAATCACAACAGCTGTGCTTAGTATTGTGATGTTGTGATTATCCCACAGCTATCACATGGTACCTGAGCCAATCATAGCACCCTGTACCATGTGATAGCTGTGGATCAATCACTGTATTAAGATAGTAACCACGGATGTTCTGAATGAAACCCTTTCATGACAGTTCAAGACATTGCTGTTATAGAGATCATCACTGTAACAGCAATCAAAAGTGTAAAAAAAATAATCCCTGATCACCCCCCCAGAGTAGTACAGTGTAACTATGGGGACACGGAACTACTCTGATGGAAAAAAAAGAAAGAAAATTTTAAAAAAATAATAAAATTGTGTTCAAAAATTGAATACAAATGATATATATATATATATATATATATATATATATATATATATATATATATATATATATATATATATATATATATATATATATTTATTTAATTTTAACATACAGTCAGTATCCTTGATCACTGCCACACCAGTCACATGATCACGCTGTACTACACTGGTGACAGTATGTAAAAATTTAATTGTGGGAAATAAAATTATTTAACTTCTTAATTTTCCAAAATATTACAACTTCAAAAACTTTCCATGCCTCTTACTAAATACTTACTGTCTAGTTTCCAAAAAAGGGGGCATTTGGGGGGTATTTGTACCATCCTAGCATTTTAAGGACCTCAAGAAATTAGATAGGTCGTCATATTTTCAAATAAATACACAATAGTTTGTAAACGCTATAACTTTCACCCAAACCAATTAATATACACTTATTTATTTTATTTTTTTTGACCAAAGACATGTAGCAGAATACATTTCAGTTTAAATTTATGAAGAAATTTGATTTTATTAGACATGTTTTAAAACAGAAATTAGAAAACATCATTTATTTTCTTGTTTTTTTTTATTTTGGTCTTTTTTTCATTTATATACTGTAGCAAAAAATTTAAAAAACAGTGACGATCAAATAACACCAAAAGAAAGTTCTATTTGTGTGAAAAACTAAAATGATATAAAATTAATTTGCATACAGTGTTGCATGACCACCCAATTGTCAGTTAAATTAGCGCATCGCTAAATAGAAAAAAATGCCCGGTCATGAAGGGGGCAGGGGTGTAACTACCACCATAGCGACCCATGCGGGCGCTATGGGGCCCGCAGCCGAGTGGGGCCCAGTGAGGATAAAAGCACCGCCGGCACAGTCTCCCAACCAGGGGAAGAGAGAGGAAAGGAAGAGGCGACCTGTCCATATCAGCAGAGAGCTGAATTGCCCGATGTAAGAGCTTTAATAAGAACTTCCAGTGTTCCCGGGGCTCACGTCACATAGCTCCACCTTTTGGCCCGGTGCCTTTGATAGACAGAACGCCGATCCAATGCGGGACATGTGACGTCATCAAAGGCGTCGGGCCAAGAGGTGGGGCTATGTGACCATGAGCCCCGGGAAGACTGGAAATTCAAATGAAAGCTATTACAGCGGCCAATCCCGCTCTCTGCTGATCCGGGTGGCTTGCCTCTTCCTCTGCATAGGTGGGGCTGTATGGGGCACAGGCAGGCCAGGCTGTTTTGGGCACAGGTCATGCTGTATGGGGCACAAGTCACGCTGTATTGGGCACAGGTCACGCTGTATTGGGCACAGGTCACGCTGTATGTGGCACAGGTCACGCTGTATGTGGCACAGGTCACGCTGCATTAACACTAGGGCAGCTGTGGGGGGGGGCTGTTTGCAGGGGGGCCCCATACAACATTTTGCTATGGGGCCCTGCTATTTCTAGTTACGCCCCTGGAAGGGGGTAAAACCATTTGGAAGTCAAGTGGTTAGGCTCTGTGTGCATGAGGCCTTAGTTGATCCAGATGCTTATAAAACAGGGTCAGATTTGCTTTACTGGGAAAACATGTGTTTCCTGTCCCTATAAACTAATGGAAAAACTTCCTGAATCAATATTATGAAGATTCTGCTAAGACATTTTGTAAAAGAAATGTAAGTTTAAAGTTCTTCTTAGGGATGCACCGATACCATTTTTTTTTTTTACGAGTATGAATACCAATACTTTTTTTAGTAATTAGCATTGTAACGTTATTTATAAATGAAATACATTTATTTTATTTCAATTTTGCACTTTTTTCAGTGTAATATGTGTAAATATATGTTAAAGGTATAAAAATATTAATGAGCAAAGCAAACAAAAAAAAGTTTTAATTATTAATAGTTTATAAAATAGAGGTGAACAAAAAAAATCAGCAGGAAAATAATAGTTAAATGGAGGAGAAAACATAGTTAATTAGGGCTGATTAGAGTACATTAAGGGTTAGTAAGGGGTTAAACAGAGGAACATTGAATAAAAAACACACAAAAAACATTTTTTTTAATTGACAGGTTGCTTTGAATTGACTTCATCATCTGCAGTTCGAAGTTCATCCCTTTGATCTGTAGATGAAGAAACAGAAAGATACAAAAAGAAACAATGTTTCTTTTTATCTTAGTGTTTAAGTGGATGAGCAATGTTGATGATAAACATTGCCCAGCTGTTTTTTTTTGTTTGACAGATCCAATTGCTGGACTTCTTTAACACTGAAGCTGTCAACAGGGGAACCCCACGGCAGTTCGTTCCTTAGCGAACGATAAAGTATCGGTTTCAGGTATCGTGCATTTGCACGAGTACTGATACTTGTGCAAATACTTAGTATCGGCACCGATACCGCTATCAATATCGGTGCAACCCTAGTTCTTGCATAATAAAAATTGTCCAGTGTGTAGATTTTTATATTTCATTTGATGAATACACAGGTTCTCTGCTCTAAAAACTTTCCTCCCTACCACCATTTGAACCCTTGGTGCAAGGGGCTGAACAAGCTGTCCACAATCACAGACCAAATTCAGGGAAAAGAAACCACTATACATTGAGCAGGATCACTTATATCTGCATTTATTAGTAGAAAAGGATCTGCATATAGATGACAGTCCCCACATCAGAACCACCCCTAACACATTTCACCCAGTAGGGCATAATCGTAATCCTGCTTTGTGTGTGGTGGCTTCCTTTCTATCCATTTGCAATGAATTACTTTTGTGATGACCTACAGTAAACACACTGATTTTCATGAATGGCCTATTCATATATTTGTGCAAGCTAGTGCATTCCCCCTTTAAGTGTAACTCCACTTTCCAGACTGATTGCTAAATGCGAAAGGCTGGTTTATTACAATCACCTGGTGCATTTTTAATGTACAAATGGGGATAATTACAATGTTTGCATCACTTTAAAGGTAATTAGGGGGTATCTGACCAAAAATGACATTCCCATTGCAGAGGATTCCTTACATTTTACTTGTATCTTAGTGTAGACATCTAAACAATTCAGTGAGCCAATCACACAAACAGGAAATAACATTTTTGGGGGGTTCTGAATACTAGCTGTGTACAGAACACCTACAGTTTGCCATATTACATTGAATTCTTGACAGTTTAAAAAAATACAGTGGCTTCAGAATAAAATAGAAAGGTAATTTTTAATAAAAACAACTTCTAAGACAATTTTTTATGCTATAATTTTTTTAAGAAAGTAGAATACCCCTTTAGCCCCCATTAACACCGAATCTAACGTTGAAATCATGTGACTTCACTTGAAATTGCACGATTTCAAAGCTGCATGTCAGTGCGACTTCAGGTGCGACTTGGCTGATACCTGTGCAACTTCATGCACAGATGTCTATGCAAGTCACACTTGAAATCGCCAAAAATAGAGCAGGAACTCCTTTTTAAAATCAGTGCGGCACCGCAAAGTCGATGTTGCACCGATTTGAACAGTTCCATTGCCAACAATAGGGTGCAACTTGCCATGCGATTTGGACCTGTCAAACCAGTTCCCGCCCGGCCTATTTTAAAATGACAGCTGAGCAGGTCCGCTCTTGTTCTGGGAGGACGTCACATGATGTCCTCCCATTCTTGGCATACAGCCAAGTGGTGAGCTGTGTCCCTGTGTCCCCCTGTGACACAGCACCACCGATCAGGGTAAAGAACGAATGATGTTGGCTTTTTACCATGTGATCAGCTGTGTCAAATCACAGCTGATCACATGTAAACAAATGCCGGGTTATCGCTATTTCCTTTCCTCGGTGCTGTCACTGTCTGAGGAAAGGAAAGCCGATAACTGGCTTTCCTGTGACAGGGCACATTTTCACTGATCATTAGGGCACTATTTGCAAAATGTTATAATAGAAACAAAGAAAAGGGTTTTTTTCAAAATTTTTTGTCTTTTTTCGTTTGTTTAGCAAAAAAAAACCAGTGGTGACTAAATACCACCAAAACAAAGCTCTACCTGTCTCAAAAAAAAAATGATAAAAATGTCATTTGAGCACAGTGTTGCATTACCGCACAATTGTCATTCAATGTGTGACAGCACTGAAAGCTGAAAATTGGCCTGGGCAGGAAAGGGGTAAACGTGTCCAGTATTGAAGTGGTTAATCACCAATTCTGATCAGTTAAATCCCAACCGTAGACAAAACCATTTTACTTTTAGTTTCAGACAGAGTGGGAGATAGAATCTATGTCAGGTTTTTATTTGCTGACTTTGTCCCCCCATCTCCTTTGAGGACAATTACCATATGACAATCTATTGGTACCAAGGCAAATATGAAAAAGCAATGCCTGAGAAATAACTGAGGCCAGCTTTTTGAGGACTTGTGGTTGTAAACTGTTTAGCCAAGATACTTTATTTACATTTTTTTAAAATGTTTTACCTCAAAGTTTTTAGACCAAAACAATAGTAAGACACTCTGGTGTATTTGAAATGCTGCCAATGCTATACATTTATTGTGTATCTGAACTATTACGCCACTTTATGTAAAGACTTTTTATAAGGGCCCAGCCACACTTGTGCTTTGTGGCAATGCGTGTTTTTACAGTGTTTGACAATACAGCTGCTATATGTGTGATGAAAGGTGGTTCATTCTGAATTGCCCCCCTAATGCATTGTACAGTAGAGCACAACAAACAACGGACTGCTGCAGTCCCGCCTCTGCCACCGGAATTGGACCAGTGTTCTGTCTATCACAGGAGCTGGTCCAATGCCAATGCTGCACATAATGTTGCACATAATGTTGCACATAATGTTGTTGCACATAATGTTGTTGCCAAAAAAGGGTTGTGTGTGTTTGTACTTAAAATATGCACAAAGATTAAGGCACCACAACAGAATGCTTGTGTAAATGTGCTCTTTGACTGTGTGCACCTAAATCATTGGGGTTGATTTAGAAAATGCTCACTTTTAAAATTAATTCTCATTTACACTAGTGAAACAAAGTGAAAATGTGCTTTGCAACGAATACCCAATCATGTGCAAGTGAAATTAAAAAACATAGATTTTGCTTGCATATGATTGGATGATTAAATTTGAAAAACGTGATTTCATTAACTAAGCTAAGTGAAATTTTGCAAAGGGAATTTCCACTTAGCTTAGTGAGGTGAAGTAGCGCTGAATACTGTGAAAAGAAAAATAATGTTTTATTGTTTGTTGAATTTTTTTTTCATTTACCGTATTTATTGGCGTATAACACGCACTTTTTCCCCCTGAAAATAGGGGGAAAATCGCGGATGGGGGTGATACGCCAACAGCGTACCTCAGAGGGGAAGGAGGGGGATGAGTGCCATGGGAAATCACCAAGCCGTCATCTCCTCTCCACTCGGCTCTCACTCGGCTCTAACTTGACTCGCACGTCACACACACAGTCCCGCCTCCGCCACCGGCATTGGACCAGTGTTCTGTCTATTACAGGAGCTGATCCAATGCCGATGGCGGAGGCAGGACTGTGTATGTGACTGCCGACTGAGAGCCGAGGAAACAGATGACGGCTCGGTGATGTCCTATGAGAGATGGTGAGCTGCATTGAGGGGGCAGATGGGCGCCGAACAGGCTGCAGATGGGCACAGAACAGGCTGCAGATGGGCACAGAACAGGCTACAGATGGGCACAGAACAGTCTACAGATGAGCACAGAACAGGCTGCAGATGGGCACAGAATAGGCTGCAGATGGGCACACAAAAGTTTTTTTTCCTGAAACTTTCCTCTTAAATTGGGGTGCGTTTTATACGCTGGCGCGTGTTATACGCCGATAAATACTGTAATTTTCCATGCCTATTTCGCAACATTTGAATTTCACAAAGAGGGACAATTTTTAAGGGACATTGGAAGATTTATCAAAATAAGAACAGGGATATACCCAAGAAGATATTGCTCATTAATTAAATTGTTTATGTATTTGTTTAGCTAGCTACAACTTTTAGTACAGTCTTTTTGTATTGCAACCCAACAGCTCTTGCAGAGAATATGGTGATAAACACCACTGGAAATGCATTTGGCATTAAATATTTAGAATAGAACATTTGAAGGTATCAGGAGTGCATAACGCACATTTCAAGGGTCAGGCATGCATAATAGCCAGCGTGAAGGGGGTCAAGACTGTGTAAAAAAAAGATTGCAAAATTCAGGAGTGTATAGCACACAGAGTGCAGGGGTTAGGCGTGCTTATTGTACAGAGTACGGGGGAAATGGGTGGTTAAGAGTAGATATGGTACAGAGTACAGGGGTCAGGAGTACATAGCACACAGACTGAAGGGGTAAGGAGAATCTAGTGCACAGGCCAGTGTATAAAGTACAATCAAAAATTACCCCCCTCTCGCAGTACAAATTTCCCCCCCAAGCTCATATATTCCCAGTACAGATCTTCCCCCATGGTCCTAAATCAAGACCCAGTTCAAATCTCCCTCTACAACCCTAACCCCCCCAGCACATGCCCTCCTCCCAGCTCCTCTTGGTGAAAACCTCCCAGTACAAAATGCCCCCACAGTACAGTTTCCTACGAAATTGGTACAGGCCTCTTTACAGTACAGCCACCCTCTCCAGAAAAGATCCATCTCCCTATCCACCAGTATAGACCCCACCTCCAGTACAGACCTCCTCACCAGTACAGCCCCTCCAGTACAGACTCCCTTCCTCCCCACCAGAACATATCTCCTTCCTCCCCACCACAGACCCCCTCCAACTTTAACACCATTAAAGTCTATGGGACATGAACGTATCGTATATATGAATAATCAAAAGTGCTCATTTTAAAGGCTTATATGCAAGTTATTATCATAAAAAGTGTTTGGGGACCCGGGTCCTGCCCCAGGGGACATGTATCAATGCAAAAAGAATTTTTAAAAACAGCCATTTTTTCGGGAGCAGTGATTTTAATAATGCTTAAAGTGAAGCAATAAAAGTGTAATATTCCTTTAAATTTCATACCTGGGGGGTGTCTATAGTATGCCTGTAAAGGGGCGCATGTTTCCCGTGTTTAGAACAGTCTAACAGCAAAATGACATTTCATAAGAAAAAAAGTCATTTAAAACTACTCGCGGCTATTAATGAATTGTCGGTCCAACAATACACATAAAAGTTAATTGATAAAAACTGCATGGGATTTCCCCACAGGGGAACCCCGACCCAAAATAAAAAAAAAATCCATGGGGGTCCCCCTAAATTCCATACCGGGCCCTTCAGGTCTGGTATAGATATTAAGGGGAACCCCGTGCCAAAATTAAAAAAAATAAATGGCGTGGGGGTCCCCCTAAATTCCATACCAGGCCCTTCAGGTCTGGTATGGATATTAAGGGGAACCCTGCGCTAAATTTTTTAAAAAAATGGTGTGGGGGTCCCCCTCAAAATCCATACCAGACCCTTCAGGTCTGGTATGGGTTTTAAGGGGAACCCTGCGGCAAAATTTAAAAAAAATGGCGTGGGGTCTTCTCAAAAATCCATACCAGACCCTTATCCGAGCACGCAACCTGGCAGGCCGCCGGAAAAGGGGGGGCGAGAGAGCGAACCATACCAGGCCACATGCCCTCAACATTGGGAGGGTGCTTTGAGGTAGCCCCCCAAAGCACCTTGTCCCCATGTTGATGGGGAGAAGGGCCTCATCCCCACAACCCTTGGCCGGTGGCTGTGGGGGTCTGCGGGCAGGGGGCTTATCAGAATCTGGAAGCCCCATTTAACAAGGGGACCCCCAGATCCTGGCCCCCCCTGTGTGAATTGGTAATGGGGTACAAACGTACCCCTACCATTTCACAAAAAAAGTGTCAAAAAGTTTAAAAAATACAAGAGACGGTTTTTGACAAATTCTTTATTAATTTCTTCTTCTTTCGGCTTCTTCTTCCATCTCCTTTCTTCTGGTGTTTTTTTAGTGTTCTTCTTCTTCCTCCATCTTCTTCTCCATCTTCGTCTACCTCCACTCTTTTGGTCCCGCTTCTGGTCCAGGCTTCTTCTCCGCTCTGTCTGCACGATCTGCCTCAGTGGGAGTCTTCAGCCGTGTGACGCTTCACTTCTTCTGACATTTCTTATATAACGGAGAGTGGGGCCACCCCGTGGCCTGCCATCCTCTGACGCACGGGGAATTCACAGGACTTCCCTGTGGCTTTCCCTGTGTTGTCAGAGGGGGGCGGGGTCACGTTTTTATCAATAAACTTTTATGTATATTGTTGGACCGACAATTCATTATAGCTGCGAGTAGTTTTAAATGACTTTTTTTCCTTTGAAATGTCATTTTGCTGTCAGACTGTTCAAAACATGGGAAACATGTGCCCCTTTACAGGCATACTATAGACACCCCCCAGGTACTAAATTTAAAGGAATATTACACTTTTACACCCACCAGTACACACCTATCCTTCCCCTTAAGCTCACTCATGAAATGCAATAGAGAGATACAGCAACAGCAGGAAATCCTTCTCTCGGCTATGTGACTGGAGGCGAGGAGGAGCTTTTCTCAAGTCTGCAGATGAATGACTCACAGAGGGATTTGAATATGAGTGAGCTCATTCTTTTACAAGCCCTTCCAGGGACTCATTTACACGTGAATCATACATTGGTTATTCATATGCAAATTCAGCCACAATTTGCATATGAAAGAGCAGTGTTCAGAGTGTACAGGGGCAGAGCCTTTGCAAGACCCTGTACACATGACAACGGGAAAGAGTGAAAATGCAGGATAGTTTTGCACAATCCAGGACTATGAGAGATATATCCTTGCATACCTAACATGCAGTAGTTTTAGCAGTAGTTTTAGCATCCTAATGGCTAGATGAAAGGCAGTTTTTCAGCCAAGGTTTTTCTGCTGAGTTTTTTTCTAAAGGATATACCATCATACCATCGTAATATCAACTCCCCTCTCTATTCGCTACCCTCCCTATCAATGTACAATTATTGGATTCTTCCTGTAAGTCAGCAAACCTTGTCATTGTTCTTCTTTCTGCTGTGGTAGTGTTGACAGACATTTTTAGCTTTTCTCCCTCATGTCTCTCTTTCTATTGTAAATTGAAGGAAGCTGTGTGGGAAGAGAAGGATGGGCAGTGCCTCCATCCTGTCTCCAGTGCTATGATGGGAAATTAACAATGTATATACTTATAATAAGTGATTGGAGAAAACACTTTTGCCCATTTGGTTCTTTTGAAAAAACAACTCCATACTCACTGATTTTACCTTCTCAGCATTCACCCACCTTTCCATTGCTCTATTAGAGCCTTCAGGGAATAACTGATGAATCTGGGTATAGGGGGGCATGTGACCTCCTCCCTCCTTTCTTGTATGGAGTATCCGAGCCTTTGCAGCTAATTACCAGGCCAAAACACTGGAAGGGGGAAAAGATTAACTCTGTGCAAGCACGCCATCCAGCCTGAAGCTTGCAGGGAAGTTGAACTCCCATCTCTAACAGAGGAACAGGGAGTGCAGGGAACGTGCGTATCAGTGGGTGGGGTGTTGTTCCCGCAAGAGAACCGGTCACTGTGTCCTAAATGGACAAAGTGACAGAGCCACTTTAACCACTTCAGCCCCGGAAGATTAGGCTGCTCAATGACCAGAGCACTTTTTACATTTTGACACTGCGCTGTTTTAACTGGTAATTGCACAGTCATGCAATGTTGTACCCAAACAAAATTTGCTTCCTTTTTTCCCCACAAATAGAGCTTTCTTTTGATGGTATTTGATTGCCTCTACGATTTTTATTTTTTGTGATATAAATGGGGAAAATTCTAAAAAAAAAATCATATTTTCTACTTTTTGTTATAAGAAAAATCCAATAAATTCAATTTTAGTCATACATTTAGGCCAAAATGTATTCAGCCACATGTCCTTGGTAAAAAAAAATGTCAATAAGTGTATATTTACGCGTTTTAAGTTAAAGCGTCTACAAACTATGGTACATTTTCTGGAATTTATGCAGCTTTTAGTTTGACTGCCTATCTCATTTCTTGTGGTGCTAAAATGGCAGGGCAGTACAACCCCCCCCCCCCAAATGACCCCATTTTGGAAAGTAGACACCCCAAGGAAATTGCTGAGAGGCTTGTTGAGCCCATTGAATATTTATTTTTTTGTCACGAGTGCCTGAAAAATGACAACAAAAAAAAAGAAAATTACACAAAGTAGCCCCTAAATGATATATTGCTCACACATGTCATGGTTATATGTGGAATTACACCACAAAATACATTCTGCTGCTTCTCCTAACTACAGGGATACCACATGTGTGAGACTTTTTGGGAGCTTAGCCGTGTACAGGACCCCGAAAACCAAGCACCGCCTTTAGGCTTTCTAAGGGCGTAAATTTTTTATTTCACTCCTCATTACCTATCACAGTTTCAAAGGCCATAAAATGCCAAGATAGCACAACCCCCCCAAATGACCCCATTTTGGAAAGTAGACACCCCAAGCGATTTGCTCAGAGGCATGTTGAGTCCATGGAATATTTTATATTTTGCCACAAGTTGCGGGAAAAATGACAAACTTTTTTTTTTTTTTTTTTGCACAAAGTTGTCACTATGATAATGATATAATGATATATTGCTCAAACATGACATTGGGCATATGTGGAATTACACCCCAAAATACATTCTGCTGGTTCTCCTGAGTACGGCGATACCACATGTGTAAGACTTTTTAGGAGCCTAGCAGTGTACAGGACCCCGAAATCCAATTACCGCCTTCAGGCTTTCTAAGGGCATAAAATGGTGATGTTACTCCTCACTACCTATCACAGTTGCGGAGATCCTGAAATGTCCAGATAGCACAAAACCTTCCTAAAAGATCCCATTTTGGAAAGTAGACACCCCAAGGTATTTTCTAAGAGGCATGGTGAGTATTTTGCAGCTCTCATTTGTTTTTCAAAATTAAGAAAGGAAAGAATTTTTTTTTATTTTTTCAAATTTCAAGATGCCTCTTAGCAAGTAGCTTGGGGTGTCTACTTTCCAAAATGGGGTAATTTGGGGGGGGGGGGGGGGTTGTGCTATATGGGCATTTCATGGCCTGAAACTGTGATAGGCAGTGAGGAGTGAAATCAAAAATTTACGCCCTTCGAAAGCCTAATTGGTTTTCGGGGGTCCTGTACGCAGTTAGGCTCCCAAAAAGTCTCACACATGTGGTATCCCTGTACTCAGGAGAAGCAACAGAATGTATTTTGGGGTGTAATTTCACATATGCCCATGGCATGTTTGAGCAATATATCATTTAGTTACAACTTTCTGTAAATAAAAATAAATAAATAAATAATTTTCCCGAAACTTGTGACAAAATATAAACATTCCATGGACCCAACATGCCTCTCAGCAAATAGCTTGAAGTGCCTTCTTTCAAAAATGGGGTCATTGGGGGGGGGGGGGGGGGGGGGTGTTGTGCTATCTTGACATTTCATGGCCTCCGAAACTGTGATAGGTAGTGAGGAAGTAAAATGACCATTTTACGCCCTTAGAAAGCCTGAAAATTGTCATTTTCCCACAACTTATGGCAAAATATAAAATATTCCATGGATTCAACATGCCTATCAGCAAATAGCTTGGGGTGTCTACTTTCCAAAAAGGGGTCATTTGGGGGGGGGGGGGTTGAACTGTCCTGGCATTTTATGCACAACATTTAGAAGCTTATGTCACACATCACCCACTTCTAACCACTTCAAGACAAAGCCCTTTCTGACACTTTTTGTTTACATGAAAAAATATTCTTTAAAGCGAAGGCCCTACAGATTAAAATGGTGGGTGTTTCGTTTTTTTTTTTCACCTTTTATGAATAATTTATTGTAGTCTCTTAAAGTAGTGGTCATAAGGTTCAGTTTAATTTACAAAATTATTTAAAACACAAAAACATTTCTAAATGGAATATAAAAAATTCCATGTTATTCTCTCTCTTGTAGTTGCTCAATTGGAAGCTTGAGTTTTAGAGGATTCCGCAGGCGTCTCAAACTTTCTTCGGTCTCTGCCAGTTCATTTCTCAGCCAATTGTATTTGTTTACATCAAAGTGCTACTTCTTGGCTCTTTTGTAGAAGAAATTCAGGAACTGACGGTCTCTTGCATCTGGATAAACATAGTCCAGGTTGGTTAGAAGATAATATGCATAGAAGGCAATGACATTTCCATAGGCGAGGAAGTAACAGGCTCCATAATATCCCAAGAGTAGACCCACCATGTGAAATAGCCTAAAGCTCCTCCCTGTGTGGACAGCACTGCCAGTCCAGTCCAAATAAGAATCTTGCTTCTGGCTTCTGATTTAGCTATTATATCCAACCTAATCTGCTCTAGGGTCAGAAGCTCTTCCTTCAAGGCTTCTATCCTCTGTATGAGCTCCTGTTCTTTGTTTAGATGATATTCTTCTAAGTGCAAAGCTGAATACAGGTCATGGACCAAAGACTTCACAGGATCCATTCCATTAGACTCATTAGTAGGCTGCTTGTCTGTCTGAAGAGACTGGATGTGGTACATTGAATTGTTTATAACAAGGTGAAAATCATTCTTCAATAAGATGTCCATCAATGTTGAAGCAGAGAACTTGGTACCATCTGTGGATATGGCAGCCAGACTCTGAATTCCTCGGTCCTCATTCTGGATGTCCTTTAAAAACTTCCCTACTGTAGTTGTGAGGGGTTTAATGGTGAACTGGCAACGTTCATTACAAGATGGCAGGGAGAGTGTTATAACAGGGAGTCCATGCTTATAGTGGACAGCCACATCACTAGAGGGTACTCATGTGCTATAGAAACCCACAGTGTTTAGATGAAGCCTGCGTCTTACATTTCTAACCTGACAAGCAGTAGCCCCAGGAAGTCTCCTCCACAGCTCTGCAAGCACAGACATCTCTCACACACACGGCAGCCCCTTCACCGAGATCTCTGCTATCCCCTGCTGCTCATAGCCTGGCTTACGGCCGCTTCTCCTGCCTCTCACAGCTCATCGTGCATGTGTTTTATTTTATTTTTTCACACAGTATTTGCGCAGCGATTTTTCAAACGCAATTTTTGGGGAAAAAACACACGTTTTTTAATTTTAATGCACTAAAACACACTATATTGCCCAAAACTTGAAATAAAAAAGATGATCATATGCCAAGTACATGGATACCAAACACGACATGCTTTAAAATTGCGCACAAACGTGCAGCGGCGACAAACTACATACATATTTAAAAGCCTTTACAGGTTACCACTTTAGATTTACAAAGGAGGTCTACTGCTAAAATGACTGCCCTCGATCTGACCTTCGCGGTAATACCTGACATGCATGGTGCAATTGCTGTTTACATATGACACCAGACCGATGCTTGCTTTCACCTTTGTGTGTAAGCACGGGGGGGACAGGGGTGCTTTTTTTTTAATTATTTATTTTGCTTTTTTATTTTTAAACTGTTCCTTTCATTTTTTTTTTTTAATCATTTTTATTGTTATGTCAGTGAATATAAATATCCCCTATGATAGCAATAGTTAGTGACAGGTACTCTTTTCTGAAAAAAATTGGGGTCTATTAGACCGTATATCTCTCCTCTGCCCTCAAAGCATCTGACCACACCAGGATCGATGTGATAAAATACTTTCCCAATTTCCCAATGGTGCTGTTTATATCCGGCAAAACCTAAGTCATGAAATGCTCGTTGCTTCCAGTTTCTTGGGCCATAGAGATGATTGGAGCAGTTCTGGTCTCTGATCAGCTCTATGGTCAGCTAGCGGAATCACCGGCTGCATTCTCGGGTTCCCTGTTGGGACAGGAGAGCCCAAGAAATCCATGGAAGACGGTGGGGAGGGGGACGTTCCCCTCCACTACTTGTAAAAGCAGTCTAGAGGCTAATTAGCCACTAGGATTGCTTTTACATGAAAGCCAACCTCTGGCTGAAAAGAATGATAACAAGATGATACCTAAACCTGCAGGCACCATTCTGGTATGACCACTTAAAGTCCAGCAACATACCAGTACGTTGCTGGTCCTTGTTGGGTATATATTGTAGTGTTCTTCTTTTCATGCAGCCTGTGGGCTTAACGAAAAAAATATTGATCGGTGGGTATGCCCACCATTAGAATACCGCCCTTTATCCACCCCTAATGATGGGCATACATGCACCATTTTTTTTAACTGTGGTGGTGAAATCACATCCTACAATGCTGGAGTTGCTGATTTACGTATCGTGGGAGCAAACGCTGTTGCTGTCAAGATAAATAAGTCAGTGCTGCAGCTGAATGGCATACCTGCTAAGCAAATGATGGTTAACAATAAAACAAAGTAACATTACAGTATAACAGTAAGACATACCATACCTGCAAAGCAAATACAATAAAGCATATATATATAAAAAAAATTTTTTAACGCAACCTGTCCCTAAAAAATATATGCCGAAGCATGGGAGCAATCCGCCTCTAATGTTAGGAGCAAATCGCTCCTCCACCCCTGCCCCCATGCTTCAGCATATATGCTCTTTTTTTTAAACTGTGGTGGTGAAATCACCTCCGATAGTACTGGAGTCATGGCTTACGTATCGTGGGAGCAAACGCTGTTGTTGTCAAGATAAATAAATCAGTGCTGCAGCTGAATGGCTTACCTGCTAAGCAAATGATGGTTAACAATAAAACAAAGTAATATTACAGTATAACAGCAAGACTTACCATACCTGCAAAGCAAATACAATAAAACATAGTAAAAATAAAACATTTTTTAACGCAATCTGTGCCTAAAAAATGTATGCTTCGGCATATATGTTCTTTTTTTTAACTGTGGTGGTGAAATCTCCTCTGACAGCGCTGGAGTCACGGCTTTACGTATCGTGGAAGCAAACACTGTTGCTGTCAGAATAAGTAAACCCGTGCTGCAGCTGAATCGCGTACCTGCTAAGCAAATGATGGTTAACAATAAAACAAAGTAACATTACAGTATAACAGTAAGACATACCATACCTGCAAAGCAAATACAATAAAACATAGTAAAAATAAAACAGAGCGAGAACAATAAATAAAGAACAATAGTGAGAGAACAATAGAGCGGACAGTAACATAAGAGAGAGAACAATAGAGAGAGAACAAGAGAGAGAGAGAAGAAAAATAAAACCACAACTATTTTTGGCTTTTTTATTTTATATTTTTTTGTGTGTGTTTTTATGTATTTATTTTTTTCACTTTTTCACTTTTATAAAAACTGTAAAAAAACTGTAAACTGATTGTTGCAGATTAGGGTCTCTCAAAATGTGATGGCCATCACATTTTTCGAGACCCTGTGTTAGTGTGCCCTAGGACTGTGTAGTGCTGTACCCTATGCTAATACTCCACTAGTGTGTGGTAGCGTTTGAAACACTGATGCAGAGACCAGGTTGGTCAGGACAGGAGGGACAATAAAAGCGGGTGTCACGCCTAAATCCACATTTTCTGCAGACACAACATTTTCTTTGGGGTGTCCTTTGGGTAGGGGTACCAGGGAAGACATACGGAAAATGCCTTTTATGCAGCCGGCTCACTGCATTTGTTTTGGGAAGGTGGGCCATAACACCGTCTGGAAACAGAAGGGCTGTGATGATCTCTTCACTTCAAGCAGGCTCTCTCCTCCCATCTAAGTCGGGATTCTACAAGCCGTTGGGGAAAGCCCCGGGGATTAGATCGCACGGTGCCTCATGCGCCAATTCCATAATCAAAAAAGTGACTAAAAATTGGCACGCTTGTGTAATAATTGTCCATGTACAAGTGGTACCCCTTTCCGAATAAGGGTGTCATGAACAGGTGTGACCAGAACCGTGTGATCTGCGACAGAGGACACCCAAACGTATATAAGTGAAAATATAATAATTTAAGTAAGTAAGTGAGTAATATAGTACAACCAACTCCAATATGACACAGTGCAATAACCAACCACAGACAGAGACCCACAAATAACAACAGAGAGATAAGTACAATAAATGGGAAATACCAGGATCATAAACAATAGTCAGGCCAGGGTCATACACAGCAGATCAGCAGATGGACAGGGGATGTTCCAGAGACATAAACATAAGCCAGGCCAAGGTCATACACAGGGAGATCAGCAGATGGGGTTTAGAACACAGGACAGGGAGAGGAAGGATGGATCAGACTGCAGGCAGGGATGCAAGGTAACAGGTGGGGCAGGATAGGGATCTGGACAGGGAGACAGGATCAGGTTCAGGGCACAGGGCACAGGGCACAGGGCACAGGATCAGGATCAGGTCCAGGTTCAGGTTCAGGTTCAGGTTTAGGTTCAGGTTCAGGTCACAGGATCAGATCGCTAGCAGGTCAGGAGGCAATGAAGAAATCAAGGCAAACATGTGAGTGCTTGCCGGGTATTTATAGGCCTGTGATTGGCCTCAAGTGACACCTGATTGTAGGTGGTACTGTCTGCTCCACACTGCCAGGATCCATCCGCTGGTGGATGCCAGTACTGCGGCCCAAAGATGAAATAACATTAACAGGGAAAAGCTCTCCTGACAGTACCAAACTGCCAGGAGACACCTGCTGGTGGACCTCAGTACTGCGTGCCAAATAACAGATATTACCAGCGGATGGAACATTTCCTGACAAAGGGTGACACCAAGTCCCACACAATCTTACCAGTGCTCCCTATGTAGTCTGGGCAGTTTCGCGGCTCTACGTGACTATCTTTTCCTTCGTAAACCATAAAACTATATGCATAGCCTGTGGCCCTGTCACAGAGCTTATACATCTTGACCCCATATCTGGCATGATTGCAGGTTAGATACTGTTTGATAGACAAGCAGCCAGAACACTTAATCAGGGACTCATCAACGCAGACAACTTGATCGGGAGTAAACATGAACCGCAAGATCTGCTGGTATCGTGTCCTGGTCATGGAGGCAGAGAACACAGGCATATGGTGAATTGGGTCAGTGGACCAATATGACCGCAACTCACTCTTTTTAGTTATGCCCATGAGGAGGGATAGGCCTTAAATTCGGAGACCGTAATAGGTCTCCAGTCTCTGGCAAGGTCAACTGGGGATTAACGGCGATGAATTCACCAGCATACAAATTGCTTTGGTCAACAATAGATCTATAGAGCTCTTCCATGAAAAACAGTGAATAAAAATAAAGTGACGTAAAATCAACTGTTTGCACCTGAATTCCAGGTTGGCCAGTGAAGGGGGGAAGTACGGGTGCTGCAGAAGTGGTGGGCTCCCAATTAGTATTGGCAAATGCAGCAGGAAGGACACTATCAGCTCGACGGGCCTGTGTTTGTCTTCTTCTTGGTGGCAGTGGGACACTACTCATGCTAGCCACCTCACCAGCTTGAACTGTACTTATGGGACTCGCCACATCACCAAGTGTTACTGCAGTGCTGTATGTACGACCAGGATGCACTAGGCTGCTGGTGCTTGCTCTTACACTAGGCTGCTGGTGTTTACACTTACACATGCAGGGGAAGGATTTCATTCACCAGGACTGATCACCAGGTCAAGGCCAGATACCACTGGCGGAGGGGCTAAACACAGGTGCTAGCAGGTATCTGGGCTGATCCCGCTAACACTGCGTTTTTGGGAACCCTAGACTGCTGGGGATGCTAGTATAGTTCTGACCAGATCAGATATTGATCCGTTCAGACACTATACTACTAAGGGAGGTGTATGGTGCATGCGTGGGTGTTAGCGCTACTGGCACTAATCTGATGCTGCCTGGGGTGACGCAGACCCTATCTGACACTAAAACCTAACTGATGTCACCCGCCGGGTGATCAGGGGGTTAAACCCTTATTTAGCTAATATACAGCGGGTGCCCTGACGCTATAAAAAAAAAAACTAGCTAACCAGCATCATCCGTGACACTAATACAGTGATCACTGGTGACAGGGGGTGATCAACACTGGGTGACACAGTGACAGGGGGTGAAGGGGTTAACTGGGGGGGACAATTGGGGGGTGATCAGGGGTGGCAAGTGTACCTACGTGAACTGGTGTCAGTGTAGTGTTGGTGCACTTACTGTGAGATGTTCTCTCTCCTCACTCTGGAACTGAAAAGAGTTCCACGAGGGGAGATGACATCACTTCCCCTGCTGTGTTTACACTTACACACGCAGGGGAAGGATTTAATTTGCCAGGACCGATCACCAGGTCCAGGCCAGATACCATTGGCCTGGGCCTGGGGATTGATCGGTTCTGGATCGAATCCGATTGCTGCGGCTGCCTGGGGGGTGCACGGGCACGCCCCCCCAGGCGGCCACGCATACAACGTATAGCTACGCTGCTTCATGCAGCCGGGCCAATCTGCTGCAGTATATATGCGGCGGGTGGTCTGGAACCGGTTAAGCAAGTATAAAGAAAGTAAGAAAAGTTTAGACAAGTAAATGTTGGTAATATTTCATAAGCTTGCAGCAAACAACACCACCCCTTATTTTTTAAAATTGTAAAGAGGTTGCAGATATACTTAAGAATATTCCAAATATAATATACAGTATAGGCTAAAGGGCACAGCAACATGTAAATAATGCTTGTCTACACTGGCAGCCTGCCTTGATAAATGTTCATTGTTTGTAGGTGAACAGTAGATATTTTGTCTGTTAGTAGGCTTGTGTTTGTACACAAGTTTTCTATTTTTTTTTTTCTTGTTGGGCAGACAACCTCCTCCGCTGTCTATTATTATTCTTACAGACAACTTGTTCCAATACGCCTTCAAGTTTCCAGCATAACTTAGACCAAAGCTATAACAGTTTCTTCTCATTTTACTTCAAACTTTAGTTTTTCTAAAAAAAAAATTACAAACATTTGGCACAGGATGTGTCCAGTTTATAGGCTGCTTCTAATTATTGCAATCTGGTATATAGCAGCAAATTGACAATATGTTTACTAGTGGGGCTTTCAACTCTCGGGAAAGATTTGTTGACTTGTCATGAAATAACAGAAAACTGGGTACAGTCACCTTAGTTCATTTAAGGAAATTATTTAGCACAATAAAGACAGGAGAGAGGGTTAGGGCACAAGATTCCCCAAAAAGAGCAGCAAAAATATATCAGGCCCTCTAGTAACAGTTAAAGCAAGACTTCAACCCTGCTTTGTTACCCTTCCCCTGCAACTCTCACATGCCACCATTTTTAAAGATCCAGCACATGCACACAGATGCTGCTACTTTCTGGTATCCGCAACATGGCAGAGCACCATGGTCCCTTTTTGCATACACAAGAACTCCCAGTGGGTGTGCAGATGTGCCACCGGGCTCTACCAGGTCTTGGATACCTGGCAGAGCTCAGTGCCATGTCTGGGCATGTGCACAATCTTGCAGTGCGCATATACCCTCAGTACAACTGTCTCCTGGTAATGTGTGACATCCCAGGTGTCAGAAGAGGGTACATACGTAATTCTTGCCTAGGCAGAAAGTAGGAAGCTCTGCTTTGAAGCACAAACACGGCACTATACTTTAACAATAATAATAAAATGTGTATTGGTTCTGAAATAGAGAGGGGGAAGGAACCAAATGAGAACAGGTTGATATATGTAGGTCCACTTTAATACTAGTTGTGGACCTTTATGCCAAAGCCATCAATCTGAAATTGTGGACAACTGTCAAGAACAAGCAATAGTACATTCTAGGATGAGCAGAGAGAACTTTTTGCAATGTTCCCTTGTAGCAGTTTGTATCCTGCTCTCCAAGACACCATTAAGCCCAGAAGCCTCTTCCAAAGATGCTCAGACAGGCATTTTCCTGCTCTATTCCTTCTGGATTTACACTTCAGCAAGTCAGCATAGATTCCTTAGGACCAGGGCCCAGCTCCTCTTTCAGTTAAATCCTCCCCAGGCAGCAGTCATGGGAGGCAAAGTCTTTCAGCACAACCCCCTCATCAGGCAAAGATCTTCTCTTCAGTTGGCAACAGAGAAATGTTATAGGATAATTTAGGCTTACTTTTATTGATTCTGTTACAAGCTAGTGTGTGCCTGAAGTGCTGGTTTACCATAGCATAGAAAAATGGCAAGATTATAGACCCCCCTCCCCTCCATGCTAAAACAATTTAGGAGAATGGTTATGCGTTGTTGAAGTTAAAGTGGAACGTCACTCTCCCTATCAGTATTGATTATTTGTAATCCTTGTGTGGCTAGCTTTAGTAATTAGATAGGAAAGTATATCATACTTACTTGTTTCAAACTTTATTTTTTTAAATTTCTTCTATTATACTACCTAGTATCTTGCCTAGGCAAATGATGTCATACGACCCAGGAGTCTTTAGGAGGGGAGGTTTTCTCAGCTAAGCACACCCTCCTGCATGCACGCTTGAGCTAAGGGCAGATGGATTCCAGGAAGTAAATACTACATATAAATCATCTGCCCTTACTCAAGATGGCCGTGTCCAGAAATGCTAGAAGGGTCTTTTTCAAAGTAATTTCTCAACAAAATAAATCATGGATGGTGGGGGAGTTTTCCTTGAATATTAACCACTTCAATACAGGGCATTTTCACCCCCTTCCTGCCCAGGCCAATTTTTAGTTTTTAGCGCTGTGGCAATTTGAATGACAATTGCGTGGTCATGCAACACTGTACCTAAATGAAATTTTTATCATTCTTTTCCCCCACAAATAGAGCATTCTTTTGGTGGTATTTGATCATCTCTGTGGTTTTTATTTTTTGCGCTATAAACAAAAGAAGAGCGACAAGTTTGAAAAAAAACACAATATTTTTTACTTTTTGCTATAATAAATATCCCAATTTTAAAAAAAAAAACAAATTTTTTCCTTAGTTTAGGCTGATACGTATTCTTCTACATATTTTTGGTAAAAAAAATTGCAATAAGCGTATATTGATTGGTTTGCGCAAAAGTTATAGTGTCTACAATATTGGGGATAGTTTTATGGCATTTTTATTATTAATTTTTTAGTAATGGCGGTGATCTGCAATTTTTATCGTGGCTGTGACATTACGACGGACATATCAGACACTTTTGACACCATTTTGGAACCACTGACAATTATACAGCGATCAGTGCTATAAAAATGCATTGATTACTGTATAAATGTCACTGGCAGGGAAGGGGTTAACACTAGGGGGCGATCAAGGGGTTAATGTGTTACCTAGGGAGTGATTCTAACTGTAGGGGGAGGAGACTTACAAGGGGAGGAGACCGATCGGTGTTCCTCTGTACACGGAACACACGATCTGTCTCCTCTCCCCTGACAGGACGGGCAATCGCGGGTGCCTGGCAGACATCGCGGCCGACAGGCACGCTCATCGGCTCCCATGTGATGTGCCCCCCCAGGCGGCCGGAAAACCTAGGACGTCATATGACACCCGCCCAGGATGGGAGATCCCTCCTGCGGATGTCATTTGACTATGGGCAGGACCTGAAGTGGTTAAAAATGAATTAAATAGTGTTTTTGGTTTGTGGTGCTCAGATGCAGTGAAGATCCTTTTTAGTGTCTACAGATCTCAGGCAGGAGCACATTTAATTTTTTTTTTTCCACTGCAGCAACCCGTTACTCCAAATCAAACTTTTGCTATTTTCCTCTCTGGCCTGGTTTTTACATAACTGAATTATTAAATGCTGAGCATGTAGTCTGTTATATTATGACCAAGGTATCTCCAGACAGGATACTGAACATATTCTTGGCAAATACAAACTTTATGTTCAAGATTTGTCAGAAATAACTAAGGATGAGCCGAACACCCCCCCCCCCCCCCCAGTTCGGTTTGCACCAGAACTTGCGAACAGGTAAAAAACTCGGACAAACACATGAACACCTTTAACCAGTTCAATACCGGGCATTTTCACCCCCTTCCTTCCCAGACCAATTTTTAGTTTTCAGCGCTGTCGCACTTTAAACGACAATTGCGCGGTTGTGCGACCTTGTACCCTAACAAAATTGACGTCCTTTTTTCCCCACAAATAGAGCTTTCTTTTGGTGGTATTTGATCACCTATGCGGTTTTTATTTTTTGCGCTATAAACAAAAGAAAAGCAACAATTTTGAAAAAAACACAATATTTTTTACTTTTTGCTATAATAAATATCCCAATTTAAAAAAAAAAAAAAAAAAAAAAAAAATGTTTTCCTCAGTTTCAGCCGATACGTATTCTTCTACATATTTTTGGTAAAAAAAATCGCAATAAGCGTATATTGATTGGTTTGCGCAAAAGTTATAGCATCTATAAAATACGGGATAGATTTATGGCATTTTTAAAAAAAAATTATTTATTTATTTTTTTTACTAGTAATAGCGGCGATCAGAGATTTTTTTTTCGTGACTGTGACATTATGGCGGACACATCGGACACTTTTGACACATTTTTGGGACCATTCACATTTATACAGCGATCAATGCTATAAAATTGCATTGATTACTGTGTAAATTATTATTATTATTATTATTATTATACAGGATTTATATAGCGCCGACAGTTTACGCAGCGCTTTACAACAACATTAGGGCAGACAGTACAAGTACAATACAATTCAATACAGGAGGAATCAGAGGGCCCTGCTCGTTAGAGCTTACAATCTAGGAGGGAGGGTCAAGTTATACAAAAGGGTAATAGCTGTGGGGGATGAGCTAATGGAGAAAATAATGCAGTTGTTAGATGGAGGCAGGATAGGCTTCTCTGAAGAGGAAAGTCTTCAGGGATCGCCTAAAAGTGGATAAATTTGGAGACAGTCTGACAGATTGGGGTAGGGAATTCCAGAGGATGGGCGAGGCTCGGGAGAAGTCCTGGAGGCGGATATGGGAGGAGGTGATGAGGGAGCTAGAGAGCAGGAGATCTTGGGAGGAACGGAGATGGCGTTTAGGTTGGTATTTTGAGACTAGGTTAGTGATGTAGCTGGGGGCACAGTTGTGGATGGCTTTGTAACTTATTGTTAGTATTTTGAATTTAATTCATTGGGCGAGTGGCAGCCAATGGAGGGATTGGCAGAGAGGGGTAGCAGACACTGATCGGTTTGTAAGGTGGATGAGTCTGGCAGCAGCATTCATGATGGACTGAAGGGGGGATAGTCTATTTAAAGGTAAGCCAATGAGGAGGGAGTTGCAGTAGTCGAGGCGAGAGATAACCAGGGAGTGAATCAGGAGCTTTGTAGTTTCACTGGTTAGAAAGGGACGTAGTTTAGAGATGTTGCGGAGGTTGAGGCGGCAAGCTTTGGAAAGTGATTGGATGTGGGGCTGAAAGGAGAGTTCAGAATCTAGGATAACACCTAGCACCCTGACATGTGGGGACGGGTGGATGGTTTTGCCATTGCTCTTCACAGAGAAGTCAGGGGAAGAGGCACGTGGGGGAGGAAATATTATAAGCTCGGTTTTGGACAAGTTGAGTTTGAGGAAGTGGTGTGACATCCATACAGATATGTCGGTTAGTAAGTTAGTGATGCGTGAGGAGACTGATGGAGTGAGTTGAGGGGTGGAGAGATAGATTTGTGTGTCATCAGCATAGAAATGATATTGAAAGCCATGAGAGGCTATCAGCTGACCCAGGGAAGAGGTGTAGATTGAAAATAAAAGAGGTCCAAGAACAGAACCTTGGGGGACCCCGACAGAGAAGGGAAGAGGAGTGGAGGAAGTAGAATTGTAAGTGACACTGAAGGTGCGTTGGGATAGGTAGGATGAGAGCCACTGAAGAGCACAGTCACGGAGACCGATGGAGTGAAGTTTTTTGAGGAGGAGGGGGTGGTCAACCGTGTCAAAGGCAGCTGAAAGATCCAGAAGTAGGAGTACAGAATAGTGTCCGTTGGTTTTTGCAGTTAGTAGGTCATTTGTGAGTTTTAAAAGAGCAGTTTCTGTGGAGTGTTGAGGGCGAAATCCAGATTGAAGGGGATCAAGAAGGTTGTTTTTAATGAGGTGGTCACTCAGTTGGTTGTAAACCAGGCGTTCAAGGAGTTTAGAGGAAAAGGGGAGCAAGGAGATAGGGCGTAGGTTGTTAAGATTGGTAGGGTCCAAGGATGGTTTTTTGAGTATGGGAGTGACCAGTGCATGTTTTAGAGCATCGGGGAAGACGCCAGAGGTGAGGGAGAGATTGAAGATGTGGGTTAGAGAGTGTAGGATGGGGTCAGAGGGTGACCGTAGCATTTGAGAGGGAACAGGGTCCAGGGGACAGGTAGTTAGGTGGGCGATAGAAAGGAGTTTAGCAACTTCGTCTGGAGTAGTAGATTTGAATAGAGGTAGTGTCAGTTGTATCTGTTGACATGGGGTCTTAGCTGGGGGAGATACCTGTAGAGTGGAGATTTCATCACGGATTGTATCAATCTTGTTTTTGAAGTGATTAGCGATTTCCTGGGCAGTGAGTAAATCAGTGGGGGGAGGCGGTGGAGGACAAAGTAGAGAGTTGACGAGTTTACGGGGATTGGATGAGAAGGTATTAATAAGAGTTGTAAAATAGGTTTGCTTGGCAGTGTGGAGGAAAGAATAGTATTTTTGGAGGGCAGATTTGTATTGGTTGAAGTCTTTGAGAGACTTAGTCTTGTGCCACAGACGCTCAAGAGCGCGACTACGTTTTTTGAGAATTTTAGTGTCATCTGTTTGCCAGGGTTGTAGGGGTCGAGGCCTGATTCTGCGTGTAGTAAGGGGAGCGAGCTTGTCCAGGGTGGAGGACAGAGATTTATTGTAGATGGATATGGCTTGGTTGGGGCAGGACAGGGGGGAGATTTTGTCATAGAGGTGGTCGGTAGCAGAGTAGAGGAGAGAGGAGTTGAAGTTGCGAAAGTTTCTACGGGTGACGGTTAGGCGATTGGAGGGAAAGGTGGTGGAAGACAGGGGGAGAGAGAAACTAATAAGGTGGTGGTCGGAGAGAGGAAAAGGATTGTTTGAGAAGTTGCATGGAGTGCATAGGTAAGAGAATACAAGGTCAAGGGTGTTGCCATCAGAGTGAGTAGAAGCCTGTACCCATTGCTTCAGGTCAAATGAAGAGGTTAGACTAAGAAGTTTAGAAGTAGCAGGAATGTTTGTATTAGCAGGGATGTTGAAATCACCGAGAAGGATTGTGGGAATTTCCGAAGAGAGAAAGTAGGGTAGCCAGGCAGAAAACTCATCAAGGAAAGTCGATAATGGTCCAGGGGGCCGGTAGATCACAGCAATTCTTAGGGAAGTGGGAGAGAATAGACGTATACAGTGGGCTTCGAATGATGAGAGTGAAAAAGAGGGAGGAGGGTGAATAAGCTGGAACGTGCTCTGGGGGGATAGGAGGAATCCCACTCCACCTCCCTTGCGTCCATTAGGCCTGGGGGAGTGAGTCCAGTGAAGGCCACCCTGGGAGAGGGAAGCAGGAGAAGGGGTGTCATATTCGTGGAGCCAGGTTTCTGTGAGAGCAAGTAGATTAAAGGAATTAGTGACAAAGAGGTCATGAACAGCAGTGAGTTTGTTGCAGACAGAGCGGGCGTTCCAGAGGGCGCAGGAGAGAGTGAGGCTGGTGTTGGCAAGAAGAGGAATGGAGACTAGATTGTGTAGATTGCGACTACTGCCAGAGGGTGTAGGGTGATGGTGATGGGTGTGTTGGGCACAGTTAAATAAAGTGGGCCCAGGGTTTGGGGAAATATCTCCAGCGATTAGGAGAAGCAGAAGAGTGAGGGAGGTAATATGAGAATATGATTTGTATGAGGGGACATGCTTCAGTATCCTGGGGGGTATGTTAGCAAGTGGGCTTAGAGTTAGAAAGAGGTGATGAGTGCAGTAATAGGGGGAGGGGAGAAGTGAGGGTGATATGTACAGGTTGTGGGGTGGAGCAGAGGGATGTAGAAAAGAGAGTTTGAGGAGAGAGGCAGCAATTGTGAAAAGGAGGAGAGGTAAAGAGTGCATGTTTCAGAGAGGAAGATGATAAAATTAGGAAATGGGGTCACCTGCAGTCTTTTATAGTTTGCTTTGTGCAAATCGCTGAAGTGCAAGAGCGGAAGTGCCACTTATTTTAAGAACACCACTTCTTTGGAAGAACCCCCTGTATGTGCAGCCCCCTGTATGTATGTAAATGTGACAGGCAGTGAAGGGGTTAACCACTAGGGGGCGGGGAGGGGTTAAATGTGTTTCCTAGGGAATGCTTCTAACTGTAGGGGGCGGGGACGCACAAGGGGAGGAGACCGATCAGTGTTCCGCTGTTCTGGGAACACAGATCGGTCTCCTCTGAACTGACAGGACGTGATTGCGGGTGCCCGGCGGACATCGCTGCCGCCGGGCACACGCACCGGGTTCTAGGCGGCCGGGAACCCGAGACCGTGATATGACGTCCACCCAGGATGAGAGATCCCATCTGTGGACGTCATTTGTCTATGGCCGGGTAGGGAAGCGGTTAAAGTCTATGGGACATAAACATGAAAAATCAAAAGTGCTCATTTTAAAGGCTTATATGCAAGTTATTGCCATAAAAAGTGTTTGGGGACCCGGGTCCTGACCCAGGGGACATGTATCAATGCAATTTTTTTTTTTTAAAACAGACGTTTTTTCAGGAGCAGTGATTTTTTTAATAAAGTTTAAAGTGAAACAATAAAAATGAAATATTCATTTAAATATCATGCCTGGGGGGTGTCTATAGTATGCCTGTAAAAAGGCACATTTTTCCCATGTTTAGAACAATACCACAGCAAAATTACATTTCTAAAGGAAAAATTATCATTTAAAACTGATCGCAGCTGTAATGAATTGTCGAGCCTCGGTAATATATCAAGGATTCCCCGTGGCGTCAGAGGGGGGCGGGGTCACTGTTTATGTCACGGGGTGGCCCCGCCCTCAGCTATATAACAGCTGTCATCGAGAAGAAGCATCACTCAGTGGGAGCCTCCCATGGAGGCGGAACTGTTGCGGCTTTTTTTTTTTTCCTGTCTGTCGCTGGACATTTTTATTTTTTTATTTTTTAATAAAGGACTTGTCCCAAGCTGTCTCTTGTCTTTTTTACCATTTTTGACACTTTTTGTGAATTGGTAGGCGTACAATGTACCCCGTTACCAATTCACATGGGGGGGCTGGATCTGGGGGTCCCCTTGTTAAAGGGGGCTTCCAGATTCTGATAAGCCCCCCACCCACAGACCGACACAACCACCGTGCAAGGGTTGTGGGGATGAGGCCCTTGTCAGACCCCAAAGCACCCTCCCCATGTTGAAGGCATGTGGCCTGGTATAGTTCAGGAGGGGGGGGCGGAGAACCTGAGTGCCATTGAACAACCTGTTGATGTGCTATGCCATAAGGTTCCAGGGTTGTGGATGGATAAATACTGATAACATGCCGTAATAAGACCACCTATAATTTGGGGTCTTATCGCTTGGTAAGAGGCTGAAATTGATGGTGGTGTTGAATTCACAAGGCTGCTTATTGTCATTCACAAGTGGAAACATATGGCAATATTTGCAATGGTGTTGGAACCCTCCTACACATAATTACTTGTTTTACTTGGACATTTGCATATACTGTAGGTAGTGGACATCCATCAGGATTAATGTTTATTGATGTATTAATTGATATTTTTAATTTTTTGTGTCACTTTGGAATAGTGGTGTCACCATCTGAATGTTCATTTTTTTTCCCAATTTTGTTTGGATTTATGATGCTGGTACACATATCACATTTTTTTTGACAATATTATCATCCTTTGTATTGGGATACATATAACCAAAACAATTCTAACTTAATAACACAGCGCAACATTTGTATTCTTTTATTTTGGTTTGACTCTGGTATTATGTGTTGTTTGTGAGTGCAGCTGTTGGGGTTTTGATATTGATTTTTGTTTGATGTTGAGCACCAAGCGCTGTTTTTCTACCATTTGTTTACATGTCTCCCATGGCAGTGTCCAGCTTTCAATGCCTTTTTTGTAAACTATTAGTCTTATAAAAGGGTACAATGTAATAATGGGATTTGTCCTCATAGACTTCAATAGGATTTGTACCAATGTTTGGGTTTGCTACGTTTAAAAAGATTTGCTGAACCCTTGGTGAATTAAACCCTGGCAGATTCACCCATCCCTTATCAACAGCTACAAACATTAAGTTTGTACACACTAGGTTATAATTCCACATTGTATTGCAGGTCAGAATCCATGTAGTGGTTCGTGTAGTGGTTCCTAAGAATAACACTGTAGTGGCATTACAGCAAAATGGCAGTGATTCCACTACCTCTTGGGCCATCACAGCTCAGAGAATAAAGCTCTAGAAATGTTCGTTCTTAGCACTGACAGCGCGGTAGTTGGTATTTTTACTGATGAAACCTCTGTTAGAGAAATTAGATTCTTATTTTATAATCATTTAATGAATGCTTGCATGAGATTGCTTAGAAGTAGTAGAATTTCATATTAACCAATATATATTTTATGTTATTCCGTAAATATAAGAAAGTCTTAATTTTTAAATGTTGGCCTCTCTACTTCATGCTGATATTTTTACTGGGTGAAAGTTCATTAGAATAGATTCAAGTTACATGTTGTTTTTTAACCAATTATAATAAACTCGGTTTCTTTTTATATATTATTTTGTATTGGTGTATTTTTGGCACTGTAATAATCCCCATCTCCCTGTTTCCTATTATATTGTATTGCATTCGGGATGAGGTGCCTTATCTACTAAGGACATTCCAACCACTACTTTCATCTGTTGAGATAGGCGTCTATCAGGCTGACTGTTTGTCTATGCAGCCCTATTGCACGGGTGACAGGCAGTCAGAACCAATAGGCAAATATCTGTTCTTTTGTTGTACCTTGTCTTCTCATATGAGTCAAATAAAGAAAACTTCTTAACTTGATCCAGAATGTGGTCTCAGGTGAATTTTGCTCACAAATTGGTCCTTCGAGCCGGAACTCAATATCCTGTGAAGGGACCAGACCACCGGTGACCGTTACCGTACGAGGGAATCTCAGAACACACGAGATTCCTTATTCCAAAGTCCTCCATCTGAATTGACGTTAACAGAGGCCAGTCGACCGACTGGTCCCATTAGGTGATGGGTTCCCAAGAATTGGCAGAAAAGATCCATTCTGGTTCAAGGTAAGAACAATTCACAATTTGTTTCAATTTGGTTAGAAGATAAGAATACCAATGTTTTTTAGAACACAGGATTAGGAAAGAAATTCTGCGTCGATCTGCGAGTTGACAAAAATATTGTGTATAAAGGTACAAGAATACCAATTTTTTTGGAAGAGCACAAGATTAGGAAATAAATTCTGTGTCGATCTGCAAGTTGACGAAAACATTGTGTATAAGTGTGAGAAGACATTAAATTACTCCGTACGTACGTTAAAATGGCCAGAAATCTGTGAAACAAAGGGCTGACTGGGCAGCCATTAACCAATGCATACAAGAGGAAGATGAGTCAGCAGATAATTAGATCATAAGGATGAGGGAAGTGTTTAATAACCACTCTGGGATTGAAGTTCCGTCAAACTGAGTTAATGACACTCCATATGAACAGCAGCTAAAAAATGCCATGCCAAGGGATTCCTAGCCCTGGTTTCTAGTTTTGTCACTAAAAATATGATAAATCATAGAACCTGCAGGCTCCAGGATTTTATTAAGTATGCACGCCACGCTGAAGGACATTTCCAATCTAAAAAGAAAGCAAAAAAAGGAAAGGCGTTTGCTGTAGAAGATAGAACAAATGTGTATGTTGATGAAAGAAGGTACAGAAACCCCCAACGTAGACCTCGCATTAAGGATTATGAGGGTAGGAAAGAAAGGGGTGAATGTTTTTTGTGTGGCAAGAAAGGCCACTTGGGCAGGGATTGCAAGTTTAAAAAGGATGAGGAGGCATGACTAGAGGGAGAAGAAATGTATGAAACAGAATGTATGTACGATGAAACGAATTCAGAAGGGTCTGAAGTATTGGACATATGTAATGTGGAAATGTATTTACAGAGTGAGATTAAACCTGAAATAACACTTGTTGTAAAAGGGAAAGAAGTCACCTTTCTGTGTGACACAGGGGCGTGCAGGACCCTGATTCATCCTCTTGATATACCTGGAGAAGTTAAGAAAACAGGTACAATTTTTGTAAAATCAGCAAATGGGTTAATGTGTGAGGAGGATGTTTCAGAAAATCTTCCTATAGAGGACCCACTAATGGGCAAAAAAGCTGAATGCAAAAATGTGATATCTAAACGATGTCCTGCTGGACAGGGATTTGTTGCATGCACTTGATATCTTGGTTATACCAGCTAAGAGGGGCTTGAGAGCCCACCGTACTTGCAAAACACATGTAGTGAAGGCTAACAACGAGCCTTATCATTGGTATAGCCTGGTTTTATGTACTGCAGGTCCTGGGTGCATGCAACAATCCCTCATGAACAAGGTGGAAGAAAAAGTTAAAGTGAGGAACTACAAGGTCCAGCATCATTCTCACTGTACAATGTATTTTAAAACATTTTTCAGGACCTAATATAAATTATGAAAAGAAACTAAGTTTAAAGGGGTCAGAATCACCTTGAAAACTCTGTATCAGGATTGGGAGGGAGACAGCATGGCCACCTGCCTCCTCCCCGATGAGGTATTCAAGCTACTCAGAGAGAGTCACCTCAGCTAGATAGCTCAATGAATAGGCTGAGGAGTTAGAAGTTATTTAAACTACAGAAAAAAGAAAGTTGTTTGTTTTAGGAAATTTACGACATTGTTTGTATATATCACAATGCTTCTGGAAGGAAAATGTATGTAGATAATCATAGGATCTTAAACTGAAAAGAGGGTTTGATTTGTTTTATAGTCATTAGCCCCCTTTTCTTGCTGAAATACTGCAATAGGCAGATGGATCAGTGTGACATAAATAATACTGAAGTTTATAGTCATAAAAATATTAGACGTTTTGATGGTACAGATGATTGTAATGATCTCTCCTCTGATTGGATGCTTGATATAATTTGTGTATATATCTCATTGTTGTAGCTGCTCTCTGAGCACTATCTGTTGTGGAACCACAAGTCCCAGCATAGCTTGAATCTGTAGATACATTTTACAGTTGTAGGTTTTACATGTTAGACAATATAATGTATTTCTTTCAGTATGAGTGTAGGAGGGAAGAAGTTATAGCCACCATTTTAGAAATAGCTGTCTGCACATATGTGCAAAAAAAAACATTAAATCACTTTTGTGACAGTTCATTTCAGTACTCTGTACTGAGATGAAAGGGGCACGTTTAGGGAATTATGTCTGGTGATTTTAGACAGAAACTTGATGAGCTGAGCAGAAAATCTCAGAATACTTTCTTATTCTTAAACATTTGTTGAAATTTTTTTTATTTCTAAAAAGAGTTATACCTCATGTGTCAATTACTTGAAGCACTACAGTAGAATGGTATGAGTTGGGAAGGTTGTTAAATGATTGGGTCACACAAAGTATGAAAGGGGTGCACCTTTCAGGAGGACATTGTGATGAGGAATGACTAGTCCTCTTGACCCGGGAGGAAGAAGATGCACTAAAAGACATCCCTGACCACCTTTGGTCAAGAGGAAAAGGTGATGTAGGACTAATTAAAGCAGCAAGTGAAGTGAATATCACCCCCAAAAGTACTGTGAGACTGCATCAAGAAACGGTGCCCTTTGAGAAAGGATGCAGAGGTTGGAATGGATCCTGTGGTCAGGAAAAAGCAGGGTAGGGGTATGGTCATAGAGTGTCTGAATTCACCCTGTGTTACACCATTGTTTCCTGTTAGGAAGCCACGAGGAGGCTGGAGACTTGTTTAGGACTTGCAAGCAATAAATAAAGATGTGGCAGTAGTGCCTGACCCCCCATGTCCTCCTGAACGACCTCCAGCCTGAGAACAAGGTATTTTCTGTTATTGATATAAGTACATTCCTATCTTGCGAAACCAGCAGAAATGCAGAGCGTGATAGATGAAACATGGTTAATAGAAATGCAAAGATCAGCACCCCAGGCTGAGAAACACAAATGGTTGTCAAAAGGGGCAGTACAGATAGAAATTATTTATATAAGCAAATAGGTAGACCTATATTGCCTACCACATTGCTTAGATATGTAGTTTTATTGAGCCATGGGCAGGCACATGTCTCAAAAGGCGGGATGGTAGGGATAATAATAAAGTGTTCACAACGTATAGATTTACAAATTAATAAAAAAAAAATTTGTCTGATCTGTGTGACCTGTAACAAATGTCATGTGCAAGGGGCACTGAGAGGCCAATTTACTGAGCCTCCCTACCTCTTTCACACAATATGTATGGATTTCATTGAACTAAACAAGTGTGAAAATAAGAAGTATTGCCTGGTAATTGTCGATTTACCACCCACAGTCTGCAGGTACTGTGGAAAGGCATTATGGTACTATAAAAAGTAAACTGAGGAAGCTAATGGAGGAAACTGGAAAAACTGGGTTCAGTGTCTGCCAATAGCTTTGCTGAGCATGAGAATAACCCCCACAGCAAAAGGGTTGACACCTTATGAGATACTATATGGGAGACCATACTATATTCCACAGCTTAAGCTATTTGCTAGGGAAGATGAGGAAATGGATTGTGAATTTGCAAACTATATGAGAAAACTATTAATGTTTAAGGAGGTTTTGTCTCCAAAATCTCTAACAGGTCAAGATACACCAACAAAACAGGACACGCTAGTCCAACCAAGGGATTGGGTTTGGATCAAAATAATCAAGAGAAAGCAATGGTCAGATCCAAGGTGGGAAGGACCATACCAGGTACTATTGTCTACACCCACAGCAGTTAAAATAGCAGAAAGAGTACCCTGGATACACCTCTCACATTGCAAAAAGGTAAAAAGTCTAGGGCCAGACCAGGGAATGCCCACAGAGTCTTGAGTGCAAAGTCCGACTACAAAGGGGAGTGACTCCAATAGGGACCACTCGTCTCAAACCCGGTGAAGAATAAATGGCACAATACAAACTCATAGGGGCAGTAAAACAGTTCAGGGAAAGACAACTGTTAGAACCAGGGTACTTTACCAAAACATGGACAGGCAGATTTCAAATAGGGATAATGACAGTGGGAAGCATTGTAGCATTGGTACTAATGCTCTTGGATCTAAACTCTAAGGCCCGAAAACAGGACAAACCAGTACATAAGAGAGAACACATACCCCTGGGAAAAGATGCAGTGGGGGCCATACAGATTTAAGTACTCAGGAAAGGACAAGTTGTGCCCTCAGTCACCAGCATGCCACTAATAAAGCCACGTCCAGACCTGTTAAAAGCTGACTTCACCTATAAAAAGCAGTTAAGTATAGAAACGGGGTTTGGAGATGAGTGGATAGAATGGGTAAGATGGACAACCAAGACCAAGGGGCTGGGGAATTGTATTTCATGTGCCAAATCACGACCCCAGCTAGCGACTGTTCCTTTGCTAACTGACGAAACAAACCTGACATGTATAGTAATAATGTTCAAGGAAAATGTCACAAATACTGAATGTACAAAAGAGCAGAAATTATATTCAACCACCACAATTCGAAGTATAACCCCCTCTGTTAGAGCGGTCCCAGGTAATTTCACCTGCTTTGTCAGCACTGAGGATAGTGGACAGCAGGTAGGAGACTTACCCCCGACATACTGCATACAAAATATATCAACTAGTTACCCACCATAGCAGCAGGATAGGTTTCAAAACCAAAAGAAACAATTAGCTGATGTGTGGTGGATGTGCGGGGATATGAAAACTTAGGACCAAACTCCCTCCTAAATGGAAAGACATGTTACATGAACCAACCCCTACTGTGTGGAACTCATTTTTTAACATATCTGATGCAAAAGAATAAATTGGTTGGTAAGCTAGTACAGTCCTCTTTGTATTGGGAGAGCAGCCCTTTCACTGGAGTATCCTAAATAAACATACTATCATACCCAGTGAGACCAAATTTGTCCTGCTGCAATCTGCTGCTCTGCTGCCACAGATCAGATACCACACTACCATCTTCCCTTCCTACATCAATGGGAGCCATTTGTCTCTTCCAGGTTCATGCAGCCAGCTCCGATGCCACACCACTGAGTTTACCCTCGGACTGCTGTGTGTCCTCGCACCTTTAGTTTCCTGGAATATTTGATAGGGATAACCCAGGAGCTTGCACGAGCAAGGAAAAAACTATGTTTTGTCTACATTGTGGAGGAGGGAGGAATACAATGGAGAATATCCATTTTTCAGTTTGAAGGTCCACTTTAAGGAGGGGGATCAATGAGGAGGATAAGACAATGATGAAAGAAAAGGAGAATAACCAAGGGCGAGAGAAGAAAAGGTGGAAATTGGTGTGATTACAGAGGGGGGGGCATGGTCATTGATGAAAGTGAAAGAAAATAAAGAGAAAGAACATAGAGTAGGCATGGATGGAAGAGGAGATTGATCAGATAGACAGTGGGCAAAAATAAAAGAAGAGAAGACTAACCTGAGATATGAGGGTGCATAGATGGAAGTGGAGGAAAATTATTAGACGGAGAGTAGGCACGGATGGATGAAGAGGAAAGGTAGCAGAGAGGAGAGCAAACATGGAGGGAAGGCAAGGATAACGATTATAAAGGTGAATAAAGTGTGTATTGGGGAAAGAGGAGTTAAAAGATCACATAGAGTAGGAAAGCAGGTGTAGCACCCCCCTGACTCCTGGAGGCATGGTGGCATCTCCAGAGGCAAGAGGGTGGGCCAGAATTTCACCCAAGGACTGAATCCATCATGGCTAAAATGGGGGACCGAGAACGAACAATGGGCACCAGCCACTTCCTGTCTTTTAGAAGTTTATTGGACAATACACAAGGAGGTAAGGGTTAGGGGCCCCAGATACCCAAGGAGATTACTTACAGACTTCGCAGTGGCAGTACCTTTAAGCCAACCCAGCGACACTGTAGGTAGCATCCTGACTGGTACACAGATTTCTCTCTCTGTTTCCTAGGCTCTGTGCAACTTCCCCAAGAGAGTCTTGCAGGCCGTTCTGAGAAACCAGCTTTCACCTTGGCTTTCTCCAGCAAGGTCCTCCTCCTAGGACTCAATCTTGGAATACCCCCTTTGACTGGCAGGACAGTTCCAGGAGCACTTCAGGCCTAGCTCACATCCAGCACATGTTAGGCCCCACACAGGCTATTGGGCCTAATAGCATAGTTCAGTTCAGCAGCACCTCCCCAGGCCTGAGCCTGGGGGCCAAGAGAGATCACAAGGCCTGCCCCAAATATTTATATCCTCTCCCAACATGCACCAGTGGCCTGAAAATCCTACTGGGTTGGCAAAAGGAAATATAAATATTCATAACTCAGTCCTGTTATGAAATCTTATACTATTACCAGTGGTACCAGTGATACCTACTGGCAGTAGTAAGAAATGACAACCCTACTGAGCTTAGGGAAAGACCAAGTGAAAAACTATAAAATTCAGTCTGATTTTAGTCTACTACTACCATTTTGACTCATAGCCACCAATAGGAAATTAATCTTTCACTGATCGGATTCCAATAAGGTAAAATCTGTTTGGTTGCAATGTGTTACAGCACATTGCCTATCATCTGCTTTATTGAATAAGCCTAAAAAGTCACTTTGGTATAGTATGAATTTTGATCAGCTGTCTTGTCTTAAAATACTTACTGATAGGTAGTGTAAATAGAGGTTGGACAAGTCAGAATACCTCGCATTTACACATGATGTCATCTGTCTGGCATTGCCTGATACAAAGTCCTAATCGAGTTTAATAAATCCTCTATACTTTTCCAGTAGTGAACAGAATTAAGAGTAGGAAACTAACCCCTGAATGTTGGAGCTCTAATCTCATCCATGTGTGTGGGTTTCTTTTGAAAAATTATAAACAATCCTTGTACAAAAAAAAGTAACTGTTTTTTCAGTATTGTAGAAAATCTCAGACACTATTCAAACTTGTGGAGATGAAAATATTAAACCTCTCTCCATGGGGTCTCCACATATAAGAAAATCTGAGGTAAATAAATCATCAAGCACAGGAAATCAGGTTTTAATTAACGAGACGTCCAGACATCTTCCTTGAAAATAAAAAGTAGAATCCTCTTAACCTTTTTGATGTGTCTAACACAGTGGCAGATGACCTTAGTCACTCCAGATGTTGCTAAAATCAGTTTCCCAGAATCCACAGCTACTATTTTTTTTTATCTCCACAGTATCTGGAATATTTAATCTAATAGTCATAAAACACACACACCCACACACACACACACATACATACATACATCCAGTTATTTGAAAAATTAAGTACATCCCTTGGAAATTGTTGACTTTTTAAACATAGTTGAACAGGAAAACACTAGATCTTCATTGAAACAGAGCCCATGGAGAAGGGTTATATGCTTGAAAAAATTACACATGACATCAACATGGTAAATAATTCTTATAATCTCAATGAATGAAAATGTGGATTTGTCATATGGAAAACCTAAGTACATTCACCACCGTTTTAAACCCATGAATATTAGAGTTAGATGTTTCAGATTAGGCACCAATAATTAGAACCTCTTTAGGAAGTATGCAGGTGGAAACTGCCGTATTTAAACCACAGGCATCTTGAGTCTGGTGTTCTGTTGGCCAATGTGACATCCTACCAACGTCAAAAGAACTCCTATGGCCTTGGAAAGAAGATTTTGGATGCCTATGAGTCTGACGAGGGATTTAAAAAAGATACCAAATAAAAAAAAAATGGCCATCTTTTTAACCACTTACCTACCCGCCCATTGTCATATGACATCCGCAGGAACACTCTGTCCCTCCGGGCGGGCGTCATGTGACGTCCTTGGCTTCCCGGAAAAATAGGGGGCACGCGCCCGTCGCATTACTCGGGAGCCGACGCTCCGCGATTTCCGCTGGGCACCCGCGATTGCTGGTGGCAGAACAGGAATGTGGATCTGTGTGTGTAAACACACAGATCCACGTCTTGTCATTGGAGAGGAGACAGATCGTGTGTTCCTAGTATATAGGAACACTGGTCGGTCTCATCCCCTCCCCCCACAGTTAGAATCACTCCCTAGGTAACACAGTTAACCCCTTGATCGCCCCCTAGTGTTAACTCCTTCCCTGCCAGTGACATTTATACAGTAATCAGTGCATATTTATAGTACTGATCGCTGTATAAGTGTCACTGGTCCCAAAATAGTGTCCAATCTGTCTACCGCAATGTCGCAGTCATGATAAAAATTGCATATCGCTGCCATTACTAGTAAAAAATTAATAATAAAAATGCCATAAATCTATCCTCTATTTTGTAGGCGCTAGAACTTTTGCACAAACCAATCAATATACGCTGTTTTTTTTTAAAAATTGGGATTTTTCTTATAGCTAAAAGTAAAAAATATTGTATTTTTTTAAAATTGTCGCTTTTTTTGTTTATAGCACAAAAAATAAAAACCGCGGAGGTGATCAAATACCACCCAAAGAAAGCTCTAGATGTGGGGGAAAAAATATTCATTTGGGTACAGTGTTGCATGACCGCGCAATTGTCATTCAAAATGTTACAGCGTTAAAAGCTGAAAATTGACCTGGGCAGAAAGGGGGTGAAAATGCCCTGTATGGAAGTGGTAAAATACCTTGCCAGATACACCAAAAACTAATCTTGGTGTTTTCAAATGACTGATAATTTGTCTGGGATTGGCTAACCCAGCAAATTTAGCCCGAGAAATTACTATTTGTTGCTAAACAAAGTCTCCAAGAATTACAAGATTTCATTGTGGAATCTAAAAGTAACTCTTATAACAGTTGGTGTCAAATTGAATCTACAATCAGAAAAATATTGCACCAATTTATTCTGCATGCATTGGAGTTGTGTCACCAGAAAAAGCCTTTGTCATCCAAAAATAAAATTACAGCAAGACTACATTGAACATATATGCAAAGACCAGGCCTTCTGGAACAATGTGCTGTGGACAGATGAATCAAATAGTTGATTGGTCATAGTTATACTAGACATTTTTTGGGTAAACCGAATACAGCATTTCAGAAGAACCTCATACAAACTGACATGTTCAGAAAAGTGGTGAGATTTATGAATTCCACATCATATTAAAGTTCCAGGCAGCAGATTCTGGAAAAACCTTCTCTGCAATGCCTTCTTCATAGCCGTTGAACACTTCCCTATGCCACTGTTTCTGGTGCTGTGGGTGTTAGTGGCCACTGCTACTGAAAATTGTTCTGCTCTCTTGCCTCCTTCTGCCCTCTCCACCATTCATATTGATTGCTTACTGCTTACAATGCATCGCGTTGTTTAAATGGCCAGTAGAGATCCTGTCATCCAACTGCTACTCTGCCATTCACAGATTGTGGTGCATTGTGGTAGAGTAGAAATACAAGCACTATGAACTTGCAGGTAATAGGATAAACACCATCACATACGCTCACTGGCCACTTTAGTAGGTACACCTCTTCAATTGCTTGGTAAAACAAATTGCTAATCAGCCAATCACATGGATGAAAATTAATGCATTTAGGCATTTAGGTATCTAGACGGGGTAAAGACGACTTGCTGAAGTTCAAACCGAGCATCAAAATGGGGAAGAAAGGGGATTTAAGTGACTTTGAACGTGACATGGCTGTTGGTGCCAGACAGGCTGGACTGAGTATATCAAATATTTCAAAAACTGCTGATCTACTGGGATTTTCACACACAACCATCTCTAGGGTTTACAGAGAATGGTCTGAAAATTAGAAAATATCCAGTGAGCGGCAGTTGTGTGGACGAAAGTGCCATGTTGATGTCAGAGCTCAGTGGAGAATGGGCAGACTGGTTTGAGATGATAAAAAGGCAACAGTAACTCAAATAACCACTCGCTACAACCAAGGTGCAGAATACAATTTCTGAATGCACAACACATCGAAATTTGAAGCAGATCAGCTACAGCAGCAGAAGACCACACTGGGTGCCACTCCTGTCAGCTAAGAACAGGGAACTTAGGCTACAATTCGCACTGGGTCACTAAAATTGGACAATAAAAGTGTAGCACTAACCCCCGAAGCTTGATTTTTGATGATTTTTATCGGGCTGTTACCGTCACCTCTTTACCCGTAGTTTCACCAATACTAGAACTTAGAGTCCATGTTGAGCTTTGTATCCAACAACGTAGGCACCCATCACTTAGTTCTTGTGCAATGCTTTAATAGGGAATAACTTGAAGAAGTAGCAGCAAAGAGGTAGAAGAAGAGTTGCAGGAAAGTTCAAATACCTTTTCTTTAGGACACTGAGGGATTTGAAATCTTGGGGATGAATGTACCTTCAATCCAAGGTTTAATCTTTGCCCACCCGGATAGGTCTCTCTCACTGACCTAGCAGCCGGAGCGTAGCACGAAGAAAAAGTCTCTGCCACAGACTTGAAAAGAACAATTTTACTGTACGATCCTCTGCCACAGGACGTAGTAATAGTTTTAGATGAACTGCAACACAGAAGCAGAACCTTTAAGCCGACCCGGCAGTACTTGTGCGATAGCTTAGGTTAAGATGCGTCCTCTAATTGAGTCACCAGGCCCCTCTTGAGACACCAGCATTCTGCACGGTCCTCTCCAAAGACGGGTCCTCCCCTGGGTCTTCTCAATTGTCCGGATTCTTCCCGCAGGACAGACAGCACAGGACCATCCCCGCAGCAGTAGGCCTCAGTCAAGCTTCTGGGCCTACTTGCACGGCTGCAGAGTCACAGCCCTCCAGCCTGGAGGGCCATGAGGTAGAACTTCCTGTCACATACCTTTAGGCCAGGAGGGCCAGCAGGTGAAAAAGAAAGAAAAATGGCGTCTGACCCTTAAGTACTCTCTCCCAGAATGCATAGCAGTGGACCACCTTTGCCGAGTTACCTCTGAGAAAAAAGAGCACTCAATAAACTTCAGCTTGTTGCTTTTCAACACCGACCTATGGTGACAACGACACCTACAGGCAACAGTGTGGAACTGTACCCAACACAGCCAATGATGGAACAGAGGCTAATTTAGCCATAGATTAAATTTGAACTATGTACAGAACAAATGACCCACTAAATTTACATATAAGCAGTAGATTAGAAATCTATCAGTGCTACAGAAGATTGGAAAAACATTGCCTGGTCTGATGAGTCTCAATTTCAGCTGCGAAATTCAGATGGTAGGGTCAGAATTTGGCATAAACAACATGAAAGCATGGATGCACCTTTGAGATGTAGTGGAACAGGAGATGCGCATCATGGATGTGCAGCCGACAGATCTGCAGCTACATCATGATGCTATCATGTCAATATGGACCAAAATCTCTGAGGAATATTTCCAACACCTTTTTGAATCTATACCATGAAGATTTAAGGCAATTATGAAGGCAAAAGTCGGTCCAACCCAATACTAGCAAGGTGTACCTAATAAATTGGACCGTTGAGTGTATAACTAATGTTATTGAAAAAATATCAAGTTCAGATTTATATTAGGAAATGCATCTTTTAGATTAACTGCTTCAGCCCCGGAAGATTTTACCGTATATACTCGAGTATAGGTCGACCCGAATATAAGCCGAGGCACCTAATTTTACCACAAAAAACTGGGAAAACATATTGACTGGAGTATAAGCCGAGGGTGGGAAAATGCAGCAGCTACTGGGTAAACAATGCCCATCTGTAGCCTCACTGTGCCCATTTGCAGTCTAATTGTGCCCATCTGTAGTGTCACTGTGCCCATCTGTAGTGTCACTGTGCCCATCTGTAGTGTCACTGTGCCCATCTGTAGTGTCACCATGTCCATCTGTAGTGTCACTGCGCCAATCTGCAGCCGTACCTTCCATTACTAAAACAGCGTGTGTAACAGCGTGTCTCCCGCTGTGTATGCAGTCTGTTCCGCCATCCATTGAAAGAAAACCCCACCTCCTCCTCGTCCATGCTAGAGGAACACTGATACAATGCTGGGAAACTGTATCAGCGTTCCATCTATCAGAGACGAGGAGCAGGCGGGGCTTTCTTACAATGGACAGCGGAATAGACTGCATACACAGCGGGAGACACACGCTGTTACACACGCTGTTTTACTAATGGAAGTTACGGCTCACTCGAGTATAAGCCTGTGGGGGTTTTTTTCAGCCAAAAAAATGGCTTATACTCGAGTATATACGGTACTCCCTTCCTGACCAGAGCACTTTTTTGCGATTCGGCACTGTGTCAATTTAACTGACAATTGCGCGGTCATGCGACGTTGCACCCAAACACAGTTGACGTCCTTATTTCCCACACATAGAACTTTCTTTTGGCGTTATTTGATCACCTCTGTGGTTTTTATTTTTTGCGCTATAAACAAAAAAAGAGCGACAGTTTTGAAAAAAACGCAATATTTTTTACTCTTTGCTATAATAAATATCCCCCAAAAATATATAAAAAAACCTATTTTTTTCCTCAGTTTAGGCCGATTTGTATTCTTCTACATATTTTTGGTAAAAAAAAATCGCAATAAGCGTATATTGATTGTTTTGCGCAAAAGTTATAGCGTCTACAAAATAGGGGATAGTTTTATGACATTTTTTAATTTTTTTTTTTTTACTAGTAATGGCGGTGATCTGCCATTTTTATTGGGACTGAGACATTATGGTGAACACGTTGGACAATTTTGACACATTTTTGGGACCACTGGCATTTATACAGCGATCAGTGATTACTGTAAAAATTTCACTGGTAGGGAAGGGGTTAACACTAGGGGGCGATCAAGGGGTTAATTGTGTTCCCTAGTGTGTGTTCTAACTGAAGGGGGAGGGGACTGTGTCGGGGAGATGACAGATCGCTGTTCATACTCTGTCTGTCCTTTCTCCCTTCAGAGAACCGGAAAATGTGTGTTTACACATACAGATCCCGGTTCTCGGTGTGCCCCGAGCGATCGCAGGAGCCCCGCGGTGATCGAGACCACCGGGCTCTCGCATCGGCTCCGTGGGCAAGCAGTGACCAAAATTGTAATCGACGTAACATGCGATTCGTGCAGCCGAGCCATTTTGCCACAGTACAACTGCGGCAGCTGGTCGGCAAGTGGTTAATAGTGATCTGAAGCACACTAGAAAATTCACAAAGGATTGGGTAAAAAAAAAAAAAAGAAACGGAAAGGTATGGACTGACCTAGTCAAAGCCCAGATTTGAATTCCATTGAAATGTTTGGGGGGATATGAAAAGGGTAGTTTATAAAAGGAAACTCACAAACATTATGTAACTGAAGGAATTTTTGCATGGAAGAATGGTCAAAAATTTCACAAAATATCAAAAACTGGTGGTCAAGTTGTGCAAAAGGCTTACAAAAAACAATTTCTGCTATAGGAGACAGTACCAGCTTCTGAGGCCAAGGTTGTACTTTTGCCACAGAACACCATTGCATCTATTGGTAATGGCAATGGCAATGTTTAACCACTTGCTTACAGGGCCATAGCTGAATGACGGCTACAACGTGGTTAGCTAATTCTGGGAGTGAGTAAAATTACGTCTTCCCAGACTCGCGCTTCCTGCGCGCCCCCTGGGGCGCGCACAAGGTAGCGTTCCTGAATGGGGTAAAGGACCGATGACAGCAACCCTTTACCACGTGATCGCTCTGTCCAATGGCAACAAACTGGCTCATGTTCTGTTCAGCTCTCTCCTCTCTTCACATGCGATCGGCACAGTGTGTGAGGAGAGGAGGGAGCTGGTGCAGCAGCGCGAGTGGGCTGTCTCTGGAGTGCCCACAGTGCTGATCTGTGACAAATCATACCTCATCTGTGCCTCAAACATGCCTCATTCGTGCCTCAAACATGTCCATAAGTGCCTCAAACATGCACATCTGTCCTCAAACATGACCATCCATGCCTCAAACATGCCTCATCCATGCCTCATCCATGCCTCAAACATGACCATCCGTGCCTCAAACATGCCTCATCCGTGCCTCAAACATGCCTCATGCAGGCCTCAAACATGCCTCATGCAGGCCTCTAACATGCCTCATCCTTGCCTCATACATATCTCACCCGTGCCCCATCCATGCCGAATCTGTGTCTCATACATGCCCATCCATGCCTCATTCGTGCTTCATCCATGCCTCATTCATGCCCATCTGTGTTCATCCATGCCACATCTGTGCCACATCCTTGCTCATCCATGTCACATCCATGCCACATCAGTGCTCATCCTGACAGTGCTCCCTACATGTTGGGCCTCTGTATGTAAAAGTCTCACACATGTGGTATTGCCATACTCAGGAGGAGTAGCAGAATGTATTTTGGGGTATCAGTTTTGCTATGTACATGCTACATGTTAGAAATATCTTATAAATATCTTATAAATTGACCACTTTCCAAAAACGTGTGAAAAAAAAATGACATGTTCAAAAGACTCATTATGCCTTGTAGATTATGTGTATATGTTTGCTTTCCAAAATAGGGTCATTTTGTGGGTATTTCCCTTGTCCTGGTGCTCTAGGGCCTTCAAAATGTAATAGGTTGTCAGGAAATTGTATGTGTCATTTGTGTTTCTAGAACACCTGACGGTGCTCTCTACATGTTGGGCCTCTGTATGTGGCCTGACTGTGTAAAAGTCTCACACATGTGATATCGCCATACTCAGGAGGAATAGCAGTATGTTTTTTGGGGTGTAGTTGCAAGTATGCACATGCCATGTGAAAGAAAAAACCTGTTAATTAGGGATGAGCTTTATGTTCGACTCGAACATTGGCCGTTCAATAGTTCGTCAAAATACGAACATTATGGGGCGTTTGCACCAAATTCGAGCATCGTGCCACGCCCCAAAATGCACTGCGACATCGCAGTGCATTGCTGTCTGATGATTGGCCAAGCATGCACTATGACCCGCATGCTTTGGCCAATCACAGTGCTGTCAGCAAAGAGAGCCATAATTGGCCAAAGGCAGGGTGCCTTTGGCCAATTATGGCTCAGGGGGTTAAGTCCATGCCCCACACTATATAAGGCCGCCTGCACGTCGGCCCTGTGTAGTGAGTTGCTGGCGTCATTTCATTTAGATTGAGCAGGCAGGCGATTCAGTTAGCTGCAGTGTATTTAGTGTATATATATATATATATATATATATATATATATATATATATATATAATATACATCCAGGCTTGTGTATATATATATATATATATATATATATATATATATATATATACAGTCAGTCTCATATATATATATATATATATATATATATATATATATATATATATATATATATATATATATATATATATATATCCACTGTATCCAGTTTAGTTAGATCTCACTGCAGTCCATTCCTGGTGTACTGTTTCTAATATACTGCAGGCAGGCAGGTGATTCAGTTAGCTGCAGTCTATTTAATATATATATATAAATATATATATATATATATATATATATATATATATATATATTTATTTATATTGTATTTATTGGCGTATAACACTCACTTTTTCACCCTAAAAATTGGGTGCAAATAGCACGTGCGTGTTATACGCCAATACTTCAATTTTAGCTGCCTCGGAGGGGACAGGGAGGGGGGTGGGACGAGCTTGGTCAGAATACATACAGTGAGAATCTCCTGTTTACTTGGCGGCCTCTGTAAAAGGAAGTCCCCTCTCCTGGGCCGCCCCCCTCCCTGTCCCCTCTAGGCTGCAGATGGGCATCGATCAGGCTGCACTGATGGCAATGGTGAGGCTGCTGCACTGATGGCAATGGGGAGGCTGCTGCATTGATGGCAATGGTGAGGCTGCTGCATTGATGGCAATGGTGAGGCTGCTGCATTGATGGCAATGGTGAGGCTGCTGCATTGATGGCAATGGTGAGGCTGCTGCATTGATGTGGACTGATGAGGTTGCATTGATGGCACTTGTGAGGCTGCAGATGGGCATTGATGAGGCTGCATTGGTGGCAATAGTGAGGCTGCAGACGGCCATTGAACAGGCTGTATTGATGGCAATGGTGAGACTGCAGATGGACACTGACCTTTATTTTGCTTCAAAGTTCCTTATTTAAAATTTTTTTTCCCCTGAAACTTCCCTCTTAAAATTAATGTGCGTATTATACACCTGTGCGTGTTATGTGTTATACGCCGATAAATACGGTATATACAGTCAGTCTCGTATATATATATATATATATATATATATATATATATATATATATATATATATATATATATCCACTGTATCCAGTTTAGCTAGATCTCACTGCAGTCCATTCCTGGTGTACTGTTTCTAAAATACTCAGTTAGTTGCAGTGTATTTAATATATATATATTAAATACTAGTATTCTAATCTAGCCAAGCCTATATCTGACTGCAGGCCATTCCTGGTGTACGTTTTCAAATACACTTTCAGGCAGGCAGGCGATTCAGTGATCTGCAGTGTATAAAATGTATATACAGTCTCCTACATATATATCCACTGCATTCTAGTCTAGCCAAGCCTATATCTGACTGCAGGTCATTTCTGGTGTACGTTTTCAAATATACGTTCAGGCAGGTGATTCAGTGATCTGCAGTGCAATAAATATATATACAGTCTCCAACATATATATATCCACTGCATTCTAGTCTAGCCAAGCCTATATCTGACTGAAGGCCATTCCTGGTGTACTTTTTCTAGTAAACTTCAGGCGGTGTTTTGCTGATAAAATTTTACAGCATGTCTGGAAGGCCACCAAGGAGAGGTAGACGCTCACAGGCCACTTAAAGAGGGCAAGCAGGCTCTGTGTCTACAGCCAACAGTGCTGGTCGTGGGCACGGTGCATCCTCAGCACGTGGCGGTGGGGCACGCTTGTCCTTTTTTCAGCAGCCGTGTTGATTCATAACATGCAGAAGAGTTGCTAGAGTGGATAACTAAGCCGTCCTCATCCTCCTCATCCTCTGTCACCCAGGCTCAGAGTAGTTTGCCTGTCAATGCAGCTGCCAAAGTAGCCTGTTCCATCGGCTCAATGTCATCAGTCACTCCTTACCTAACCCCACCATCATGCACAGAGGAGTCCCCCGAACTGTTTGACCACAGTGTCGGGTACATGCTGCAGGAGGATGCGCAGCGTTTTGAAGGCTCCGATGATGGTACCCAGGTTGAGGAAGGCAGTAACGTGAGCCTAGAGAGAGGGGGTGCCCAAGAAGGACAAGAAACTGGCAGTCATGTTCCCCCAGCTGCAGCATACTGCCAGGTTTGCTCCAGTGACGAGGAGGGAGGGGATGATGAAGTCACTGACTCTACGTGGGTGCCTGATAGAAGAGAGGAGGAGGAGGCACATCTCCAACGAGGCAGGATGCCCTCCAGGGGCCAGCCTAAGGGCAGCCACCCGCCTGCATCACACCGTAGAGCTCCGCATGTGCAGGGCACTGCTGACTCCCCGCGTATTTTGAAAAGTTCTTTGGTGTGGGCCTTTTTTGATACATGTACAGCAGATCACACCGTGCTGTTTGCAACATATGTCTGAAGCGTATGAAGCATGGCCAAAACAGCAGCCGCTTGGGCACCACATGCAGTCCGTTGGCAACAGTACTTAAAAGACCCACACCAAAGAACAAGGCGGACCTCTTTTTGCTCCTCATCAGCTGGGATCTCCAACCCCACTATACCTTCAGTCCTCTCAGAAACCTGCACTGAGAGGAATGAATGTGTAGAATTAGGTGTGCCAAGTACTTGCGGGCAATCTGCTATCGATACACCAACATCCGATTGTAGCAGGCAAATTTCCCTACCCCAGTTGCTAAACCGTCGAAAGAAATTCAGTCCCAGCCATCCACATGCTCAGCGGCTGAATGCTAGCTTGGCTAAATTGCTAGCACTCCAACTGCTGCCTTTTCAGCTGGTAGACTCTGCCCCCTTTCGTAAATTTGTAGAATGTGCGGTACCTCAGTGGCAGGTTCCCAAATGCCATTTCTTTTCACGGAAGGCCATTCCGGCTCTCTACCGGCATGTGGAAGGTTATGTCTTGGCCTCATTGGACAGGGCGGTCAGTGGTAAGGTGCATATTACCGCTGACTCATGGTCCAGCAGGCATGGACAGGGACGTTACCTTTCTTTCACGGTGCACTGGGTAACTCTGCTGGCAGCTGGGAAGGGTGCAGGACAGGGTGCAGTATTGTTGGAGCTTGTTCCACCACCATGCCTCCAAAATGCTAGTAGTGGTGATTCCGCCACACTTCTCTCCTCCACCCTTCCTTTTCTTCTTCCTCTATGGCCTCTTCCTCTGCAGATTTGTCCTCAGAACCAGCGTTCAAGGGGCTACGCAAGCACTCAGGCAAAAAGATGCCACGCGGTGCTTGAGTTGGTCTGCTTAGGGGACAGGAGCCATACTGGGGCAGAGATTCTGTCAGCTCTGCAGGGGCAGACTCAGAGGTGGCTGACGCCACCCCAGCTTCAGCCAGGAATGTTGGTTTGCGACAATGGCACCAACCTCCTCTCCGCCCTTTGACAGGGACACTTGACCCATGTTTCTTGTTTGGCTCACGTCCTTAATTTGGTGGTGCAGCCGTTCTTGTGCAGGTACCCAGGCTTACAGGATCTTCTGAGCCAGACAAGGAAAGTCTGTGGGCATTTCCGTCATATAATGCCAGTGCTCGGCTGGCTGACCTTCAAAAGGAATGCAACCTGCTCAAGAACCGCCTTATTTGTGACATGCCCACCAAGTGGAGCTCAACGTTGGCAATGCTGCAGCAGCTGCACACCGAGTAGAGGGTCATCAATGAGTACCTGTGTGAGTATGGCACCAGGACAGGGTCAGGGGAGCTTGGCTTTTTTTGCCACGCCAGTGGCTACTGATCAAGGATGCATGCACTGTCCTGTCACCATTTGAGGAGGCCACGAGGATGGTGAGCAGTGACAGTGCATGCATCAGTGATACTGTCCCTCTTGTCTTCCTGTTGGAGCACACGCAGGCAGAACAGAGGGAGGAAGAGGAGGACCCCTTTATCCAGACAGTATTCCTGCGGGCCCACCGATCGCACAGGAAGAGGAGGAGGAGGATGAGGATTTTGTCAGCATGGAGGTGGAGCCTAGCACTCAGCAGCAGTCTTCAAGGGATCGTTTTCAGTCCCCAGAAACCCATGAACTTGTACGTGGCTGGGATGAGGTGGCTGTGGATCATGTCATCCTTAGTCACCCAGAGGACTCCGGATCGAATGCGTGGTATCAAGGAGAGGGATCATTACTGGCTGGCAACCCTTCTTGACACATGTTACAAGGGTAAGGTTGCATGACTTATCCAGCCTTCGCAAAGGGAGCAGAGGATGAAACATCTTTGGGAGGCCTTGCAGAAAGGTTTATGCAATGCGTTTCCAGAGACTGGGAGGTTACTAATTCCTGGTCCTCCTGGACAACGTGTTGCTGAGGCTTCAGTCAGTAGACATGTGCACACTGAAATATTTCGTTTCGGAATTTCATTTTCGTCCGAAAAATAAATGTATTTAGTTACTCCTGAAATTCGTTTTTATGTATTTCGTTTTTCGTTAAAAATTGCATTAGTCCAAAAATCCAAATTAATTAAGGTCGAATCTGTCATTGAAGGCTTATGGTGTCTGTCGAGTGTTCAAAGAAGAACAGCTAAACTGTACGTGTACATTTCCGGTCGAATTTTCCAACTACAAGCTAGATGTAGTAGAATTCTAATGTTGTATGACTAGTAATAATTATATTTATTAATTATTTTACTAGTCAACCAACATTAGAATTTTTCTATAGCCTATGGGCGGATGCATGTGACCAGAAATGTAAGATTGCAGCGTCGTACAGTTTAGCTGCTCCGTCGAATCTTCTTAGAACTTCCGACAGACACCATAAGCCCAAAGATTCGACGTTTGTATGTTTTTCGTTGCTTTGTCGAATCTTCGCCGTTTCCTGTTGAATGGTCTACTCTACCCCAACAGTCAGCCAACTTTCACATGCGTTTCTCACTCTCCAAGTGCAATGGCGGGCGCAGCATCCGACGTTGTGTCAGATATTGATATGGAATTATAATATAGAATCTATAATAATAAATCCCCCCCCCCCACAACACGGGCAGCCTCTGAGGCTATCACAACACTAGTAACACTAGTATCACTATCAAGTTCACAACACTAACACAATAGCAGCAGATTATTATGAAAAAGTTAAGATGAACTTTAGCTTGCTTCACTATTGTTCTGCTGCTGTGCTTATGCTTAATTTCTAAATAATTCAGGTTCTCTGACAAACGGACCAGCTAAGTTTGACTGTCTCCTGAAATGATTTAGTGTGTGTGTCTCTCTCTGATAGCAAATCGTAAGTGAAAGTAAGTTGACTGTACGTGTGTACTTAGTTCTAGCTATTTTACTGCCCCTCCTCTTTGGTTACAATCGGCCAATAACATTCATCATCATCATTATTTTTACTTTACTTCCCCCACCCAATTCCAGCAGCGATCTTTTCTCTCTATGTTGAATATTTTCTCTCTATGACGAATTTTTTCTCTCTATGTCAAATCTTTTCTCTCTATGTCGAATCTTTTCTCTCTATGTAGAATAATCTTGGACTAATAGAGTTAAGGTTAGGCACATTCAACCACAGGTTCGATAGACACAGATTGTTATTGTCTGCGTCATGTCGAATCTCCTATCTATATCAAACTGTTGTCGCAACGAAAATGAAAATAAAGCATTTGTTTATGTCGGATCTTTCGGTTTTCGTATTCTGCACTTTCGTTATCATTTGTTAAAACGATAATGAAAATACCTGAAATTCGGACGAAAATGCATTCGGACGAAAACTAATGCACATGTCTATCAGTCAGTCATAGAAGGAGCAGTGGAGAAGGTGGCTGTCTGACTAATGCGTTCAGACAATTCTTTAGTCCGCAGCCCCAAGGTCTGATCAGTTCCAGCAACCATCGCCAGCGTCTGATTCACATGGTGCAGGAATACCTAGGGGCAAGATTAGTCTTGGAGACCTTTCTAACCGAAAATCCACTGGGTTACTGGGTGTTGAAGATGGATCACTGGCCAGAGCTTGCACAATATGCAATTGAGCTACTGGCCTGTCCTGCATCCATCGTTCTTTCTGAGCGCACATTCAGTGCTGCTGGAGGCTTTGTAACCGATCACAGAGTGTGCCTGTTCACAGACTCGGTTGATCGGCTCACCTTCATGAAAATCAGTCTTGGATCACCAGCTACCAAGCACCTGATGCTGATGTAACTGATTCATTTTTCTATGAATGTGAGATCCCTTGAAGACTGCCTATGCTGAGTGACTATCCTGTTATGCTGAGTGACTATCCTATTCCTCCTCAATGTTCATGTTGATAGCTTCTAAGAACATTTTTGTTTCAGGGCACCACCACCAGTGCCAAAGGTCCAATTATTCTGCCCCTATGTAACAGGTCCGTATAATTATAAATGTTGCTGTAATATTTTGCAGCAGGGCTCATTCTTGCACTCAACTAGAGTATCTGTGAGGGGTTGCAGTGTTGTGGCACCACCACCAATGCATAGGGCCCAATTTTTCTGCCCCTGTTTAACAGGGACGTGTAATTACAATTTTTGATCAAATATTTAACAGCAGGGCTCGTTCCTGCGCTCAACTAGAGTATCTCTGAGGGGTTGCAGTGTTGTGGCACCACCACCAGTGCCTAAGGCCCAATTTTTCTGCCCCTGTTTAACAGGTGCATGTAATTACAATATTTGCTCTAATATTTCACAGCAGGGCCCATTCCTGCGCCCACCAAGAGTAACTGTGAGGGCTTACAGTGTTGTGGCACCACCTCCACACCACCGCCAAAGGCCCGATTTTTCTGCCCCTGTTCAACAGGGGCATGTAATTACAATTCTTGATAAAATATTTCACAGCAGGGTCTGTTCCAGCGCCCACCAAGAGTAACTGTGAGGGCTTACAGTGTTCTGGTACCACCAAGGCCCAATTTTCTACAGAGTATATAGGGCAGGCCGTATAGTATATACAGGCGGTCCCCTACTTTCAAACATCCAACTTACAAATGACTCCTACAGTACCTGACCACGAGATTGTGGTTCTCGGCGACAGGGTACTGTGCATGTCACGCTGGCTCGCTCATCCAGAAAGGAAAACGTTTGTTTTCCTTTCAAGATTAGTGACAGGCAGTGCTGACAGCTGTCTGGTATGAATCATGAGGGGAAACGCTGCGCCAAATTTTAAATAAAAAAAAGGCGTGGGTTCCCCCCCAGAGGCATACCAGACCCTTAGGTATAGTATGGATTTTAAGGGGAACCCCCTACACTGAAAAATCGGCGTGGGGGTCCCCCCAAAATCCATACCAGACCCTTATCCGAGCACACAGCCCGGCCGGTCAGGAAAGGGGGTGGGGACAAGCGAGCGCCCCCCCTCCTGAACCATATCAGGCCGCATGCTCTCAACATGGGGGGTGGGCGCTTTGGGGCAAGGGGGGCGCCCCACCCCAAAGCACCTTGTCCCCATGTTGATGAGGACAAGGGCCTCTTCCCGACACCCCTGGCCGTTGGTTATCGGAATCCGGGAGCCCCTTTAATAAGGGGGCCCCAGATCCCGGCCCCCCACCCTATGTGAATGAGTATGGGGTACATGGTACCCCTACCCATTCACCTAGGGAAAAAAGTGTCAATAAAAAACACACTACACAGGTTTTAAAAGTAATTTATTAGGCAGCTTCGGGGGTCTTCTTCCGACTTCAGGGTCTTCTTCCGACTTTGGGGGTCTTCTTCCAACTTCTCTGCCTCTTCTCCCGGTGTTCCGCCTCTTCTCCCGGTGTCCGGTTCTTCTGCCGGGCCCCTCCGCTATCTTCTGCCGCTCTTTTGCTAGCGGTGGCCCGGTCTTCTGCGCTGTCTTGTCCCCTCTTCACTTCTTCCGATGTTGACACGACGCTCTCTCCCGCTTGAATGCTGTGTGCGAGCTGCGCAACCATTTATATAGGTGGTGACCCCGCCCCCTTGTGACATCACAGCCCCAGCATGCACTGGGACTGTGGCGTCACAAGGGGGCGGGGTCACCGGGTGACATCACATGGTGACCACGCCCCATGCCTATATAAGCAATTGCACACCGCTCACACAGCATAACAGTGGGAGATAGCGTTGTGTCAACATCGGAAGAAGAAGAAGAGAAGAAGCAACAAGACATAAGACAGCGAAGACCGGGCCACCACTAGCAAAAGAGCCGCGAAAGAGCAGAAAATAGTGGAGGAGCCCAGCAGAAGAACCGGACACCGGGAAAAGAGGCGGAACACCGGAAGAAGAAGCCGAATATCGGGAGAAGAGGCCAGAGAGAGCAGAGAAGTCAGAAGAAGACCCCCGAAGTGGGAAGAAGACCCCAAATTCGGAAGAAGACCCCTGGAGCTGCCTAATAAATTACAGTACTTTTAAAACCTGTGTAGTGTGTTTTTTTATTGACACTTTTTTCCCTACGTGAATGGGTAGGGGTACCATGTACCCCATACTCATTCACATAGTGTGGGGGGCCAGGATCCGATAAGCCCTCCGCCCGTAGACCCCGACAACCAACGGCCAGGGTTGTCGGGAAGAGGCCCTTGTCCTCATCAACATGGGGACAAGGTGCTTTGGGGTGGGGTGCCCCCCTTGCCCCAAAGCGCCCACCCCCCATGTTGAGAGCATGTGGCCTGGTATGGTTCAGGAGAGGGGGCACTCGCTTGTCCCCACCCCCTTTCCTGACAGGCCGGGCTGCGTGCTTTTTACGGCATAGGGGGTTCCCCTTAAAATCCATACTAGACCTAAGGGCCTGGTATGCCCCCATGCCGGTTTCTTATTTAAAATTTGGCGCGGCGTTCCCCCTCATGATTCATACTAGACAGCTGTCAGCATTGCCTGTCGCTCATCGCGACAGGAAAAAAAAGTTTTCCTTTCCCGATGAGCGAGCCAGCTCGGCGCTGGCTCCCGTGATGGGGCTCGCAGGTGTTAGATCTCGCCGGTAACACAATATCTCGTTCACCTACTGTACTTACAAATGGAGGGAGACATCAGGAATTGAGAGGAAATCTACCCCTAGGAAGGGAAATTCTCTCCTGTAAGAGTTAATATGGGAAAAAGGTGTCTCCACTGATGCTTTATCAACAATCCTTGTTTCCCTAATAACCCCAAATTTTCAAAATCCAATTGTCATTGGGATAGAAAGTGAGGTGAAACCTTCTGAACAGGGGCATGGACAGCAAAACAAATGTTACAGGGGTGATAACCTTTCCCTATGTTATCCAAAAAGCTTAAAAATTGATTTTTTGGTTGGAGCTACACTTACAAAACGCACCTGTTCCAAATTACAAACAGATTCAACTTAAGAACAAACCTACAGTCCCTGTCTTGTTTGGACCGCCTGTATACTGCTGTTCAGAGTATATAGGGCCTGGGGGCCCCATGCTTTTACTTTTCTTAATTTGGGTGCGGGGTTCCCCTTACTATCCATACAAGACCCAAAGGGTCTGGTAATGGGCTGGGGGAGTACCCATGCCGTTTTTCACAATAATTTTCATCTATATTGCCTGGACCAGACATTACATTACGGCTGCAAGCAGTTTTGAATTACTTTTATTCCTTTAGAAATGTCATTTTGTGCAGGGACTGTTCTAAACACGGTTAACACCCGCCGCTTTACAGGCATACTATAGTCACCCCCCAGGTACGATATTTAAAGGAATATTTCACTTTTATTTTTTCACTTTAAGCATTATTAAAATCACTGCCCCGAAAAAACGTCCGTTTTTAAAACTTTTTTTGCATTGATACATGTCCCCTGGGGCAGGACCTGGGTCCCCAAACACTTTTTAGAAAAATAACGTGCATATTAGCTTTTATAATTCACACCTTTGGTTTTTCACGCTCGGGTCCCATAGACCTTAACGGTGTTTGAATGTTCGCACAAACAGTGAGTGTTGATTCACACTTTTCAGTTCATTTCTGAACGTCCATTCATCAACCGGCCATGTTGTGTAATTGGAGGAGAGAATGTGTGATTATTGGGCTAGGAGTTATTGCTTTGACCCAAGTCCAGTCCAGGAACAGAAGAAGGGGTTCTTGGACCAAAAATTGGTTTCTTAATCGTGACCAATTATGTCATATGCCATTGCTGTGGGAGCTCCAGGAGAATAATCCGGATGATTTTCGGAATTATCTCTGCATTACGGACCCCTGCTTTCACCAACTCTTGGCATTTCTGACCCCCTATATTAAGAAGCAGGACACATGTATGAGGCTTTCCATCACTCCAGAGCAAAGGCTCATAGCCACCTTGCGGTACTTGGTGACGGGGAGAAGTCTCCAGGACCTCAAGTTTATGACTGGGATCTCCCCCCAGGCTCTGGGAGTCATTATTCCAGAGACCTGCTCAGCCATCATTCAAGTCCTGCAGAAGGACTATATTAGGGTAAGTTTTTACCTTTAGGATCACATTCTATGTATTTTGCTAATGTATTTTATTAATTTGTTGATTACATAATTTTCAATAATGTAATATGCTGTGAATGTCATCTTTGTCCTCATGCATGCTATAAGCTTTTCCTGCTCCTTTTTTGGCCTACATGCATGTTTTCCTTCACTAACCTCCCCAGCATGCTATCCTGGGCCCATACAAAATCTTGGTAACTTAACAATGTTTTTTGTCAGCTACATTTTGGGGCTTACAGTAAACAACCCCTAAAATGTGCACAAATGTTATTGTTGTCCTCAAATTCAGGTAGAGTGCAGGAGGCCATTTTTTTGGGCCCAAACTCATTTGGAACTCCCCCCCCAAAAAAAATGCGAAGTCAACAGATCCAAATACTCTATCTGCTGACTTTGCAAAACCCATACACAATATCCCTCTTTTGTGTTCAAATTTGTGTATAAATTCACCAAACCATGTAGTGCAAGGGCCTGCCAGATTACCTACAAATTAAAACTTCTTAAGTTTTTGTCCCCTATTATATTGATTGGTTAAATAATAATGTCAAAATGTGTTGCAATTTGGACAGTGTGTATCTAGCTTTTTAGATTATGACACTTCTTACCTGTCCACTGGGCTGCCAATAGTGTAAGTAAGGAGGGGCTGGCCAAAGTATCACTGATTATGCAAACAGCTCTCATGGAGTTGGAGAGGGTTACCTGTTCAAAACATATAGCCATTACCCCCCCCCAAAAGTTGTCTAATGGGCCACCAGAGGGGGGGATCAGATAAGTTGAACTTTCGATTTTGTCTTTAAATACTCATTTAAGTGTATCCTTATGTTGGCTAAGCATGTTTGTGTCAAATCTGATTGCAATGTTATGTGCAGAAGTAGTGATTTCATTTTTTAATCCACAGTTTCCTTCCAACCCTGAGCAATGGCAAGACGTTGCAGTCCAGTTCCATCATCAGTGGGATTTTCCCAACTGTGGTGGTGCTATTGATGGCAAGCATGTCCAGATTGTACCACCAGCCCACTCTGGCTCATATTATTTTAACTATAAGGGCGTTTGCAGCATAGACATGCTAGCAGTAGTGTCTGCCAACTACGAGTTCTTGTATTTGGATGTTGGGAAGAACAGCCGCAACTCTGACGGAGGAGTGATTATGCAGGCAGAGTTCTACCAGCGGCTCCAGAATGGCACCTTAAACTTGCCACCTGCTGATGAGAATGTTGAGGGCCTCAATTTTGATTTTGTGGCAGATGAGGCCTTTGCTCTGGGGGAACATCTGATGAAGCCATTTCCTATGAGGAACCTCACCCCAGAGCAGAGAATCTTCAATTACAGGCTCTCTCGTGCCAGAAGGGTGGTCAAAAACGCCTTTGGCATCCTATCGAATCGTTTCAGACTGTTTTTGACTCCAATCAACCTGGCACTCTACAAGATAAACCATGTGGTCCTGTGCTGCTGTATTCTACATCATTTTTTAAGGAGGAATGCTACCAGCTACCTAGCCTCACTGCCAAGTGAGGTGGACCCTGCAGTGGCAGGCCCAGCTGAAGAGGCTGCAGCTCATCCGTCTGTGGGCATGCTGACGGCTATTGAAAATGCCCGTGCCGGATTGCCCTCCACATTGCCTGAGATTTACATCAGAAATACCTAGAATATTTTGTGGGTAGAGGGCCAGTGGCTTGGCAGCAAATTGTAGCTGATCATTTCTAATATTTTTTGGAGATCATAAACAACCTATTTCATTTAAACTACTGTTGTCTGTGTTTCTTATATGTCTAATATGTTCCCAAATGGGCTTTAGTTTGGCCACTTGTTACAATAGTGCAAATGTACCTTAATTGCTACATGAGGTGACAATATCTTCTTCAGCTAACTATTATGGTGTGCTGTGGGTCTACTACACACACACAATGTTTTGTTCTTAATGGATCTAATGCATGAAGTTCAAAAACATTATGCCTTTACAACTCCTTTAATTTTTTGGAGGCCTAAAAATTGCAGGAGTTGGCCACATTTAAGAGCACATTGTCACTGTAACTACAACAACTTACGAAATACACTGGTATTGAGCAATGAAATAATAAGCCACACATTGTTTAGTAAAAAACATTTTACTCAAAGCACATTCACATGTGCGTTTTAAGGTTTTAAAACAAACCAACATCTTGGTGTATAACATGTATGTTTTGCATTATTTCTCCATTTTTTGTGGCTAAACAGGCATGTTCTAAAACATTAGATACACATCCCAAACTCGGTAACTTACAAAGTTTGAGACTGTGTGGATGTTGCTTACCTCAGATGGGGTGATCCCACCCCTCTAAAAGCCAAAATTTGAAGCCACGTACACATAGAGGCCTACCAATTAAATGTCCCTTATGACCTCATGCCTAAAATGTGGGTAGTTACAAACATCTCTTTTTCTAAACCTCCAAAGCACAGAGTGTGTCAACATGTGCTATCTCCCATCATGGGGTATCAATGGACACGTTTTGGGGGTGCAACCCCTTCCTCTGAGCTACTTTAGCTATGAGGAAGGGGCTACACCCCCAAAATGCGTCTATTGATACCCTGTGACGGAAGATAGCACATGTTGACACACTGGGGGTTTTTTACTAAAGGCAACTCCACTTTGCACTACAAGTGCAAACTACAAGTGCAAAGTGCACTTGAAATTGCACTGAAAGTGCACTTGGAAGTGCAGTTGCTGTAGATCTGAGGGGGACATGCAAGGAAAATAAAAAACAGCATTTTAGCTTGCACATGATTGGATGATAAAATCAGAAGAGCTTCCCCTCATTTCAGATCTACCACTCAGATTTACAGTGACTGCACTTCCAAGTGCACTTTCAGTGCAATTTCAAGTGCACTTTGCACTTGTAGTTTGCACTTGTAGTGCAAAGTGGATTTGCCTTTCGTAAATAACCCCCACTGTGTTTTGGGGTTTTTGAAAAATAGATGTATGGAACTACACACATTTTAGGCATGGGATCATGGGGGAAATAAGAATGTTAAGGCCCAATTTGGGGACACCTTAAAATTTTTGGTTTTAGATTCTAAAAAACACATAAACATTACAATTCACATTAGTAAGGGCAGTGTTTCCCAACTCTCCTCCTCAAGATGCAAACCCAGGTCATATTTTACAGATTTCTTGAATTTGGCACTGGTGATGTTGTCATTTTTACTGTTAGTAATTTGCACAGTTGTTTATAGACTGAGGAAAATCTATAAAACAGGACCTGGTGGTGCACCTAGAGGAGTGGAGTGTAAAAACACTGAGTTCTGTCCCTAAACTTTCACATTTAAAAGTCATAAAAACATGGTAATTAGTAATGGCAAACAGGAGCCAACAAGTGGAACAATAAACTTCAGACCAGGCAAGAGGAAATTAAAATTTGGCAAGCATGTCCACAAAATCTCTTATTCTTCGCTATAAAGCAGTGGCAGCCTCCTTGATTTGCCCCAGTTCCTTCAAACAATGCAACATATCTGCACTCATTCGGCCAGTTGTGCATCTTGGAAGATCATGACCTAGTAAGAAGAGTAAAAAGAATTAAGGGAGCGATGGTCAAGTGGCTGAGGCCCTACATAGTGAGCTATGGTCAAGTTACTAGTCAAATTCAAGAAATACTTACCTACCCAGTCTATTGTGGCTTGCAACCTGCTTGCCATTCAGACACCTACACTACTAGGAATGTACACACTGCAACTACTCTGTAATCTTTGCCCTGGTGCCTGGGTCTACAAAACTCGGGTACCTAGCAACACATTCAGCTCCTTCCACCTCTTCCTTCTCCATGCTAATGTTAAGGCACTACATACTTTGCTAATGTGTGGAGTGGGTGTTTGGTTTGGACATCTAAACACTCAACATGTATTCACATTTGAAGCAAGATTCCAAGAATACTTACTTGTGCAAGCAAGAGGCTCCCGGGTACTTTCTTCCTCTTCTGGTTCGCTTTGGCCCTCACTGTGACTCGCATCACGAGATTTGACGTCCACAATGGCAATGTCTGCTGGGTCCAGGAGTCAGATCCCATGGCTCCAAAGAAACATCCTGGGTGAGCTGACCACACTCACTTTCCTCTAAAAAGAAACAATACACCATTCATTAAGCCACCTAAGTCACATCTGTTTCTAGCATCCATTTTGCTACATTAGTTGACCAACCTTGCACTTGGTCTGATGGCAATGTTTGCTCCTGACTAGTGGACTCTACCATGCTGCACTCTGGGTTTCTTTCTGTGAAAAATGCATAGAAAAGAGAAGGTGATGGCATTTTCCAGAGGACAAACACTTGGTAAGTGCCAACATTAAAAAAGTCCTGCAGTTGCCACCCACCCCTTTTGTCTCCTATGGGATATGGGATATATGATGACCATCCTAGCAGACGTGACTCTGTGTGACTGGGAGCCCCGGGGCCTCTCCTCTACCCATGTCTACACTGGCAAGGCTGCATTAATGGACACTGATGAGGCAGGCAGCAACAGTGTTCTTTACCCCTTAAGTTCTGCCCTAAGCTCATGGCCTTTGGCCCACCTAGAAACACCCCTGTCGGTGGCTAAATGAGTGTGTTTAACATAGGCACTTACATTTTTGGGGGGAAGATGGCCTTGTTGCCCCCCCTGTTGGGGCCCGAGCAAGGGTAGCCTCCTTACATCCTTTGTGGTGGCTTGACTGGAGCCTCCTTTTTTTGTGCTTCCCTGTTGAAAGAAGAAAAAACATTAAGTCTCAAAAAAAAAAGGCAATGGCTAAAAACATGACCAAATGAGAATGTTCACATATGCTTTATATTTACATTCATCTTTGGAATCCCAAGTCATACAAAGATATTAGAAAAGCTTATACAGAATTCTCTAGACCTAATTGGAGAAAGAACATATACAGACAGCTAATTTACACATATACATATAGTTTAGATCCAAATATTGTGAATATAAATTAAACTCTGCGCCAACCTTAAATAATTGAAAAAATATAAAAAACTGCTGCTCCCCTAAGAGAAGTGAATACTCCTAGTAATATGTGAAAAAGTGAGGATAGGGGGCGCTGTGATCATTGACTGGTATGTGATCTAAACCAAACAATGCGGCATCCTAAAAATACAATCTTAGTGAGAAAAATATAATCAGAGTGTAAAAAAAAACAAAAAACCAAGTGGTGATTAAATAGCACCAAAAGAAAGCACTATTTGTGTGAAAAAAGGACAAAAATGTCATATGGGTACAGTGTTTCATGTCTGAGTAATTGTCATTAAAAATGTGAGCGCACTGAAAGCTGAAAATTGGTTTGGAAGGGGGTATAAGTGCCTAGTGGGCAAGTGGTTAAATGAAGAACTAATGTTTGCCTGTTGAAATATGTTGAAAATATGAAACTTACTTTTTCACATGACTGTATATACACATCTACATATATGGTTAAACATCCTACAAACAGATATTTGCTTTGCATTCTCCTAATTCATTACTGCTGAATCTTGAAAACTCTTCAAAAGAAAAGTTTGATGCTGATTTGTACAATATTCACCGAATTTTAAGTGGTTCTAAAGTCTAAACGTTTTCTACCTTAATACATTCTATGCATTAGGGTAATAAATGCCCCACTGCTTATTTCTGCCCCCCATCTATAAACACTTACGTACCTGACTGAGCAATCGGTCCAGTGATGTCCTCGGCTGCAGCAGCTCTCTTCTCTCTTCTTTGTCTCGTAGGAGACGCAGGCAGCAGAGGGATTATTTAAAAAAATAGCTTTACAATCACTTTGAAATGCAAATGTTGCATTGGTTACAAAGATTTATATGTTCACTTTCGCTATCCTGAACAGGCGAATCTAGTGATTTTCTAGTGGTGACCAGCAGTGCAATGTCATACATTTGAGCTGTTTAAGCCAATTCCTTTTAATTTCACTATAGAGATAATTGTTCTCACAACTTATGTTCCTTTTGTTGATGAGTGTAAGGTGCAGAAAAAATACAGTATAATAACCAGACATTATTTATCTGTCACTGAACTAACTTCAGTAAATTGAACCTGGATTGGTTCAATTTACTGATGTATTAGTGTACATCGTTACTACTCTGTGCACTTTCCTACTGAATTGAATAAAGCTGATCAATAGCATGAAGTGTGGATACTTTGTCCATAAGCCAGTAAATGCATGCATGCTCAGGCAGAGATCAGGGCATAATCCAAAAGAGTACATTATGTTAAAGATCAATATAGGGAGTCATTTAAAACTGTTTAATAGAATCCTTGAGTGATAACTAAGCAGAGAAGGAACTCTACAACATGGTAAGAGTAACATGATAAATACACGGAAATAACTGATTCCACTGACCTATCCAAGATATTGTCATAATCTAAAGACTGTCAACCCCTGTTTGTAACAGACTGTATTATTTAAACTAAAAAATTGCCTGCTTCTATTAACGTTTGCTTCACATATCTTAGAGAAAACGTCGCCCACAGTGCAATTAGTAAATGCTATTGGTTTACTATGAGAGACCATGACATTTTACATCAAGGGCTGAAAATACAGTTTAATATTCACAATACTGCCTCTGATGTGGAAGAGTTTGAACTCTCCTTTGAATTCAAGGGTCCCCAGACGCCACACACATTGTTAGCTGAAAAGCCTAGGGATTCACATCTGGGTGAGACGGAAGGAAAACAAGAAAGGAAAAAAAAGGTTTACTTGAACTTGTGGGAATAAGACAATTTGTATGAAAGTCCCACTTGCTTAAAGCGATGTTGAGAGGGTCTGCTGCTGAGGAAGCCAGTCAATACAAAAGAAAGACATAGAAGGAAAGCTATATGCTCAGCACAATGAATACATAATAGCCTCCAAATGAGACCCATGTGGAGAAAGCTAATGGAAAAAGAGGCAGTGTACTGAAGACTTAATAAGAACAAGATTTCATGGCGTTTACATTGACTCTAGGTTCTCTTTCATCCAGACTGTACATCAGACCGCATTTCATTCTCATTTCAGTAGCAGTAACCGAAGTGCATACATTGCAGTTATTTTATTTTTTTAGTAAAGCATATTGCTTATATACAATATATGTTTTTCATTATGCTTTTCTTTAACAATACAAAAAAGTAGAAATTTAAGAAAATGAGAAAAACAGCAATGAATAATATTTCATGCTAGATTTACAACAATACAGAAAAATAACTGCCCCACAGCAATTCTTTCACAAGAATTTTAAGGCTGTTTGGTAAATCCCATTTGCAGTCCTCAGGCTTATCCTACAGATGCCATCTCTATAGGTTTGAGACAACTTGAAAAGGCAAACAAGATTTTGTCACTTGTCATTTTGATGTTAGACTGTTCTAAACACGGGAAACATGCGCCCCTTTACAGGCATACTGTAGACACCCCCCAGGTACGAAATTTAAAGGAATATTACACTTTTATTGTTTCACTTTAAGCAGTATTAAAATCACTGCTCCTGAAAAAATGGCCGTTTTTGAAACTTTTTTTTGCATTGATCCTTGTCCCCTGGGGCAGGACCCAGGTCCCCAAACACTTTTTATGACAATAACTTGCATATAAGCCTTTAAAATTAGCACTTTTGATTTCTCCCATAGACTTTTAAAGCTTGTTTCGCGGCTTTCGAATTTGCCGTGAACACCCCAAATTGTTCGCTGTTCGGCTCATCCCTAGTAGACAGTACAAATACAATACACTTTAATACAGTAGGAATCAGAGGGCCCTGCTCCTTAGAGCTTACAATCTAATAAATATGTTTATTCATTTGTCAGCACCAGTGACAGTGCTCTATGCATGGTCTCTCCAATACTTGATCCTCCACCAGTAGTTTGATGCTAAATTGTTGTTTCTGCTTGTTGAGGCCTGGTTTTCCACATTTAGTGGCTATTTGCTAGGTAAAAACAAAAAATGCATTAATGCTTTTATACTTTAAGACAGCTAGAAAGCACAATCCTTGCGACCATACATTGAACAAAAAGTAATATTATTTGTGAACCGCATTGCCTTTTTATTTTCCACTAACCAAAAATATTACCTCTGTGTAAAAGTTTTACATTTGTGCTCCATATCCCAATAGTGATTCTGCAACATGCAAGAAACAAGGGACCACTGATCTTATTCCTCGATGTTACATCCTCTCAACACAGGAGCAATGCCCATTAGCAAGAGTGATAGTTTTGCCTTGCAGTTGTAATGTTTTTTTAATAAAAAAAAAAAACATTAAAAATTCTTCCTACTGATTTACAAAACACATCTTACATATTTATTGAATAATAATATAGAACAGAATAAAAAATTCTGCTGGAAAATTGTGTTTGGGTAAAGGGCATTGGCATACATAAAAATTATACATTGGGTAGCAACAGCATCACTTAGTGTGTGGGCATGGAAAGCACTGCCATTTTAAATGCAGCATTTATGCAGTATAGCATATACATACACATTGGTCCAAGCTGGACCTTTGTACTATGGACTATGCAATTAAATCCATACCTAGAATTAAGCTTTAAAGTGGAGTTCCACCCCTAAAAAAATAAATTGTCATTACTGTGCAGCAAATAATATAATAAATGACATTTTGAGAACATTTTTTATTTTTACTTACCTTTTCATGCCTGTTGCTATGCGGTCCCTTCAAATCTTCCCCTTCCTCACCTCGGCTCCTTACGTTACTTCCCTTGGTGCCTCCGCTCTCTGCTGCTCCTGGGAGATGTGTGTCATCATTTCCCAGGAGTCAGTGGGCAGTGCCAAGGGCTTCGTTACCATCACAACGGGGCGGGCACTTCTGCCTTCCGCCCGTTGTGATGGCATTGTGAGAACTCGACGGCTCTGCGAGCCTGTCATACTGCACATGCGCGAGAATGGGCGGTGCATGCTGGTCACTCAGCTGCACCGTATCCTGGAACAGTATGCTTGTGGGCTTCACATGCCCACAAGCAAGATGGGAACAGCCGGGACAAAAGAATAAAACTTTATTTTTTATAATAAAGCGGACATCCGGGGACAAAATTTCTTAAACAAGTGAATGTTAGAAGTGAATGTTCTGATCTTAAGAAATGTTTTAAAAAAAAAATGAATTCATGTTGGTGAAATTCTGCTTTAAGGACATTAATGTCTTTAAAGTGGAGGGCCACCCTGAAAAAAAAAAAAAAATCACCAAAAATCCTAAAAAAAAAAATAAAAAAACATTTGCAAAAAAAACAAAAATTGTAAACTTACCTAAACCCTTGTTGCTAGGCAGTCTTCCTAATCTGCCTCTTCCTTTTCCGCGGTGTGTTCTTCTCCTTGGTGAACGGCCCCACTGTCTTCTGGGAACTGTGTGTGTTCCCAGAACACCACGGAGCCATTCACAGAGCGCCGCGCCGCTCGCACGTGCACAATATGGAACTGGCAGTGAAGCCACAAGTCTCCACTGCCTGTTTCCCTTACCTAGGATGGCAGTGCCGGGACCCGAGAGCCGAGGGACAGGTCGGCCTCAGGCGGCAGACATCGCGGGCACCCAGGACAGGTAAGTACTTATTTAAAGTGAGCAGCTACAGTGTTTTTAGCTGCTGACTTTTACATTTTTTTTTAAGGCCGGAATCCCACTTTAATTTCTTTTGGTTATGAATTAACACCTCAACTGAAAGCAGTTTTGTCTAATTTTGCACCTTCATGTTACTTTGAATTTTTTGCAACTTTATTAGATGTTTTGAATTTTGCTACAAAACGCAATCTTAGACAAGAGACGCCTTGGCAGAGTCTATGGCCCCTTCACTGGTTCCTGGTGCTGTGGCCATTCCAGGCTATGCCTCTTTACACAGCACTGTGAATAGGTTGTATTTTTACAATTTGTGTTTACTTCCTGATTTAAGCACTTTAGCTTGCACAGGCTATAAGGAATTGGATGTAACACCAAGAAAAAAATGCCCCTCTCCCATCTAGGATTATCTGTATGAACTACGTTTGATTTCTTTTGTGTCCAAGATAGGGGTGAAGCACTACACCTATTTCATAAGTATGTAAAATAAACTGTAATGCTTATAGCAGAAACCTGTAGTAAAAGGTACACAAGATGGCCACTGCCCCCCCCCCCCTTTCTCCTCCATTTTCTTCCTTTTCTTATTCCTTTGACCCCTTTTTTCTTTTCTCTTTATCCCCTCCCCCAATACACTCACTTTCTATTACCCTTCAGTCCCCCCCCCCAACCCCCCCCCCCCCCACACACACACACACACACTCACAAACACCCTCTTCCCCTTCCTTTCCCTTATTGTATGGTCGTTTTAGTATTGTTTTGGAATTGTTTGTGATTCAATGCATATATAGTTTGCATCCCTTTCTGAAGTATTTCCCTCTGGGTAGACAGCCTCCTGCTCTAGTATCTCTGAAGATGCTCCCTATGAGCAGCCATTTTCCACAGTAAATACCTTAGATCTTAGAACCTTTTGGATAGGTCCCCAAATGGGACAAGGCACCAAAAAAGAAACATACTCACAACTGGATCCTCACAAAGGGAAACATATTCACAGATAGCTGGGACTTTTAAGGTGCTACAGAGATTTATTATGCAAATGTACTTGTAAACAGTATTTTTATTGCTATTTTGCATATCTAGGAACATTTAAAAGTAAGTAAACAAGAGAAAAAGAGCTTGACATGCAATTCCACAATTGTTGCTATATAGTCAAGTTCAAGTTATGGCAATTATAGTTTCCACATGAGCACCATCATTACCCCATTCGTCAGCACAGAATTTGCTCAGTTATCTCAAACTGATTGAAAGATAGGACCAGGGTTATGACTCATTTGGGGATTTACTAAAACTAGAGCATTCAGAATTTGTTGCAGCTGTGCATTGTAGCCAATCAGCGTCTAACATCAGCTTGTTCAATTAAGATTTGACAATAAAACCTGGAAGCTGATTGGTTTCTATGCAGAGTTGCACCAAATATTGCATGCCTCAGTTTAAGTAAATCTCCCCCATTGTGTTTCTCAGATCTCCTGCTTCATCTGTGTAACTGTGAAAGTTATATCTACAGATATCATATATCCCCTATGATATGGCACTGCAATATCAAACATATACTATTGGTAAATACTTACATATGCACTGGCATGTGTAAACATTGGGAAGGGAACAGCCAAGGAAATTAAAGGTGAAGTGGTCAAAAAGCTACAATACTTCTCCTGAAGGTCCCAGGATGATTATAAAAGGGCTTGATGGGAGGCATGCACCCCATATTGGTTCCCCCTAAGGGACAAGAAGCAAAATTCAGTAATATCGTTACTAAAGCGCTGAAGCGGAATATAATATATACATTAAGTGAGAATAAGTAAATGTCAAAATAATACAGCTGCAATCAATCAGTGACACCCCACAACTTGTATAAAAAATAAATAAATAAAGTGATGCACTCGTATTATCCAATTGATCCTAAATATTGTGCTTGCAAAACATTTCTCAAATAAGTGGATACATTGTTTGTAAACTTGTTTTAAACCATAAGCAGTGAAACTTTAAATAATTATACTGAAAACCATATGAGAAATAATTATAAAATGTGTTCCGAACCTTCATATAAGGTTCCCTTAATAATATAAAACCCCGGGACCTTATTTCAATAAATGTTAGTGTTATAAATCTGTGCTCATGTTACAATGTGGTTAAAATATAATACACCTCAATTAATACTTGTGATTAGTCCAAGCAAAATTCAGATTCATCAAGTTGCAATCCCAAGTTAAACAGTATGAATAGAAGACTGAAGACCATGGGCGTAGCATAAGGGGTTGCAGGTGTCAGGAAAGGATCCGTCCGCTGGTAAGATCTATCATTTGGCATGCAGTACTGAGGTCCACCAGCAGGTGTCTCCTGGCAGTTTGGAACTGTCAGAGTCTTTCCCTGCTGGTGTTATGTCATCATTGGGCCACAGTACTGACATCCACCAGTGGATGGATCCTGGCATTACGGAGCAGACAACACTCCCTGCGCTCAGGTGTTACATGAGGACAATCACTGGCAGTCCATAATTAGCTGGCAAGCCCTCACATGCTTGCCTTGGTATCTTTCTTCCTTGCGACCTGCGACCTGTATCCTGTAACCTGTATCTGAACCTGAGCCTGCACCTGAGCCTCAGGTGTTACATGAGGACAATCACTGGCAGTCCCATAAATACCCGGCAAGCCCTCACATGCTTGCCTTGGTATCTTTCTGCCTTGTGTCCTGCACCTATCCTGATCCTGTCCCTCCTGTGTTCCTGTTCCCTTGTAAGCCTGATCCCATCCATTATCTCCCTCTCCTATCCTGCCCTTGTTCAGTTGCTGATCCCCTGTGTATGACCCTGGCCTGGCTAATGTGTTTGATTTCGGTACTTCCCTTTGGCTGTATATATTATCTGTTGTCTGTGGGTTTCTGTTGGTTGGTTGAGCACTATTTGTATTTGGGGTGTTTACTTATTTATATCACTTATCTTAAATAAACATTATTCTTATTCACTTTATATGCATTTTGGTTTCCTCTTTGCAGTCCACACAATCTGGTCACACCTGTTCATGACAGTATACCAAGGTCATCTTTGACCAGAAGTGGCTGCACAGGGGAACCATCTTGGTTCTGTTTCACGTTGCTGGGATGAATTAATTGTATTTATAATTGTTTATTATGCTCTGTTGGCAACAGAGAGTTCTGAATATCTCCGCCAGACATTGAAAGGGTGGTCCAGTAATTAGCTGCTGGAGATTATCCATTAAGCTCACTCTGTGGTCGATCAGGACAGTATGCTCCCGGGGGGGGGGGGGAGCACTTATATGAGCACACAGCACTTTAGTATGTGTTCACTGAAACACATGGATGGATTTTGGAATGTTTATGGACTGTTAATTTAAGCTACACAGCACCGAATCGCACAGATGCAACACTGAATCACATGGATGCAGCACTGAATCGCATGGATGATATTTCTTTGGAATTTTTTATCTAATATTGTTTGAACATTGCACTATCACTGAATTACAGAGATACAGCACTGCATTGCATGGATGCAACACTGAATCGCATGGATGATTTTTTTCTTAAAATATTTATTTATAATTTGTTTGAATATTGCACAAATATTTTTGAATTGTTTATATATATATTATTCACAGGCTTATTGAAGCACTTTTATTAATTCATTTATTTATTGAAGTTTATTGCACATTAATTTATAGTATTTTGGACATTTTATACATGTCACGAGAGAGCACAATACCACTTTATTAATTATATAGCGCAGCATTTTATAACTTGATTTGATTATTTTGCATGGTATATGAGACATGCGTAACGTTAGCAGCTGATCATTTGTAAGATACACTACTTTGGAGACCTGATTTGGTCATCCACCTGGAGGCTCACAGGATTATTAATTAGCATCAGGGCAGTATACTGTTTGAGGATTTCAGCCTTTGATTGGAATGTGTACAGAGCTGGCTTTGCCCTGTATCCCAAAGGGCCATGATGACTTTTCTCCCCCTTCAGGATTAACCAGGTTGTGTCCTTAGTATGGCTGTTGGAGGATGACTCTGCATCCTTTTTTGAGCATTATTCGGTTTGTCCCAAACAGTTGTTGAAAGATTGTATAGATGAAGTGCAGTGCCTGGTCAGACAGAGAGGGTACATGAGCCCACTTTTGTGCTACCTGTACTTCAGGCATGGTCAGACCTGTTATGCCCAGCTTCTGTCAGCTCTCCACAACCCAGACCTGCTACTAAACACCTGCCTGCTCATACGTCCTTTCTCCCATCACCCCTGGCAACCTCAGCTACAGCCCAATATACCCTGCTCCCCACCAACTATCAATACCCTGTTTCTACTTCCTGCACCTATCCTGCCTTTAACCCACCTGCCTCTTCTCTACTACCTGCAACTTCCACACAAAAATTTCCTCTGGCCGCTGTTCCCCCTTCCTTGCCATATCCCAGCCCTTTGTTTCAGTATGCCTCACCTCCTACCTACAGTCCTACAGCCACCTACAGATCTCCAGCAGTTAAGCCAAACAAGAAACGGAAGTTTTTCCCCACTCACACGATTCTGTCAGTAACCCAACTTGCTTCCACACCAACCAACCTGCTCCAGTCTGCTTGCATGTCAGCTGAACCTGATAACCCACCTTATTCTGCCAAACCTCTGCCTGCTATCCAGCCAGTGTCTCCGCCTGAAGTTCCTATGCCCCAATCTGATGTTCCTGTGTCCATGTTCCACTCCGATGTTTCAATACCTCCTGACCAGTCTGATGTGCCTACCGTTCAACCTGATGTGCCAGTGTCTGCTGTCCAGCCTGATGTGCCAGTGTCTGCTGCCCAGCCCGATGTGCCAGTGTCTGCTACTCAGCCTATTGTGCCAATGCCTCTGCCCACTGTCCAGTATGAGGTCCCAGTGCCTGCTGCTCAGCCTTACATCCCAGTGTCCATGTTCCAGTCTGACGCTCCAGTGACTACTGTCCAGTCCGATGTACCTGTTGTTCAGCCTGTTGTGCCAGTGCCTGCTGTTGTGCCAGAGCCTGTGCCTGCTGCCCAGTCTGAAGTTCCAGTACCGGCTGCCTGCTTTAAAGTTCCAGTACCCGCTATCCAGTCCGATGCACCTGCTGTTCAGCCTGTTGTGCCAGCACCTGCTGTTCTGCCTGATGTGCCAGCGCCTGTGTCTGCTGCACAGTCTGAAGTTCCAGTACCTGCTGCCTGGTCTGATGTCTGATGTGCCCACTTTCCAGTCTGATGTGCCCGCTTTCCAGTTGGATGTGCCCACTTTCCAGTCTGATGTGCCTGCCTTCCAGCCTGATGTCTCGGTGCCTGCCTTCCAGCCTGATGTCTCGGTGCCTGCCTTCCAGCCTGATGTCTCGGTGCCTGCCTTCCAGCCTGATGTTTCGGTGCCTGCCTTCCAGCCTGATGTCTCAGTGCCTGCCTTCCAGTCTGATGTGCCCGCTTTCCAGTCTGATGTGCTCGCTTTCCAGTCTGACATGCCCGCTTTCCAGCTTGATGTCTCGGTGCCTGCCTTCCAGCCTGATGTCTCGGTGCCTGCCTTCCAGCCTGATGTCTCGGTGCCTGCCTTCCAGCCTGATGTCTCGGTGCCTGCCTTCCAGCCTGTTGCCTTGATATTGGTGCCCCAGTCTGTCAAACTGATGCCCGTTACTCTGCTTGCTGAGTCAGTGCCTGTTACACAGCTTGTCAGTAGGGAGCCCGCTGCCCAGCTCAATGACCCGGAGCCCGCTGTCTGCCCGGATGTGCCTGCTGTCTGCCCAGATGTGCCCGATGACCAGCCTGAAGTACTCTCTTCCACTGTTCTGCTCGATGCCATAGACTATGGACAATTAAAACTAGTTTGAGCATCCGTAGGCCGCTCTTTTAAGGGGGGTACTGTCAGGAAAGGGTTCGTCCGCTGGTAAGATCTATCATTTTGCGTGCAGTACTGAGGTCCACCAGCAGGTGTCTCCTGGCAGTTTGAAACTTTCAGAGTCTTTCCCTGCTGGTGTTATGTCATCATTGGGCCACAGTACTGACATCCACCAGCGGATGGATCCTGGCATTATGGAGAAGACAACACTCCCTGCGCTCAGGTGTTACATGAGGACAATCACTGGCAGTCCATAATTAGCTGGCAAGCCCTCACATGCTTGCCTTGGTATCTTTCTTCCTTGCAACCTGCGACCTGCGACCTGTATCCTGTAACCTGTATCTGAACCTGAGCCTGCACCTGAGCCTGTACCCGATCCCATCCTGATCCTGTCCCTCCTGTGTTCCTGTTCCCTTGTAAGTCTGATCCCATCCATTATCTCCCTTTCCTATCCTGCCCTTGTTCAGTTGCTGATCCCCTGTGTATGACCCTGACCTGGCTAACGTGTTTGATTTCGGTACTTCCCTTTAGCTGTATATAATATCTGTTGTCTGTGGATTTCTGTTGGTTGGTTGAGCACTATTTGTATTTGGGGTGTTTACTTATTTATATCACTTATCTTAAATAAACATTATTCTTATTCGCTTTATATGCATTTTGGTTTCCTCTTTGCAGTCCACACAATCTGGTCACACGTGTTCATGACAGCAGGGGTCACAATCGCAACCCCGCCTCTAGCTCCAGGGACCCCTGAAGCCTCCCTGTCATATTATCATATCCTCCACAAAGTCCAGCTCCGATTTGCCCCACATTTGCCTCCGATTTGCCCCGATTTCCGATTTGCCTCCGATTTGCCCCACATCCACGCTCCAGAATTGGGCTTCCACTTTGCCTTCCACAGTCCACACCCCTCTGTTCTCATTGGCTGGGGAGAAGCTGTGAGCCATTTCCTGAATGGAGAGGAGCACTGGGTGAAAACAGCCCAGGATGGGGAAGTGTCTGTGCTGTGTGCTGGCAACATGGAATGGTAACCGAGTTAAGAGGAGGAGAGTACCATCCTGTAGCCACGCTGGGACCGATGTCACTTTTGAGGTAAGACACGGCTCAGTGTCTTCTAGTCACTAGCTTGGATTCTCTGTACCCCCCCACCTGGGGATGTCTGCTTACCCCACTTCCCTGACAACTGGGGTAAAGACACGTACCTCCGGAAGGTGACCTTCCCCCAACACCTGCCAACACTGACAGAGAAACATCAGACATCAGAAATTGCTAAAACAAATACCTTAACTCCTCCTGATGGGCCCCTAAGGGTCTGAAGTCTCCAGATTTCACTTCGCCCCCCAGGTCTAAGTTGCACCCCCCCAAAGCCCTCTGACCATCCCCTCCACCCTGGATGCTATGCCCCGCTGCTGAGCTTCTTTCCCAGTACTGCACTCTTTACTGCTCCTCCTCCCCAGGGCTGAAATCACATTCCTTTACAACACAGCCAGTCAGCCATGATCTGCATAGAGTGTATCTGCCTACTGCAACTACACTGCCCTTCCGACCAGGGAATTTCACAGGTCAGAATGGCAACATAAAAGCAAGATACACCCTGTGAAGGCTGATAGACTGTGTGTAAAGGAATATCATTTCAGCCCTGTGTATTGTGGGGGGGGGAGGAGCTGTTTACAGTGCTGGAATGGGAAAGGAGCTCTGCCAAATAACCTGCCAGGGGTCCCTGTCCTCTGATTCTCCAGGGGTGATCCCTGTCCTCTGATTCTCCAGGGGTGATCCCTGTCCTCTGATTCTCCAGGGGTGACCCCTGTCCTCTAATGTAAGGAGGAACTCTGGGAACTCAAAACTCTTAAGCCACTTTGAGTATCTTGGCGTGTGGTGGGTGTATCTGCACATGCGGTGGAAGTGGGGGGGTACCAGGTCAACTTTTGCATCGGGGCCCACAAGCTTCAAGCTACACCTCTGATAAAGACCATAAATCTACTCATTTACACATATAAATCAATAATCATATTACATACGATAACCCCTCCATAGTAGATTTCATGTTCTGTCTTTCAGTTTTCCTAAGAGAAACATATATTCTTTTAGTACCAAATTGTGCATTAATATCACCACCACCTTTGGCGCACTTACTTTCAGTTTGTGAAGATGCATGCAAATGAACATTAGGACTAAATGAGATGTTAAGCTTTGAAGGCTAAGTTCACCTTACGTAAACTGGTCTACACAGGCAATTGGCCTGAGTATTTTAAAAATAAACTGTGCCATTCATAAAAATATTGTTTATTGCAAATGTCATACCTGTAGGCCTTTTTTGACACTTATGAAGCCTGGCTAAAATGTTCCCAATGTTTACATTCCTATGTCCTGGCATACAGTATTTCCAGAACATAAGATGCAACCCATTCAGCCACTGAGCCTCTTTCTTTGAGGGCAACTAAGCCATTTTTATGACTATAGCTTTTGTTAGGATGATTGGTGTGCCCCTTAGAGTTTTCTGTTTTCCATGACCCCATTCGTTTGTTTGCAGATAATGGTTAGGTATCCTCTGAATAGCTTTCAAAACAGATTGTCAAGTCTTGAACTGTATGGGTATGTCTATACCTATATTAATTCTCATATATGCACTGTGCTATTGAACTATATATAAATATACGTGCTGCTACTTAAAATGCAAATAATAAAACACAGGGTGAAAAACAATGTAGTGTCATTCTACACAATCGCAGTAGCACAAAAGAACAATGAAAATTATTCAAAAGTGTCCATAATAAAATCAAAAATAATTGTCTTGTACTTCCAACTTGATCACAGGGGATGACTGTGATCAAGACTGTGATGCATCCCCTGTGATCAGGTTGGAAGTAACAAAACATGTTAGGGTGTGGTGACACAGCAACCGAATCTTGACGCTGAGAGTGTTATCTGTGAGTGCGAGCAAGGAGGGGTGCACACAGACACCCAGCATGTAACTAACATATACCAAAGGCGATTTGTTTTTATTTGTGATGTCAGCGCATTACTTTTTCATTAAAGTTGTTACTCAAGAGATGTTTACACTATTGGAGGCTTTGTGTTGATTTTATCTCTACATGTGGAGAAAGCTGTCATCCATTTGAATCTAAGGAAATCAGAGTGGAGATTGGGTTGATCATCTGCATAAAGCTTAAATTGATTTAATCACACATGCGATTGAAATCTACAATCTGAGAGCTGTCATCTATTTGAATCTGAGGAGATCTGAGTGGAGATTGGGTTGATTATCTGCATAAAGCTTAAAGTGATTTAATCGCACATTCAATTTAAATCTACAATCTAGTGAGCCTCATTCTATAGGGGTGTGGATTGTGCACTTTGGTGAAGGATCTACGTTGTTCAAAATTTTCCACTTTATGAAGAGTTGCATTATTTTCACAAATGATTCTTTTTTGATATTTGAATTAATGTATTTATGATGGACAATTATTTTTTATTTTATTATGGACACTTTTGAATAATTTTTATTGTTCTTTTGAGCTACTGTGATTGTGTAGATTGACACTACATTGTTTTTCACCCTTTGTTTTACTATACCTATATTAGCTATTGGATAAATAACATATGCACTAGTTGTTTGTCACAGTCAATAATTGGTGAAATCCGCTTGCCAGCAATTTGTATGGGTCTAAGCCCTTTCTGACACATTTCTGCTTCTAGTTTACGGGGTAAGACTTTTGGAAGGAGCTTCCCCCTGCTGCCTGGGATTCATTGGATCTGCGTAATATCCACCTTGCACGAGCAGATATAAAACTAGGGAGGAGGGGAGGCATGGCTCTCCCTTGCCATATTCTGGGCCTCCTACTTTCTCCCTCCTGTTGCGGAGGGGTCTCTGAGTTTGTTTCACAGGACTGGACTGGATAGGTGAGCAGGCTGACACTGAGCATATATTTGCCATATACTGTATTTTTACACTGAATTCCTGCATTCTTATTTGGCTTCATGTCTCTATCCTACTTTTAGATTTATGCTTTGAAACATGTCGATACTTTCCTGTGCATCCATGGGACAAGCTTTAATACTGCAATTATTGGTAAATGCAAAAATGTGTCATAGGTAAATACTTACACTTATCAAATCTCACATGGGTATATAATTTAATAGTATATTCCCAGGCATTCTTGAACTGGATGATTTATTCTGGTAAACTGGAATAACCACATTGTTATACCTGTCTTGAGCTGCTGGGATTTGAGTATTGTAACATGTGATTCCTATTTGGACTAACATATCATACTGTAATGGGTTAAACATGGAGTACTTGGTGAAGACCAATGTAACTTTTGTACTCATTCATCTATACTTGTTTTTGCTATGCTTTAGATTTTCTAATCATTGATCCTTGGAGTTCACCCATTTATTATTCCCCTAATGTTTCCCTCTGGGAGTCTAATGGGCTTGGACACTTGACCTGTCTTACGCATAGTTCAGTGCATATGTGAGTAATTACTAATATAGGTTTCATATTGCAGTAGTATATTACATGTGAAATTTCATTAATATAGAATTTACTCTATGATATGTTATCTGTAGCTAAAGAGTCCATAGTACACTGATGAAAGAGAAGACCTGAGAAATGCTTTGAGGCGGAGTTCACACTGCCGTATGGAGCGGCTCACAGCAGGAGTCCGGTGCGTCCCTATTCACCGTTTCAGGTCATATTTCGGTCCGAATGTTTGGCTAAATTCGGACCTGAAAAGGACCAGAAGATGCACAGGACTGCAATTTGCTCCGGGGCCACTCCAGAGATGTGTGAACCGACTCCATTGAGAGCCATTCACAATCTCTTGACATGCGAATAGGATGCGTCGAAAAGCCGGATTCCAATTCGCAATGGTGTGAACCCAGCCTGAATGATAATCCCAGCCCCACCCTTGAATCAGCTTGAGATAATGATCAAAATCTTTCCACATTCAGATATACAAATTCTGATGTATGAGGCAATGATTGAATATTAAAGCTTTTTTTGTCTCGCTTACTTACATTTAAATATTTTTAATTATCCAGCTTTACAGTGGACAGAAAAAGGGTTATCTGAGGGAAAAGCAAAACAGTAATTCCAAACTTGATGCGAACTTTCAAATGAAATCCAATAGCACAGGTGATTGTGGTTACATGTCACAAAGAACAAAGGATAGATGTCACTAGGCTCAAGCCTAGGTACTTTTGATGCTTAAGAGTAGCATTACGATACATTTCTACTACTACTTAACTAATAATGATGAGACACATCACATTAAATAGTACAAATGCCATACAGGTGAATTATTTCTTGATTTTTTTTATATTTTGGCAGATGTATCAGCTGCAAGCGAACAGAAATAGCAAGGCAACACTTAGATTCTGAAGCCCCATTCCCATAAAAACTACATTCCAATGCATACTACTTTAGGGCAGTTGTAATTTTAGCTATAATTTAAAAGGCCACCCCTGTGTTGTACTTAGTCACTACCTTTTTGTGAAAAAGTATACCTGTAATGCAAAGTCCTTTCATGCACTACTCATAAATATTTTTGAAATAGTACAGTAGATGTATTTAGCGGCTTTACCAGGAAGATTAGACTTGAGAAAGAATACACCCTAACTAACTACCACCTATGGATCAAATCTTCAACTACTAACTATGTACATATCCTAAAGGAGCACACAAGTCCCAGTCCATGCAAATTTCACCTGATTCCACTCTAAGATGACCAAGGACTCTCACAGTAAAATGTTGCAAACCGCTTGAACAGGTCCAATCTTACCACTGGCAGTCCAAGAACAAAATCCAGCAATTTTATCACTCAGGAACACATGCTGTTACTACTGGCAATCAGGAATATGAGACCAACAGTCTTGTGAACCAACAACATTGTAACACAACTGGCACAAGCAAAAAAAAAGACTAGCAGTCTTCTTTCTTTGCAACAGCAACAAATCTCAGAGGAATTTTTTTTCCCAGCAAGAAAAAATCCATGGCAGTTTATAAGAAGCATATTGGATCTGGCAGATTGATGGGTTTCCCCTTCTTGTCTAATGCGTTGGTGCAGTCACTTTTATCAGTCCTATGAATGGCAACTCTGGCCTTCAAATAGCAGGAAAAGTGTTAATTGCCCCATAAGCATAGCTTTCTAATAGCAGTCAAGTGAGTGGCAGTGACTCTAATTAAGAGAAAGCAGACACTGGGGTTTATTTACTAAAGGCAAATCCACTTTTCACTACAAGTGCACTGCAAGTGCACTTGGAAGTGCAGTTGCTGTAGATCTGAGAGGGACATGGAAGGAAAATAAAAAACAGCATTTTTGCTTGTACATGATTGGATGATAAAATCAGCAGAGCTTCCCTCATTTCAGATCTTCCCCTCAGATCTAAAGCGACTGCACTTCCAAATGCACTTGAAGTGCAATGTGGATTTGCCTTTAGTAAATCAACCCCACTGTCTGTAGCAGCCCTTTATTAGTGCTTTGCCTTTTGAGAGCATCCACTTTAGATTTCATAGCATATATTTAATAGCAGTCACTGTCCCCTAAAAGGTTGAATGAGTTCTCAATGCAATGTCCTTCTGGCAACAGCTTCTACCAAGCTCCCCTGTAGGGATGAGCTTCGAGTTTGAGTCAAACTCATGTTCGACTCGAACATGGGCTGTTCGCAAGTTCGCCGAACAGCGAACAATTTGGGGTATTCACGGCAAATTCGAATGCCGCGGAACACCCTTTAAAAGTCTATGGGAGAAATCAAAAGTGCTAATTTTAAAGACTTATATGCATGGTATTGTCATAAAAAGTGTTTGGGGACCTGGGTCCTGCCCCAGGGGACATGTATCAATGCAAAAGAAAGTTTTAAAAACGGCCGTTTTTTTGGAGCAGTGATTTTAATAATGCTTAAAGTGAAACAATAAAAATGTAATATCCCTTTAAATTTCGTAGCTGGGGGGTGTCTATAATATGCCTGTAAAGGGTCCCCATGTTGATGAGGACAAGGGCCTCATCCCCACAACCCTGGCCGGTGGTTGTGGGGGTCTGCGGGCGGGGGCTTATCGGTATCTGGAAGCCCCCTTTAACAAGGGGGCCCCCAGATCCCGGCCCCCCCATTTCAATAAAAAACTGTCAAAAATGTTAAAAATGACAAGAGACAGTTTTTGACAATTCCTTTATTTAAATGCTTCTTCTTTCTTCTATCTTCTATCTTCCTTCATCTTCTTCTTCTTCTGGTTCTTCTGGTTCTTCCTCCGGTGTTCTCGTCCAGCATCTCCTCCGCGGCATCTTCTTCCCTGCTTCTCCTCGGGTCGCTCCGCATCCATTGCATGGAAGGAGGCTCCCGCTCTTCTCTTCATCTTCTTCTCCTCATCTTCTTCTCTTCATCTTCTTGTCTTCATCTTCTTTTCGGGCTGCTCCGCATCCATGCTGCTATGGAGGGAGGCTCCTGCTGTGTGACGCTTCTCCTCTTCTGACGGTTCTTAAATAATGGGGGGCGGGGCCAACTCGGTAATTTTGGTTCGGGGTTCCCCTGTGGGGAATTCCCATGCCGTTTTTATCAATGAACTTCTATGTGTATTGTCGGACCGGCAATGCATTAATAGCCGCGAGTAGTTTTAAATGACTTTTTTTCCTTTGAAATGTCATTTTGCTGTCAGACTGTTCTAAACACAGGAAACATGCTCCCCCAGGTACGAAATTTAAAGGGATATTACACTTTTATTGTTTCACTTTAAGCATTATTAAAATCACTGCTCCTGAAAAAACGGCCGTTTTTAAAACTTTTTTTTGCATTGATCCATGTCCCCTGGAGCAGGACCCAGGTCCCCAAACACTTTTTATGACAATAACTTGCATATAAGCCTTTAAAATTAGCACTTTTGATTATTCATGTTGTGTCCCATAGACTTTAACGGTGTTCGCGTGTTCAAACAAATTTTTTGCCTGTTCGCATGTTCTGGTGCGAACCGAACAGGGGGGTGTTCGGCTCATCCCTACTCCCCTGGACACACTTTAGCATGGCAAACTCTTCTGAAGATGCTCTGTACAGGTAGTCATCTTCCTGTCCTGTTCTAGAGCTTAGGAGAAACCTAGTGAGCACAGAAATAATAAACAAAACCCAAATCCTTGTAAAAATCGGTACAGATTATTGCATGAATATTTATTTAAAATATGTAACTGAAGTGGTTTATGACAATAAATCATCCAACCAATCCAAATTCAGCAATTACCTACTTTAAATTTTATATTTTGTGTAGATTAAAACAGACCACGCAAGCAGAGATATAGGCCATCAAATTCAATTGAGAATTTGTTTCTGAAATTCTCAAAACCTTAAAGTGTATCTAAGAAAACTTTTTTTTTAGTTTAGGATAGAGTGGACAAAGGTTAGGACTTCAAGTTTCTGACAGGATTCACTCCTCTATTTGTCCTACTGACTATTGCCACAACGGCAGATAGAGCAAGGATAGCCAAAATTTCACCAGAGCAAGAGGTAAAGGGGGATTATTCAATTAGGCAAATGTTTTGATGGCAACTGTTTACGATCGTAATTGATAACGCTTATTTGAACAAGCTGCTGTTAGAAGTTGATTGGCTACCATGCACAGGTGCACAAGATTTTGCACTCTTTAGTAAATTAACCCCTAAGTGTTGCTGTGCATTGCATACTGACTAGAGAGTTCAGAGTGATGACTTATCACTGCACTGCTGCACCTTTATTGTTCAACTATCATATATTTAGGTTGCAAAACAATTTCCATATATGTCAGCTGTGTATTTAGCTGCTTTACTGGAACTTAGCTGTATATACATTTGCCATACATGTATATGCTAATGCTGCCTAGAGCCGAGTGACTAAAGGAACAAAACCCTCAGTCACTGGAACAATATCCAAGCAGGGTAACAACAAACAGAATATTCTGGGCAGTCATATTCCAGTTATCAGCATATTAGGCCCAAAACAATATTTCTGTGACCATTATCAGCATGTTTCTGGGTACCTTAAAGTGTTACTAAACCCAGGACCCTGTAGACTATATCTGGTCTCCCACAGTACACAGAAAGTGTAAATTAAATTATTTTAATAAATATAAACTGCTAAATACCTTTTCTCATCAGCAGTTAGAGCAGTCTTAAAGGAAGAAATAAGAGTGGTGCGTTTATTCAATAATGTGCCATGAATTAATATACTTAAAAAATGAACATGATAAGTATCCAAAAACATACAAATAAATACATGTGAATAAAAGTCCAACTAAAGCCCAATGGTAGGAATCAGTTCATATAGAGATAAGAATCTCATAGGAGTAACTTGATAGAAGAAAAAACAGACAACACATCAATCCAAACATCGACTGTTATATTTATGAACTGGCCGCTCACCTCCAGAAATGACCCAAAGGTCAAACAAGGCTCATCAGATAGTCAGATAAGAAATCCTGCTGATGGATCTGTAGAGGCATCCAGGTCCCAAGCGAAGATGAAGAACTACGTCCAGATCTTGGTATCAAAACATCTTAGGAAACTCCATGTGTAGAGAAAACAGCTCGCTCCAAGAAATGGCACTTCTTGTATAAATGGCGCTCAAAGGAAACAAAGAACAGCCGTAGTGCAATATTGCCAAATAAGAAGTACATTTATTAAGTAAAAGAAGCTGCTTACATCAAGTAAGAATAAAAATCGCAGTAATAAACAATGGCAGTAGTGACACGCTCACCTCCTCACTGCACTTTCGTAAAACACCACCAGAAATTACGTCACAAGGCTCCAGCTGACGCGTTACGTCACTGGTCACGTGACTTCCTCAGGGAACAAGACCAGTCTTGTGACTCCTACCAGTGTCCAGCCGAGCACTGGTTAAAGCTTGTAGGAGGAGTTTGTATTCTACTTTGACTGTCCTATGAGTCTGCAGTACCCCTGACTCTCTGTGTGGACAGTGCTGATTGGCCCTGTGCTGATCACATGCACTCTCCCAAGTAAAAAAAAACTCTAGCAATACACACATGCACTCTCCCAAGTAAAAAAAAAACTCTAGCAATACACACAAAATTGAGCATGTGCAGCTTTTCCCCCAAGGCTCTGTTCTATAATGAGATGGTTTGGGAACAGTGGAAGAAGGAGAGGATCAGAGAAAACAGGACCAAGCAGCCTTATTTATTGCTTAAGGATCAGTCGCCGGAGTACTGCGACAGGTTGGCTCCCCTGCGTGAATCGCCATCATGATACATCGGGCACTTTAAGAGCTCTAGGGGGTGTGCGCATGCCGCCAGAGGTGACAGCGGTGCGACAACAGAGCCAATACATGTGCCGGGCGGCCGCGATGTCTGCTGGGCACCAGTGATCGCTCCTGAGAGAAACAGAACGGACATCTGTCAATGTAAACAAACAGATCTCTGTTCTGTCAGGAGAGGAGAGAGATCTGTTTCTACTGATTAGGAACAGCGATTGGTCTCCTCCTCCAGGCAGTCCCATCCCTCCACAGTTAGAAACACTCCCTAGGACACATATTAACCCCTTTATCGCCCCCTAGTGTTAACCTTTTCCTTGCCAATGGCATTTATACAGTAATCAGTGGCATTTTTAGCTCTGATCGCTGAATAAATGCCAATAGTCCCAAAAAAGTGTCCGATCTGTCTGCCACAATGTCGCAGTCCCGCTAAATATCACTGATCACCACCATTACTAGTATTAAAATTTAATTATAATAAAAATGCCATAAATCTATCCCCTATTTTGTAGACGCTATAACTTTTGCGCAAACCAATCAATATACGCTTATTGCGATTTTTTTTTTTTACCAAAAATATGTAGAAGAATACATATCAGCCTAAACTGAGGAAGACATTTTTTTCCGGATATTTATTGTAGCAAAAAGTAAAAAAATATTGTTGTTTTTTTTTTTTCACAATTGACGTTCTTTTTTTGTTTATAGCACAAAAAATAAAAACCGCAGAGGTGATCAAATACCACCAAAAGAAAGCTCTATTTGTGGGAAAAAAAGGACATAAATTTTGTTTGAGTACAACGTCACAGGACCACGCAATTGTCAGTTAAAGCGACACAGTGCCATATCGCAAAAAATGGCCTGGTCATTAAGGGGCCAAATCCTTCCGGTCCTTAAGTGGTTAAACAATGCAGAGGATTACCACTTAGGTTCCACAGTAACAAGCATGCTTTACTGAATATACAGACTGATTTTACTGTTGTGTGTTTAGTAACACTTTAAGTAGTAAATAAATGTTATTGTTTCACATTATTTATCAACCACCTCTTGGACTGAATTTGTTTGCATCTTGGATGAAAACACTCATAAATTGATACCATTGATTGGCTTTAGAGGTATTTTGTAATTATATAGATATACACGTGCTATACCTTTCCTTGTTGATTTTTTTCTATACAGCACTGTTTTTTTTCTCTTCCATTGCTTATTTTTCCCTAATGTAATAATTTTGCTTTATTTTATATGATACAGATGCCATTAGTAACATATTTTTATAGATGTTATAGATTTTAAAATCTATATAATGTTATTTTTGTATTTTATTTATTTTCAGATTAGGATATGAAGAATTGGAGCCAAAAGAAATGAAGTGTGAGAAAACGTATAGGCATGCTTACAGGATGCAGTTCATTATCACTCCGGCAAAGTGCACAAGTGTGTGCTTAATAAAAGAGGGTTTGGACCAGATTAGTGGACACTGGTTTTAGATTAGGTAATGTGGTTAGAAGACAGATGGCTTTATGAGACAGGTAACCAGGAACTGGTTTATTGCATTATCCATTTAAACACGCTAAGTTTTTTAGCAAATATTAATAAAAAAAAGTTAAGACACTAGTTGATGTTGCCATACTTCTTCATCTAACTGAACTTATGGGCAATAAGGTTTCAAAGCTCCATTGGATTTGGTGCTGTCTAGTATAAACTTCCAATGCCATAACACACTCAAGTGCTCTTAATTATTTTATTTCTCCCCCAACCCTGGAGGAAATAACTGTGAGCCCAAATCAAAAGGCTGGTGGAATGTTGACAAGTGGGTGTTATTGTCACTTAAACCCTTTGCCAGGGTCCTATAAATCATGTTCAAATTTAGCAAAGCCACGTCAGGACTAAGGATGAGCCGAACACCCCCCAGTTCAGTTCGCAGCAGAACATGCGAACAGGCAAAAAATTTGTTCGAACATGCAAACACCGTTAAAGTCTATGGGACACGAACGTGTAAAATCAAAAGTGCTAATTTTAAAGGCTTATATGCAAGTTATTGCCATAAAAAGTGTTTGGGGACCTGGGTCCTGCCCCAGGTGACATGTATCAATGCAAAAAAAGTTTAAAAAACGGCCATTTTTTCGGGAGCAGGGATTTTAATAATGCTTAAAGTGAAACAATAAAAATTCCTTTAAATATCATGCCTGGGGGCTGTTCTTAGTATGCCTGTAAAGTAGCACATATTTCCCATGTTTATAACAGTGCCACAGCAAAATTACATTTCTAAAAGAAAAAATGTCATTCAAAACTGCTCACAGCTGTAATGTATTGTCTGATCCTGGCAATATAGATAAAAATACCAAAAACACCAAAAAAATGGCATGGATGTCACCTTCAAAATCCATACCAGGCCTTTCAGGTCTGGTATGGATATTAAGGGGAACCCCGCACCCAAAAAATGGCGTGGGGGGTCCCCAGGCACTATATACTCTGAACAGCAGTATATATATTATACGGCCTGCCCTAAATACTCTGCTCAAAATAGGGGCTTCAAGTGTTGGTGGTACCAGGACACTGTTACTCTTGTTGGGCGTAGGAACGGGCCCTGCTGTGAAATATTATATAAAAAATTGTAATTACATGCCCCTGCTAAACAGGGGCAGAAAAATTGGGCATTGGGTGGTGGTGCCCTAAACCAAAAATATTGTTGGAAGCTAGCATCATCAAGATTGAGGAGGAATAGGATAGTCAGCATAGGCAGTCTTCCAGAGATCCCACATCCATAGCAAATTCAATCAGTTACATCAGCATCAGGTGCCTGATAGCTGCTGATCCAAGACTGATTAGTTTTTATGAATGTGAGCCTATCAACGGAGTCTGTGGACAGGCGCACTCTTTGATCTGTTACAAACCCTTCAGCAGCACTGAATGTGCGTTCAGAAAGCACGCTGGATGCAGGACAGGCCAGTAGCTCAATTGCATATTGAGCAAGTTCTAGTCAGTGGTCCATCTTCAAGACCCAGTAACCCAGAGGATGCTCTGTTGGAAAGGTCTCCAAGTCTGCTCTTGTCCTAGATATTACTGCACCATGTAATGCAGACACTGGCGATGGTTGCTTGAACCGATCGGACCTTGGCGCTTTTGGACTGAAAAATTGTTTAAAGGCATCGTTTAGCCGGCCACCTTCTCCACCGCTCTTCCTCTGACTGAACGAAGCCTCAGCAACACGTTGTCCAGCACCAGGAAATGGTAACCTCCCAGGGTCTGGAATGCATTGCACAAACCTTTCTTCAAGCCCTCCTGAACATGTTTCATCCTCTGCTCCCTCTGCGAAGGCAGGATGAGTTCTGAAACCTTACCCTTTTAACGTGAATCAAGAAGGGCTGCCAGGCAGTAATGATCCCTCTCCTTGATACCACGAATCCTAGGGTTCTTTCGCAGGCTTTGCAGAATCAGGGAGGCCATGCAGTGTAAGTTTGCAGAGGCATTCGATTCTGAGTCCTCTGGGTCACTAAGGATCACATGATCTGTAACTACCTCCTCCCAGCCACGTACAACTCCTTGGGTTTCTGGGGACTGAAAACCATCCCTTGAAGACTGCTGTTGAGTGTTATCCTCTACATCCGTGCTGACACAATCCTCCTTCTCCTCTTCTTCCTGTGTATTTTTGCTATCTGGATAAAGGGGGTGTCAAAAACCATGAATCAGACCGAGACAGAAGTACAGTTAAATTACACTTTTTAATAATAAAAGTAAATAGAACAAACGTAGTCAAAACATAGCCAAAGTTCGGTAACCAAAATGGATAGTCAGCCAAGCCAGAAAGTCAGGGATCAGTGTAGTGGAACAGCAAGCAGAATCTGGAGCAAGAAGGGATGTCAGCCAAGCAAGTCTTTACCATGAACGCTCATCACAGTCTCTGTGATGTTGACCAAGGCGAAGGCAGAGACGGCTTAAGTAGGCAGGACTGACGAGCAGGATATCATCAACAGGTGCGTAATTGTGGAGAGATAGGAGCTGGCAATTAGCCGACAGTTGAGCGGCCAGCTCAGAGAAGGAAGGGCTGAGCCCAGCCCTGATAGGGGGCCTTGAGAGGTAAGGAAGCCCTCCTCTTCTCCCGCTGTTCTGCCTCAAGTGCCCTGTCCATGATTCCATGAAGCGTGTGCTCCAACAGGAAGACTAGAGGGACTAGAGGGACTAGAGGGACGGTATCAGTGATGCATGCATTGTCACTGCTCACCATCCTTGTGGCCTTCTCAAATGGTGACAGGACAGTGCATGCATCCTTGATCAGTAGCCACTGGAGTGGCAAAAAGAAGCCAAGCTCCCCTGACCCTGTCCTGGTGCCATACTCGCACAGGTACTCATTGATGGCCCTCTATTGTGTGTGCAGCCACTGCAGCATTGCCAATATTGAGTTCCACCTGGTGGGCATGTCACAAATGAGGCAGTTGGTGGGCAGGTTGCATTTCCTTTGAATGTCAGCCAGCCAAGCACTGGCATTGTATGACCGTCGGAAATGACCACAGACTTTTCTGGCCTGCCTCAGGAGATCCTGTAAGCCTGGGTACCTGCTCAAGAACCGCTGCACCACCAAATTTAGGACGTGTGCCAAATAATGGAACATGGGTCAAGTGTCCCTGTCGAAGGGCGGAATGAAGGTTGGTGCCATCCACCTCTGAGCCTGCCCCTGCAGAGCTGACAGAATCTCTGCCCCAGTGTGGCCCCTGTCCCCTAGGCAGACCAACTCAAGCACCGCATGGCATCTTTTAGCCTGACTGATTCCGTAACCCCTTGAACACTTACAGAGCACCACTGGTTCAGAGGAAAAATCTGCAGAAGAGGCCATAGAGGAAGAAGAAGAGGAGGGGGTGGAGAAGAGAGCTGTGGCAGAATCACCACTAGCATTTTGGATGCGTGGTGGCAGAACAAGCTCCAACAACACTGATCCCTGTCCTGCATCCTTCCCAGCTGCCAGCAGAGTTACCCAGTGTGCCATGAAGGAAAGGTAATGTGCCTGCTCCGCCTTTTTCTTTTTATGTGGGTCTTTCAAGTGCTGTTTCCAATGGACTGCATGGCAGGTCGTCATATGTCTGGTCAAGCATGTGGTGCCCAAGCGACTCCTGTTCTGGCCACGCTTGATCCGCTTCAGACATAGGTTGCAAACAGAAACGGTGCAATCTGCTGCACACATAACAAAAAAGGCCCACACCAAGGAACTTTTAAAAGTCAGTGGGGAGTCAGCAGCGCCCTGCACCTGCGGAGCTCTGCGGTGTGATGCAACAGGGTGGCTGCCCTTAAGCTGCCACCCTATTGGGTTATTATTATTATTATTATACAGGATTTATATAGCGCCGACAGTTTACTTAGCGCTTTACAACATTAGGGCAGTCAGTACAAGTACAATACAATTCAATACAGGAGGAATCAGAGGGCCCTGCTCGTCAGAGCTTACAATCTAGGAGAGGAGTTGTGCCTCCTCCTCCTCCTCTCAGGCACCCAAGTAGTGTCAGTGACTTCATTATCCCCTCCCCCCTCGTCACTGGAGCAAACTTGGCAGTATGCTGCAGCTGGGGGAACACGACTACCAGTTTCTTGTTCTTCAGTGGCTCCCCCTCTCCCTAGGCTCATGTTACTCCCTTCCTCAACCTGGGAACCAACATCAGAGCCTTCAAATTGATGTGCATCCTCCAGCAGCATGTACACGACACTGTGGTTGAATAATTCTGGGGACTCCTCCGTGCATGATGATGGGCTACGGAAGGAGTGACTGTGGACAAGGACCTGGTGCAATAGGCTGTTTTGGCATCTGCTTTGAAAGGCAAACTACTCTGACCCTGGGTGACAGAGGATAATCAAAATGGCTTTGTTATTCACTCCACCAACTCTTCTGCATGTTCTGGCTCAATAACACGGCCAGCGGGAGAAAAAAAGGAAAAGCGTGCCCCACAGCCACCTGCAGAGGATGCACAATGTCCACAACCAGCACTGTTGACTGTAGATACAGAAGCTGCTTGCCCTCTTTTAGTGGCCTGTGAGCTTCTGCCTCTCCTTGGTGGCCTTCCGGACATGATGTATTTTTTGTACTGTACACACTGTACATACTGTACACAAACTGTACACACTATATTAGATACTGTGTACACCGCCTGAAGTGTACTAGAATCAGTACTACACCATAGAATGCACTGTAGATATAGGCTACACTGGATGCAGTGTGTATGTGTGTGTGTGTATATATATATATATATATATATATATATATACACCGCCTGAAGTGCGGTGTATTAATACACTGGATGCAGAGTATGTATGTGTATATATATATATAAATATATATATATATATATATATATATATATTCACAAGACTATATATATATATTAATACACTGCCTGCACTGCCTGAATATCGAGTAAACACTGAATATATAGTCTATGCTAAATGCAGAGTACAAATATAGCATGGACTTAGTCCCCCTGAGCCATGATAGGCCAAAGGCACCCTGCCTTTGGCCAATTATGGCTCTCTCAGCAGAGCGCACTGTGATTGGCCAAAGCATGCAGGTCAGGTGCATGCTTTGGCCAATCGCCATACAGCAATGCACTGCGATCTCGTATGTTTGACCTGAACATCGAGCTCATCCCTAGTCAGGACCAATTAGGAGGCCAAGAAAACAGTAAGCCATAATAAAGATTCACCTTTCAATTTACTGTAGCCAAATGTTTCAAAAACTCAGCTTAGCTGAAAGAAAATAAGACTAATAAGAGGTGTCACTAAATGTAAGCTTATACAAATAAGTAAAGTCAAGCAGGAGACAGTAATGTACAATGTGGGTATTTTAACTGGGTTCATTAATATAACAGAATGTTGGGAAATTACATTATTGCATGGGGAAATATTCAGAGGGAAAATAAATTTAACTAAAGAGTTTATAGATTTAGGAAATGTATTTTTTAAAGTATTACATTTTATTAAATATTTTGCACAGGTAACACTCAAAGCACATTGCTAGGGACAACATGATTCCATATGTCATTGTATTATTAGAACAGAAATTATATTAATCCTGCAAAACACTTCTTACAAACTACAAATGAAATCAGTATGAATGTATATTTCTACCTGTTTTGCCAAAACGTCTCTGCTGTGCTAGTGAATATTCACCATGGGCCAAGGAAAGTGAAAGAGGAAAAGAAGAAAAAAAAACACACAAAAAAGAGACACAACTGGGGAGTCCCTTCCCGACCATGAGTAATCTTGCTGAACTACCAATTTAGGCCCATACCATACCATACTCGAAGATATAAGCTAATCACAAAAAGGATCTCAAGATATCAGAACTCGAAAATTCAATCCAGAATAACCACACTGCCATATACTTGGTGTAGCATCTCTGTATACTTGCTGATATTTCCTCCATTCTCTTTAAGTGGTGCATTTTAGCTACCCTCTCTTTGATAGTAGGGGCAGCTCATGTACCCCAATGCCTAGGTATAAGTATTCACGTTGAGAAGAGGAGGAAGGGAAGGGACCTTTTTAAACCTCTCAAGTAGATCCCAGGTAAACAGAGAGTAGAGCTATTTCTGGAGACTTCTGATACAGCGTGCCAGAGGAGCAAATTTGGAATACAAACTCCAAAAATGCTTTAATCCGGGGGCAGGTCCACCATATGTGAATTATTGTGCCTACGTCTCCCCCCGCAGCGCCAACACTTTTCCGGGTAGATTAAGGATATTCTGTGTTGCCTCACCAGGGATCTATACCATCTAGTTAATATTTTATAGTTCTTCTCTTGTATATAATTTGAGAAACTAGACTAAAGTTTTAAAAAAAAAATTGTCTAAAGTACAGGACTAAGTATTTAAACATCTGCTTCATAAACACCTTTCCCTTGAGCACCATTTTCCTGGATAATTTATATAAAATTCTGGCATTATTTAATGCTGCTACCTTACCATTCAGCTCCAGTAGACAGGTAGACACATTTTTTGCCACATTTAGTAGGAACATAGTTTTAGAATTGCAGAAAAACAGGCACAGCAGGAGAGAATAACATTTGAGGACTGAATAATAAGCTTTACCTTGTTTTAATATCCTTTGGTATAAGTAAAAATAAGCTCTGGTAACAACACGCAAATAATGGCAACCCTCGAACGATGTCACCATGCAACTTCATAAAGATGTATCAGATGAGACTTCTGTTACACCTGACAGTCTACAAATGATGCTATTTCTGTGGATATCATGATACTTCAGCTTTACTACCCACTGAGTTATAGCCCCATACAAGTATAAAGGTTATGCCGCGTACACACGGTCGGACTTTTCGTCTACAAAAGTCCGACGGACGCTGACGGACTAAAGCCGGCTAACAATCCGATCGTGTGTGGGCTTTCCTGGACTTTTAGCGGACTTTTCCAGCCACAAATCTGACGGACTTTAGATTTGAAACATGCTTCAAATCTTTACGTCGTAACTACGCCGGACCCAGAAATCCGCTTGTCTGTATGCTAGTCTGAGGGACAAAAACCCACGCTAGGGCAGCTATTGGCTACTGGCTATCAACTTCCTTATTTTAGTCCGGTGTACGTCATCACGTACGAATCCGTCGGACTTTTGTGTGATCGTATGTAGGCAAGTCCGTTCATTAGAAAGTCTGCCTCAAGTCCGCCAAAAGTCCGCCAAATGTCCGTCGAAAGTCTGTCGGACGGGCTGTCGGATTTTTGTAGCCGAAAAGTCTGACCGTGTGTATGCGGCATTAGGTTCAGCCCTCGACAAAAAAGCAGCATTACAGCCAATGAGTTTGCATTTTTTAAAGGGTGACACCACAAGTATTTCTCCTACGATAGGGGCTGTAGTGTTGGGTACCACCATAATAACATAATATGATAATTTTTTGGGACATGTCCTAAATTTGTTTTTTTTCTAAGGTCTTTTTTTTAAACAGTGGAAATTTCCTTTGTATACTTGCTGTTTCTGTTCTTCCCACATGAAGAATCATGCCTCTCTGAAAAGCTACTGACCAGACTGGGATTGCTAGAACTGTCATTTACATACCACAACCATTTTCAGTATGGTCATATTTTTATTTGTGGTTAACCAAAATGCAGATTGTATGGTATATATTTGCTTTGTACAATATATTCCTTAATTTTGCCAAATACACATTATTTTAAAAATATCTTTTGGATGGATTATGGAAAATACAGCAAGCATGCCATTTCAAATATTTTTTACTTCCTTGGATATTTCGAATGCTTTACTAGTCAATATATAAAAAAAGAAAGCTAGTTAAAGCTAAGGGTATTAGAAAAGAGAAAATCTGATATATGCACTTGATCCCCCATGCCCCACCTCAAAAAGCAAAGTTGCTCTAAAGTACATAACAAATTATATTACCATGCATAGATTCTAAATAAATATGAATAAATGGTTACTTTGACATAATCATTTGTAAATCTCAGTAACTCCTTCTGTGTAATATAACTTTTGTTTTAGGGTTTGTGATTCTTTGAAGCCAGAAATAAAACCCCAATCTACTTCCCCCTATCCTAGGCACCCACTGGTGTCTATACTTAACTTTACTGTCACTTACTTCTCATATTCTCTAACCCCAATGGCCCTTTAGAAAAGTCTTGGAGTTGTCAACAATTCCTAGTATTGTCAACATCTGAAGTTAATTGCACATTACTCATGCCAATCAGACAAAACTGTGGCATAGCAATTGACAATGTTTCAATCACTGCATTGTAGGGAGGAAGATGATGTGTCAACTCCAGAAATAACAATATTTTCGGCAATAAAATGAGAAACTGATAATGCAAATGGCTAGAGAACAGCATTAAAAGTACATTTAGAAATGGATGAAGGCTAGGACAGTATGATAGTGTGTTAGGGATCTTTTTTGGTCTGACAGTTTTACTTTAATGGAAGTAATTATACATATTCAAATGGAAGCAGTTTGCAATAAGAAAAAAGTAGAAAAAAGTGGAGATGTATTACCATCATTTTTGCTTTGATTGTAGCAAGACTTACTCTATTCCCAGGCATCTGGCTTTCATCACATACAACAGCCGCTCCAGAATGTCCTATCCCGACACTATTCAAATAGAGTGCATTTACCCAGCAAGTGTTTATGTTTAATATACAGCCACTTCTGCTCTCAGCCTCCATATTCTGCTGCTTTGCTGAATAACGTTTCATTGTTCACAATTTCTGAAAAAGCATGGTTTCACTTTAGGCTGAATGCTGAAACACAGACATTGATCTATGTCTTTATTTATGTGTTCCATTAAAGGAAAACTCCATTTTTTTTAAAAAGGGAAAATACTATATACACAAGCCATTCCAAATTTCATAATTAAAAGGTGCAGAGGGAAATAAGTTTATGCTATTGCTGACCATTTTAAAAATGATAGTTGCCTGACTACCACTGTTTTCAGTACATTCACAGCTCATTTTTAAGTTACTGAACAAGCATGCAGCAAGTAAAGTGCAAAGAAAATCAAAATCCTTGATTTGCATGCTTGTTCTCTTGGATCAGAAGGCTAGCTATGATCTCTTAAAACTAATATATATATATATATATATATATATATATATATATATATATATATACATACAGGGCTTTTTTTTCTCCGAGGATAGGTGCAGGAACTCAACCATGCCCGCCACACACACATACCGGCGAAATGGCATGAAAAAGTATCTCTTCCCTCTGCATACAACCCCTCCCTCCACTGCCCTCATCTTCTCCCCCCTCCTTAAAAGCTCCACCTTCTGTCATATTTCTTACCTTTTTTGCAATATTAAGCTGAAGCACCTATCCGGCTGTAGTACCTCGTAGCATACTATACTATACTACAGTCACTTACAAGGGAGATCATGCAGTAGGAGCATGCTTTTGATTCCCATACTAAACTTGTTGTAGTGAAAAGCCACTAGGGCCAGTGTTGTTATATCACCAAGACTGTCCTTCATAAAATTTCTGGACAGCACAAAGGGCTTAAAAAGCAAAATGTTATCTTTTCCTGACCCCAAGACATAGTAAGCAGCAGTTGTCTGCTTATCACATTAAGTGGCCAAGACAGTAAAAAATAATCTAGATGCATTGGAATTAAAATATGCAGGGCTTTTTTTCAGTGGGAACGCGGGGGAACGCAGTTCCGGCACCTTCAGCACTGAATGTAATGGCAAGGGTTGCTGGATTGTGTTACAGTGTCTATTGATGCTGGCTGCTGGGGGATCTATTGTTACTGGAGGTGCTATTTTTTGAAGGGGTTTATTGTTGCTGGGGAGGTCTATTGTTGCTGCTGGGAGACCTATTGTCTCTGGAAGCAATCTATTTTTGCAGGGGGGAGGTCTGTTGTTGCTGGTGGGGATCTAGTGTTGCTGGGGGGGGTCAGTTGTTGTTGGGGGGTTTTACTGTTGAGGGAGCAGTCTATTGTAGCTGGCTGCCGGAGGGTCTATTGATGCTGTCTGTGGGGGGGAGATCTGTTGTTGCTGTCGGGGGTCTTTTGTTGCTGGAGGGGGGTATTTTTTGCAGGTGGTCCATTGTTGCTGGGGGGGATGGGGTCTATTGGTGGCTGCAGGAGATCTTTTTTTACTGCTTTTCTTGTTATCTTTAACAAATTCCATACAAATTACTTAGTACCACAAATGTTACTTGGTTCTGTATTTTCTAAAAGGGGCAGTATTGGGAGGTGGATAGGGGGTGGAACCAAGTAACGGTGCTCGAAGGTGGGTAGGAGCAGAGACAAGGGCTAACTCCGAAAGGCGAAGTTCCTGCACCTATTCTCTGAGAAAAACACCCCTGGAAATATGTATTATTATTTTACAAATAACAGCTGAAATGAACAGTTTTTTTTTTAATCTAGACTCTTTGCTAGCATTATTTTTTACAGTTCCAGCATCTGGGCTTACTGATCTTGGTCAGGTATAAACGGTATATAGACTCCAATCCTGTTATAAGTTGTACATTACTTCAAGCACTAAGCGGTTGTGGCAAGACTCTGTATTGAACCACCAAATCAACAAACCTCTATATTCTGCTGGTCTATTTGTTGTTCATATTAAAGCAGTTTCAACAGAGGTCTGATTATTAACTGTGGGGGAAAGGGGGGGGGACTCAAACTGAAGTTTACTTTATTTACCAGAGTATAGCAGAATTATTCCTTTTGGAGACAAGGTTTTCCAAAATCCTGATCCTCCTGCTTATGTTGTTAGCTCAGTTTATTTCTAGTAGGGATGAGCTTGATGTTTGGGTTGAACATAAGTTTGACTCGAACATCGGGGGTGTTCGCCTGTTTGCAGAACAGCGAACATTATGGGGCGTTCGCGGGAAATTCGAGCTCCGCGGAATGCCCCATAATGCACTACGAACTCGCAGTGCATTGCTGTATGATAATTGGCCAAAGCATGCACCTGACCTGCATGCTTTGGCCAATCACAGCACACTCTACTGAGAAAACCATAATTGGCCAATCATGGCTCAGGGGGACTAAGTCCATGCCCCACACTATATAAGGCTGCTTACACGGCGGCCGTGTGTAGTGTTGTTGGCATGGACAAAGAGATAGCTTGAGTTACATTAAGCAGGCAGGTTATTTAGTTAGTGGCAGTGTATTTGATATATATATATATATATATATATATATATATATATATATATATATATATATATATGTGTGTATATATATATATATATATATATATATATATATATATATATATATATATACATACAGTCAGTCTCGTATATATATATATATATATATATATATATATATATATATATATATATATATACTCTGCATACAGTGTAGCCTATATCTACAGTGCATTTGGTGGTGTACAGTTTCTAATACACTTCAGGCGGTGTACACAGAATCTAATACAGTGTGTACAGTTTCAACTACACTTCTGGTGGTGTACACAGTATACAATACAGTGCAGCCATTGTACAGTTTCTAATACAGTGCAGGTGGTGTACACACTATCTAATACAGTGTGTACAGTTTCTACCTGTCAGGGCTGGGCTCAGCCCTTCCTTCTCTGAGCTGGCCGCTCAGCTGTTAACTAATTGCCAGCTAACATCTCTCTCCACGGTTACTCAGCTGTTGATGATATCCTGCTCGTCAGTCCTGCCTACTTAAGCTGTCTAGTCCAGAGGATCTCTGCCTTCGCCTTGGTCAACATCACAGAGACGATCTCCTGCGTTCCTGTTTAAAGACTTGTTTTGCTGACATCCCTTATGGCTCCAGATCCTACTTGCTGTTTCACTACATTGATCCCTGACTTCTGGCTTGGCTGACTATCCGTTTCGGTTACTGAACTTTGGCTATGTTTTGACTACGTTTGTTCTTTTTACTTTTATTTTTAAACAAGTGTGATTTAACTGTACTTCTGTCTTTAATTTTGTAGAATGCATTTTTAACCTGGTCATATTTATGATATTCTAATCACATCATTGGTGAATAGCATAGATTTCAGTTTGTATTATATATTTTTACAGTGGTTAGGCAGCCAGAGGGTGTAACACATCTTGGACACTTTTCTTTATAATAAAATAACCAGCTTTAAAAACCAACATTAGGAATAAGCTGGGTTACCCTTTCTGGTTGCTGACACAATATTGTCAACTAGCTGCCAGAGTGTGCAACACAATTTAGACAGATTTTTTATTTTTTATTTTATCTTTTACTTTTACCCCAAACACTGGTCTTTTATATAGAGGATTTAGCATCATTACAAGAAAGCCATCACTGGTGTTCCCTTTATGCACATTTACTCCTCTTTCTGAAATTTAGATGTGGATATTGGGGGGCAACACACCTGATTTTTTTCACAAGATACCACACTCCGTGGAAAGTATATGAACATTCACGCTCATATTCATTTAATATTCCCTCTTTTGAGTTGAGTATAGCCATTAGAGGATAACATACCTGCACATTGGTTTATGGCACCACACCCTGTTGGGGGTGCGCATACACACAGGTCCAGACACCTGCTGAAAATCTATCATCTATATTTTGTTGCCATTCTGCGTATTAATCCCCTTACTACCTACATCTGGTTTTGGAGCACTGCAGAGGGTGTAACACAGCAGTTTTTTCATAAAACACTCTCATTTTCCTAATTAGAACAGCGCCATACCTACATTCTCCTTTATATTCATCTTAGTACACTCCACTCAGGTGGAGTTGCACTTGTAGAGGCAGCAGTTCTTTCTTTATATTCATTTTTCTGTAATTGTACTCCTTGCACGGATTTACTTATATATCATTTCAGGAGGCATAGGAGGTGAGGGTGGCACGGATGGGACTGCAAAGCTCGGAGACAAACGTACAGGAGGCTTCCGCAAGCGCTCCTTAAAAGAGAGTCTGGAGTCAATGAGGATGGCAAACATGATCAACTTCTCCAGCTCAGTTGGTATATCTCAGGCTGCTATCTCATCCTTGATGGTATCCAAGAGACCATGAGAAAAAGCAGCCACGAGGGCCTCATTGTTCCATGCAACCTCTGCTGCCAGAGTACGGAATTCAATGGTGTAGCCGGCAAGAGTTCTCGTACTCTGTTCGATGGACATGAGGCACTTGGCAGCAGAAGCGGAGCATGCTGGAACGTCAAATACCATTTTAAACTAAGCCGCAAACTCAGGGTAGCTCAAGACAACAGGTTTTTGCATCTCCCATAGAGGGTTTGCTCAGGCCAAGGCTCTCTCAGAAAGCAAAGATATCACGAAACCTACTTTGCTTCTGTCCATGGGAAATGCCTGGGGTGTAACACAGCAGTTTTTTCATAAAACACTCCCTTTTTCCTAATTAAAACAGCGCCATACCTACATTCTCCTTAAAATTTTTCCTATGCTTCCTGGTACCGAGTCGGTCAGTGAAGGTGAACCCATGCACTTGGGTTTCACGCGTCTCTCTGCGGATGAGAGAACCTTTAAGAGGAGGGAGAGATTGTGCCTTTATTGTGGCCAGGCAGATCACTTTTTAAAGTCTTGCCCTACCCGTCCAAGGAACGCCTGAACCTTGAGGTCCTGTCATGGAAAGACCTTAGCTGGCGTTGTTTCATCCCCAGTTATCCAGAAGGATAAGCCCCTGGTTTTGGTTACCCTTTCTTGGGTTGAGTCTTCTGTCGAGATACAGGCTCTAATCGACTCTGGGGCTACAGGCCTGTTCATTGATGCTGCCTTTGTATCAAAGCACTGGATTCCGCTGCAGCTGCGTGACACTCCACTGGCCATTGAGGCTCTTGACAGGAGACCTCTACACCCTGCCCATGCGACTCATGAGATGGTTCCATTTTCCATGGCCGTAGGGGCTCTTCACCATGAGATAATCCAATTCCAAGTTATTTCCTCACTTAAGTTTCCGCTGGTTATTGGTTATCCTTGGTTACCGAGGCACAACCCCTCTTCTGATTGGCTCAGTGCTAAGGTTCTCTCCTGGTCACCACAATGCAGTGAGACATGCTTCCAGAAGGTAGCCAAGGTTCTGTGCACCTCTTCACTCTCTTCCCTGCCGGAGGAGTACCGCGATTTTAGCGATGTCTTTGACAAAGGTCAAGCCGGTAGCTTGCCCCCACACCAGCCGTATGATTGCGCAATTGACCTTCAACCTGGTGCCATACCCCTTTGCGGCTGGGTTTACCCATTGTCGGTCTTGGAGGATGAGGCCATGGAAGAGTATGTTGCAGACGCACTTTCTCGATTCTTCATCCGCAAATCCTCGTCTCCTGCTGGTGCTGGTTTCTTCTTTGTGAAGGAGAAGAGTGGTGAATTGAGACCTTGTATTGATTATAGGGGTCTCAATCGTTTCACGATTAAAAATGCCTATCCGATTCCGTTAATTACAGAGTTATTTGACCGCCTCAAGGGAGCAACCGTTTTCATGAAGATTGATTTGAGAGGGGCATACAATCTCGTGAGGATTAAGGAGGGCGACGAGTGGAAAACTGCGTTTAATACCAGAACAGGCCATTATGAGTACCTCGTTTTCCAGGAATTTATTAACAATTTCCTCTGAGATTTGTTGCAGTTATGTGTGGTAGTTTATCTCAATGATACCCTCATATTTTCCAAGTCCCTGGAGAGCCACCATACAGATGTCTGTCATGTGCTTCAGAAACTAAGGGAGAACCATCTCTATTGTAAACTGGAGTAGTGCGAGTTCCATCGTGAACAGGTCAAATTCCTGGGCTATGCCATTTCCACTGCTGGTTTTTCGATGGACCCAGAGAAACTTTCGGCAGTCCTACAGTGGCCCCAACCGTGGGTTTACGTCCTCTGCAGTGGTTCCTGGGCTTTGCCAACTATTATCGGAAGTTTATTCGTAACTTCTCATCTCTGGTCAAGCCCCTGACTGATATGACCAGAAAGGATGGTAACCCACAGAGTTGGTCTCCGGAGTCCATTAAGGCCTTTGTGAGTCTCAAGGCTGCCTTTGTTTCTGCTCCTGTGTTGACACATCCTGATCCTACGTTACCTTTTATCCGTGAGGTTGATGCTTCTGAGACTTGCGTTGGCGCCTTTCTGTCTCAAAATCCTACCTCTGAGAGCACTATGTATCCTTGCGGCTACTTTTCCAAGAAATTGTCACCTGCAGAGTGCAATTACGAGATTGGTGACAGAGAGCTGTTGGCGATCATTTTAGCCCTGAAAGAATGGAGACATCTCCTCGAAGGTAGCACTGTGCCGGTTCTCATTCTTACACACCATAAGAATCTCACATTCTTGTCTGAGGCTAAACGCTTCTCTCCCAGAAGGGCACGATGGGCTCTTGTCTTGTCAAGTTTCAATTACATTGTCTCATTCTTACCCGGTACTAAGAATGTAAGGGCGGACTATTTGTCACAACAATTTTCCTTCACTTCCAAGTTGGAGTCGGTTCCGGTTCCTGTGATTCCTCCTGATCGTATTCTGGCTATGGTTCGCACCAGTCTCACTTCTCCTTTGGGTGACAAAATTCTTGCTGCTCAGGTCCATGCTCCTCCTGAGATACCTTATGACCGCTGCTTTGTCCCAGAGAGTCTCCGTACTGCGGTGCTACAGACTTACCATTCTCCCAAGGCTGCTGGCCACCCTGGGAAGAATCAACTCATTTTGACCATCTCCCAACAATTTTGGTGGCCTAGTCTACGTGCTGATGTAGCTACTGCCTTCGTAGCTGCCTGTTCCGTGTGTGCTCAGAATAAGACTCCACGACACCTTCCAGTGGGCCTCCTACAACCCATACCCAATGGAGAGAGGCCCTGGACCCATCTGTCTATGGGTTTCATTGTGGAGTTACCCAACTCCCAGGGCAACACACTTATCCTTATGGTGGTTAGGGATGAGCCGAACACCCCCCGGTTCGGTTCGCACCAGAACCTGCGAACGGACCGAAAATTCGCACGAACGTTAGCACCCCATTGGAGTCTATGGGACTCGAACGTTCGAAATCAAAAGTGCTCATTTTAAAGGCTAATTTTCATGGTATTGTCCTAAAAAGGGTTTGGGGACCCGGGTCCTGCCCCAGGGGACATGTATCAATGCAAAAAAAACTTTTAAAAACGGCCGTTTTTTCGGGAGCAGTGATTTTAATGATGCTTAAAGTAAAAAAAAAAAAAAGTGACATATTCCTTTAAATATCGTACTTGGGGGGTGTCTATAGTATGCCTGTAAAGTGGCGCATGTTTCCCGTGCTTAGAACAGTCCCTGAACAAAATGACATTTTTAAAGGAAAAAAGTAATTTAAAACTGCTTGCGGCTTTAATGTAATGTCGGGTCCTGGCAATATGGATGAAAATCAGTGAGACAAACGGCATGGGTACCCTCCAGTCCATTACCAGGCCCTTTGGGTCCTGTATGGATATTAAGGGAAACCCCGTACCCAAATTAAAAAAAAGGAAAGGCGTGGGGCCCCCAGGCCCTATATACTCTGAACAGCAGTATACAGGCAGTGCAAACAAGACAGGGACTGTAGGTTTGTTGTTAAGTAGAATCTGTTTGTAATTTTGAACTGGTACATTTTTAAAGTGTAGCTCCAGCCAAAAAATCTGTTTTTAAGCTTTTTGGAAAACATAGGGAAGGGTTATCACCCCTGTGACATTTGTTTTGCTGTCTGTGCTCCTCTTCAGAAGATTTCACCTCACTTTTTGTCCCAATGACAAATGTTTTTTGAAAATTTGGGGTTTTTAGTGAAACAAGGATTGGTGATAAAGCATCAGTGGAAAGGAGAAAAGTTTTTCCCATATTAACTCTTACAGGAGAGAATTTCCCTTCCTAGGAGTAGATTTCATCTCACTTCCTGTTGTCTCCTTCCGTTTGCAAGTAGGAGTCGTTTGTAAGTTGGATGTTTGAAAGTAGGGGCCTGCCCTATATACTCAGCAGAAATTTGGGCCTTAGGTGTTGTTGTGGCCACAACACTGTAAGCCCTCACAGGGCCCTGCTGTGAAATATTAGATCAAGAATTGTAATTACATGCCCCTGTTGAACAGGGCCAGAAAAATTGGGCCTTTGGTGATGGTGGTGGTGGTGCTGGTGCCACAACACTGTAAGTCCTCACAGTTAATCTTGGTGGACGCAGAAACGTGCCCTGCTGTAAAATATTCAATCAAGAATTGTAATTACATGCCCCTGTTGAACATGGCCAGAAAAATTGGGCCTTTGGTGGTGGTGGTGGTGCTGGTGGCACAACACTGTAAGTCCTCACAGTTAATCTTGGTGGGCGCAGAAAGGGGCCCTGCTGTGAAATATTATATCAAGAATTCTAATTACACGCCCCTGTTAAACAGGGGCTGAAAAATTGGGCCTTAGGCACTGGTGCTGGTGCCACAACACTGCAACCCCTCACAGATATTCTAGTTGGAACGCAGGAACGAGCCCTGCTGCAAAGTATTGCATCAAAAATTGTAATTACACCCCCCTGTTAAACAGGGGCTGAAAAATTGGGCCTTAGGCACTGGTGCTGGTGCCGCAACACTGCAACCCCTCACAGATACTCTAGTTGGAATGCAGGAATGAGCCCTGCTGCAAAGTATTGCATCAAAAATTATAATTACACGCCCCTATTAAACAGGGGTTTAAAAATTGGGCCTTAGGCACTGGTGCTGGTGCCACAACACTGCAGCCCCTCACAGATACTCTAGCTGGAGCGCAGGAACTAGCCCTGCTGAAAAGAATTGCATCAAAAATTGTAATTACATGCCCCTGTTAAACAGGGGCTGAAAAATTGGGCCTTAGGCACTGGTGGTGGCACCCAGAACCAAAAATGTTCTTACAAGCCATCAGCATGATCATTGAGGAGGAAGAGGATAATTACTCAGCATAACAGGATAGTCACTCAGCATCAGCATAGGCAGTCTTTGAAGGGATCTGACATTTCAAAAAAAATTATTCGGTTACATCAGCATCAGGTGCTTGGTAGCTGGTGGTGATCCAAGACTGATTCATTTTTATAAAGGTTAGTCGATCGACCGAGTCGGTGGCAGACGCACCCTGTGATCGCTACAAAGCCTCCAGCAGCACTGAATGTGCGTTCCGAAAGAACGCTGGATGCAGGACAGGCCAGTAGCTCAATTGCATACTGTGCAAGCTCTGGCCAGTGATCCATCCATCCTTACCCTTGTAACGTGGATCAAGGAGGGTTGCCAGCCAGTAACGATCTCCCTCCTTGATACCACAAATACGAGGATCCTTACGCAGGCTTTGCAGGATCAGGGAGGCCATGCAGCGTAGGTTTGCTGAGGCATTCGGTCCAGAGTCCTCTGGGTCACTAAGGACAAAATGGTCCACAGCCACCTCCTCCCAGCCCTGCTGCAAAGTATTGCATCAAAAATTGTAATTACACACCCCTATTAAACAGGGGCTTAAAAATTGGGCCTTAGGCACTGGTGCTGTTGCCACAACACTGCAGCCCCTCACAGATACTCTAGTTAGAGCGCAGGAACTAGCCCTGCTGAAAAGAATTGCATCAAAAATTGTAATTACATGCCCCTGTTAAAAAGGGGCTTAAAAATTGGGCTTTAGGCACTGGTGGCGGCACCCAGAACCAAAAATTTTCTTACAAGCTATCAGCATGATCATTGAGGAGGAAGAGGATAATTACTCAGCATAACAGGATAGTCACTCAGCATCAGCATAGGCAGTCTTTGAAGGGATCTGACATTTCAAAAAAAATTATTCGGTTACATCAGCATCAGGTGCTTGATAGCTGGTGGTGATCCAAGACTGATTCACTTTTATAAAGGTAAGTCGATCGACCGAGTCAGTGGACAGACGCACCCTGTGATCGGTTACAAAGCCTCCAGCAGCACTGAATGTGCGTTCCGAAAGAACGCTGGATGCAGGACAGGCCAGTAGCTCAATTGCATACTGTGCAAGCTCTGGCCAGTGATCCATCCTTCCTTACCCTTGTAACGTGGATCAAGGAGGGTTGCCAGCCAGTAACGATCCCTCTCCTTGATACCACAAATACGAGGATCCTTACGTAGGCTTTGCAGGATCAGGGAGGCCATGCAGCGTAGGTTTGCTGAGGCATTCGGTCCGGAGTCCTCTGGGTCACTAAGGACCCGCAGCCACCTCCTCCCAGCCATGTACAAGTCCATGTGTTTCATGAGACTGATCCCTTAAAGACTGCTGCTGATGCTGAGTGCCAGGCTCCACCTCCATACTGACACAATCCTCTTCCTCCTCCTCCTCATCCTCATCCTCTTCCTGTGTGAACGGCGGGCACGCAGGAACACTATCTGGATTAAGGGGGCCTTGAGAGCTAAGGAAGTCCTCTTCCTGCCTCTGTTCTGCCTCAAGTGCCCTGTCCATTATTCCACGCAGCGTGTGCTCCAACAGGTGGACAAGGGGGGCAGTGTCACTGATGCATGCACTGTCACTGCTCACCATCCTCGTGGCCTCCTCAAATGGTGGTAGGACAGTGCATGCATCCCTGATCATGGCCCACTGGCGTGGGGAAAAAAAACAAGCTCCCCTGATCCTGTCCTGGTGCCATAGTCGCACAGGTACTCATTGATGGCCCTCTGCTGCGTGTGCAGCCGCTGCAGCATGGCCAACATTGAGTTCCACCTGGTGGGCATGTCACAGATTAGGCGGTTCTTGGGCAGGTTAAACTCCTTTTGGTGGTCTGCCAGCCGAGCACTGGCATTATATGACCGGCGGAAATGCACACAGACTTTCCTGGCCTGCCTCAGGACATCCTGTAAGCCCGGGTACCTGCCCAAGAACCGCTGCACCACCAAGTTAAGGATGTGAGCCAAACAGGGCACATGGGTCAGTTGTCCCTGTCGGAGGGTGGAGAGGAGGTTGGTGCCATTGTCGCAAACCACCATTCCTGCCTTAAGTTGGCATGGCATCAACCACCTCTGAACCTGCCCCTGCAGAGCTGACAGAACCTCTGCCCCAGTGTGGCTCCTGTCCCCCAAGCACACCAGCTCAAGCACCGCATGGCATCTTTTGGCCTGCGTACTTGCGTAGCCCCTTGAATGCCTACGGAGCACCGCTGGTTCCGAGGACAAAGCACAGGAAGAGGCCATGGAGGAAGAAGAAGAGGAGGGGGTGTAGGAGAGAGGTGTGTCACAATCATTAGTAGTGGCATTTTGGAGGCGTGGTGGCGGAACAACCTCCAACACTACTGCACCTTGTCCTGCATCCTTCCCAGCTGCCAGCAGAGTGACCCAATGCGCCGTGAAACTTAAGTAACGTCCCTGTCCATGCCTGCTGGACCATGAGTCAGCGGTAATACACCTTACCGCTGACCGCCCTGTCCAGCGAGGCCAAGACATTGCCTTCCACATGCCGGTAGAGAGCTGGAATTGCCTTCCGTGAGAAAAAGTGGCATTTGGGTACCTGCCACTGAGGAACCGCACATTCCACAAACTCACGGAAGGGGGCAGAGTCTACCAACTGAAAAGGTAGCAGTTGAAGTGCTAGCAATTTTGCCAAGCTAGCATTCAACCGCTGGGCATGTGGATGGCTGGGAGTGAACTTCTTTCGGCGGTGCAGCAGCTGGGGCAGGGAAATTTGCCTGGTACAATCTGACGTCAGTGTACCGAAAGCAGATTGCCCACAAGTACTTGGCTGTGACACACCTAATTCTACACCTTCATTCCTCTCAGTGCAGGTCTCAGAGAGGACTGAAGGTATAGTGGGGTTGGAGATTTCAGCTGATGAGGAGCAAGGAGAGGTCCTCTTTGTTCTTTGGTGTGGGTCTTTTAGATACGCTTTCCAACGAACTGCATGGCAGGTCAACATATGTCTGGTCAAGCATGTGGTGCCCAAGCAGGAGATGTTTTGGCCACGCAAGATACGCTTGAGACATATGTTGCAAATAGCAGCGGTGCGATCTGATGCACTCGTCTCAAAAAAGGCCCACACCAAAGAACTTTTAGAATAACATGCAGAGACAGCAGCGCCCTGCACATGCAGAGCTTTGCAGTGTGATGCAGTCAGTGTGCTGCCCTTAGGCTGGCCCCTGGAGGGCATCCTGCCTCGTTGGTGATGTGCCTCCTCCTCCTCCTCCTCCTCCTCCTCTCTCCTATCAGGCACCCACGTTGAGTCAGTGACCTCATCATCCCCTCCCTCCTCATCACTGGAGCAAACCTGGCAGTATGCTGCAGCAGGGGGAGCATGACTGCCAGATTGCTGTCCTTCTTGGGCACTCCCTCTGTCCGTGCTCACGTTACTGCCTTCATCTAGCTCAGTAACATCATCAGAGCCTTCTAAACGCTGGGCATCCTCCTGGAGCATGTACCCAACACTGTGGTCAAACAGTTCAAGGGACTCCTCAAGAGGACATGGTGGGGCTAGGGAAGGAGTCACTGATGCCATTGAGCTGAGGGAAAGGCCGCGTTGGCAGCTGCTTTGCCAGACAAAGTACCCTGAGCATTAGTGAGAGAGGATGAGGAGGATGAGGACGGCTTGGTCATCCACTCGACCAAGTCTTCCGAATGTTGCGGCTCAACACGGCCAGCTGCCAAAAAAAAGGCCAAGCGTGTCCCACGGCCACGTGCTGATGAGGATGCACCGTCTCCACAACCAGCACTGTTGCCTCTAGACACAAAGCCTGCTTGCCCTCTTTTATTGGCTTGTGACTGTCTGCCTCTCCTTGTTGGCCTTCCAGACATACTAATAGCCTGTAGCTGCACTAAGCTGGGATATATATATATATATATATATATATATATATATATATGTACTGATACTGCAGCTAGCAAAATCAACTGCCTGCCCGTAGTATGAGAACACCACCAACCTTCTACAGGTAGCTTTAGCTGAACACTGTGCAGAGGTCGCACTACACTAACGTGTAAATAATTTAGCTGCCTGCGGTAGTGATAGGATCAGGAAAACAACACCAACCTTCTACAGGTAGCTTTAGCTGAACACTGCGCAGGGGTCACAAAAAACTAACTTGTAGCTTATTTAGCTGCCTGCGGTAGTGAGAGGATCAGGTAAACACCACCAACCTTCTACAGGTAGCTTTAGCTGAACACTGTGCAGAGGTCGCACTACACTAACTTGTAGTTTTAGCTGAACATTGTGAGGAGGACGCACTACACTAACTTGTAGCTTATTTAGCTGCCTACGGTAGTCATAGGATCAGGAAAACACCACCAACCTTCTACAGTTAGCTTTAGTTTTAGCTAAACACTGTTAGGAGGATGCACTACACTAACTTGTAGCTTTATCTGAACACTGTTCAGAGGATGCACTACACTAACTTGTAGCTTTAGCTGAACACTGTGCAGAAGTCGCACTACACTAACTTGTAGTTTTAGCTGAACACTGTGCAGAGGTCACAAAAAACTAACTTGTAGCTTATTTAGCTGCCTGCGGTAGTGATAGGATCAGGAAAACAACACCAACCTTCTACAGGTAGCTTTAGCTGAACACTGTGCAGAGGTCGCAAAAAACTAACTTGTAGCTTATTTAGCTGCCTGCGGTAGTGATAGGATCAGGAAAACACCACCAACCTTCTACAGGTAGCTTTAGCTGAACACTGTGCAGAGGTCGCAAAAAACTAACTTGTAGCTTATTTAGCTGCCTGCGGTAGTGATAGGATCAGGAAAACACCACCAACCTTCTACAGGTAGCTTTAGCTGAACACTGTGCAGAGGTCGCACTACACTAACTTGTAGTTTTAGCTGAACACTGTGAGGAGGACGCACTACACCAACTTGTAGCTTTAGCTGAACACTGTTCAGAGGACACAGTACACTAACTTGTAGCTTTAGCTGAACACTGTGCACTACACTTACTTGTAGCTTTAGCTGAACACTGTGTGGAGGACGCAGTACACTAACTTGTAGCTTTAGCTGAACACTGTGCAGAGGTCACACTACACTAACTTGTAGTTTTAGCTGAACACTGTGAGGAGGACGCACTACACTAACTTGTAGCTTATTTAGCTGCCTGACGTAGCGATAGGATCAGGAAAACACCACCAACCTTCTACTGGTAGATTTAGCTGAACACTGTGCAGAGGTCGCAAAAAACTAACTTGTAGCTTATTTAGCTGCCTGTGGTAGTGATAAGATCAGGAAAACACCACCAACCTTCTACAGGTAGCTTTAGCTGAATACTGTGCAGAGGTCGCAAAAAACTCACTTGTAGTTTTAGCTGAACACTGTGAGGAGGACGCACTACACTAACTTGTAGCTTTAGCTAAACACTGTGAGGAGGACACACTACCCTAACTTGTAGCTTTAGCTGAACACTGTGCACTACACTAACTTGTAGCTTTAGCTGAATACTGTTCAGAGGACGCACTACACTAACTTGTAGCTTTAGCTGAACACTATGCAGAGGTCTCACTAAACTAACTTGTAGCTTTAACTGAACACTGTTCAGAGGACGCACTACACTAACTGTAAATAGTCTAGCTGCCTGACTGTGGTACTAATAGGATCAAAAGAACACCAGCAATTTTCTTCAGGTAGCTGTAAATACTGTAACAACACAAGCCTGCCTGTCAAAAGCAAGATAACAGGAACGGATCTAGCTAAACTGAATACAGTGTATATATATATATATATATATATATATATATATATATATATACAACACCTGGGATGCATATATATACACAATACACTGTAAGTGCAGCTAACTCACTGACTGTCCTGCCTAATCTATCTAACTTAAATCAAATGACACTGTCTCTCTGTCTATCTATCTCTCTCTCAACGCCGGAACACACACTACACAGGGCCGCCATACAGGCGGCCTTATATAGTGTGGGGCGTGTACTAAATCCCCTGAGCCATAATTGGCCAAAGCCTCCTTGGCCAGCAATGCACTACGATGCCCATATCGTTCGCAATTCGGCGAATGGGCAAACAGACGATGTTCGAGTTGAACATGGGTTCGACGCGAACACGAAGCTCATCCCTAATGGTGGTTGACAGGTTCTCAAAAATGTGTCATTGTATTCCACTTAAGAAGTTGCCCACTTCTAAGGAACTGGCTTCCATTTTTGCTCGGGAGATCTTTCGCTTACATGGGCTAACCAAGGTGATTGTCTCAGAAAGGGGTAGTCAGTTTGTGTCCCGGTTCTGGCGAGCCTTTTGTGCACAGTTGGGAATTCAGCTTGCTTTCTCCTGTGCGTATCACCCACAGTCTAATGGGGCTGCAGAACGAGCCAATCAGTCCTTGGAGCAATTCCTACGTTGCTTTATTTCTGACCATTAAAATAACTGGTCAGACCAATTACCGTGGGCAGAGTTTGCTCATAACAGTGCCTTGAATTCTGCTTCCTGATTGTTCCCATTTATGGCGAATTATGGTTTCCAACCTTCCATGTTGCCTGACTAGTTTGTTCCGCAGAGTATTCCTGCGTTAGAGGAGCATCTCTGTGGTCTTCGTTCCACTTGGGCACAAGTCCAGGAGGCTTCGCGTCATGCTAATGATAGGTACAGACTCCATGCTGACCGGAGATGCCTGCCTGCGCCTTCCTACCAGGTTGGGAACAGGGTGTGGTTGTCATCTCGCAACCTCCGACTTCGTGTTCTCTCACTGAAGGCGGGGTACACAGTATCTAATACAGTGTGTACAGTTTCTACCTGTCAGGGCTGGGCTCAGCCCTTCCTTCTCTGAGCTGGCCGCTCAGCTGTTGGCTGATTGCCAGCTCCCATCTCTCTCCACAGTTACTCATTAATTATTGATGATATCCTGCTCGTCAGTCCTGCCTACTTAAGCTGTCCAGTCCAAAGGATCTCTGCCTTCGCCTTGGTCAACATCTCAGAGACGATCTCCTGCGTTCTTGTTTAAAGACTTGCTTTGCTGACATCCCTTCTGGCTCCAGATCCTGCTTGCTGTTTCCCTACGTTGATCCCTGACTTCTGGCTTGGCTGACTATCCGTTCCGGTTACTGAACTTTGGCTATGTTTTGACTATGTTTGTTCTTTTTACTTTTATTATTAAACAAGTGTAATTTAACTGTACTTCTGTCTCGGTCTGATTTCATTGTTTCTGACACTACTACACAGTATCTAATATAGTATGTACAGTTTCTACTACACTTCTGGTGGTGTACACAGTACACAATACAGTGCAGCCGTAGTACAGTTTGTAATACACTGTAGGTGGTGTACACAGTATCTAATACAGTGCGTACAGTTTCTACTACATTTCTGGTGGTGTACGCAGTATCAGATACAGTGTGTACAGTTTCTAATACACTTCAGGCGTGTACACAGTATCTAATACAGTGTAGTGTGGTATTGCAAAACAAAAAATGCATCGTGTTCAGAAGGCCACCAAGGAGAGGCAGACGCTCACAGGCCACTAAAAGAGGGCAAGCAGCCTCTGTGTCTATGGGCAACAGTGGAGCTTGTGGACATGGTGCATCCTCTGCAGGTGGCCTTAGGGCACGCTTGACAATTTTTTCTGCTGCTGGCCGTGTAATTGAGCCACAACATGTAGAAGAGTTGGAGGAGTGGATAACAAAGCCATCCTCATCCTCCTCATCCTCTGTCACCCAGGCTCAGAGTAGTTTTCCTTCCAATGCAGCTGCGAAAGCGGCCTATTCCATCGGCTCCTTGTCCATAGTCACTCCTTCCGTAGCCCCACCATCATGCATGGAGGAGTCCACAGAATTATTTGACTACAGTGTCAGGTACATGCTGCTGGAGGATGCACAGCGATTTGAAGGCTCCGATGTTGGTTCCCAGGTTGAGGAAGGGAGTAACATGAGCCTAGAGAAAGGGGGTGCCACAGAAGGACAAGAACCTGGCAGTCATGTTCCTCCAGCTGCAGCATACTGCCAAGTTTGTTCCAGTGACGAGGAGGGAGGGAATGATGAGGTCACTGACTGTACTTGGGTCCCTAAGAGAAGAGAGGAGGAGGAGGAGGAGGCACAACTCCAACGAGGTAGGATGTCTTCTAGGGGCCAGCTTAAGGGCAGCCACCCTATTGCATCACACCGCAGAGCTCCACAGGTGCAGGGCGCTGCTGACTCCCCGCTGACTTTTAAAAGTTCCTTGATGTGGGCCTTTTTCGACACGTGTGCAGCAGATCGCAACGTTGCTGTTTGCAACCTATGTCTGAAAGAGTGGCCAAAACAGCAGCCGCTTGAGCACCACATGCTTAACCAGACATATGACGACCTGTCATGCAGTCCAACAGCACTTGAAAGACCCACATCAAAGAAAAAGGTGGACTTTTGATTGCTCCTTATCTGGGATCTCCAACCCTACTATACCTCCAGTCCTCTAAAAAACCTGCACTGAAAGGAATGAAGGTATATCAATAGGTGACCCAAGTACTTGCAGCCAATCTGCTAGCAGTACACCACCAATTGATTTTAGCAGTCAAATTTCCCTACCCCAGTCGCTGAACCGTAAAAAGAAATTCGGTCCCACATGCTCAGCATCTAAATGCTAGCTTAGCCAAATTGCTAGCACTGCAACTGCTGCCTTTTCAGCTGATAGATTCTTCCCCCTTTCGTGAATTTGTGGAATGTGCTGTACCTCATTGGCAGGTTCCAAAACGCCATTTCTTTTCATGGAAGGCCATTCTGGCTTTCTACCGGCAAGTGTAAGGTTGACTACTGGTCATCATGAAGCAGCTCTGACATAAGGAAGCAAAGCTCTGTGGTGGCTCTTCTACAAAGAGACCCAGTGTGGAATGAGGCATGGTAAGTCAGTAATGGAGAAAGGATTAGCTGCAGGGTGACTACAGGTAATGCTGGTAACTACCCCGTGTTGTTTGCTTGTCTTTTTTGAGCACAGTTTTCAAAATTCAGTTGCCTTGAATAAATGGATATTTTATCATGGTAGTGTTTTATTATTCACAACTGCAGAAAAGTCTACATACAGGTGTGAATGAGAAAATCTATTGAATGGGCTTGTTTTGTGTTTATATAACAAATGTAGGGATGACTGTTTTTTCTGTGCTTTCAAAAAGAATTTCAATGCAGATGTTTATTTTTTGAACCTACAGTATTTGTACTTCCCAAGATCTTAAGATCAAGAAGTGGGACATAGCCCATTCTACTTGCTCTCCATTTCTCCGCTACAGGTTACCCATCTCTCTCCTTTGTGGTTCTTACAAGGTCATACCACTCTCTCACCAATCTATTTTCCATTTGGTCTTTTATATTACATTATAAAGACCTCAGTAGACAGAGTGTCTGACAATTAACAGATTGCTCATTACTATTACATTAAGATTTTATGAGTCTAATGCAAGTAAACATTGAAGTATAATTACTACAGACCAACGCTTTCATTCCAACATACTGCTTTGTAGGATTAGTAGGTGGACCCTTTTCAAAATATATACATATACAGTACATACAGTATGTACACTTTTCCTATTGCTTTAAAATGCTGGTCATAATTGTGCATACATTTGTACGGTGATACAAGAAATGTTTTAAATGTATGATACAAAAAGACCCCGTTCTCAGAGAAAGACTTCACAGGGCATACATCATATTCTGAAAATTGCCAGAGGAACAGTTCCTTAGTAAATATGGAGGTGTCTCATTTATTTACAGTGGCATATATGTCTTTATAAGGTGCTATTGTATTTAAAATATATATACAGTTGTACACTGAGCTTTTGTTCTGACTGTTTAAAATACTATGTGAATATCAAAGCTGAACACTATTACACTGCATCCTTAACCACTTCAGCCCCGGACCATTTTGCTGCCCAAAGACCAGAGCACTTTTTGCGATTTGGCACTGCGTCGCTTTAACTGACAATTGTGCGACGTTGCTCCCAAACAAAATTGATGTCCTTTTTTTTCCCACAAATAGAGCTTTTGGTGGTATTTGATCACCACTGCGGTTTTTATTTTCTGCGCTATAAACAAAAATAGAGTGACAATTTTGAAAAAAACGTATTATTTTTTACTTTTTGTTATAATAAATATCCCCAAAAAATATATAAAAAACATTTTTTTCTCAGTTTAGGCTGATACGTATTCTTCTACATATTTTTTGGTAAAACAAAAATCCAATAAGCGTTTATTGATTGGTTTGCACAAAAGTTATAGCGTCTACAAAATAGGGGATAGTTTTATGGCATTTTTATTAATAATTTTTTTTTTACTAGTAATAGTGGCATTATGGCGGACACATCAGACAATTTTGCCACATTTTTGGGACCATTGTCATTTTTACAGCAAACAGTGCTATAAAATTGCACAATCGCGGGTATCCCCGCGGACATCAAGTCCGCGGGACCCGCGATCCTACTCACGGAGCTCGCAACGGAATTCAAAGGGATGTACAGGTACGCCCATTTTCCCAGGCGTGCCATTCTGCCGACGTATTAGTACATGCGGAGGTCGGCAAGCGGTTAATGACGTCCAAGAAAGTAGTGACAACAAAAGTTAGTTAAGAAGTTCTTCAGTTATTTGTTTTTTCATCTGCACATTGCTTTTTGTGAATGCAATGTTGTTTAGATAATTACACTGTAGTTTTCCTGGCTATGCAGCTAGTACTGCAGATATGTAGTAATGGAAATAATCATCTGGGGATTCATTAACTTGACAACAATATTTATTGTGAAGAGTGCAGCAACATCTGGATTGTATTGAACCTCAAACATTCTGCTTACTGCAAAAGGAACTGATCAGGAAGTTATCAATGACAGACCTGCTCTTATACATTGAGAAGACTTTGAATCAGAGTTATCATTACCAACAGATGCCATGAATGTTACATAACCAGATGTACTTTCTTATTTTCCCAATGGAAGGCAAGCATTCTCAGAACCACTAGGACCACCTAACTCAATCCTGAACCATGTACTACAAATGAGGTTGCCTTGGCAGTAAATAAATTATGCTAGCCTGAAGTAGACCATTAAACTGTATTGGAATTCAAAGGTCCCTTCCCTTTCACATCTGTCAGTTTTTCAGGTGGACTTGATTGTAAGGTCCATTGAAGGCCTGTGAACAGGCAGGTGTAAACGGACTTGTGTCCGTATACACCTGCCTACCGCCTGGTCCAACAAGGTCCAGTAAAATAAGGGAAAAGGATTGCATCCTTTTCCATTTTGGCAGACCAGATCAGAGGTAGCCTGATGTAAACGGACATCAGAGTCTGTTTACATTCAGCTGCCGATAGAGCTCAGAGGGGTCTGCCCGTGTCCGCTCTGCATAAACTGAATGGACATGGCTGTGACATCCATCCCGCTCGGCTCCAATCAGCAGTGGATCTGCTGACAGATCCCTTGCTGATTGGAGCAGACTCTGCTCCATGTGGAAGAACCCTAAGGTTAAATTAAATAGATACAAATTAGCCTAAGCAGGCATTTTTTTAAGCAGGGAAATTAGCCAGAACAAACATTTTATATCTATAGACATCTATAAGACAACAAATCCAGAACTTGTGTATTTATTCTTAACATCTGGAGTCAAATTAATTCAGTGATAGAATGCAGAGATCACTAACTAATAGGGCTCTTAGGACTAACCCTGATGTCTAAAAACTTCAGAGGAAATGGTGCAATGTGCTGTATCAGTCTGTAGGCAGGTGCCTAAATTTTATTTGTATTTTTCAAAAATAATTAAGGGTTGGTGACTTAGGGGTTAATAGTGGGTTGTGGAGTGCTTTCACCCTGCATGTGTAACTTCTTGCGTCTTCTGATCTATTGGGAGTAGAAAGTGTGACCAGATACATGAATATGTTGTCGTTTTGCCAAGAGTGGGGCAACCCTCATGATGGGAGCCTGATATGGGGCAAATGATTTAATCTTTATTATCTATTCATTGGGACCAAGCACAATCAAATGGTATACCATCCACAGTCACAGCATTTAGAAAAAGGAGAATAAAAAATGTCATGTTCAGATATGTTGCACTATATTATGTTCTTATGGAAGCAGCTGAAGAACTGTGCGTACAAGTAATTTACTTCAGTAAAAGAAGTTCTAGTTAAGCAACAACATCTAGTCTGATTCTTGAGAATAGAGAGAGTGAATTCTACATTGAATACTTTTTGGAAAAGGAAGTGTAAACCTTCAAGTTAACTCTCTGGGTGATGTGTAAAGAATAGGAAGGAGATGCAGCCAGCTAGTGAGAGGGATCGATGGTGGCCAGTGATGGAAGTTCGATAGGTAGGGTGGTTTGGCACATGACACACTCTACTGAGTGATCGGGTCCCTATTTTAGGCCCCACTTCAGAACAGAACCAGTCCTAGGGACCTTGCCTGGAACCACAGTGTGTGAAGCTCATAATATATATGTAGTGGCTCCTCTCTTTGCATTTGAACTGAATTGGTAAAGGAGGATGTAGTGAAGAGTTGGTGGAGGGAGATCTGTGCTCAATACTGTCCCCTTCAAAATGACTCTGTTGTCAGTGCCAGGACAGGTGTCACAGGCAGGTAAAAGAACGTTATCCTTCGGTATGTGGGGCCTGGTGAAGAGGTTTGGCCCCCAGCCATGAGGGCATGCAGCGACAGTAACAATATCAACAGCATGCAGGTCCCCCATGCTAACAAGTCTATGCAACTATGAATGTGAATTACATAGGTGAAAAGATTTCTTGTACCTACCGTTTGGGGAGGAATAACATATTATTGTATTACAAAGTTTGATTGTGTTATTTAGTATATAATATGGTGATGATTAAGTTAACTCAGGCTTAGAAATAAGTTTTCCTTTGCTGGTATGTTCCATATAACCCAGTTGAATTCTGTATAAAAACAGAATGTAAAGACCAAAAAAATGTCTTAAACAGATACTTTTCTCAAAAGAATAAAGGCTTTCTATATTATGATGACAGCTACATCCTGATATTAAGATAGAATTGCTTACCCATTCACTCATAATATCATTCTCATAAGGTTTCAGATTTTGATTTCTGTCACATCTTACTCCACCAGCTCAAGTTCCATACCATCAGTCTTAAAGAAGTTTTAAACCAGCCTGCAGTATTTGTACCTATAGGTAAGCCTAGACTAAGGCTTACCTATAGGTACTGTAAATATCTCCTAAACATGCACTGTTTAGGAGATACTTACTGTATACTGTGAGTGCAGTGACTGGCGGCTCCCGTGCACATGTTTTTTTCCTGCAGAGCTTACTTCCACTTTAAGCAGCCCATAGAAAAGTCAATTTTTTTGTTTAACCATTTTTCCTAATAAAGAACTTTTTTCAACAGTGTGGGTGCTTTGTTTTTTTATGTTTAACTTTTTGTTTGTGATGTGAATGAGTAACAAAGAGAAAAATGTATCCAATACTTATTCATGCAGGGAGTGTGGATGTTTTCGGTGCCTCCTTTTTTATAAAGGGGACTTAGAGAGTCCTCACATCCCTTTGGAGGACAGGATGTGGAGATGAAACTCTTGCCCTCATCTATATGCATTTTACCTTCTTGCAAAATACCGTCCCAATGTTGATGGCATGTTGCTTAATATGGCTCAAGAAGAGGGAGGCACATGCTTGCTGCCCCTCATTTAATAGCCAGTCAGGTTGCATGACGGAATGAGGGTCGTTTATGAATTTTTAGGGGGACCCCATTCTGTTTTTTGTTTTAAAGGGAAAGCTTTTTAAAATTATTATTTCAGGTACTTATATAGCGCCATCAATTTACGCAGCGCTTTTTACATACTGTACATATTATACATTCACATCAGTCCCTACCCTAAAGGAGCTTACAATCTAAGGTCCCTAACTCACATTCACAACATACTAGGGCCAATTTAGACAGGATTCCAATTAGCCCACCAGAATGTCTTTGGAGTGTGGGAGGAAACCAGAGTACCTGGAGGAAACCCACGCAGGCATAGGGAGAACATGCAAACTCCAGGCAGGTAGTGTTGTGGTGTGGTTGGGATTTGAACCCGCAAACCTTTTTACTGCTAGGTGAAAGTGCTAACCACTACACCACTGTGCCACACAAATAATTTCAGATAAGAAAAAAAGAAGAACCTCCCTTGATTGGGACTTTTTTGGTAACACCCACACAAAAGAGTAAAGTAGAAAAATATTTAACATAGTACATAAAATAGATCATTCGCAAATATGATGATCGTTAAAAACATATCATATCAAAAAGACAGAACGAAAAATAGACAAAAAAAACAAGACAAATTACATAACAAGCATGTAACAGTATTAAAGATACTCTCCAGTGATTGAGTATTCTCTCCGGTACCCAACGTGTTTCTGGTTCAAGCCCTTCGTCAGGGGTATTGGATAGAATATGTAGTCATAAATTTTTAAATATTTGGTATGTTCTACTATGCAACTAAGAAAAAGATTAATAGAGCACTGCCAAGTGGAGGAACTCTTATTTGCCGGGTGGTCAAAGAGAAAAAATATCTCATATGGAGAGTGTGGCCAGAAGGTGGTGATATACAATGTTTTTCAAGTCATGAGGAGATGCTGTAGAAAGCCTCAGTATAGCCTTTTATCATCCGTATATAGCATACTCCAAGTCACTTGAAGAAACCTCTTCTATGCTTGTATTCAGATCTGTGCCTCCGTGTATGGTGTCCATCCAGCTCTGGATATGAACACCATATGAGAGGGTCCGCGAGCTGGTGCACCAAGGTCAGGCTGATTGGCTCTTTTCCCTCCTCTCCCCCGTGATAGCTTCCTCCCCTGCTCCCTAGAGGTCTGCGGCTGACATTTTACAGAGAATCAGAATGCCGAGAACTAACAAGAGGCCGGGTGGCTGCCAATAGAAATTGAGCTGCGGCGCCGCCCTCCCCCGTCCCGCTGCCGGTCTGTCTGTGAACTGTTCTGGGATAGGCCACGGGGCGGGGGGTGGGCGGCGCTGCAGCTCAATTTCTATTAGCAGCCACTCAGCCGGCTCCGCCTATTTTGTTCCACTCTGCCTGTTACTTCGTTCTGGTGTTCTGTAATGGCGGCGGAGAGAGTCTCCGCTGCTGTTGGATACCTGATGTAAAAGGGGCTGCTCCACTGGGGGATACCTGATGTAAGGGGGGCTGCTCCACTGGGGAATACCTGATGTAAGAGGGAATGCTCCACTGGGGGATACCTGATGTGAGGGGGGGCTGCTCCACTGGGGGATACCTGATGTAAGGGGGTACTGCTCCACTGGGGGGATACCTGATGTAAGGGGGACTGCTCCACTGGGGGATACCTGATGAAGGGGGGGCTACACTGGGGGATACTGATGTAAGGGGGGGCTGCTCCACTGGGGGGATACCTGATGTAAGGGGGGGCTACTACACTGGGGGATACATGAAGTAAGGGGGGCTGCTCCACTGGGGGATACATGAAGTAAGGGGGGCTGCTCCACTGGGGGATACCTGATGAAAGGGGGGCTCCACTGGGGGATACCTGATAAAAGGGGGGCTCCACTGGGAGATACCTGATGTAAGGGGGACACTGCTGGGGGATACCTGATGTAAGGGGGGCTCCACTGGGGGATACCTGATGTAAGGGGGATACCGCTGGGGGATACCTGATGTAAGGGGGCTCCACTGGGGTATACCTGATGTAAGGGGGACAACGCTGGGGATACCTGATGTAAGGGGCACTGGGGGACACCTGATGTAAAGGGGGATCCACTGGGGGAAACCACTGGGGGACACATAATGTAAGGGGGGCTCCACTGGGGGACACCTTATGTAAAATGGGCTCCACTGGGGGACACCTAATGTAAGGGGGGCTCTACTGGAGGGGACCTGATGTAAGGGGGACACTGCTGGGGGATACATGATGTAAGGGGGTGCCCCACTGGGGTTCACCTTATGTAAGGAGAGACTCTGCTGGGCATGCCTGGTGTAAAGAGGGACTCTACTGGGAATGCCTGGTGTAAGGAGGGACTCTACTGAGAATGCCTGGTGTAAAAGGGGACTCTACTGGAAATGCCTGGTGTAAGGAGAGACTCTACTGGGAATGCCTGGTGTAAGGAGGGACTCTAATGGGAATGCCTTTTGTAAAAGGGGACTCTACTGGGAATGCCTGGTATAAAGAGGGACTCTACTGGGAATGCCTGATGTAAAGAGGGACTCTACTGGGAATACCTGGTGTAAAGAGGGACTCTACTGGGAATGCCTGGTGTAAAGAGGGACTCTACTGGGAATGCCTGATGTAAGGAGGGAATCCGCTGGGGACACCTGATGTAAGGAGAGACTCTGCTGGGAATGCCTGGTGTATGGAGGGACTCTGCTGGAAATGGCTGGTGTAAAGAGGGACTCTGCTGGGGACACTTGATGGCATCTGGTGGCAGGCGACGTGGCAAGTAGGGATGAGCTTTGAGTTCGAATCAAACTCATGTTGGACTCGAACATTGGCTGAACAGCGAACAATTTGGGGTGTTCGCGGCAAATTCGAAAGCCACGGAACACCCTTTAAAAGTCTATGGGAGAAATCAAAATTGCTAATTTTAAAGGCTTATATGCATGGTATTGTCATAAAAAGTGTTTGGGGACCTGGGTCCTGCCCCAGGGGACATGGATCAATGCAAAAAAAGTTTTAAAAACTGCCGTTTTTCGGGAGCAGTGATTTTAATAATGCTTAAAGTGAAACAATAAAAATGTAATATTCCTTTGCATTTTGTACCTGGGGGGTGTCTATAGTATGCCTGGCTACCCCAGGTCCCCAAACACTTTTTATGACAATAACTTGCATATAAGCCTTTAAAATTAGCACTTTTGATTATTCATGTTTGTGTCCCATAGAATTTAACGGTGTTCGCGTGTTCGAACAAATTTTTTGCCTGTTCGCAAGTTCTGATGCAAACCGAACAGGGGGGTGTTCGGCTCATCCCTAGAGGCAAGTGACACGCTCAGGGCTTCCACTGATTCTACATTATGGTGACTTGAACTATTTCATTTTATATTACAATGTAATAATAGTAATAATGCGCTTCAATCACCCTGACACCATAACTACCATGGTGCCGAGATGATTGAAGCGCTAACACCAGGTGTTTAGAGTATCTTTATCTGCTGATTGTTAAACTTTATGAAATACACATATTTCTATTGTGGTGTAGGATCTGGGCCTGCTGCCCCTACATCTTCATTGTAGCTTACCTTATTGGAGCATCAAGGGTCAGGTGGTCAGGGTTGAGCCACAGGGGGGTTTTTGGTACGTGCAAAGACTGATGGGTAATCACTCCGGAAAGTTTCCTTGATTGAAGAGTTCCCTCCCCACCCCACATTCTGGTTAGGAGGTGGTATAAGAAGGGGGGGGGGGGGGCAATTGGGATGTTTTAAAAAAAAAAGTATAAAAAAAATGAATAAATATAAATATATAAATAAATATAAAAAAAGAAATGAAAGGGGGGTTTTTAATCGTTTGCATTTGTCACAGCAGCTGGTGGGTCAGGGGGTCTTTGGGGGTCAAGAATTAAACAGATTGTAGAAGTATTGGGGCCCATACAGGGTATGGCGCTCCCACCTTGGTTGGTTGTTGGTGGTTCTCCCAGGACCTAGGTCCCATGGGGGAAAGTAAAATTTGGAAGTCGCAACGTCTTCGAGCCGGCTGGGGCACAGCTGAGGACATAGTTTGTAATAATCAAAATGGGATTTAAGGACACCCAAAGACCCCCTCCTGGTGTTAAATTGTTCTGTTTGTTGTTATTAATTTGTTTAATAAAAGGGCTGTTGTGGCCATTTAAACCCATGTCACGCAGCGTTGTGTTGTTATTATAAGTTAAAGACCGTAAGTTGACGAATCCTATAGTCAAGTTTTTTATCTGCAATTAAAATGCAAGCTTCCTTTTCCACTTTTCAACTAATGGATAGATGACAAAAACAACATAGCATTAATAAAGAAAGAGTCATTAAGTATACCTGCTGGTAAATCCAACATAAAATGTTGGTTTCAGTGCCTACTCTTCTTAATTATTTATTAAACAGTGTTTCATTTTGTTTTCATTGATTTTTAATTTGCCAAAAAACGGAGACAGCACAGACAAGGCTGATAAAACTCAAGAGACACTAAAATGACCCTGAAAACATTATGTCTAAATGGAAAATTTCACTTTACAAAAAATATTCTGACATTATCTGTTGCTGACAAACCTTGCTAATGATTCTGTTAATGACTGACATTTGAAAATACCTTTTATTCATTTTAAAATAAGTGAATAAAGATTAGCATCCCCCCCCTCCCAAGCTGCATGTCATGACTCTGCAGTAGTGTTCATGTCTGTTTGCTCACCTTTCTGTTGTGTTCAGCTTAGAGGCCAGTCGTTGTTCACCTGTATGCTTCCCTCAAGCAAGCAATCCTCCCTCAAGCATGGCTCCATCCTAGCCTCTAACTAGGAACACATCTGTGCACTGCAAGCCAACCCTTGCTGATCAGTATTGTATGTTTGGCTTCCTGTGTGTTTCTTGCCATGTGCTCTACATCTGTTTCTGTTCACCGATCTTGGCTTGTTCTTTGACTATTCCTGCCTGCTTGTTACCCTGACCTTTGGTGTGTCTAGTTCTTGTCTGCTAGTTGCCCCGACCTTTGGCTTATCTCCTAACTATCACTTGTTGTCCTGGACTGTTGCTTCCTCTCTATCCTCCAATAGCCTACCATGAGCGTGAGCTGGGAGACCCTGGGGGCCGCCACCTGGAGCCAGTTGCAGCGCAGTCCATCCTTACCACTAGAAGCTCTGGTGAACACCTGATGGCTCTTAGACTCTGCGCCCTGGGGAATCTTATGCTCTAGCTCCCAGTGGGATCTGTGTTGGTGCTCTAGTGCAGTGGTCAGGTTTGCAAGATAACTGAAATACATCACAGGTGATATTATTTGCTGCTCAGTGATTGCAGTATTTAAGGCTGGCCATACACTATACAATTTTCTTATTCAATTTCCTTTAGATTTACCTTCAACTATGTAGTGAAAAGGCCTGCCTGATTGCATACAGATTGAAAGTGTTTAGGTTTGACCTCATATTATATGGTTTTGGTAAATCTAAAGGAAAGTTGAACAAGAAAATTGTATAGTGTATGGCCAGCCTTAGTCTGCATCTCCTCAATGTAATACATAAAACCTGGCCTGTTAGTGGGCCCTGAGGACAGGGTTGATGACCACTGCTCTATTGGACCTGCTTTCCTGAACCACCCAGAGCTCTATCCGCAGCAGTCAGCTGTAGGGTCCACTACCTTGGCGGTGCACTCCTGACTCCAACGGTGTGCATCTGTCACCAGGGGCGGATCCAGAGTCTAGTCTCGGGAGGGGCACTGCCAGAAAATATATTTTTTTGGGGTACATTTATCGGGGAAATGGCTGGTGTTGGCGCTTCAATCATCACGGCACCATGGTTGTTATGGTGTCAGGATGATTGAAGCGCATTATTACCATAATTACATTGTTATAAAAAATTAAATAGTTTAACTCACCAAAATGCAGAATCAGTGGGAGCCCCAAGTGTGTCACTTGCCACGTCACCTGTCACTAGATGCAGATTGTCACTTGCCACGTCGCCTGTCACCAGATGCAGATTGTCACTTGCCACGTCGCCTGCCACGTTGCAGATTGTCATTTGCCATGTCACTTGCCACGTCGCCTGCCACTGTGCGGATTGTCACTTGCCACGTCGCCTGCCACGTTGCGGATTGTCACTTGCCACGTCGCCTGTCACCAGATGCAGATTGTCACTTGCCACGTCGCCTGCCACGTTGCGGATTGTCACTTGCCACGTCGCCTGTCACCAGATGCAGATTTTCACTTGCCACGTTGCGGATTGTCACTTGCCATGTCACTTGCCACGTAGCCTGCCACATGTTGCGGATTGTCACTTGCCACGTCGCCTGCCACTTGCCACCTGCTAAGGTGGTCTCTTGTGTCCCAGAGACAGGCAGCAGAGAGATGATGTAATCTCTCTGCTGCCGCAGCTGCCTGCATGGAGGGGGGGAAGTTGAACTGCAGGGATGCAGGGCGTTCGCCGAGAGATGATGTCATCTCTCTGCTCCCCCGCCCACCGGCTCCCTGATTGGTCAGCAGGCAGCAGCCTGCCCACAAACACATTGAGCGGCGGCTCTCCCTCGCCTATGGAGCCGCCCGGCGGCTCCCTCATTCACCGAGCCGCCCAGCGGCTCCTTCAGTCACCGAGCCGCCCAGCGGCTCTCTTAGTCACGGAGCCGCCCAGCGGCTCCCCCAGTCACCGAGCCGCCCAGCGGCTCCTTTAGTCACCGAGCCGCCCAGCGGCTCTCTCAGTCACCGAGCCGCCCAGCGGCTCCCTCAGTCACCGAGCCGCCCGGCGGCTCTCTCAGTCACCGAGCCGCCCGGCGGCTCTCTCAGTCACCGAGCCGCCCGGCGGCTCTCTCAGTCACGGAGCCGCCCAGCGGCTCTCTCACACACCCTGCTCTCAGTCACCTGCATTTCTCGGAGGGGGCAATTGCCCCGTTGCCCCCCCCTGGATCCGCCCCTGTCTGTCACCTGACCTCAGGTGACGTTACAGTTTGATCAGCCATGGACCCGGCTGATGTGCTGCTACCCGCTGATGATCTGTTTCAGGGCATAGTCCGCAGACTTGAGGCGCAGGAATCTAATTAGACTCAGGTGATGTGATTCCTCCTGTGATTTGGCTTCCTGCAGCTTCAGGCCTACTTAGGAACCCTGATTCAGCAACCTCAATCACAATCGGCAGCTGTACCTATTTCGGTCGCAGTCGCAGCCACACATTCACTGCAACTGCCAGGTCCGTCACGTTTCTCTGGGGACTCCAAGGCCTGCAGGAGGTTCCTCAGCCAGGCACCATTCACTTTGAGTTCCAGCCTCAAAACTTCTCATCTGATCTCCCCTATGGGAGAAGAATGATCTAGTGGTTTCTATCCTGTCTGACTTCTTGAAGCTCTTTTGGAATATCTTCAAGGAACTGGGTCAGGTTTTTTTAGCGGCCAGTGCCCTTTTACATTTTCACCAAGAGTCTTCCTCAGTGGGACAGTATGCCCTTCAGTTTCGTATACTAACAGCTGAGTTGAGCTGGAACAATGAGGCCTTAGTTGCAACCTTTTTACCTCTCTGACCGAGTGAATGATGAATTCGCGGGAAGAACTATCCCTGCCAGTCTGGACGATGTAATCACCTTGTGTAACCAGATTGATATTTGCTTTCAGGAGAGGTCCCTAGAAATAAGACGCCAGCACTCCCTGGTCCCTAGTCAGCCTCATTTTCTGTTGCATCTTTGAGAAATAAACTAAAAGGACTTCTCCACAAAGGGACGGTGGTTTTAAATAATCTATACTCTCGCCTAACTTTGGCTATGCATACATTTGGGGTCTATTTATGAAAAAAAGTAAAATTAATATGACAAGCTTTTGCCCATCCTTGACAATTTCTGGATGTATATATTGAACACAGTGATTCCCTATGATTGACAGCTTCATCTGGGGGCAATACTTAAATCAGGCAAAATACCACATTATGGCCACTAGATGGAGCTAACAATTATAGGATATCACTGTATTAAGTTGGATGGGTATTTTCATGGATGTCAGGCCTATACATAGGTGTGCGCAGCCTCTTGCATTAGGGTGTGCACCCCAAAGCTCATATACATATGCATGTGTATATGTACTGATGGTGTCAGTAGGGCAGTGGACAGTGTCAGTTTTATTAGATTTTTTTTTAAATTATTTTATTTGGTAACATTTTTTTTTGGGATGAAATATCAGTGGTCTAAACAGGGGGGAATATGCACCACACAAGGCGATTAGGGTGTACCCAGGCACACCTGGCACACTCTGTGCGCACGCCTATGGGCCTATAAGATAAACTTTTAAAAAAAACCTGTAAATGTTAGTTCTGCAGCAGCCATACTTGTTCACTAAAGCGTTTGTTACCCCAACCCCTTCATATTTCTGATATGTGCCTGCTGTACCATACAGTGCCTTGAAAAAGTATTCACACCCCTTGAAATTTTCCACATTTTGTCATGTAACAACCAAAAACATATACTTTATTGGGATTTTATGTGATAGACCAACACAAAGTGGCACATAATTGTGTAGTGGATGGAAAATGATAAACTGTTTTCAAAATTTTTTACAAATAAATGTCTGAAAAGTGTGGCGTGCATTTGTATTCAGCCCCTGAGTCAATACTTTGTAGAACCACCTTTCGCTGCAATTACAGCTGCAAGTCTTTTTGGGTATTTCTCTACCAGCCTTGCACATCTAGAGAGTGACATTTTTACCCATTCTTCTTTGCAAAATAGCTCAAGATCTGTCAGATTGGATTGAGAGCATCTGTGAACAGCAATTTCCAAGTCTTGCCACAGATTCTCAATTGGATTTAGGTCTGGACTTTGATTGGGCCATTCTAACACGTGAATTTGCTTTGATCTAAACCATTCCATTGTAGCTCTGGCTGTAAAATTAGGGTCGTTATCCTGCTGGAAGGTGAACCTCTGCCCCAGTCTCAAGTCTTTTGCAGCCTAATGTCCCGTATACACGAGAGGACATTGATTGGACATTCCGACAACAAAATCCATGGATTTTTTCAGACGGATGTTGGCTCAAACTTGTTTTGCATACACATGGTTGTCGGAATTTCCAATCGCCAAGAACGCGGTCACGTACACCACATACGACAAGACTATAAAAGACAGTTTAGAACCAAGCGCGGCAACCTTTGGGCTCCTTTTGCTAATCTCGTATTAGTAAAAGTTTGGTGAGAGACATTCGCGCTTTTTCAGACTCGTGGCTTTCAGATCGTTTTCTGCTGTTCAGTTTGTGCTTATGGGTTTGTATCTGGTCCTCAGTGCGTGCAGCGAGTACAATTGACTTGTCATTGTGTTCGTGTTCGTTCGTTACTGATTTTCAGGTCGCTCTTCACAGGCCTTGCTGTTCTTCGGTGGACCGTTTTCTAGCCATGTTGCGTATACGTACTCCTAGTAGAGTTTGTGCTGTGCGGGGGCTTGGTGTTGGGGTCCTTAGCTTGACACAAGTCCTGTCCATGAACAGGGTGGGGAGGAGTTCATGGACCAAGAATTGGTTGCTCCAGTTCTGTCACATGCCTTTGCTCTGTGAGATCCGTGAGAATAATCCTGATGATTTTAGGAACTTTCTCTGGATGACGGACCCCATATTTCACCGTTTGTTGGCTTTGCTGACCCCCTATATCAGCAGGCAGGATACCTGCATGAGGCAAGCCATCACTCCGGTGCAGGACTGCAGGACTCAACAGGCATCTCCCTCCAAGCTCTGGGGATCATTATCCCAGAGACCTGTTCTGCCATCATCCAGGTCCTGCAGAAGGAGTATATTAAGGTAAGATTTTTATCCTGGGGGGCGTGGCTTGGCGCGCGATGAGGATGGCAGCAGACTAGAAGAGCTCCGCTAAACCCTCGGCTCCTTCAGCGAAACGGCACCGACGCTAGCAGCAAGGATGAGCAGACTCACCCGCCATAACTCGGGCAATCACCCCCGCCGCTCAGCACCCCTTTCGGGCTCGCGAAACATTCCGGACATTTTTAAAACTCAGCCCCGGAGTTTCAAGGCCCAATCTAAGATGGCGCAGCCTCGTGGAGACGAGGAGTTCAGTGAGGACTCGCAGTATGCAGAGGAAGATGAGGTAAGAGACACTCCAACCCCAGATCTGCCTCATACACTCACGGCAATGAGGAAAATAGTGGCCAATATCAAGGGCACCCTCTTCTCAGCTATAACTAAACTTAAAGCTGATGTGCTGTCCTTATCTGGGAAAATGGAGGGGGTAGAGATGGCGGGCCTGAGAAGAGACAAAGCCATTGCACGCCTTGATACAATCACTGACACCCACTCAGCACGACTCATTGAGATGAATCGTCAGCTGGAAGACCTTGATAACGGGGAGAAGGCACAATATACGTGTGAGGGGTGTACCCGAATCGGTAGACCCCGGCAACATTACTTCTGCATTACAATATGTGTTTAATGAATTGCTCGAACGCCAAACAGACACGCCGATTGACTTTGACAGAGCGCATAGAGCCCTAAGAGCAAGACCGGCAGATACGGCTCCCCCACGGGATATAATTTGCTGCATTCCCAACTTTAAATTAAAGGAGGATATCATGGCAAAAGCAAGGCGCAATGATCACATTACATTTAATGACACTGAAATCTCCATCTACCAAGACCTTTCGCCTATTACTTTGAACAACAGGAGAGCTCTGCGCCCCCTGCTGGAGGCATTACGCAGACAAGGCATTCCATATAGATGGAAATTTCCTTTTGCCATAAATGCGACCTTCCAGGGAAAACAAATATTCCTACGCACACCCATGGATCTACCTGACTTCTGCCGAGACCTGCAGATACCACAGATGGACCTACCGGATTGGTATGGGGAGTTTCGGGTCCCCCCAGCGATTATGGCAGCGCAGACATCACCTCATGCGACCCCTACGAAACCACCTTACAAGAAAGGGAAATATCAGAAACAAAATGCGCCCGGTCCCAGCTCCAGTAAGGAACGACCTAATGTCTCAAGAGCTTTGCTTCCTGACTCAGACCCAGAATGAAGAGGAGACTATGAGAGACTGTCTCATGTTGAGGCCTACTGGAAGGCGTCGGAACGCAACTCTATTTGCCCATTTGGGTTACCAAGCAGTTGGAATATACTTTTGGAATTGCTCTTATTTTACAAAAGTTTTTTTTTTTTTTGTTCGCTTTTTGTGTTGTTTTTTACTATCTGCGCTCTCCCTGCGGAGCCCTTCTGCAGAGGTAGTTCACGCAGACACAAGCGGCCCTGCAGGCGGAAGAAGGAGCGGACTGTTCGTACACAAGCTGAGCTGGGTAAGATATGCCATTACAGGCTGCTACAGACAAGAGGTAAACTAACACTGGCAAATAACTGTGACTGATCCTTGTTAGCCGACATCCATACACCCACCGGGGTCTTTATGCCCAATGCTCAGTCATAGGGAATTGGTTTGCAGAAGTCGCCTGCAACATGGGAGACACCCCACAATCTGCAGGACTTCAGAAAACAAGTGCACTCGCCTGAGTCTCTATTTGACCTTACTGTTACCCTGCAACTGGTTAAATCTTTACGTAATTGTCGGTTGCCGTTTATAAATGTTATTGTTTAATCTTTGCAAAATTTTAGGAGCTCGAGGGTGGAAGGAGTATTCTACACTTAGTGACACATTTGTACAAAGTGTTAAGTTCTACTGAGAACTAATTTTGGCCATAGCCCTGGTCGCACCCCCCACCTCCCCCGCAGTGGGTGCTGAACAACGTGTGCATTGGTGAAACCCCACCCCGGTGGGGATCTCATTGTCTTGCACGTTCAAGGCCCCAAATTATATAATTTCCTCTAGGGGCTCACACTTAGAGGTTGTTTACCACACAGAAGGATCTCACTCTCTTGGTGTCAGGAGTGGGACCATACCTCTTTTCTACTATAAGTTCTCTTATTTCTCCCTCCTATCCTCTCTTCCTGACTCTACATTCTTCTCTATTTTTTTGTATTATTTAGTGTGGTGTTGGGTGAGTCGGCCTCAGTTATCATGGTATACTCTTCATTGGGCAAAAGCCCTACAGTGATATCACATAATGTCAGAGGACTGAATATACCCCAAAAGCGCACACAATTGTTGCGCCATCTGGGGAAGAGGAAGCTGGCCTTTGTGTTTTTCCAGGAAACTCATTTCAAAGCTAACTCCATCCCCAAAATAACTGACAAATACTTCACTAAGGCATATCATGCCACCAACACAGAATCTAAAACAAAAGGTGCTTCAACCCTGATTGGGAAAGAAAAAGGTTTTGAGCTCACCCAACAACTAGCGGACCCGGGAGGCCGGTTTCTTCTTCTCAAGGGAACAAAAAATTGGGAAACGTCCAGTTACGCTTGCAAATGTGTTTTTTCCGAATACAGCCCATGTGCTCTTTTGCCAACGACTGGTTGATGTGCTCACAGAATTTGCCTCTGGGTGTATTATTCTTGGAGGGGAATTCAATATTCCACTGGAACCCCTTCAGGATACATCAAATGGTAAATCTTCTATAGCGTACCGAGTAATTAAGAAGATTAGAGTACTACTTAATAAATTAACTCTTAAAGACACATGGCGTATAGCTCATCCACAAGGGAGGGACTATACGTACTTTTCCACGGTACACAACAAGTACTCTCGCATAGACTTTGTGTTCATAACACAAAGAGACCTGAACATTCTGACAGAAGCACACATAGGAACAAGGACAATAACTGACCATGCCCCGACCTCCCTAACGCTTCAACTACAAAATACACCTAAAAGGCAGGGTTGCTGGAGACTAAACTCGACCTTGTTGACAGATCCCGTGACCCTAGAACCTGTGACAGAGGCCATAAAAACATACTTTAGAGAAAACTCTACAGAGGATGTACCACCTATTATGATCTGGGAGGCCCATAAATGTGTACTAAGAGGCAAACTTATTAGCCTAGCTTCTCTAAAAAAGAATAACGCAGAGAGAGATTTAAAAGCCACCCTAGATAGAGTGCAGGCCCTAGAAACACAACATAAAAGATCGATGGCTGTGAACACAGCCGAAGAGCTTTTACTAGCGCGGAAAACACTACAGGAAAAATTAGACCTACAGGCAAAACGAATACTATTTTTTCGCAAAGATTTTTTCTATGAACATGTGAACAAGAGTGGTAAATTCTTGGCTAGGGCCTTGAGAGATATACGCCTAACAAACACAATCACGAGTATTAAAAATCGAGAAGACAAATTGACACATGCCACAGACCGGATCGCGGCAGAGTTCCATGGGTTTTACATGAAATTGTACAATCTCCCTACCCCACATAAGCCTGAGGCAAGGGAGGGCTCGAGAAAGCAGATTATAACACAATATTTAACACAAAGTGGACTGCCTAGCATCACAGAGGAGGATGCACAGGAAATAGATAAACCAATAGAGCTTATTGAACTCATGCAAGCGATCAGGTCCTTAAAAGCAGGGAAAAGCCCAGGCCCAGATGGCTATACAGCCACATACTATAAGACATTTGTGCACCTTTTAGCAAAACCCTTGCTACAGGCTTCAAACTCCCTCACGACCCCTCAAAGCCTTCCGCACTCTTTTAACACGGCACAAATAACGGTCATTCCCAAACCCGGCAGGGACCCCAACTTATGCTCAAGCTATAGGCCAATATCCTTACTTAACTTGGATATGAAACTCTTGTCTAAAATTATCGCAACAAGAATCAGTAGAATTTTGGCTGATGTTATTGGCCCTGATCAAGTGGGGTTCATGCCGGGAAGGGAAGCCCGGGATAATGTGATTACAGCACTAAATCTTATTCACTCCCTTAGGGGGAGCTCGACCGGAGGCCTTCTCCTATCCACGGATGGCGAGAAGGCCTTCGATAGGGTAGCGTGGGATTATATGTTGGAAGTCTGCAGGCATATCGGTCTTCGGACCAATATGCTGACGTGGATCTCGACGCTGTATCAGAACCCGACGGCTAGTTTAAAAATTAATGGGTCCCTATCAGACCCAGTACAAATTCACAATGGTACGAGACAGGGCTGCCCCTTGTCTCCAATCCTATTTATTTTAACGTTGGAACCTTGTATATGCACAATAAATGGGAACACATCTATAAAAGGTCTACTCCTGGGTCAGACATGTCATAAAATAACGGCATATGCCGACGACCTGCTGTTTTTGGTCACACAACCACACACATCAATTCCCAATCTTGTAAAAGAATTGTACTTATTTGGATACATCTCCAATTTAAAAATTAACTACAAAAAATCGGAAGCACTTAATATCTCTCTAAACCCGAAACAGCTTCTAGATACTAAGCTAAATTGCCCCTTCAAATGGGTTGAATCCAAGCTTAAATACTTGGGGATCTGGCTTACGCCTGATTTAAATAAGATCTACACACAAAACTTTCTGCCATTTATACACAACCTGCAACAAGAACTTCGACAATGGAACCTTAAGCCGCTGTCTTGGTTTGGGAGAGCGGCGGCAATAAAAATGACGGTTTTACCCAGGGCACTATACTTGTTCCACACATTGCCCATCAGACTACCTAAAAAATTCTTCGCCTCTCTACATGCAATAATAAGAGATTTTATTTGGGCGGGGAAGAAACTGCATATCAGCCTGAAAACATTGATGACCACGAAAGCAGAGGGAGGTATCAATTTACCACACTTTAAACACTACTATTATGCAGCTCACCTGACTCGCATTCTTGATTGGAACTGTCATGCATCCTCTAAAGCATGGGTTAATCTAGAAAGCTTACAAACGGAGATACCCATACGATTTTTGCCATGGGTTAATAAAGGAGTCCATCCCCCTGACCTAGATCGACACCCTACAATTGGCCCGACGTTGAAGGTATTTCAAAAAGTGTCACACCTTTACAATCTCGCATCCTCCCCAGGTCCTTTAACCCCATTAATTAATAATAAGGAGTTTGCACTAGGCCATACCACAGCGACCTTCCCACATAGAGATGGTAAAACCCCAATCACAGTAGCTCACTGTTTAGAGAATGGCAACCTGAAAACTTTTGCCCAACTACAGTCGGAATTACAGGCCAAACACTTCACACACTGGCAATATAGACAGCTACATGACTACATTTTTTGCACTGCCAACAGAAAACATTTCATGAGAGAACAAACGAACTTTAAACAATTATGCATCTCTGGAGAGCAGGTACGTAAAGCAACCTCGCTAATATATAGCTGGCTACAGACTAGGCCAAACAGACAACCGAGTAGGCATAAAAAAGAGTGGGAGACTGCACTCAAAAAATCTTTTACAGACGTTCAATGGGACAATGCATGTACCCTGGCGCACAAGTGTTCCATTAGCACAAGTAACCAGGAAACCTCGTACAAGGTACTGACAAACTGGTACCTCACCCCGGTCAGATTACACGCATGGTATCCGGAGACCTCTGAGGTCTGTTGGAGATGTGACTCCGAAAAGGGAGATATGCTACACATTTGGTGGAATTGTCCGCAAATACGTGCCTTTTGGGACGGGGTGTGTGCCAGGATAGATGACATAACAGAAACTGAACTGGACCTTTCTCCAGAATGTTGTCTGCTACACATTTCTAATTACTCATTTAGAAGCTACAAAAAATCAGTGGTTCGCCACATGTTAAATGCTGCAAAAACCTTCATACCAAGACACTGGAAAACAACACACACACCTACCATAGCAGAATGGCTCTCTGAGGTCGACTCCCTATACAGAATGGAGGAAACAGTGGCAATGACAACTGAAAAAACAGACAAATTCCATAAACTATGGAGAGCATGGTTCATTTTCAAATACTCAGATGATTTTGCCAAAATGCAGAATGGCTAACTACTGACTAACGTACTACACACACATCCTTAATATTTGACGATGATTGCATTTACTTGGTCCTCAGTGGAAGGTGAACTTTGTGAAATATGCTGGCCCAACAGGCATGGACTTAAGACATGCGCATACCCTGCCTTTTCTTTTCTTCTTTTCCTCTTTTCTTCTTTTCTTCTTCTTTTCTTCTCCTTCTTTTCCATCTTTTTAATTTTATTATATTTTGTTTTACTCTATTTTATATTAGTTTATTATTTTATTACAATACTCTACTATTGAGGTCAAATTAGACACTTACAGATTTATTTTTGTAAATTGTAACATATAAACCATTTCATATGTTTGATTATGCCTATAATTGGTACCAGCCCATTGAATCAGCCACTGTTTGAGGATGATTGAAATTATTCCTAAGGTTGGACCCATGACATGATCTGATTATTACTGTAATGAGACTTGATATGGATGCTTTGTAAGATTATCTCATTTAGATTTTCTGTTTTGTTACAATATTCTTGTATGCTAAATAAAAACTTTATTGGAAAAAAAAAAAAAAAAATTTATCCTTTAACATCACATTTTATTGTATTCAATGTTTGATAATATATTGTATTTCTTTCCTCATTCCCTAATTACCATGATTGTAATATGCTGTGAATGTCCGCATGCATGCTGGATTTTTAGATAATTTTTTTTTTTGTCCTTACATACCTCCCTTACATACCTCCTCCATACATATTTGCCTTCACTTACCTCCCCAGCATGCTCTCCTGGGCCTATATTCACCTCATGTAGTCACTTAACAATGTATTTTGTCAACTCCATAGTAGTGCTTTACCCTAAATACCCCCTAAAATGTGTAAAATTGTGATTTGTGCTTTAAATTCTGGCAGAGTGCCAGAGGTTTTTTTTTTTTTGGGTCACAAAATCATTTGGAACTCCCCCTCCCCCAACTGCTAACTCAGCTGATACCAATCCTCTATCTGCTGACTTTGCCAAACCCATACACACTATATCCACCTCTTTTGTGGTCAGATTTATGGATGAATTCCCCAAAGCATGTAGTGCAAGGGCCTACCTGAATACTTTCAAATGGTACTGTTTGAAGTTTTTTGATCCTATTATTATCTTGATAGGTAATAGCAGAATGTAAAAATGTGCTCAAATGTGTACAGTGTGTATTTATCTCTTTGTATTATGACACTTCTTACCTGTCCAGTGGGCTGCCAATAGTGTAAGTAAGGAGGGGCTGGCCAAAGTAATACACATTATTTAGCCAGTTATCTCTCAATGAACAATCCTACCTCAATACCAAAAATATAAAAAATAAATATAAAATAAATTAAAAGTTGTGAATTGACCAAGAATTAATCAATATTGTGGGGTGATAAATCCTTAATGGAATTGCAAGTAATTATAATCCCATACATTAAGCAAACTCAATCCTAATATTGTCTAAATTGTGAAGCATGTGTAAACAAAATCCATTAAAAATGCAAAAAGTGACAAGTATCGAATCTAAACTAGTTGGTTGTCAGACCACGGTGCAACCCACACAGTGCAATAATGTGCAAATACCGTTGAAAATTGAAACAATCTATTATATATGAAAATGTGTATTAAAAAAAAAAAAAAATTTTCACAAAAAATTGATAATAAAAAAAAAAAATATTCAAAAAAAAAAATATATATATAGTCCCAACTGCTGTATAGTACAAAAGTTCATAATGGTGATACAATTGCAGTGTAATAAATCTTGTAGCGTATTTCCCAGAAGATTCTTTTTTGACAATGGAGACCCATGCAATAATTTTTGGCAATTACCCCCAATGTGATTGCACTCACCGGAGCTCCCTGCCCCTGCAGGGGTATGAGCGTGTGATGTTAATCCTCAGCCTTTAATCGCTCCGATCTCACCGGTGCTAGTATTCTTCCACTCAGCCCAATCCAGGAGAACCACTTGTTGAGGAGGGGAGGGGGACTCACTGCCCTTTGCTGTAGCACAGATCCCAGCCAGGCATCCACTGCATTGACAATGGCATCTACCTCCAGTTTAGTGATGTCACCCCTGATGAGAGAGATTTTCTCTATCAGATCTTTGTTCTTCGGGAACTTGACTTCTTCAGAAGGTTTGGCTTTTACCTTTTTTGCTGTGTCTTTCCATGTTGGGATATCCTTCAGTTTGATAAAACCTTTTGCGCCATAGTGCTCCCGTCTCTGCTTCTTGTTGAGACTTTTTAGGAACTTTTTAGCCTCCTTCCAGCTGATGGAGGGGGAATTCAGGTCAATTCTTGACCTGAATTCCCCCTCCATCAGCGGAAGATTGACCTGAATTCCCCCTTCATCAGCTGATTATCAATCTTTTTGGGCTCACATTAATAAAAGTAGAAATGTCCTTTTAAGGAAAAACAGGCATGTTTAAAACCAACAAGAAATACACAAATCTGGAACTTACAAAGTTCAACTTTGTTAGAAATTGAAGGTAATATCAGACATGAGTATTTATAAACTGTGTTTGATATTGCGTTCAGATGGGGTGAAGTCACCCCTGGAAAAGCCAAATTTTGAAGATGCACACAAATTGCAGAATGTCAACATGTGCTAGCTGCCATCACGGGGGATCAAGGGACGTGTTTTGGGGGTGCAACCCCTTCCTCTCAGCTACTTTATTATTGAGGAAGGGGTTGCACCCCCAAAACGTCTACATTGATCTCCCGTGATGGCAGATAGCACATGACACACTGTGTGCATCTTCAAAATTTGGCTTTTCGACGCTATGTAAAAAAAGGTGCAACCATTTTTTTTGGAAATAAAGCCAACAACATTAGGGATTTCAAGGGGTTTTAAACTCTCCCTAAAACATCAATGATGTTCTTCATTTTGTTTATAACATCACTGATGTTTTTCTGGATGTTTACCAAGTCCCTATTGCACCCCATGATCTCCCCGATCAGGATCTGGGAACTCTCACTGGTGAAATGTCCTTCATCAACAACATCACGATCACCTAAAAATATAAAAAAAAAAACACACCATGTATTATAAATATGCATCCATCTCTTACCCGAGCCTGTGGTTGCAGACACTCACCTGTTGTGGTGACAATTTCCACCACGTCTCCTTCCTCCTCCTCCTCCTGTTGGCTTTGTCTTCCTCATGAGGTGGGGGGTCTGTGGTCTACTCGGATGAGTGGTGTCCTCCGAGTCTTTTCTCCCCTGTGTAAAAAAAAAAAAATAGGTATACTTAGCACACAGATATTTTATGACAGAAATAGGAATATAAAACATTGCTTGGAAGTAGGGTACAATTGTCTCTTTTGAGTTGCAAGATGAAGAAATATTTTTTTACTTTGTCAAGCTTGAATACTTACCTGTTTTGGACAAACTTCACAGATGGAGACACCCCTATAGTATCCACTGGAGCACCTATGTGGGCCCCCTAATAAAAAGGGTGTTCTTTTGTCCCACACTAGTGCTCCAGCATCCAGATGTGTAAACAGCTACTGAGTGTCCTCTCCTTACACAGAATCTAGTTTGCATTTCATTCTAGTTAACAACCCATCTAGGCAAACCAACATTTTTGAAGAGAGGTAGGCTAGCAAAAATGTATTTGTGACAGACTCACCCGAGACAGAGGCTATTGGAGGGGACTGAACGCTAGTCTCTTGTCAACAGATTATGGGCCCTGGCATTTGGGGAAATGGTGCTCTCTGTGAGCTGTATGCCTGGGGACCCTGGGGTTGGTGTTACTTTGGATTCAGCTCCATGTCCCCCCAAAACACACAGACTCTGGGAACCCTTTATATGCCATATTAGAATGATAAGACTGAATTATACTGTTGGGACACATCCTGTGAGGAGATGCTGGTGTCATCCACTCCAACTACCTGTGTTTATGTTAATTGAATGAGCTGATCACATTGTCCTCTATACAATGTAGGAGATGGGACGACTCCTATTGGAGCTGCTGCTATTGTGAGAAGGTGTCCTATGATAATGAACTCAGTCTGGGCAAAAGGTCATGTCTCAATCACCTAGGCTGTATAAAGGATTAGTTAATTAGCTCATGTTAATTAGGTTAATTAGGTTACAGTTGTATTGTTAGAGGAGGTTCCAACGGCATATAAAGTCTTGTAATTTTGATTCTAAATAAAGTGAGTTCATGGTAGCAACAAGCAAGTGTCGCCCTTGTTTTGTGCTCAGAGAGGTTGGAATATCTGATATCTGTATACAGACTGGGAGGAAGTGGTATATGACGGAAGCACTCAAGCGGAGTGTGGGACGTTCCGTGACATTGGTGGCAAGCAGCGGGAAAGCTTCCTGCAGTCTGGGACATCCAAACTTCCATCTGGATCCAAGGTCCAGATAGCAGGAGAGGAGAGGTACAGATACCAGCCGCCATGGATGAGGAATTCAGAAGGAGGTTGCGAGAGATGCAGATACAGCACAGAGGACCAGTTCCGGAGCAGGTCCTGCTGGGATGGTGTGATTCTATTCGCTACAAACTCTGGAAGGAAGCGCTAGCCCGTGAGCAGCGACACCAGGGAAAAGTTCTCCCCTCCATCGAGGAAAGGTACTGGTCGCAGTACGGACTGCGGGTGCGGTTTTTGAGAGAAAAACCACACAAGAAGCAGACAGCTGAATTAAGCAGGCTGGTCTGGGCAGAGATAAAGCTGGATGAGAGCTACAGAGCCCTCCGGTGGCATGTATCCCAAGCATGTCCCTGGATAGCGGATGACAGCCCAACGGAAGGCTTAAGCTACGGCGGCTTGGGACTGTTGTATGTGAAGCTGACAGGGGACCCTAACTTTGGGAGTGATTTGGAGTGGCGGGTGGACGAAATCATGGATTTCAGAGAAGGGCTACTGAACATTTCGGAAGTGCACTGGGCACAGGAAGATTTGGAGTTTCTGGCCGTTCAGGAATGGGAGCTAGAGATCGCCTACAGACGGCTGCTGGACATTGCTCAGTGCCAGGGCTGGGCTCCCTTTGCCTGGGACTATCAGGAAATACCAGCTGACAACCCTGAAATCCTGGCTGAAGAGTCGGCAATGTGGCAGAGCAATAGTGTGCTTTGCCAACCTGCCACCACAGCTAGGGAGGCGGAGGTCTTATGGCGGATGCAGCAAGTGCTGACTGACCTTGATGATCCTGTTTCTGCATGGGATGATCTTGGATGGAGGAATGTGCCTGTCCAGCAGCATGCCAGAGAATCTGCAGTGGAAAATCTGGAGATTGCCGTCCCCAAACCTGAAGTGCTGACAACAGGGCAGAGCTCTGCTAACCTCTGCCCAGCACTGATAGCATCTTCTGGATTCCATGGACAGGAGATGGTGAACCTCCATCCCCAGACACCAGTTGCAGAGACAGGGGATTTGATAGACTCTTTTGCTGAGGAAGAACCATCGGGTGAGCCCCCAGCAGAAGAGTTGGGATTAGGGCCAAACTTCATTGCGCTCTGCTCAGCACTGATGGCATCTTCTGAGTTCCACGGACAGGAGATGGTGAACCTCTATCCCCAGACATCAGTTGCAGAGACATGGGATTTGATAGACTTTTCTGCTGAGGAAGAACAACCTGATGAGCCTCCAGCAGAAGAGCTGCTATCAGGGCCAAAGTTCACTGTGCTCTCTCTGTTCGCGGGCCTGGTACAGACATTACAATGCTTCTACTTATGGCTACATGTTTAGTGGTGGCGTGGAACGTGCGGGGGCTTAATTCCGCTATAAAGCGCTCGCTGGTACTCAATTATTTGAAGAAGCTCCGCCCACAGGTGTGTGTTCTTTTGGAGACGCATCTGATGGGTTCCTGTATTCTGAGTTTAAAACGTGCCTGGGTGGGTGCTCACTACCACGCACCCAATTCTAACTACGCTAGAGGTGTTACAGTATTGGTGCACAGATCCCTGCCTTTTCAGCTCATGGATGTTAAAATCAACTCGGGGGGTAGGTATGTGCTTCTTCACGCCCTGCTTTCGGAAGTTCCGGTGGTGATTGTGGGTCTGTACCTGCCTCCCCCCGCTGATATAGAGGTGCTTCATGTGCTGATGCAGCAGGTTACACTTTATAATGTTGAAAATGTACTTTTTCTTGGGGATTTTAATATGGCTCCCTCTCCAACTATGGACAGACTCCATGCTTCTGGCTCTCCACAGCTGGGGTTATCTTGCTGGGCTTCCACATTTCACATGACAGACGTTTGGCGTCATTTTCACCCCTCTGACAGGGAATACACATGCCTGTCTACCACGTACCGGACATTGTCCCGCATTGACCTGATTTTTGCCTCAGAGGCCTTACTACGGAGAGTGATCTCTACGGAGATCCTCTCACGTGGTATTTCGGATCATGCTCCGGTGTCTGTTACATTTAGGCTCTCTGAAGAGGTGGGTGTCAGAACTTGGAGGCTGTCCAAATATTGGATCATGGACCCAGATATACAGGAGAAGATGCCGGAGGAACTATGCAATTTTTGGAATGGGAATACAGGCTCAGCTGGACCTTTAGTGGTTTGGGACACCCTCAAATCATGGCTTAGGGGATCATATATGGTGCGTATTTCCGCCAAGAAGGGGAGGTCTGTGCAGTCTCTGAGGCATCTAGAGGAGCAGGCACGGTTAAGGGAGGCTGAATATGTAAGAGCTCCTAATCAGGGAACCTATGTCCCCTGGCAGGATACCCTGAGGGAATTGTCCCTACTCAGGATTGACCGTACTAAAAAGGCTATGCTCGATAGTGCCCAGCGGGTGTTTAAATTTGGAGACAAAAACGGGAGGCTATTGGCTTGGCTGGCTAAGGGACAACACCCCGTGACCCACATTGGCAGAGTAAGGGATCTGGATGGTCGCATTTTGACCGATTCAGTGGATATAAATGCTAGATTTCTGACATTTTACCAGACACTATATTCTTCCAGGGCAACTTTCCTCACCTCTGAACTCATAGAATATCTTAACCTGATCCCACTCCCTTCTCTGGTAACAGCAAAAAGCGAGGACCTAGATAGAGATATCTCACTTGAAGAAGTGCAGGAAGCATTGGGATGTATGCAGGCAGGTAAATCACCAGGACCGGATGGTATTCCTATTGAATTTTAATCTACTTACCAAGAATTTTTGGCCCCTAAGTTCCCCTCATTACTGCATCAGTCCCTTGACCTGGACTCTCTTCCGGAGTCATGGTCTGAGGCGATAGTGGTATTGGTGCCCAAGCCTGGTAAGGACCCGGAAGAATGTGCCTCCTACAGGCCTATTTCCCTGATCAACGCTGATGCCAAGTTATTGGCGAAAATTCTTGCACGCAAGCTCAGTAGAGTGATAGAAGACCTTGTTCATGTAGATCAAATCGGGTTCATGCCGGGTAAGGGCACAGATATCAATATCCGTCGTTTATTTCTTAATTTGGCCACTCACCATCATAATGCAGGTTCAAGAGTCATAGCCTCTCTGGACGCGGAGAAGGCTTTTGACTCCGTAGAGTGGGAGTACCTATGGGAGGTGTTGAGGAGATTTGGAGTTGGACCTAGATTTTTACATTGGCTAGAGTTGTTATATAGAGCCCCAAGAGCAAGGATAAGGGTTAATAACACCCTCTCAGATTTCTTTCTCCTCCAGAGGGGAACCCGGCAGGGCTGCCCTCTGTCCCCAAGTCCCTTTGCTCTGGCCTTGGAGCCCCTGGCGGTTCTGGTCAGGGAATCTGATAATATTAAAGGACTCGGGGTTGGCTCTCTGGAGGAGAAAATATCGTTATATGCAGACGATACTCTGCTGTACCTGCAAGACGCTGGCCTTTCCCTACAAGCTGCGCTAGCGGCCTTCGACGAATTGGAAGATTTTCTGGGATTCGGATCAACTGGAGCAAATCTGTTTTGTTCCCTATTGATGCGCAGGCCAGACAATCCGCGGTTCAGTCGTCATTGAGATGGGTGGATGAATTTATGTATTTGGGAATTAGGGTGGCAAGAGATCCCCAGTCCTTCAAACGCCTTAATATTCAACCAGTGGTATCACGCCTTAAAGAACACTGCTCTAGGTGGGGCAACCTACCCCTTAATCTACTAGGACGTATCAATGTTCTCAAGATGATTTATCTCCCCAAATTTATTTATTTGTTCAGGAACTGCCTGGTGCTGCTGCCTCGTTCCCTTTTTCGGGAGCTGGACAGTTGTATTGGTTCCTTCTTATGGAGGGGCTCTTCCCCTCGACTAGCTAGGTCAACTCTGCAGTTCCCGGTGGACTTTGGTGGGTTGGCGTTGCCCAACCTGCTGGTCTACTACTGGGCGGCCATATTGGTCACGGTCAGATGGTGGTTGGAACAATCTAAAGCCAATAAAACAGTGTAGCGCTGGACTATTGAGAATACGCATATAATAATATATGCGAAAGAGCCGAGACCCATATGTTTGTGATAAAAATGTGAAAAAAACTTTTACCACCTAATCTGATACAATAACGTATCTATATAGGTGTATTGTGACACTAAAAATAAATCAAGTGCACCTATATATATCCAAAACGAAAATTAATAAACAAATACAAATATATTGAACTAAGATAAATCATATAAATCTAACGTGACAATAAAAATTGGAATTACATCAACTTGTGGTAAGGGACTTTGTTCACTTATATATTATTAGTTAGTCCTTTGTGCTTGGTGATCACAATAGAAGTGAAAAAATTAAAGTGAATAATTAAAATAAAAGTCCCAATAAATAATGAGCCAAAAGTCCCAAATCGTGATAATACTCCAACACAAATTCCGGTTCAATATTCCACCGCAGCTGTTTCCCACCACCAAAGGAAGAGTTGGAGGCTTACCAGACAGCCTGCGACCACCCTTATTCAGGGGGGTCAAAACAGGCTCTGTAGGGATGTAGAAATCCAGATGGTGTCCTCGCCCATGCTTTTCAGATGTTCTCCAGGTGTTCCTATGGCCAGCCAAGGGGGGCTTCCAAACAGGGTGTAGCAAGAATTTGCCCACCGGATGCGATAGGGATTGAATCAAAAATTGCCCCAAAAAGAAAAAGAGAGAACTCCGATAGTGTAGGACAATCTGACTAATTTATTTAAAAAAACATAGAAACAAATAAAACTTCTGACAGGGAGAAATGAAACAAAAAACTCCACCGCCGTTGGACGAAACGGCCGTAGGGTCACAACGCGAGCACGCATCGCGCATGCGCGATTGGATTTTAAACGGCGGTGGAGTTTTTTGTTTCATTTCTCCCTGTCAGAAGTTTTATTTGTTTCTATGTTTTTTTAAATAAATTAGTCAGATTGTCCTACACTATCGGAGTTCTCTCTTTTTCTTTTTGGGGCAATTTTTGATTCAATCCCTATCGCATCCGGTGGGCAAATTCTTGCTACACCCTGTTTGGAAGCCCCCCTTGGCTGGCCATAGGAACACCTGGAGAACATCTGAAAAGCATGGGCGAGGACACCATCTGGATTTCTACATCCCTACAGAGCCTGTTTTGACCCCCCTGAATAAGGGTGGTCGCAGGCTGTCTGGTAAGCCTCCAACTCTTCCTTTGGTGGTGGGAAACAGCTGCGGTGGAATATTGAACCGGAATTTGTGTTGGAGTATTATCACGATTTGGGACTTTTGGCTCATTATTTATTGGGACTTTTATTTTAATTATTCACTTTAATTTTTTCACTTCTATTGTGATCACCAAGCACAAAGGACTAACTAATAATATATAAGTGAACAAAGTCCCTTACCACAAGTTGATGTAATTCCAATTTTTATTGTCACGTTAGATTTATATGATTTATCTTAGTTCAATATATTTGTATTTGTTTATTAATTTTCGTTTTGGATATATATAGGTGCACTTGATTTATTTTTAGTGTCACAATACACATATATAGATACGTTATTGTATCAGATTAGGTGGTAAAAGTTTTTTTCACATTTTTATCACAAACATATGGGTCTCGGCTCTTTCGCATATATTATTATATGCGTATTCTCAATAGTCCAGCGCTACACTGTTTTATCTATTGTTTAGTTCATGTGCCCTTGTATTGGGGTTATTGTGTTTTAGCTGCAGGACTCACTTCACGTTTTTTTACATTTTTCTTCATCTTTTAATAGAACACCGAGCGCAATTTTTTTCCCTTGTCCTAATCTAAAGCCAATGCTGCAGTCTGCCTTGAGGCGACTGTTGTAGGGTCTCTCAAGGAATTAGGTCATTTGATCTATCGGGGAGCCTCAGCATACCCCTCCTTGCCGATCCCTACCAAAACTACTTTGGCGGTGTGGGGCCTGGCTAGACGGAGGTTCGTTTCTCCGGGTAGGTGGTCGCCCTTTTGTCCCTTGTGGGGAAACCCTTCCCTCCCACACTTCTGTACAATCCCGGATCCACAGGTTTGGGCTCGGTATAACATTAAATTGCTAAAAGATATTGTGGTAGCCGGTTCTATCCGTTCCTTTTCAGAATTGGCTGGATTGTACGGCCTTCCTCGATGGATGCTGTTCCGGTACCACCAGTTGAGACACGCCTTCCGTGCACAGTTCCCGACCCCGCCAGACCTCAAATCTGATGTGGTTGAGGACTTGTTGGCCCAGGAGACTCTGTCCAAGCCTTTGTCTGCGCTATACTTCACTCTCATTAAGAAAGACTCTCCCAAGATGGAGGTACTTTGGTCTAGATGGGGAGCTGATATCCCTACCCTGGATAGGGAGTCCTATGAGGAGAGTTTTGAGGAAAGTTTTAAACTGGTGATATTCTCTAGGGACAAATTGGTACAAGCCAAGTTTTTCCATAGGACATATCTCACGCCTCAGAGGCTGCACAGAATATACCCTGAAAGATCCTCAGAATGTCCCAGATGTAGATCACCGGATGGCTCATACATACATATGTTTTGGTCCTGTCCCAGGTTATCGTTCTACTGGTCCGCAATAGTGGAAGGTATCAATGCTCGTCTACAACTCGTGCTCCCATTGACCCCAGAATTGGCTCTGTTAGGCATACACGATGATGACCAGAGACCTAGATATACCAAGTTGTTGATATCATTGCTACTATTTTATGCCAACAAGGGTATTGTATTGAAATGGAATTCTCATAGCTCTCCTACGGTAAAGGCGTGGGAAAATGCAGTTAATGCTGTCCTACCTTTTTACAAATTGACCTATATAAACAGAGGATGCCCTCAGAAGTTTACGAGAGTGTGGCGTCCTTGGACGGACCCTGGATGAGGTCTTGATTACATAGGTGTTACCATTTCTTTGCTACAAGTAGTATGGTGTTATTGCTGGTCTCCCCTCTCTCCCCCCCCCCTCTCCGGTTTCCTTCTTCCCATTCCCCCCCCCCACCTTCCCTCCCTCCCCCTTCCCCCCTCCCCCCCCTCCCCATTTTTTTGTTTTTTTATTTTTCTTATCATCACTGATACGAACCAGTTAAATTGCTTATGATGCGAACTTTATGTAATCGTTCTTCTGTAAGCCATGTGTGTATTATTTTGTGGCCACTCACTGTTCTGATCTACTCTATATTGTATACCATTTCTTTTTCAATAAAGACCAACCTTGTTGTTAAAAAAAAAAAGCTCTCCCCAGAACCAACAGTGGCTTCGGCCTTCTTGAGAGAAGAGGTAGTCGGCCTTTCTCCCACAACACTGACAGGGACATGTGATTTTCTGCCAGCAGCATCTATGGAGTTACAACAAACTTCTCCAGCTGAAGATCTGGTAACTGGACAGAGCGTCCAAGACCTCTGCCCCACACCTGCAGCAATTGTGGAGGCCCAAGTTGAGGAGGTGGCAGTCTATCACGATCTGCAGATCAGGTTCGAAGGAGAGAATGCAGTCATCACCTCACAACTGCAGCTTGATCTGGTGTCGGTGGATGGGGCTTCAGTTCCCACCGGTATACCCCAGGGATGCTGGGCAGTCGGCCCAGATCCCCAACAGCAGGATGGAGTGAGCTCAGTCCCCCTGTCTTCTCTCCAGTGGCAGAAAGGACTCCAGGGAGAAGGGCCAGTCCAGGCCTCTCCCCAGCGGCAGATATGTTCTCTGAGAGAGGCAGAGGTTGGCTGGGTGAGTAATACTCTGTTTGGAATAATTTATTTGGGCTACTGTGTGGGTACAGGCAGTAGAGGACTGGAACTATGGACTAACTTCGGAGTCAACCCGTCTGGGGTCTCCTCCTGTGTTAGTCTCCTGCCGAAAGGGGAGAAATGTGACAGACCTAGCTGGGACAGAGGCTGTTGGAGAGGACTGAATGCAAGCCTCTTGCCAACAGATTATGGGCCCTGGCATTTGGGGAAATGGTGCTCTCTGTGAGCTGTATGCCTGGGGACCCTGGGGTTGGTGTTACTTTGGATTCAGCTCCATGTCCCCCCAAAACACACAGACTCTGGGGACCCTGTATTTGCCATAGTAGCAATAGTGACTGAGCCATACTGTTGGGGCTCATACTGTGAGAAGATGCTAATGTCATCAACTCCAACTACCTGTGTTTATGTTAATTGAATGAGCTGATCACATTGTCCTCTATACAATGTAGGAGACGGGACGACTCCTATTGGAGCTCATGTTAATTAGGTTAATTAGGTTTTGTTTGTATTGTTAATTGTAATTAGCTCCAGCTATTGTGTTTATACTACTGTGTGAAGCTCGGTGCCCACAAGTCTGTCATCTGGTCTGGGTAAATGTTTTAGTAAATTAGCTCATGTTACTTAGGTTAGCTTTGAGTCAGTCTGCTGTATAAATGTGTGTGAGATCTCAAATAAAGAGTTAGTTCTGATGTACTCCAAGACTGGTGTTGTCTAGTTCTTGGGGGTTCCTATAGCCAGATCCAGTGGACTCGTGTTCCAGAACTTAGGAAGCGGTATACTGACGGAAGCACTCAAGCGGAGTGTGGGACGTTCCGTGACAGTATTCAAATGCATATGTCCAAAACATGGTGTTTTCTATGCCGAACGAACAATGTTTCATACAAACGAATAATGTGCCCATGAACATGAAAGTTGTCATTTTAAACTGTACAACAGTTAAGAAAAGCACATGGAACAGCACGAACGTTAGAAAAATAAAGAATAGGAACACAGGACAACTACTTAATTTTTTGCAGCACTCTCCTGATCCTTCTGTACTGCTTGTGCTCCCTTAATTTGAGGTCTGACCACTGCTTCCTCAGTTGATCCTTGGATCGTCGTACACCAAAATTCTTCTGCAGACTCTTCACAACTTTCGCCATGATCTTGGCCTTTCTGACATTGGGGTTGGGGTAAGGTCCATACTTCCCGTCATAGTCGGCCCTCTTCAGGATGTCCTCCATCTCCAACATCTCCCCAAAGGACATATTTGAGGCCTTAAATCGTCTCCTCCGGGATCGGGACGTTTCTGGCTCCGGGCTTTCCTCCTCCTCCTCGTTGCTGTAATTAGCACGCACCTGCTGTGTCTCTGCCATGTGCTCTTCCCCACTGCGCCGAACGAGAAGGGGCGGGGAATAAACTAGAAAGAATGTCATGTGCTCTTCCCCACTCGGAGCATTATTTCCTCGCATCTCAACTACAGCACTTAATGGGCTGTGGAATCCCAGAGGGTGGCACTCCGAATGGCAGGTTAATCCTGTTAAATGCTCGGCATAACACGCTTATCGAGGCATTGGAGGCAGATATATCAAGAATTCCTGACATTTAGGCTGCTAATTAAGCTCTGGAAATCTGTTAAGAAACGAATGGGGTATGAGGGATTTACGGAATACACCCCTATCTGGAATAACCGGAATTTACAGGAAGTTCTAAAAATCGGAAAGAGTAGAGGGTGGGAGGCTGGTGGTATTAAAAAGCTGAGACAGCTTTACTCAGGTAATACTCTTAAAGAATTTTCCGAGCTGGTCAGGGAATTTAAGATCCCTCAGAGTTCCCTGTTCCTCTACCGACAGATAGAACATGCTCTCAGGGCCCAATTTGGCGATCAGCCAGCGGGCTGGGTGGAAATGCCCTTAGTTCGTCAGCTACTACAAGTAGTACCCACTAGGGGGCTAATAACCAAAATCTATGATCAACTAAGCAACTCAGAGAATAGAATGGGGATACTTCAGAAGGTAAGAGCTAAATGGGAGGAGGAACTGGGGGTAATCTCTGAGGAACAATGGAGGAGAATATTTGAGATGGCGCCTCTGGTGTCAGTATCCCCGTCACAGAAGATTTCCCATCTGATGCTGCTTAATGGGGCCTACTATACCCCAAAACGGCTTTTTAGATTTGGTAGAAGGCTTAATGATAGTTGCCCTAGGTGCCAGGAGTCTGGGGATCTCATCCATTTACTTTGGAGATGTCCCAAGTTATTCCGATACTGGGAGGGAGTAACTAGTACTCTGGGAGATATCTACTGCACGTCAGTAAAGAGGGAGGCGGTGGAATGTATTTTGGGTTATAGAAGGGTAAGGGGGAGAGGAGGTGTATTACCCAGGCCATCCTGAGAGGTTTATTTCAGGCTAGAAAAATGATAATGCTAAGGTGGCAATCAAAGGACCCCCCGACAATGTACGATTGGATAGATACATTGGATGCCTCTATTGGTAGGGAGAGATTGGAGTACATTAAAAGGGGAAACTCTCAGGAATTTGACAAAATGTGGAAGCCATGGTTGGATAAGGTGGCCTGCTTAAGGGGAAAGCTTGGAGTGTAAGGGACTAGGTTAATAGCCCAGATTTACATGCACTAGAGAAATATAGAATCAGTTGGTTACACAAAGAAAATTTGGATTGTTGATGGTTGGATTTAGGTAGGAAATAATAGAAAACACTAAATTCTGTGTGCGGGTAGGATTTCGTATAGGAAAGGTTATGGGAATGGTGGGGGGTGGGAGTAGGGGAATGGGAAGGGGTGGGGGTTATTATAAAATATTTAATAGTCCACTATTAGCCCTAATAAGGGGCTATGGGTGTGGGGACCCCATTAGCCCAGCTTCTTATAGGCGGTCTTCTCCTAGCTCTCTTTTGTGGGCTTTTTTTTTTGTGTTTTCTCTTCCTCTCTACGCAGGGTTGTGAGTGTTAATGGCACCCTGGGTATCCCAGGGTGGGAGGAATAGGATTTATATAACCTGTTTGGCTTAAGTGGGGCTACTTAAGCAGCCTGAGAATAAGTAGGTTAAGAGTTACCTTAGGAGAGTACTTAATAAAGCCGTATATGACTGTTTGTTTTATACTTGATAAAAGTAAAAAAGAGAAAAAAAAAAAGGGGGAAGAAAGTAAAGAAAACCACAATGATGTGAATCTAAGTCGGCGACAATAAATGACTATTACGCTGATTAAGCCAGGTGGCGGCAATTGCTGAAGTGGTAAAAAAAAAAAAAAAGAAAGAATGTCAGGGGCGGGCGGAGTTTCACGCATATGCAGTGTATATAAAGCATAACACGCGTGCGTAGTACGTACGATCTGTGAGCGGAGGAAGGAGTATCGGAGGCACCGATCGTGTAACGAAAGTAAGATTAAAAATTGGGCCTATACTGCTTCTAGATTGAGGCCTATATTGTGACAAGATTAGGAGAGTTTAGCCTGACATTAGGGTTTGTCTTGTGTATTGCAGATAAAATGGATGGCTTCAATGACCACAACTTCCTCCCCCTGTTCATAGACAAATACAGGGAGCTGCCCTGTCTGTGGCAGATCATAAACCCCCAATGCAACAATAAACAAAAGAGGCAGGCAGCGCTGGATAAACTGCTGGAGTTGTGAAGCCGGTGGTCCCCACAGCAACCATCCCCTATTTAAAAGCCAAAATTGGTGGCCTGAGGAGCACTTATCTTAGAGAGCGCAAGAAGGTCCAGGATTCCCAGAGATCAGGAGCTGCAGCAGATGACGTTTATGTCCCCAGGCTGTGGTACTATGAGAGACTGTGATTTCTGTCAGACCAGACTGAAGTCAGGGAATCCCTCTCAACCCTTCCTTCCACTCTTCCTTCCACCCCAGCTGAGGCTTCCGATGTCCAACCTGGGACTTCCAGCCAGGAAGAAGTGGAGGAGCCCTGCTGGAGTCAGGTATAGCATTCTTCTACAGATTTCTGGTCAAGAAATAAATTATGTTTACTGGATGTTATTATTGATCACTAATTGCAGATTAACTAAAGGCGTTTACATATCAATAGACAGTAGTGGGCAAAAATAATTGGGACAAGAATGAAAAATGCTGGGCTCAGAATGATAGTCTGTTATATTTGTTAACATTCAATTTGCTACAGTCATGAGATGAAAATTGTGTGTGATTGATGAAGACAAATCTAAAACTATGTCCCTTTTTCATACACAGGAAGACCTCAGCCAGGAGGAGGCTGTGGAATGTGGCACACAGGAGGAGGCTGTGGAATGTGGCACACAGGAGGAGGCGGGGGTTAGTGGCAGCCAGGAGGAGGCGGGGGTAAGTGGCAGCCAGGTGAAGGCCTGTAGGAGCCTGACAGAATCGCAGGTCCTTCCCCTCCGCCTTCTAAACAAAAGACCCAGGAAGGGGAGTAACGTGCAGGATTCAGCACTCAGGCTGATTCAGGAGGCTTCTGCGTCCCTCAGAGCCTTCCCCACTCCTGAAGAGGCCTTTGCCTGCATGGCTGCCACAAAATTGCATGGCATGCAGGAGGGTCAACGCCTCATGTGTGAGGACATTCTTTATAAAGCCTTAACTAAGGGGGTGAGGGGCGAAATCACACCCAATACCCACCTGTGTGAGTTGGACCATCCTCCTCCTCCTGCCACAACTCCACCACCACAGACACAGCGTGGAAGGAAGCGTGGAAGGAAGACCAGAGAGTGATGACCTGGGTTCAGTCTGGTCTGACAAAAGATGCAGGCTCTTGTATGACCACAGCCTGGGGACATACATGTCATCTGCTGCTGTTCATGATCTCTTGGACTTCTGGACCAGATTGAACTCCCTTAGATATGGACTCCTCAGGCCATCAATTTTGCTGTAAAATAATTGATGTGTGCCCTGGGGGCCAAAGGCTTCACCAATTTCTGCTGTTTCTCCAGCGTTGCCTCCCTCTTTCCTTGGTTATGAGCCCTTAATACATTTTTGTTTGATTTATTATACTTGCCTATGTGTGTTTTCCTTTAAAAAGGACAGTTTGTTTGTGAGGAGGCAGGTACATTTCAAAAATACAATGTGAAATTAACAAGGGACACCAACACCAAACAATCTGCTTGAGATTAAATAATACAAGATAATACAGGTGTTGTGGTAACTTGACACACAAAACACACCCAAAAATATTCTGGCGTTAAAAAAACAAAAAAAATAGAAAAAAATAAAGATCAGGCTTGAAAAAAAAAGCCCCAAAAAAAAGTTTGACATTTTTAAGTCAGATGTGACAAATCAAAAAATATTGATGAAATCACGATAAATAATAAAGAAAGAAGTTTGTGAGAAGTCTGTGTGAATATGAGCAGCAAAACAACTTAATTCTTCTAGCATTATAAAGAAGAACAGAGTGCGCTGCATTTAACAATTTCAAACATTGCACTGTGACGAAAGTGCTATATCAATTCCGAACGCTAATTTTACCAGACCGCGCAGTTCCGTCTCGGAATTTCTTCTGAGCATGCGTGGCACTTTGTGCGTCGGAATTGTCCACACAATCGGATTTTGTTGTCGGAAAATTTTATAGCCTGCTCTCAAACTTTGTGTGTCGGAAAATCCGATCGAAAAAGTCCGATGGAGCCCACACATGGTGCTCCGATCGCACATTTTCCGTCGGAAAATCCGACCGTGTGTACAGCGCATTACAGGTTTTCTTCTAAGATTGCCCTGTTTTTGGCTCCATCCATCTTCCCATCAAGTCTAACCAGCTTCCCTGTTCCTGCTGAAGAAAAGCATCCCCACAACATGATGCTGCCACCACCATGTTTCACGGGGGGGATGGTGTGTCCAGGGTGATGTGCAGTGTTAGTTTTTAGCCACACACTGCATTTTGCTTTTAGGCCAAAAAGATCAATTTTGGTCTCATCTGATCAGAGCATCTTGCTCCAGGTTTGTTGTGTCCCCTACATGTCTTCTTGCAAACTGCAAACGAGACTTCTTATGGCTTTCTTTCAAAAATGGCTTTCTTCTTGCCACTCTTCCAGAAAGGCCAGATCTGTGGAGTGCACGATTAATAGTTGTCCTGTGGACAGATTCTCCCACCTGAGCTGTGGATCTCTGCAGCTCCTCCAGAGTTACTATGGGCCTCTTGGCTGCTTCTCTGATTAATGCTCTCCTTGCCCTGCCTGTCAGTTTAGGTGGATGGCCATGTCTTGGTAGGTTTGCAGTTGTGCCATACTCTTTCCATTTTCCGATGATGGATTGAACAGTGTTCCGTGAGATGTTCAAAGCTTGGGATATTTTTTTATAACCTAACTCTGCTTTAAACTTCTCCACAACTTTATTCCTGACCTGTCTGGTGTGTTCCTTGGCCTTCATGATGCTGTTTGTTCACTAAGGTTCTCTAGCAAACCTCTGAGGGCTTCACAGAACAGCTGTATTTATACTGAGATTAAATTACACACAGGTGGACTCTATTTACTACATAAGTGACTTCTGAAGGCATTTGGTTTCAATAGATTTTAGTGATGGGTAACAGATATTTATTTGTTAAAAAAAATTGAAAACCATTTATCGTTTTTCTTCCACTTTACAATTATGTGCCACTTTGTGTTGGTCTATCACATAAAATCCAAATAAAATACATATACATTTTTGGTTGTAACATGACAAAATGTGGAAATCTTCAAGGGGTATGAATACTTTTTCAAGGCACTCTATACATGGGAAAGTATCCTGTTCTCTTCGTATTGCTTTCTTTATGTTAAATCCCTGGTGTTCCTGCTAGTCCCCTTGCTTTCTGTCAGAAACCATGAATCAGACCAAGATTTTGGTATTAAACACAGTTTTCCATTCGTCGCCCTCCTTGATCCTCACAAGATTGTATGCTCCTCCAGCTTCGTAAAAACCGTTGCTCCATGAGGCGGTCAAATAGCTTCGTAATCAACAGAATTGGATAAGCATTTTTAATAATGAAATGATTGAGACCCCTATAATAAATACAAGGTCTCAGTTCACCACTCTTCTTCAAAAAGAAGAAAACAGCACCAGCAGTAGACAAGGCCTTGCGGATGAATCCTCAAGAACGTGCGTCTGCAACATACTCCTTCATGGCCTTATCCTCAGAGACCGACAAAGGGTAAACCCGGCCACGAGGGGGTATGGCACCAGGTTGAAGGTCAATTGCGCAATCATATGACCGGTGTGGAGGCAAACTACTGGCATGACTTTTTGTCAAAGTCATCGCTAAAATTGCGGTACTCCTCCGGCAGGGAGGAGAGTGAAGAGGTGCATAGGACCTTAGCCACATTCTGGAAACATGTCTTGCTGCATTGTGGCAACCAAGAGAGAACCTCAGCATGAAGCCAATCAAAAGAGGGGTTGTGCCTCTGTAACCAAGGATAACCAATAACCAGCACAAACTTAGGTGAGGAAATAACTTGGAATTGGATTATCTCATGGTGAAGATCCCCTATGGCCATGGACAACGGAACAGTCTCATGAGATACATAGGCAGGCTGTAAAGGTCTCCCGTCAAGAGCTTCAATGGCAAGTGGAGTGGCACGAAGCTTCAGCGGAATCAAGTGCTTAGATACAAAGGCAGCATCAATGAACAGGCCTGCAGCCCCACAGTCGATTAGAGTCTGTATCTCGACGGACATCTCAGACCAAGAAAGGATAACTAGGACCAGAGGCTTATCCTTCTGGATAACTGGGGACGAAACAACACCACCTAAGGTCTGTCCACTACAGGACCTCAAGGTTCGGGTGTTCCCTGGACACAAAGCTCGGAGACAAATGTCCAGGAAGCTTCCGCAAGCGCTCTGTAAAAGAGAGACTTTCTCTGAGTCTGGAGTCAATGAGGATGGCAAACGTGATCAATTTCTCCAGCTCAGTGGGTATATCTCGGGCTGCTATCTCATCTTTGATGGTATCCGAGAGACCATGATAAAAAGCAGCCACGAGGGCCACATTGTTCCACGCAACCTCTGCTGCCAGAGTATGGAATTCAATGGCATAATCAGCAACAGTTCTCGTACTCTGTTTGATGGACATGAGGCACTTGGCAGCAGACGCGGAGCGTGCGGGAACATCAAATACCCTTTTAAAGGACACCACAAACTCTGGGTAACTCAGGACAAGGGTTTTTGCGTCTCCCATTGAGGGTTTGCCCAGGCCAAAGCTCTCTCAGAAAGCAAAGATATCATGAAACCTACTTGCTTCTGTCCGTATGAAATGCCTGGGGCAGCATCTTGAAGTATATCTCAACCTGATTGAGAAACCCTCTGCATTGAACCGGATCGCCCCTAATTCGCTGGGGAAGTGGAGCAGAACCAGACCTAACTCTTATAGAGGTAATACTCGAGGCAGATTCCTGCACAGAGACTGGAGCAGCAGCAGGGACGGCCTGCGAAACAGGTTGTACCGGAGAAGCCACAGTGGGAGATTCCAGGTGAGCCGTGTGGAGAGTCTGTAACGATAAGGCAAACTGATTCATACGGTGATCCTGCTCATCTAACCTGGAAAAAAATATTACCAACAAGTGGATTGGCTGCATCTTCTGAATTCATGGCCTTCGCCTACTGTCAGAAACCATGAATCAGACCGAGACAGAAGTGCAGTTAAAATCACACTTGTTTAATAATAATAATAATAATAGTAAAAGTTAAAAAGAGCAATGTTGCCAAATCATAGCCAGAGTTTGGTATTTGGGACGGATAGTCAGACAAGCCAGGACGTCAGGGAGCCAGAGATCAGTGTACTTCAGGATAGGCCAGGAAATCAGGAAACCGGAGAATCAGCATAGTGGAACAGCAAGCAGGATCAGGAACCAGAAGGGACGTCAGCCAAGCAAGTCTTCAACAGGTACACAGGAGAGAGTCTCTGGATGTGTTGACTAAGGTGAAGGCAGAGAGGGACTGAACTGAACAGCTTAAGTAACCAGCAGGACTGACAAACAGGATATACAAAAACAGCAGAAAGAGGGCGCCTGGGTCAGTGTGATAGTAAAAGCAAGTAGCACTTTATTCAGATACACTTACATAAAAATATCTTGCAAGCTGCACACAGGGTGGATGTGGATCACCAATCAAGCAGTCAGCCGTCACAAGGGATGAGAAGACAACTGTGGGGATAAGCTCAGACCTGCTATATGGAGGTATATAGCCAGCAGCATCTCTAGCTCTCACACCTGCTCTCACAGAGCTAGCAAGAGACCAAATCAGGACGGGGCGAGCCGCAATGCGTTTCCGAGGCGCCGCTTCCTTCTTTAGGCAAAAAAGGAAAAAAAAACGTTTTTATAATGTTTTTATTTTATATCTATACAAAAATGTTTTGCCTTATATTTCTATTTTAAACTGAATGGGTTGTTTTACAAGGTAATTATTTACAATCACTTTAACTAGGAAACACTGAAGACAAAGATAGGCAAATAGAATTTGCAGAAAGAGTGGTCAAAAACGGTAGTCCCCAAATTTCTCCCAGTACAGATTTCCAAAATCCAATGAATAAGCAATATCAACAAATAGTTTCCATTAATATATGTAGTATCTGCAGAACTAGAAATCATCTTATCCTACTGTAATGGTTACATATTTCAATAAGAACAAAAGGCATTAGCAGTCAAATAAAATCCCTTCTCTGCTCCAGATGTGTTTGCATCAGCATCTGGATTACTTCAATGGAGGAAATAAAAAAGCAAAGCAACAGAACTTTGTGCCAAGCCTGGCAGACATATTCTTTACATTACGTGTTCCTTGAAATAAAAGGAGTTTCTATCCCCCTGAAGGACTCACGAGATCAAAGGAAATGTTAGCTTTTTTTTGCTCTGAAGTGAGTTTCCGAACAACAGTCTAACTTTTTACCCTTACTATCCATGTGCTTTGGCGGAATAGCACACAAGATCATTAAACTATGCTCCTCTGTATTTGTCAGCCATTTAGACTCATTAAAATTCAAGGAGAAATCTCCAGGCTTCCTCAGGAAACTACCAAGACATGTTTTTACTTAGTCACACTTCATCAAGAAATTGGAAATTCTGCAATATTTGCTCTAGAGAACTTTTTAGTGCAGGATAAGAACAGAGCTTACAATTGTGAAGAGGCCAGTGACTAATAATACAATTTAATATATTAATCATGAGTATAATGCCAGAGTAAAATGATGGCAAAACAGGAGTTTTTTTTTTCCATTATACATCATTGCAAAAAACCCCCTCAATGAGGCTTATAAACCAAAGGTAGTACAAAGGACAATGCAGATGAGAAAGTTGCCCAAATCAACCAATTTATTTTTGCAGTCAAAAAAATGGAAGACGATTATTGATTGCCTGAGTATCTTTGTACATTTTGCAAAAACAGAAAAAAGAAAAAAGAGGAAAAAGGGACTTTAAAGGTTGCCACTGTGATCCCAAATAGGAAAGAAAAATGGTCTCGTATTATAGTAAAAATATATAATTTATTTAAATCACATTAAAAAACACATGATAATGGAAGAAAACATAAACATGTCTGAAAGGTACACTGTCTCATACAAGAGAACAGATCAAGAAACTGAAACAAGAAAATCGCATGGATGGCCTAGAGAATGGTCACAAGGTTGTCCTAGAAGATCCCTTGTGGCTAGAGGCCAAGCATACGAAATTGCAGTGTCAGCGCCAATGGATTGCTATCTTTGTACATTTCAATACCAAACCCTGACAGGCATTACAGTTTAGGTGCAGTATACAGTATATATATATGTTGTTTATTTAGCTATTTGCCTGGAGTTCAGCTTTAAAAGGTCAGTTTACTTTTAGACAAAGTGCATTTACTAAAGCAGGAGACACTTAGTGGCAATCCCACAGAGGTAAGTACAGTATTAATTTGTGTTGGAGGATGATAGGGTATTTTTGGTTCAAGGCCAAAAGGATAACTGCGCTTTGTCAATGGGTGTCCATCATGAAGTACAAAGAGACTCATACAAGGAGCCAGAAGAGAGGAAGCGTCTCATTTCCACATCTCTGTTTTTTGGCCATACCATTTTTTTAACATTTAAACTTAGCCCAGCCTCACCCACCTAAAACACCCTGATGACTGTGAACTCCACACCGCATTTTTGGAGCATCTTGAGAATGCAAGTGATTCTTTATAATTTTTAAAACAATATGTCTCAGCATGGCTGTAATATTAGGAGTTTTGCTTGTCCTTCTCTTTCCACAAGAGCTGCTAGCTACAAATTGACTAGAAGTGATCAAATGCACTTAAATAACAGACTAACTTTCCATCTATTGTGCAACATTCAAAAGGTCAGAAGTTGTTTGACTGTTTCCAAACGTTCATCTCCAGCCAAAATGTTTTCTTTCTATTGGCTGAAGTTGGGATTTAATTTTGGATGTGCCTGTGATGGAATCCTGCGCTTGCCCTAGCTCAAAGTTATAGTGAAATGTAGTGATTTTATCTCACTATGTTAAAATCCTGCATTTTCCCCATCACATACATGGAAAGTACAGGATTTTTCTGTGGAATGCCAATTTCATGTTTGGCTCTCCATATAGCGTTACAGGTGTTTGATTTTCAAACAGAGAAATAGCTGAAACCCATGCATCTAACTATGGGAAATTATACTCTAAAATAGGGAGGTGTATGCCACGCAAAACTGTACCTTCACTTTTTTAGTGCCAGAAAAATAACAAAGTTTACTATTTAAAATACATGCTGCAAATATGCCTAGGCTTTAGGCAGCAGCTAATTTTACACATTACACATTATGCAGTTCCTTCTTGTTAAAGTTTCCTGATTCCATGCAGGCAAGTCATCTGGTTTTAATATTTCCAGCCCAGGCATAATGAGTGGGGGTGAAACAAACTCCTTTGAATTATGTATGATTTTACCTCAGGATCACAGTACTTTATTTCTTGAAAAAGAAAAATCATTATTCTGTATTCCTCGATCTTTTAGCAATGTGCATAGTTTGCCAAATAGTGTTTTGCATTTTATTTTAGCTGGAATTCCTGAAAGAATTTCTGCTCTATGTTATCTCAGAGTCATATTTGTTTGGATTGCTCTTTTTCCTACCCCAAGGCATCACCTTTTAACCTTCACTGTGGGTTTCACTCTTCCACTGCATAAAAAACAGCCATTAAGTGCGTCAGCCTGGATGAGTTTTGATAATACAAAAGAAAAAAAAATGATTTCCTCTCTATCATTGAGCAGTTCACAAATTCAAATGTTAGACTGCACAAGGCATGTAAATGAGTATATTAACTGAACATCAGATATCAGCTGAATTGAGAAAAACTAGAATGGATCACATCCTAAATTACTATTTGAATATATATACAGTATATAGAAAATTCAAGTGTGTTACAACTTTTGCAAAATTGAGAAACCCCCACTATACAGTATGTTTGTTATGTGTTCCTATTCACACACATTCAAACATTTTAGATGTTTCTGAAAGGGGTTCTAAAGTCAGAAGGTTTATTAATCTTAATGCATTCTATGCATTAAGATAAAAAAAAAACTTCTGTGTGCAGCAGCCCCCCTAATACTTACCTGAGCCCCATCTCTGTCCAGCGATGTTCACAACTGTCTCGGCCACCTGGGACTCTCCCTCCTGATTGGCTGAGACACAGCTGCGGTGCCATTGGCTCCCAATGCTGTCAATCAAAGTCAGTTAGCCCAGCAGGAGAGAGAGGGGGCAGAGCCGAACCGCAACTCCATGTCTGAATGGACACATGGAGCTGCAGCTTGGCTCAGGTGCCCCCATAGGAAGCTGCTTGCTGTGGGGGCACTCAACAGGAGGGAGGGGCCAGGAGCACAGAAGAGGGACCCGAGAAAAGGAGGGTCTGGGCTGCTTTGTGCAAATCCACTGCAATATAGCAAGTAGGTATAATATGTTTGTTATTTTTATAGAAAAAAAACCAAGACTTTATAATCACTTTAAGAGAAGATGTCACAGTAGACAGCAAGCATTTCTGAACAAGTTCAATGGGAGTGTATCCCAATAGAAAGGCTATGGGCAAGTAGGGTCTGCTAACATTCACATGGGATGGATAAACTTTTAATCCTTTGTTAGGACAGTGTTCAAATCTGGTTTACAACTGGTTTACATCTAATAATGACATCTGCCAGTACAGTATAGAAGGGGGTTTATTATGGTAAACATGAATTCTCCAGTTTCATAAACAAAGAGAACTAAGTAGGATTTCTCAGTGCTGGTTATCAGAAAGGAGCATCTAATATGGTAAGCAGTAATTTCTAAAGTTATGCTATGTAAATGAAAACATGTAACAAATTTAAAGTAGGTGTTATCCCAATTTTACTATATAAGTAGAAATATACTTTAGGGGCCAAGATCTGGTCCCCTTCCTAATTCTGCCTATACATGTATGCTCATGTTGTCAATTTATTTGTTATCCTTCTTTCGTATTTCAATACTGATCATCTCCTCTGGCCTCTTTCAGCTGCTTCCTGTCAACATTCATTCCCTTCACCATCAACTGCACATAATTGCTTTGAACCAACTTCTTGACTATGCCTGTGCAATGTGTGCTGGGCAGAGTAAAAACACAGCAATATGGCTGGGAGACTATTGTCACTCTGTAACAGGCAGTGCCTGAACAAGGACCTTCATGGTAGGATCTTCAGATATTTATTTCATTAAAGCTGCAGATTTCAAAAGACTAAAAACAACTTGTGAAATTATATTAGCATGTTCAAATTTAGGATCCTTTATAAAGATGCCAGAATTTGTGATGAAAGTGAGGTACAGAATGGGTAGTGTGCATCCATAGACAGAAGCCACATCCTCAGTATATGTGTGTTTAACCACTTAAGGACCAGCCTCGTTTTGGATTTTAGGTGTTTACATGTTTAAAACAGGTTTTTCTGCTAGAAAATTACTTAGAACCCCCAAACATTATATATGGTTTTTCTTCTAACACCCTAGAGAATAAAATGGCGGTCATTGCAATACTTTTTTTTGCACCGTATTTGCGCAGCGGTCTTAAAAGCGCACTTTTTTTGGAAAAAAATCACTTTTTTGAATAAAAAAATAAGACAACAGTAAAGTTAGCCCAATTTTTTTTTTATATTGTGAAATATAATGTTACGCCAAGTAAATTGATACACAACATGTCACGCTTGAAAATTGCGCCCGCTCGTGGAATGGCGTCAAACTTATACTCTCAAAAATCTCCATAGGCGACGTTTAAAAAATTCTACAGGTTGCATATTTTGCGGTACAGAGGAGGTCTAGGGCTAGAATTATTGCTCTCGCTCTACCGGTCGCGGCGATACCTCACATGTGTGGTTTGACCACTTTAAAAAAAAGTAATCAGTATCGGTGAGTACTTGAAAAAAAGTATTGGTGCTTGTACTCGGTCTTAAAAAAGTGGTATCAGTGCAATCCTAAATATAACTGTGTAGCAGGAGCGAATATAGATATGTATGGGGTTACAGTCAAGCTCTGGTCCAGGGCCTAGGAACAAATTACATTCCTGATGATAGGCAGCTTTATTTCATTCTATTTGCAAATGGATATGGCTGGTAAGATCTGCCTACAAAAGTAAATACAGATAAAGTATAGAAGTACATGTGAATGTGGCATAATAAAATGTGTACTTTTTTCTTTTTTTAGCAAGCCAATGGCACCTGCAATGCAATAATTCCCATACCAAGGACTGTTAACCTTAACCAAGTGGAAATGACTACAAGTCATACATCACCTGCTTGGGCCTGCATGGCCAAAAATGCTAAAATCTTTCATTTTTTTTTTAAATTTAAAAAATAAACAAAGGAAGGTTTACTGGATGGCCAAAATGTATTTTTGTATATTAGCACAGTAAAAACAAAAAATTACGTCCAATAAAGTGTGCACCATCTCTGGCAGCTGAAACTTTTGTTAAATCTCTTACCCTTGGTTTACACTACTGTGGCTCTGTGAGTCCTGTTTTGCGTGGGCATGGCAGCCCATTCACTTGAATGGGCTGCCGTGCTCCTGAAAATGCAGGAAAAAGGTCAATGCATCATTTTTGAAATCGCAGCCCACACAGAAAATGCAAGTGCAATGCTGTTCCCAGCGTGGGAAGCAGCTGCTGCAATTTCCGAGGTGTGCAGGTGTCATTAGGCATTATGGCACCCGCACGCATCACCTGCATTTTGTGTGTGGGTGGTTGCGGCTGCAGGTACAGGTGTCTACTGTCGGTGTCAAAACTCCAGCGCTGAGACTAGTAGTTCTGGTTGCAGTACATTGATCACTGTTGAGCCACTCACTCTGTATCTCCTCCATTCCTAAAAAGCGTTCTTTTGTTCTGTGATTGGAAGAAGGTAGATTGTGACATTCATCCACACCTCCTCCAATCACATAATACTTTGTAGTCTTTGAAAAGAAGGCTTTTTCTGAATGGAGAAAGTGCAGAGAAAGCAAGCTCCTGCAATATCTGTACTAATATCTGTACTGCAGCCAGAAAAACAAATCTCAGCTCCAGACATTCAGGGCCAACAAGTTTCAACGGGCTGAATAAAAGGGGTAACTTATTTTTACTGAGCAAATGTGCAAAAATAGTCTTTGGCCATACTTCAGCTGCAAGAAGACTCATAAATAAAAGGCAACTTCTTTGTGACTTTCTGATTGGTGTCTAATAAAGTGCAGTAGTAAATAATGTATATTTGAAAATTCAAAAACTGCTTCCCTTAAATGAACAAGAACAGCAACAATGTAGCCTCCTTACTTTTATATACTATTGGAAAGATTTATTTCCAACCTAATGAGATGTGATATATGAGGTGTTCCAGTAAACTCATGTCACACATTATAGCATATAGCTTGTTGGCCATTAATTGAGCCTCAACTAGGTTACGAGGAGAAAAAAGGGAAAAAACAAACAAATACATGAAAACAGGCGGACGATTTTCCAAGCCTGCAGTCACAAATTCACAGGATGTAGCTCAGGCAATTCCCAGCTTTCTAACTCAATAAATATACAAATCAAAATTTTATTGCATATGACCCCCATTATACCTCAGCTGGTGATACAAGGAATGCAGTCGCTGCATGTTAGGGTCATTAAGAAAATAAAACAGTTTTAAGAAAAGCTTGACATACACTGATTTTCTTTTACTTACAGATACGACTGTATGCTTTCTTAAGGTTACCTTTTTAAATACTGGTGCTTTGTGTACATGGCATCATATAATAATTTTCACATGGCCTCATTTATATTGTTAGTGATTGTGTGTATTTTTACTGTAAAATGAAGTGTGGGTATAATCATTTCAGCTGCATCATATTGACTGGCTGCTATTATAAAAAGATAGGAAGGTCATATTTTTTAAATACATTTCAGAAGGTAAAAAAAATGTAAATTCCATAACATAGTCTTATGTAATAAGTACAAGAAAAGTTATAGCATCCAAGGATGCTTATGCAATATTAATTACATAAATAGAAATCAGCCAAACCCAAAAGATAAGCTTATGACAAGCATATATCTCCTAGTCTAGTAAACATTTTAAAGTTTAATCCAATGGAAACCATAGATAAATCACAAAAAAAAAAAAAAAAAAACACAAGAGCAAACATAAAAGATATTTGAGTCCTTTAGAGTGCATGAGGACACCATTACTGCACTCCAACTATAGGTCCTTGTTCCCTCTCTGTCCCCTCCCAGTGTTCACTCGTGCATCTGGTTCACCCTCCAGAGTTGCAGTAGTGTCAACCCATAGGAACCAAACCTACTAAAATTTTTAGGGCACCTGCAAGCCTCAAACATCATCCTGTAGAGTGGAAGACCAGTATTAATTACGGTAATCTCTTCCACATCCCCAAGAGACTCCCCAAAAGACTCTTCATGAATCCATCTCCTAGCAATAAGCTTGCAGACAGAAAAAGAGAAACAATATCATAGCACCTCCCATCTCCTAATCCTCAATAACTTCCAAAAGACCTTAAAGGGGATTGCTGTACATACATTAGGGAAACTGAAGGTGTTAGCTATGAACTCTAAGGTCATATTTAGTTTTCATGACTGCTGCCTTTTTTTTTTAAAGAAATCTATCTTTAGAAAATGTACTCTTTTGCAATGTATCAAAAGTAAAATATAATTTTTAACTGATGGAGTGGAATGGGGTTATCTATATTTTAATACACTCGCTTCACTTTACTCTTCATGTCAACCAAAATATATTTCGTTTTTTCATAGGCAATTAAAAAAAGCACAACACTCAGAATTCTGTCCTTTACAATGCCTTGAAAAAGTATTCATACCCCTTGAAATTTTCCACATTTTGTCATATTACAACCAAAAACGTAAATGTATTTTATTGAGATTGTATGTGATAGACAAACACAAAGTGGCACATAATTGTGGAGTGGAAGGAAAATGATAAATGGTTTTCAATTTTTAGCTCAAGCTCTGTCAGATTGAATAGAGAGCGTCCGTGAACAGCAATTTTCAAGTCTTGCCACAGATTCTCAATTGGATTTAGGTCTGGACTTTGACTGGGTCATTCTAACACATCAATATGCTTTGATCTAAACCATTCCATTGTAGCTCTGGCTGCATGTTTAGGGTCGTTGTCCTACTGGAAGGTGAACCTCTGCCCCAGTCTCAAGTCTTTTGCACACTCTAACAGGTTTTCTTCTAAGATTGCCCTGTATTTGGCTCCATCCATCTTCCCATCAACTCTGATCAGCTTCCCTCTCCTTGCTGAAGAAAATCATCCCTACAACATGATGCTGCCACCACCATGTTTCACTGTGGAGATGGTGTGTTCAGGGTGATGTGCAGTGTTAGTTTTGCGCCACAAATAGTGTTTTGCTTTTAGGCCAAAAAGTTACATTTTGGTCTCATCTGACCAGAGCACCTTCTTCCACATATTTGCTGTGTCCCCCACATGGCTTCTTGCAAACTGCAAACGGGACTTCCTATGGCTTTTTTTTTAACAATGCTTTCTTCTTGCCACTCTTCCATAAAGTCCACATTTGTGGAGTGCACGACTAATAGTTGTCCAGTGGACAGATTCTCCAACCTGAGCTGTGGATCTCTGCAGCTCCTCCAGAGTTACCATGGGCCTTTTGGCTGCTTCTCTGATTAATGCTCTCCTTGTTCGGCCTGTCAGTTTAGGTGGACGGCCATGTCTTGGTAGGTTTGCAGTTGTACCATACTCTTTCCATTTTCAGATGATGGATTGAACAGTGCTCTGTGAGATGTTCAAAGCTTGTGATATTTATTTAACCCTTTGATGACCAAGCCTATTTTTGACATTTGGTGTTTACAAGTTAAAATCCGTATTTTTTGCTAGAAAATTACTTATAGCCCCCAAACATTATATATATATATATATATATATATATATATATTTTAGCAGAGAATCTATAGAATAAAATGGCCATTGTTGCAATATTTTACGTCACACAGTATTTGTGCAGTGGTGTTTTAAATGCAACTTTTTGGGAAAAGGGACACTTTCATGAATTAAAAAAAAAACAAAACAGTACAGTTAGCCCAATGTTTTTGTATAACGTGAAAGATGATGTTACGCCAAGTAAATAGATACCAAACATGTCACGCTTTATAATTGCACGCACTCGTGGAATGGCGACAAAGTACAGTACCTAAAAATCTCCATAGGTGACGCTTTAAATTTTTTTTACGGTTACCAGGTTAGAGTTACAGAGAATTATTGCTCTCGCTCTGACGATCGCAGCGATACCTCACATGTGTGATTTGAACACTATTTACATATGCGGGCGGGGCTTCCGTATGCGTTTTCTTTGCTGCGTGAGCTCACGCAGCTTATTTATTTTTTATATTAATAAATTGTGTTTAAAGAAAAAAAAAATTGATCACCTTTATTGCTGTCACAAGGAATGTAAACATCCCTTTTGACAGTAATAGGTGGTGACAGGTACTCTTTATGGAGGGATCGGGGGTCTAAAAGACCCCCGATCCCTCCTTTACACTTCAAAGTATTCAGATCGCCCTTTTCGGTGATTCTGAATACTGTATATTTTTTTAAAACTGGCACCATTGGCAGTCGAGTAAACGGGAAATGACGTCATGACGTCGCTTCCGTGTTTACAATCAGGAGACTGGAACTAAGCCATTTCCGGCTTTGTGCAAGTCTGTCTCTAGCAGCCAGAGGTGGCGGATTGTCGATCGGGTTTCCCGGTGGGACGGGAGGCCCATTGAGAGCGGCGGGAGGCGGCGGGAGGGGGGGACGTCCCCTCCCGCTCCTCTGGTATAACAGATGAGTGGCTTTAAGCCACATCGGTTGTTATCCCTGGATAGCCGATCGCTCGCTCTAAAAAACGGTACTGGGATGATGCCTGCAGCTGCAGGCATCATCCCGGTATAACCCTCGAAAGCCGAGGCCGCACATCTGCGTACGCTCGGCGGGAAGGGGTTAAACCTAACCCTGCTTTAAACTTCTCCACAGGTCTCCCCTGACCTGTCTGGTGTGTTCCTTGGCCTTCAGGATGCTGCTTGTTCACTAAGGTTCACTAACAAGGGCTTCACAGAACAGCTGTATTTATACTGAGATTAAATTACACACAGGTAGACTCTATTTACTAATTAGGTGACTTCTTAAGGCAGTTGGTTCCACTAGATTTTAGTTAGGAGTATCAGAGTAAAGGGGGCTGAATACAAATGCACACCACACGTTTCAAATATTTATTTGTAAAAAAAAAATTAAAAAACATTTTTTATTTTCCTTCCACTTCACAATTATGTGCCACTTTGTGTTGGTCTATCGCAGTGATGGCGAACCTTGGCACTTCAGATGTTTTGGAACTACATTTCCTATGATGCTACACTACACTGCAGAGTGCATGAGCATCATGAGAAATGTAGTTCCAAAACATCTGGGGTGCCAAGGTTCGCCATCACTGGTCTATCACATAAAATCCCAATCCTCCCTCCTAAATTGTAAGCTCTAAAGAGCAGAGCCCTTTGATTCCCCCCTGTATTGAATTGTATTGTAATTGTACCGTCTGCCCTAATGTTGCAATGCGCTGCGTAAACTGTCGGCGCTATATAAATCCTGTATAATAATAATAATAACAATAATAAAATACATTTACATTTTTGGTTGTAAAATGTGGAAAATTTCAAGGGGTATGAATACTTTTTCAAGGCACTGTAAAGTGCTGTGTGTAAATTCTAAAGCTCTTTTTGAAATGAATATATGGTATATAAACAACAAGAGAAATTTGCCCATGGGACTTTAAATGAGTTGGTCATAGAGGTCATAGTAGATAGTATAAAAGTTTATTAAGGTTCCAAAAACATGATTTACGATGAGCATAGAAACATCATAGGGCATGATTAGACCATTGACATGTTGGTTATAGTAATAAAATACATGGTAACATAGTATACATATACAGCTTGTGTACTCTTAGACCATTGACATATTGGTTACAGTAATACAATCCATAGTATACATATACGACTTAGTACTCGACGCGTTTCGCGAGCTCTGCTCGCTTCCTCAGGAGTAGTGTATATGCAGGATATCTACAAAATAATAAATATCAATAAGATATAACATTCAATAATGATTATGGTCAGAAAATAAGCACATGGCCTAAAAAGGTAACCCATACTTGCATTATGGTTAATGGATCCATGGAACTGGTCTACAAAGGCAACAGCGGAAAGCACTCCAACCGGGAGCTGAAGGGGCGTAGCCCGCAGCAACCGAGCGGGGGTCCAGTGGAGGGTGGACATGGCGAGGAGAAAAAGAGGGGATATTGTATATCCTAGGATGCCCCAATGGCCATATATGTCATGACAACTGTAATAGAAATAATATATATATATATATATATGTATGTATCTGGGTCAGAGTGAATAATAATTTAAGAGTGTAAATAGTAGTATGATATCACTCTTATATAAAGGAATTCGTGACCTAGTAGGCCTGGATGCAAACAGGGAAGAAAAAGAAAAAAGAAAAAAATGCTCCCGCTCGGGGATTTAAGTTTGGAGGTTGTAGCATGGCGAACTCTTTTTCTTTCCCCACTTGGATTGTTCCCCCACATCTGAGAGGTCCTACACATGGGTAAGCATATCACAATCACTTAATATGTAATTTTATTCTTACTCAATTTCATTTGCACATACTATGTGTGAATTGTTATACTCACCACTAATAACAAACATCCCTCTTTCTTTCCCTTTTTTTATTTGGTTTTTATTCTACTCTTGGTATTGTGTTCATATCCACCCTTGGTTGCCTGTGCTCGCTTTTCATTTTAGTATACTATATAGACATAAAGATATACCGATATTTATATACTGTATGTATTTATTTCACCTCTGGCGCTTATCATCAAACCTACATATATTTTACTGCCAGCACTGTTATTATACTTTACATGGTCAATGAAACACACCAAGAAACAGAATCTTTTTTTTTTTTTTTTTCTCACACCATGCATTCTTCACACCCTATTCATTTATTTTTTCTTTTTTTCTTTTTTCTTTTTCTTCCCTGTTTGCATCCAGGCCTACTAGGTCACGAATTCCTTTATATAAGAGTGATATCATACTACTATTTACACTCTTAAATTATTATTTAACTTTCACTCTGACCCAGATACATACATATATATATATATATATATTATTTCTATTACAGTTGTCATGACATATATGGCCATTGGGGCATCCTAGGATATACAATATCCCCTCTTTTTCTCCTCGCCATGTCCGCCCTCCACTGGACCCCCGCTCGGTTGCTGCAGGCTACGCCCCTTCAGCTCCCGGTTGGAGTGCTTTCCGCTGTTGCCTTTGTAGACCAGTTCCATGGATCCATTAACCATAATGCAAGTATTGGTTACCTTTTTAGGCCATGTGCTTCTTTTCTGACCATAATCATTATTGAATGTTATATCTTATTGATATTTATTATTTTGTAGATATCCTGCATATACACTACTCCTGAGGAAGCGAGCAGAGCTCGGGAAACGCGTTGAGTACTAAGTTGTATATGTATACTATGGATTGTATTACTGTAACCAATATGTCAATGGTCTAAGAGTACACAAGCTGTATATGTTTACTATGTTACCATGTATTTTATTACTATAACCAACATGTCAATGGTCTAATCATGCCCTATGATGTTTCTACGCTCATCGTAAATCATGTTTTTGGAACCTTAATAAACTTTTATACTATCTACTATGACCTCTATGACCAACTCATTTAAAGTCCCATGGGCGAATTTCTCTTGTTGTGTATGTTTAATAGGGATGGAGTTGTGTTATATTAAGAGGCAGCATCCAGACCGCCCTCTTTTTCTATATGGTATATAAAGTGCAAGTGTGTCATATGCGCAAATAATCAATCATCAGAAAAACAATATTAATAAACACTTCATGATTAGTGAAATAATCCATGAGTGAAATAAATCAATCAATCCAGAAAGAGCACCGTGCAAATGTAAACAGGTAAAGGGAGCCACCAGCAGCAGTGCAGCACCCTCCTAAGCACGCCTCTTACAGATTTGAAGGACCATAAATTATAATGGTCAAACAGGCAAGATCAGCTGGACATCCAGAGGAGAGAGCGGCCATCAATTGATCCCATAAAGTGTCTCAAAGATATTAAAGAAAAAAAATACTGCGCTCTCTCCCCTGGATGTTCAGCTGATCTTACCTGTTTGACGGTTATAATCTATGGTCCTGCAAATCTGGTAAGAGGCGTGCTTAGGAGGGTGATGCTGGTAAGTTTAAGTTGAGGTAAGTTTCACATAATGTACTAGTATGTGATGCATACTAGCACATTATGCCTTTGCCTTGAAGAAAAAAGTGCAGCGGTTTACAACAGCTTTAATTATTTGCACAAATGACACGTTTGCACTTTACATTTTGTTGTTATTTATTTCTTTATGCATTATTTGATGTCCTTTTTGGAGGCAATTTTTGCACTTGATATGTTTCTTGCTTATACACCTTTTTATATTGTACACTAGCTGGTATCACAGTTAAATAAGGGGCTGCCAACTGTTTTTCTTTTTCGCAATATATGCCCGAGCGCAGATTTTTTTAATTCTCTGTTATTCACATTATTGTCAATCAAGCCCTAATGAAGGGGCTGCCTTTGGACCTCAGAAACTTGTTGGCCACTTTTTAGTTGTCTCGCTGACTTTTATTGATAAGAAGTATATGGACTTTTTAGCTGTGGTGTGGAGCTTCAATTTCCATTTTTGTTACACTACAAGCCAATGAGACCATGGAGATTCTCTCAGTGTGGAAGCTGCTTGCTCAGGAACCAAATTATTTACATCAAAATCAATACATCGAGATAACCACTTTCCTCAAATGCACATCCAGAACTGCTGGTATATAGTGCAAATATAGCCTAATATCATAGAACCACTTACTCCAAAGTGCATACAGCTGTTTCAGGCTTGTTGGCCACCTTTAGTGCATGGAAACAATGGCTTTTATGGTTATATTTGCTGATTCTAGTAATAGCAACAGATTTTCTTTAGGCCCCTTTTGAGCACTTCTAGGGCTGTACGTTGCATGGCACTGGAAGGCCCTTTCATTCCACAGGGCCAAAGTGCACCATATCTTTCCCAGCTTCATAGGTTTTATTCATTTGAATGGAGAGCCATCTGCAGATGTTTACAGGAATAAAAAGGGGGGAAAGGTGCAGCGCTAACCAAACATCAAAGACAAGTCTCTTAGATAATATAATAATCTATAGTATTAATCTAGTATTAATAGCATAGTCACGTTATAGAGAAATCAACCACGCTTAGGATAAGGGTAGGAAAGAACATGACGGGTGATAAATACAAGTGCATGACGGGTGATAAATACAGTACAATAAATGTTGATTCTAAGTGAAAATCGGAACACCAAGCACTACTAGGATGCGATCACATTGTACGATTCTGTGAAGAGTCTTTTTATCAGATTGTTACGTATATAGTCACCTGAGAGCTGGTTGAGGACAAACAGCAGCATGCTGATCTTCCAAGTAAATGGCTGTGCGGGTGGGCAGTGTCAGGACAAATCTGATCATTGGAGAAGAGCAGGGGGTCTAACAAGGATTACTCCCGTTCTACCTGGAGATAGAGGAATGCTTTGAAAACAGTCACAGCAGGCATCGTGGTGAATTGATCGCATTGTCTGTATCTGCATGTGTGTTGCCCCTGCTGCGGTGAGTGGATTCGGTGAGTGGGGATCCTTGAGGGGGAGCACAAAAGTCACCTGAGGACACTGCGAGAACTCAAGTCACCCTTACGTTTTTCTGCCTCACAACAGAGCACTACCAGATCTAGACTTTATACGAATTGTTCCTCACTAACTTAATTGAAGACTGATTCCATACCATGCATACAGGCGTTTTATGCCTTTGCAGTGTGGCTTAACCCTTTTGGACTGTATTACATGCTTATAATGGGGTTAACATACCTGTGACCATCCGACACAAACAATTTTTTCCTTTGGATGTGCTTTTACTTATTTATATGTATTTTGCTTATTTTTTATTTTTCACTCTGACAGTTGGATTAATATCACTTAGAATCAAATTTTTTTGTACTGTATGTATCACCTGTCATGCACTTGTGGTATGTAGCTGTTGGAATGTACATACTACTCTTTTAGTTTTCAGGGCTGCACTTATACTGGTACTAGGTAATTTTAGATCGTGGTTTTTACCTTCCACATTAGGGGTGCACCTGCACTGCAGTTCACGTACACGTCTGACAGTACGTATACCTTTCACCACTATACACATATATATCACACAGGGATACCTATATATGAGGTATTGATTTTTTATTTATTTTTTATTTTAGTTTGGGGTTCAGGAGAAGCACGTCGGTGAGGCTTTTACATTTATGCTGTAGTCCTCTCACCCACCCCATATAAAAAACCTGTGTGCTCTTGGCTATTAGGTAGCGCCACACACCCCTTTCATCTGTTTGCTTTTTTAGTATTTATAGCATGTTTTTGTCTGGTTGCCATGCATTTTATGACGTCAGAATATGACGAAACGCATAAGGTGGGACTGGAACACATGATGTAAGCATGCTACTTGCTTTGGTCATCTTTGAAATTTGTTTGTTATGCCTTTTCTGATTTTATTGCATGTAAGTGTATTTCTCCAAAATAAATAGTGTTTAAGCTTCTCAGACGTATTGCACTATGGTTGTGTCATTTACATCCCTTTGAGGTATCATTGATAGCCTTGCTCACTTCACTGGAAGCACAGATCTCCCTGTAAGGGGATTATAAGATCTGTATATTACAGAGGCTTGCATAGACGGATGATGCAAGGATCATAGCTGGATTTTGGCTGTCTCATCTGGCCTCAGATTTCAACCATGCTGTTGTTGATCTCTCCATAATTTGAGAGTCAACAGTGTCCAGTAAGCAGGCTTGCACCCCTTGCAGTGGTGACGAGCGTGCATGTACATCTTTTTTACAGAAGCTGGTGTGGGGATTCTATATTCGGACCTTTATGAGATTTCTGTATAAGAGACTTATCTTTGATATTGTGTTAGCGCTGCACCTTTGCTCCCCCCCCTTTTTATATTTGTTCTTTATGGTGTGTAATCATTCTGTTGGTTCCGGCTGCTAATGAATAATAATAATGAATATACATTTATCCAAGCGCAGATATTCTTTGTGTTAATATTCTTTAAGTATAAGTAATGCCGCGTACACACGACCGGACTTTACGGCATACTTGGTCCGCCGAACCAGAATCCGTCGGACAATTCGATCGTGTGTGGGCTCCAGCGGACTTTTTTTCCCCAAAAGTTAGACGGACCTAGAAATAAAACATGTTTCAAATCTTTTTGACGGACTCAAGTCCGGTCGAAAAGTCTACTCGTCTGTATGCTAGTCCGACGGACAAAAACCGACGCTAGGGCAGCTATTGGATACTGGCTATGAACTTCCTTGTTTTAGTCCGGTCGTACGTCATCACGTACGAATCCGTCGGACTTTGGTTGATCGTGTGTAGGCAAGTCCGTTCATTCGGAAAGTCCGTCGTAAAGTCCGTTGAAAAGTCCTCAGGACAAAGTATGCCGTATAAGACTTTGGCATTTTGCATGCAGAGTGGGGGCTTTCTATAGAGGGATCACTTTGACAGAGTTGGCCAAGCATTGTGAACCAAGAATATCTGTTTTTAATGCAAAAAGTTGTTATTGTGTGAGGACACACATATGAAGTGATCAGCGAACCATGCTAAATTCAATTTGCTAGAAGTTTGCCAAACAAATTAAAAAAATCTGAAAACCCTGAACATAGCCTCTGAACGCAGTTTAAGTATACAGGAGCCAAATCTTGCATTTTGTTAAAGGCCAATTTGCAATCTTTTGGCAAAAAAAATGACATGAGCAGCTGGGCACTGCCATGGAACACATGTACCAATGCAGAACAAGTTTTTCAAAATACCATTCAGTGTGGAGCAGATCTTTTTAAAAGGTTTAAAGTGCAACATTAAAAATACACAATTCTCCTAAATAACATGCTTAGGGGATACCTTAAACCGGTATGTGAGGTGGCACACATACTGTATATGATGTACTGCAGCAAAAGTAACATTTAGGGAAAAAAAAAAACTATTGCTGCTAAAGAACTCTTCCCAGTTGACTTCATTTTGTTTGTAAACAAAGTGGCTGGGGATCCCCCCACAAAATCCATATTCGACCCTTACTCAGGATAAGGGTCTGATATGGTTGTTAAGGGGGTCCCCTTGCAAAAAATAAAATTAAAAAAAGACTCTGAAAAAATGTTGTGGGTTCCCTTCCAAAATCCATAACAGACCCGTATCCAAGGATGTAGCCTGGCTGGGCAGGAAAGGGGGGGGGGGGGTCTGTGTGTTAACATAGGGGGGGCCCAGATATCCACCACTTTACACATATCAGTAAGGGGTACAGAGTCCCCATTTTTACTAATTCACTAAAAAACAGTACATAGTAATTAATCGTACACCACATGTAAAATTATTAGAAACAATAAAAACTCCCAAAAAGCCCAACACTGTAAACCCATTTAGCATCCATTCAGTATTGGGTGAAGTGTCAATCACTTCATCCGGTAATGTAGATCCATCATCAATGAAAATGAATGACGACTTGATGACCTGCTGACAAAAACAACATGACCTGTACAATGATCATGCTCCTCCTGCGCTCTCACCTCAATAGGCAACTCCTAAGTCAGCTGTTCAATGTTGCTGGTGTTGCTGTCTGATATCATTGACCAAATATGATCATGATATATTTGGTCAATTACATTATCCTGTTTGTGCTGAAGACTGCCCTGGACTGACTGGATCAGTCACTGGTTGTGGGTGGGTGATTGTGTGGGTGAGTAAGGAGACATCCCTTGAGTAGGTCATGCCCAATGGTGGATACTAACAGTGAACCCTCTTAGGTCTTGGGCTTCTGCCTTTCTGGTATGGCCTTAAGGTTGTTTCCACATGTAGACTTGGAATAATAGGAAAGAAGGAGCACCCAATGTCCAAAAGAATGCAAGTTCGGTGGTAGATTAAGAGGTGTTTATTGAGAATCATTGAGAAGATGTTCTTGTCGCTATTCTCAATGAACGTCCCTTAATTTACCACTGAACTTGCATTGTTTTGGACATTGGGCGCTCCTTCTTTCCTATTATTTCAAAATGACATCATCCGGAATAACTGTTGCCTTTTTTTACTATGTCAGACAAGCCGGGTGGTAGGCCATAAAGTCATTCCTCTAATGGTGGTAGTGGTATCACCACTAAATGAATGTCTTCTGACTGCAGTAGCATCCAGTTATTTGTCACAGGCAAACAGGCGAGGCCTGGCCATTTAGTTTGCGCATTTGGTGAACCTTGATGTCACAATCAATTTTTTTTTTATATATTATCTGAAATTTTCTAAAACTGGAGAGAAAAGGGGATCATGTGTCCATCCTTACTTCCTTTTCATTCATTGACTAGTCAGGCAAAGTCAGCACATCACATAGCACAATATAGGACACTAGGCTCAGTAAAGCCATAACGAATACAGGGAACCACTTCTACTTTCTAGGGATGAGGCTGGGGTCCGCCATTACCATGGGTTTAAGCGGAAACCCATATGTTTGAGATTTGTGGTCATGGTAAATTTAAGTGCAGATTCACTCAGGAATTTTTAATAAACCTTATGGTTTATGGTGTATGTCCTTTGAACTATGTCCAGTAGGCTTAGAAGGTCCAATGAGGGGGTCTGAATAAGCCAGTTACCTCGATATAAAACGGGGCACAGTGCAGACAAAGCATCAGCTGGAAACTACATAGAGAGAGATGGTCAATTAGGAAACTGTCCTTTAATTTTGATTGATAGATTTTGGGGCAATCGACTCCTTTGCTACTTCTTTGTTCTTATTATTGGGGGTTTAGATGTTTTTAATTTTATTTTGTGGTTCATCTGAGGTCAGTGGTCACTTTTAGCTCCTTTCCCTTCCATTGCAAAAATTTTTGTGCAAGCTTAAACATGTTAGATGAACACAGAGGAAGCAGAAGGGGCAGAAACAGGTGAGGATGGAGTTCTACTTTAAAGTGTTACTAAGCACAGAACAATAAAATCAGTCTGTATATGCAGTAAAGCATGCTTGTTATACCCATAGAGAAACCTAAGGGGTTAATCCTGCGCATTGTGTAAAAAGGCTGTTTGATCATGTGTTCTCTGATCCTCCCCTTCTTCCACGGTCCCCAATCCATCTCATTACAGAACAGAGCCGTGGGGACTAGCTGCACATGCTCAGTTTGGGTGCATATGATCAGCACAGGGCCAAATAGCACTGTCCAGACAGAGGATCAGGAGTCATGCAGCCTCATAGGACAGTCAGATGAGAATTAAAACTCCTCCTACAAGCTTTAACCAGTGCTCAGCCAGACATTGATAGAAGTCACAAGACTGCTATTTACTGCTGATGAGAAATTGTATTTAGCAGTACATTTACTAAAATAATTGCATTTGCATTGCATAATTGCATTTCCATGTTCTGTGTACTGTGGGAGATCAGATATAATGAATGCAGGGTCCTGGGTTTAGCAACAATTTAAGTACAGACCATTTTTTCAGTTCTAAAGCTAACTTTGATATCAGCACCACCGAGAGTTTGTTCTGTTAGTCAAGTCAAACTGCATTTTTCAGTGATCTTTTATATAGAGTATTCTTTAAAGTGTTTTGTTTTAATGCATGGATTTGATCTAAGCTGGAGTAGTGGTCCTTAAAAGAAAATTACGAGGTTATAAAAGTATGCAAACAATATCACCACTTTGCAGTTTCTACAAGTAATCCTCAAAATTTTCTGCAAGTAATCCTCAAAAAGATCCTAAGTATAGGTTATGCATAAACGTTTACTTCTACTCCAGTTCAGCACTAAGCCTCATTTCAAAATAGATACATTTTAAATATACATTTCAAAATGTTAAAAGGTGCGGTGGGGCATACTCATTGGGGTAATGGGGCTTAGCTCCAAGCAGGCAGAAGTCAAGGGCAATGCATACTATGCACCTGGGACTGAGGTGCTCCCTGGTTGCAGTGTTATATCTGCACTAAGTGGCACCCATATGTGATAACCATGTCCAGGGATATACACTCAGGACCGTACTGACACTACCAGAAATGTAAAACTATAGAAAAATCCCAGCGCTAACACTGACAGCTAATGGTGCAAACACCATACCACATACCTGATACGTTAAAAAAAACTCTGTGAAGTGCTCCAATAAATATGAGTGCATACAAATAAAAAAAAAATATATTCAATAAAAATCATAGGGTATATAAACCCCTAAAAGCAATCTCTACACTTATATGATAAAGAAAGTGCTGCAAATAATACAAATATATTATAAGAAATAATTAATAAGCCCTCTATATCTAATAAATACCGAAAAAAAGTATGTATAGAAAAAAGGATACTTAAAAATCTTGTGAAATAATTCATAAATATGAACATTCTATAATAAATATGTGCAATATATATATATTATTCAATAAATGTGCAAATATAATAAATATCCAATATTGAAATAGTACATAAATTTCCAATTCCACCATGTATAGTGAATAAATCCTAAATCTTCACACACCAGACACCACCGTGCCCATCATCATAATCCCTTAGGGCATGCACTCACCTAATCCAGTGGACCCGTTAAACAAATGGAAGGTCAGATACACTTGCCAGTGTCATTACTAATGGGTCAGTTAGATTCACAATGCTTCTCTTACAGTCCTCACTTCTCAGTATATGGGAATCCATACAGGAAATTCATGCAGGATAAAGGAGAAGCTAATAGTGAAATATGTCTGCTGAAAACTTTTTTTATTTCAGTATATTGCATATAAAAGCATATAGTAGTTATACAGAATAATGGCAATCCATCCAACAAAATGGCTTTTAGCCTCCACCCAGTGTGCTGATGCCAACGTCCACCTTGTGCGTTGCGCCCAATATGCTTTCTCAAAAGCTTTTTGACTACCAGAAATTTGTCCACAGATACAAAGTTAGTACCATACTCACATCACAATAAGCATGTTTACAAATATTCAATCAGTACCTATACTAATACCCCAGAAACATGTCCACAGATATACAATCAGTACCATATCAACACTGCCAGAAACATGTCCACAGATATAAAATCAGTAAATGTTATGAAGGCTAAATGACTTACATTAAATATTTCGGAACTATTGAAAGGGCTTGTAATCTTACTCCGAAAGGCCAATTCATTTGGGATGCTGTATGGTGTGCCAATTTGCTGTGACTGCTGTCATTGGAATGAACCTAAGCAGGAGGAGGGTTATGTCAGATCACTTCTCTTCTCTACAGTATATATACTAAGGGTGGGAGGTGAGGTGGAGCAAGCATGGCTGCTATGTGGGTGGATGACAGTGAAGCTCCCACCTGGAGATTGTGTCAGTTTAGGTTGGCCATACATTACACAATTATCTTCTACAACTTTCCTTTAGATTTAGCAAAACCTTATGTAGCACCCTGGTGTTTAGGTAGGGTTGTTAATACATTTTGTTTGTCAGGGTGGCGCTTGCTGGTGGCATTAGATTGGCAGGGGTGTAGCAAGGTCAGACTATGGATGGATGGGGTGTCTCAGCCAATTGGCTTTAGTCCCTTGGCCTGCTGGGGGGGGTCTATTTATTTGGGTGGAGTCAGGTGATCAGGGTTCTGTGACACCTGGATGGCTGTCTGGTTGGACGAGTGTTATGTTGCCCCAGGCTGCTAGGCCGAAAGCCTGAGGCCTATCCCTGGGACACCTGATTGCTAGGCTGCCTGAGGCCTATCCAGGAGCAAGAGAAGCAGTATAGGGTTAGGACTGCAGGATTGGAGTCCAACCGAGTTGTGAAGGTTCAGCCGGAAGGGGAACCAGTTGTGGTCAGAGGTAGAGGGGAAGCTGTCGCCACTAAGGGACCATCCACCTTGCTACCGGAGACTACAGTGAGTAATCTGGAGCCAGTACTAGAGCAGTCTTCTCACCAGCCAGGGATGGTGAAGAAGGGGAAAGCTTTAGCAGGTGCCAGGCCAGGGACCCAGCAGGACGGCAGGGGTGACGCTTGAGGAGCATTGAGTACCAAGCTAGGGACCCAGCAGGATAGCGGGGTTGACACTTGAGGAGTATACAGCATGCTAGCTGTGGCTAAGCTCAGGAGATTCAGTGGCAATTGGATCAGGAGGTCTAGTGAGAGACTGGGAGCTCAGTGAGTAAAAATCCACAGTGAGAGACTGTAGTGTAAGAGAAGAACTATTCTGTGGTGCCAATAGTTAAGTACAACTACCGTTAGTGACTGTTACACGATTTGTTGCCATAGGTCCTACCTATACAGAAGTGGTATCCAGCTGGAGGCCTTCCCCTGTATAGCTGTTTACCTATAGAAGCCTCAGAGTCTGACAAATATCATTGCATCTACTTAAGGGTGTCCTGGCCCTATCCCTCTCTTCCACAGTTTTGTTAAGAGACAATAAATCTCTTTTGCATTCAAAAAGTGTCTGGCGCCCATCACTCCATCTTGCATCATACCCACCATGCCTTGTAACCCACTCTACAAAGACAGATGTCAGCTATCCCTGACTCTGGAGGTCACCATTAGGCCTTTGGAGGTCCGGGACTTTGCTACACTTATAATATGAGGTTACTCCTAAACACTTTCAATTTTGTATGCACTCAGGCAGGCCCTTGTACTGCATAGTTTAAGGTAAATATAAAGGAAATTGAACAGGAAAATTGTATAATGTATGGTCAGCTTTATAGTCACCACTCCATAAAAGTGTTCTGGCAAGGAAGTGAAAAAAGTAAAAAGAGAACACGTAGTGTGAATGACCTTTGCATTGGAAGGGTTGGGCCAACAATGCTGCGGTGAGAGATGCATAAGCACAGCTATGCTATGCTGGTAATTGACACTGAAGAAACAACAGTGTTTTTTGGTAGTGATAAAATGCCGTGAAGAAAAATATATATACAGTATACACAGTATAAAAAAATAATTAATTGTATATGCTGTTGTGGTCTGATTTATTCATACCATTGTGTTTTTTGGTTTACAGACACTTTAAATTCCTCTGATTATAAATTCATCTCAGATTTTTATACATAGCATGTAATGGAAAGCTCTTCTTCATCCAGGCTTGCAAGGAGACAGGCTCTCAATTATACTCCTCAGAAGAAAAGCCATGAATGCACAGTAGCACACAGCCCAGCTACCGAGGAAAGTGAAATACCATCTGTGGCCCAGTGTAGGCTGCTGCTTTGGGAACAACGCAATTGTCTGATCAGATACATGTAATGGCATACCATTTTCAAGGAAAAGGCAAGGTGGGCCACGTGGGGCTAAGTTTAGTAAACTTGTAGTTATACTTTAACAACCAGTTAATCTGTGTGGTCCTTCTTTGAAATTGTAATTCTTTGAACTGATACTTATATAGAATATTTTAATTACATGGCAGCTCGCTAACTACAAGGTACAAATGGATCATATGTGGGCAAGTTTTCAATGGTGTCCTCATGTATAGGTCATTTACAAGCATTATATCTTTAAATATCTTTATATCTTTAAAAAATTGCAATTGTTGATTTCCATTTTGTTGCATTTTTTACACCGTGTAACATTCCTGCCACTTTGCCACATAAAAATAGTATTAGTTAAAGACAATAAATCAAGGAAATAAAGGGGTGGTAACACACTAAGTAACCTTGAGATACATTTCCTTTATGTAAATTGAAGAAACAATTATTCAGCAATGAAGAAATGTATGTATTCTAAAGATCACACAATGTATCCAAATATATGCAACGGTTTATTTAACCACTTCAGCCCCGGACCATTTAGCTGGCCAAAGACCGGAGCACTTTTTGCGACTCGGCACTGTGTTGTTTTAACTGACAATTGCGCTGTAATGGCGGCGATCTGCGATTTTTATAGTGATTGCGACATTATGGCGGACACATCGGACAATTTTGACACATTTTTGGGACCATTGTCATTTTTACAGTGATCAGTGCGATTAAATTGCACTGATTACTGTAAAATAAAACTGGCAGTGAGGGGGTTAACCACTAGGGGGCTAGGGAAGGGGAGGGGCTGTGTGTGACACATCACTGATCATAGCTCCCGATCACAGGGAGTTATGATCAGTGACAGTGTCACTAGGCAGAACGGGGAGATGCTTGTTTACATTAGCATCTCCCCGTTCTTCCTCTCCGTGAGACGATCGCAGGTATCCCAGCAGACATCGATTCCATGGGACCCGCAGTGGGACTCATGGAGCTTGCGACGGCCGCACGCGATGGCATGGTGGCAAATTTAAAGGGACCTACAGGTACGCCCATTTGCCTGTCCTGGCCATTCTGCCGACGTACATCGGTGTGTGCGCCGGTCGCTATGTGGTTAAAGTGGAGCTTAAAGTAGTATTAAACCCAAAAGCAAACATTTATTATATTGCAGCTTACCAATTCTTAGAAGTGATGGCTGCATTTGTTTTCTTTTTTTTAGGCTTTCTTTCTTTTTTTTTTCATCTGGTGATCCAGCCAGTAAGCCTGTTGTTTTTCAACAGAACAAGCTGTCCTGCAGATGTAACAGTAAGGGAGTTGAGATAACACACAGTGGGAGCCTGTCAGCAAGTCCTGGTCAATGATTCATGGCTGGGACCTGCTGATGGCCTGTAATCACAGCCCAGAGCCCAATGTTGACAATCAACTCGGGGCTCTATACAGAGGGAGCAATCTCTCTGTTTCTTATTTCTGCAAAGCAGGGATAAGAAACAAAGAGATCTGTAGTAAAAAGCAGCACACATTACACATTGTTAGGCACACATTTAACCCCTTGATCGCCCTAGATGTTAACCCAGTATCATTAGTACAGTGAAAGTATATAGTATTAGCACAGATCACTATATTAGTGTCACTGGTGATGTCAGTGGCAGTTAGTCAGTTCCCCTACAGCGTCAGTTAGTGTCAGATTGTCCGCCGCACTATCGCAGTCCCATTATAGGTTGCTGATCACCACCATTACTAGTATAAAAAATAAAATAAAAATTCCAGTATATATACCATATTTTGTAGACATTATGACTTTCATGCAAACCAATCAATGTACACTTATTAGGATTTTTTTTTATCAAAGACATGTAGCAGAATACATTTTGGCCAACATTTATGAAGAAATTTGATATTTTTATATTTTTTTAATTGGATATGTTTTAAAGCAAAAAGTAAAAAAAAAAAAATTTTCCCCAAATTTTCGGTCTTTTTTCGTTTATACCGAACGAAAAAATTAAAAACACAGTAGTGATCAAATACCACCAACAGAAAGCTCTATTTGTGTAAAAAAAAAAAAAAAAATGATGAACATTTCGTTAGGGTATAGCATTGCATGACCGTGCAGCAGTGCAGTGCTAAATAGCAAAAAATGGCTTGGTCATAAAGGGGGTAAAATCTTCCAGAGCTCAAGTGGTTAAAAATCCTACCTGCTCACATTATTTTAACAGTTTAGGTCTGCTCTAAAATGATTTTTATGTTTAATTAAAAAAATAAAATAACAAACATGTTATACTTACCTGCTCTGTGCACCAGAACTGCACAGAGCAGCCCCGATCCTCTTCTTCTGGGGTCCGATGTTGGCGCTCTAGGCTCATCCTCCTCTCAGTGTGCCACCATAGGAAACCATTTGTTGGGTAGGTGCAGCGTGGTGTGGTAGGCAGTAAACACACAGAGCCCTGATTAGCAAAGAATGTTGTATTGAAACAGTAGGTCAAATGCAGAAACAGGCCTGGCGGTAAGCTCACACATACTGGGGTTGATTTACTAAAGGCAAATAGACTGTGCACTTTGCAGAGTGCAGTTTCCTTCTGCAAGTGCAATTGCTCCAGAGCTTAGTAAATGAGGTAAGGCTTGACTTTGCAAAGAGTACCTAATCCTGTGCAAGGAAAATAAAAAAAACAGCATTTTTGCTTGCACATGATTGGATGATGGAAGTCAGCAGAGCTTCTGCTCATTTACTAAGCTCTGGAGCAACTGCTCATGCAGAGTGCAACTGCACTTTGCAAAGTGCACAGTCTTTTTCCCTTTAGTAAATCAACCCCACAGTGTCACTTATAACTATGCAGCAAATGGACAGCGGACAGAAAACTCAGGAATGCTGACAGCTTTTACCACGAGCAGTGTAGTGTGGCCTGGCCCATTCGACACAAATAGGAAACTTCCTGTAGAGGTAGATGTAGTCCCTGCTCTCTCCCTACTCCACGGGAACCTGTCCCTAGCCTGTCCACTCACATAAAGCGCACCAAACCCAGGGGTCAGAGTCTTAAACTCTGCTTGAGCTAAGATGGCCGCCAGGGTCACATGGGGCAGGTGCATCCAACCAGTTCACTGACTAAGTGACTGAGGAATTCATAGATAAACACAACTTCTCTTATCTTCCTCTCCATCATCTGCATTTCCACTAAGAACTAACGCCACCTGCAGTGGAGAATAAAGACTGCCTCTGCCTACACACTTCCTATTGTGGCACACCTGTCTGTAAGTGTGTGTCTGCACACCTGTCTCCACTTTTATTCACATTTATTTTTTTCCTGAATCTTCCCCAGAATCCAGCATAATTACAGTATCTTACTTCTCCTATTTCAGTTCCAGTCTGTTAATAGCCTCCCACAGAAATATAAAAATTTTACTCTGCAAATACTTCCGAATGGTAAAGAAAAACTGGCCACAGACCACCACGGAACTATTGCAAAATACCTCCTTTTATTGTGTTCATAGCCAGAAAAGCAAGACAGGACAATTTGTTGACATGTTTCACACTAACGTCTCATGCTTAATTATATGATTAGGCATGAGATGTTAGTGTGAAACTGTCAGGAACCATGAATCAGATGGACAGAAAATGCAGTAAAAATCACACCTTTTAATATAGTGGAAAAATGGTACAAATAGTAAATGTAGTCAAAACATAGCCAGGGTTCGGTAATCAAAGCAGGTAGTCAGTGCAAGCCAGTAAATCAGGAAGCCCGAGATCAGCGTAGTCGGAGACAGCAAACAGGATCAGGAACCAGAAGGGACGTCAGCCAGGCAAGTCTTTAACAGGAACACAGCAGAGAATCTTCAGATATATGTTGACCAGGGCGAAGGGATGGGAGAAATTAACCAGGCAGTTTAAATAGCCAGAAGGGGCTGGCTGAGGAGCAGGAAATGATCACCAGGTAAGTCACTGTGGAACATTGAGTGCTGGCAATTAACTGACAGCTGAGCACTGAAAAGGGAGGGCTGAGCCCAGCCCTGACAGTACCCCTCCTCAACGACCCCTTCCCCTCGGAGGGCCATCAGGTTTGAGGGGAAAACATCTATGGAAAGCACAGAGGAGGACAGGAGCATGTACGTCCGAGGATGATACCCAAGAGCGCTCCTCCAGACCGTACCCTTTCCAATGAACCAGGCACTGTATGCGCCCACAGAACCTAGAGTAGTCAATGATTGATTGTATCTCATACTCCTCAAGGATCTCAACCTGAACCGGGCAAGGACGTGGTACTGAGGTGGTGAAGCAGTTGTACACCAAGGGTTTTAATAAGGAGACATGAAATACATTCGAAATACGCATGTTAGAAGGAATGTCTAATGCGTAAGCCACTGGGTTGATCTTATGGAGAATGCGGAAAGGCCCAATAAACCGTGGTGCCAGTTTTAATGAGGGAACACGGAGTCGGAGGTTGCGAGATGACAGCCAGACCCTCTCCCCAACCTGGTAGGAAGGCGCAGGTAGGCGTCTGCGGTCATCATGGAGTCTGTACCTATCATTGGCACATTGCAAGGACTCTGGGACCTGTACCCAAGTGGAACGAAGTCCACGGAGATGATCCTCTAACACAGGAATTCTTTTAGGAGCAAATGAGTCAGGCAACATGGATGGTTGCAATACAGGTTATTGCAATACAGGTTATTGCGACCGCAATTGTAAACAGTCTTCAAACCACATACGTTAGGTAATAATTCTAGCACTGGACCTCCTCTGTAACTCTAAACTGGTAACCTGTAGAAATTTTTAAAGCGTCGCCTATGGCTATTTTTATTTTGTTTGTCGCTATTTCACGAGTGTGCGCAATTTTAAAGCGTAACATGGGGGGATGTGTAATATGTAGGGCGGCTGTGTGATGTGCAGGGGGGCTTTGTAATATGCAGGGGGGCTGTGTAATGTAAAGGTGTCCAGAGGTAGGGGGGCTATGTAATGTAAAGAGGTCCAGATTGTTATCTTAATTTATTAGCAGGTGAATGCGGCCCTCCATTCACATACATTGAATCCCGCCCTTAAGTGGAAAAAGGTTGCTGTCCCCTGGTTTATTTGATTTTTCTAGGTTCTCCCATGTACTGTGTGGACAATTCTAAAATATTGTTAATCGGCATTTACCTTACCTGGCTCTAGCATGTGTATCTGTGTAACTGTAGTCAGGACATTGGACTGTAAGCTTCTGACAGGGACAGAGGTGAGTTGTTTGATTTACCAACAACAAATAAAACCTAATGGCACTGTAACCTCGAGGTGGCTGCAGCCGCAACTGATTTATCAGCAGTAGCAGCAGTCATTCATCAGAGTTTGAGTGAAAATACACTTTATTGATTTTAAACTTGTTTGAATGAGCATTGTATTCCCTTTTCTTAAGACATATGTAAACCTATAGCTGTAATGGTGGCTTCTACTATAAGTATTGAGGGTTTCTAAGCACTTAGTAACACTTAGTAAAAACATCCCTAAGGACATTGTAGAACTAAAGCTGCAAAGTGCCAAAGCCAATAACTGTAAATTGTTGTCACTAAAGCTCCAGCAGATGATTATGACAGTAATGATGCTTCATAGCCTTAATCTCTTGAGTAATCCATCTAAATAATGAAGAAAGAGAAAAACAGGATCTACCAGAAATGACTTGCCAATACCATTATCACATTAATATGCTTTTGTAGCATTATGATTTAAATCAACACTTAAGTGTTAATTAAAGCTACTTAAAAAAAGTGAAATTCTTCCAATACTGTACATGTGCTTTTCTTCACAAAGAATAGACATTCGATTTAAATTTTGTCTAAGCCTGCCCAAAAGAAGAGCTTCGATAAACAAATTTAGGATCATCTAGCAACCAGTGACACTAAGCCAGAATGGTGTGGGGTCGCCCCCAAAATTCATATCAGACCCTTATCCAGGCATCCAGTCTGGCTGGCCAGCAAAGGCAGTAGCAACAATCATTTGCCCCAAACTCTATCTTGAACCATACCAGGCCAAATGTCCTCAACATGTGGAGGGTGCCTTCCCATGAATGGGTAACCGCTCCAAGGAGTGATAGGGACAAAGGCCTCTTCTCACATCCCTATCCCAGTGGATGCATGGGGCCAGGGGGGACTTAACGGAATCTGGAAGTGCCTTTTAAGATAAAGGGGCCCCCAGATATCAATTCCCACTCTGTGAATGAGTAAGGGGTACATTCACACACAAAGCAAAATAAAATCTAAGCAAATAAACACACATGCCCAGTAGAACAAGTTTTTTATTATTAAAAAAAATCATGACCCATGATGTAAATCCAACTTCAATCACATTCTCCAGAGTTGTAAATTAAGCTCCACCAACACAGACACATCTCAATCTATGATTCTCTCTCATCATGCTCTCATTGCAAATGATAGCTCCCCAGCTGGCTGCTGAATGTCAATGAACTAGATGGCGATGCTAATTGACATCATTATTATTATTTATTATTATTATACAGGATTTATATAGCGCCGGCAGTTTACGCAGCGCTTTATAACATTAGGGCAGACAGTACAAGTACAATACAATTCAATACAGGAGGAATCAGAGGGCCCTGCTTGTTAGAGCTTACCATCTAGGAGGGAGAGTCAAATTATACAAAAGGGTAATAGCTGTGGGGGATGAGCTAATGGAGAAAATAGTGCAGTTATTAGATGGAGGAAGGATAGGCTTCTCTGAAGAGGAAAGTTTTCAGGGATCGCCTAAAAGTGGATAAATTTGGAGACAGTCTGACAGATTGGGGTAGGGAATTCCAGAGGATGGGCGAGGAGAAGTCCTGGAGGCGGATATGGGAGGAGGTGATGAGGGAGCTAGAGAGCAGGAGGTCTTGGGAGGAACGGAGATGGCGATTAGGTTGGTATTTTGAGACTAGGTTAGTGATGTAGCTGGGGGCAGAGTTGTGGATGGCTTTGTAACTTATTGTTAGTATTTTGAATTTAATTAGTTGGGTGAGTGGTAGCCAATGGAGGTAATGGCAGAGAGGGGTAGCAGACACTGAGCGGTTTGTAAGGTGGATGAGTCTGGCAGCAGCATTCATGATGGACTGAAGCGGGGATAGTCCATCTAAAGGTAAGCCAATGACGAGGGAGTTGCAGTAGTCGAGGTGAGAGATAACCAGGAAGTGAATCAGGAGCTTTGTGGTTTCATTGGTTAGAAAGGGACGTAGTTTAGAGATGTTGCGGAGGTTGAGGCGGCAAGCTTTGGAAAGTGATTGGATGTGGGGCTGAAAGGAGAGTTCAGAGTCCAGGATAACACCTAGCACCCTGACTTGTGGGGACGGGTGGATGGTTTTGCTATTGCTCTTGACAGAGAAGTTAGGGGAAGAGGCACGTGGGGGAGGAAATATTATAAGCTCGGTTTTGGACAAGTTGAGTTTGAGGAAGTGGTGTGACATCCATACAGATATGTTGGTTGGTAAGTTAGTGATGCGTGAGGAGACTGATGGAGTGAGTTGAGGGGTGGAGAGATAGATTTGTGTGTCGTCAGCATAGAAATTATATTGAAAGCAGTGAGAGGCTATCAGCTGACCCAGGGAAGAGGTGTAGATTGAAAATAAAAGAGGTCCAAGAACAGAACTTTGGGGGACCCCGACAGAGAAGGGAAGAGGAGTAGAGGAAGTAGAATTGTAAGTGACACTGAAGGTGCATTGGGATAGGTAGGATGAGAGCCACTGAAGAGCACAGTCACAGAGACCAAGGGAGTAAAGTTTTTTGTGGAGGAGGGGGTGGTCAACCGTGTCAAAGGCAGCTGAAAGATCCAGAAGTAGGAGTACAGAATAGTGTCCATTGGTTTTTGCATTTAGTAGGTCGTTTGTGAGTTTTAAAAGAGCAGTTTCTGTGGAGTGTTGAGGGCGAAATCCAGATTGCAGGGGATCAAGAAGGTTGTTTTTAATGAGGTGGTCACTCAGTTGGTTGTAAACCAGGTGCTCAAGTAGCTTAGAGGAAAAGGGGAGCAAGGAGATAGGGCATGGGTTGTTAAGATTGGTAGGGTCAAAGGATGGCTTTTTAAGTATGGGGGTGACCAGTGCATGTTTTAGAGCATTGGGAAAGATGCCAGAGGTGAGGAAGAGATTGAAGATATGGGTTAGAGAGTGTAGGATGGGGTCAGAGGGCGACCGTAGCATTTGAGAGGGAATAGGGTCCAGGGCACAGGTGGTTAGGTGGGCGATAGAAAGGAGTTTAGCAACTTCGTCTGTAGTAGCAGATTTGAAAAAGGGGAGTGTCAGTTGTACCTGTTGACATGGGGTCTTAGCTGGGGGAGATACCTGTAGAGTGGAGATTTCATCACGGATTGTATCAATCTTGTTTTTGAAGTGATTAGCGATCTCCTGGGCACTGAGTGAGTCAGTGGGTGGAGGCGGTGGAGGACAAAGTAGAGAGTTGAAGTTAAAAAAGAGTTTACAGGGACTGGAAGAGAAGGTGTTAATAATGTTGTAAAATAAGTTTGCTTGGCAGTGTGGAGGAAAGAATAGTATTTTTGGAGGGCAGATTTGTATTGGTTGAAGTCTTTGAGAGACTTAGTCTTGTGCCACAGACGCTCAAGAGCGCGACTACGTTTTTTGAGAATTTTAGTGTCATCTGTTTGCCAGGGTTGTGGGGTCGAGGCCTGATTCTGCGTGTAGTGAGGGGAGCGAGCTTGTCCAGGGTGGAGGACAGGGATTTATTGTAGATGGACGTGGCTTGGTTGGGGCAGGACAGGGGAGAGATTTTGTCATAGAGGTGGTCAGTAGCAGAATAGAGGAGAGAGGAGTTGAAGTTGCGAAAGTTTCTACGAGTGATGGTTAGGCGATTGGAGGGAAAGGTGGTGGAAGACAGGGGGAGAAAGAAACTAATAAGGTGGTGGTCGGAGAGAGGAAAAGGATTGTTTGAGAAGTTGCAAGGAGTGCATAGGTAGGAGAATACAAGGTCAAGGGTGTTGCCATCAGAGTGAGTAGAAGCCTGTACCCATTGCTTCAGGTCAAATGAAGAGGTTAGACTAAGAAGTTTAGAAGTAGCAGGAGTGTTTGTATTAGCAGGGATGTTGAAATCACCGAGAAGGATTGTAGGAATTTCCGAAGAGAGAAAGTAGGGTAGCCAGGCAGAAAACTCATCACGGAAAGTCGATAATGGTCCAGGGGGCCGGTAGATCACAGCAATTCTTAGGGAAGTAGGAGAGAATAGACGTATACAGTGGGCTTCGAATGATGAGAGGGAAAAAGAGGGAGGAGAGTGAATAACCTGGAAGGTGCTCTAGGGGGATAGGAGGAATCCCACTCCACCTCCCTTGCGTCCATTAGGCCTAGGGGAGTGAGTCCAGTGAAGGCCACCCTAGGAGAGGGAAGCAGGAGAAGGGGTGTCATGTTCGTGGAGCCAGGTTTCGGTGAGAGCAAGTAGATTAAAGGAATTAGTGACAAAGAGGTCATGAACAGCAGTGAGTTTGTTGCAGACAGAGCGGGCGTTCCAGAGGGAGCAGGAGAGAGGGAGGCTGGCGTTGGGAAGAAGAGGAATGGAGACTAAATTGAGTAGATTTCGACTACTGTCAGAGGGTGTAGAGTGATGGTAATGGGTGTGTTGGGTACAGTTAAATAAGGGAGGCCCAGGGTTTGGGGAAATATCTCCAGCGGTTAGGAGAAGCAGAAGAGTAAGGGAGGTAATATGAGAATGTGATTTGTATGAGGGGACATGCTTCAGTATCCTGGGGGGTTTGTTAGCAAGTGGGCTTAGAGTTAGAAAAAGGTGATGAGTGCAGTAATAGGGGGAGGGGAGAAGTGAGGGTGATATGTACAGATTGTGGGGTGGAGCAGAGGGTGAAGAAAAGAGAGTTTGAAGAGAGAGGCAGCAATTGTGAAAAGGAGGAGAGGTAAAGAGAGCATGTTTCAGAGAGGAAGGTGAGATAAATTGGAATTGAGGTCATCTGCAGTCTGTTGTAGTTTGCTTTGTGCAAATCGTTGAAGTGCAAGAGCAGAAGTGCCACTTATTTAAAGAACCCCACTTCTTTGGAAGAACCCCCTGTATGTGCAGCCCCCTGTATGTGTTCCCCCGTAAAGAAAGCCTTGTTATATACTGTGTTGGGTGTGGATGGAAACTGGCAATTAATCAATTAGGAGGTGATATAAAGGCACACAGCTAGCAGAGCAAAGCTTTCACATCACAATGAAATTGCAGGAGGACCAAGAGGCCAAAATTGTAAAGATGAGGGAGCCCATAATTTAGGTAAGACTTTATAGCTAAATAAACATTGAAATAATGTGAACATGGCTACAGATGGAGTTGAAACAGCGGTGACAAACAGATTTACCAAATATATGTGTATGCAGTCAGTCAATTTTCAGTTTGCAGGACATGGGGGTATAAACGCAGATTATCAAATATATGTGTAGGCAGTTAGTCAATTTTCAGTTTGCAGGACATGGGAGTATAAACGCAGATTACCAAATATATGTGTAGGCAGTTAGTCAATTTTCAGTTTGCAGGACATGGGGGTAAAAACGCAGATTACCAAATATAATCATTGACCAGATATGGTCATGACCATATCTGGGCAATGATATCATGTGGGTTCCCCTGGCTACTTTGTTTACAAACAGAAGCAAACAAGGGAAGGAACTGAAGGAAATCGTTTTCAATATTTTCCACTTACCTTGTCAATATTTCAGTAGTAGGTCCTACATGTGTGCCACTTCACATGCAGGTTTAAGGCATTTGTTATTTGGCATTTGTTAAAGCAATTATGTATTTTTAATGGTCCTTTTAAGCCTAATTAAAAGAACTGCTCCACACATGCCCTTTTCTTATCAAAAGCTTACAAATTGGCCTTGAAAAAAGCCAGAAGAAACTACAAGATTTATCTCCCTTATGCCGCGTACACACGGTTGGACTTTACGGCAGACTTTGCCCGGCGGACGGGATTTCGTCGGACAATTTGATCGTGTGTGGGCTCCAGCGGACTTTGTTTGCTCAAAAGTTGGATGGACTTAGATTTGAAACATGTTTTAAATCTATCCGTTAAACTTGAGTCCGGTCGAAAAGTCCGCTCGTCTGTATGCTAGTTCGACGGACAAAAAGCCACGCTAGGGCAGCTATTGGCTACTGGCTATGAACTTCCTTGTTTTAGTCCGATCGTACGTCCTCATGTACGAATTCGACAGACTTTGGTGGATTGTGTGTAGGCAAGTCCGTTCATTCAGAAAGTCCGTCGTAAAGTCCGTCGAAAAGTCCGCCGGGCAAAGTCCGACCGTGTGTACGCAGCATTTGACTTCAGTTGGGTTTGAGTGCTATGTTCAGGGTTTGCAAACTCTTTCAATTATTCCGTGAACATCCAAACAAGCAAGCAAGAGGAAGACTTTTTTTCAGTTTCCTCTGGCCACATTACAATATTGAAACTTTGTAGTAATTAGGTGAGAAGTTATAGCAGTGGGCTGAACTGTGTTGTACAATTTTTAACAGCGCCAAGAACTGCACAGGAACCAGGATTTAGATGACTGTGTCATCCCTGAGCCAGAATCTCAGTCCAGGAAGTAAATGCTAACCCTGGATAATACGTGAACAAACATAAGAAAAGCAGATAAACTTATCTTTAATAGATTCATTGGAGAAGCAAGAGTAGCCATCCAAGGACTAGAAGTTTGTTACTCACAGGATCAGGATTACCAGATGAAAATAATAATAATAAAAAAAAAAAAGCTGAAAAGAAACAAAAAGCAGCCACCACTCCTAAGGACTGACAAACTATGAAATAGCAATTGAAATTTACTTTGAAAAGTGTATGGTAAAATGAAGAATGAACTTAATTGCTTTTTCTACCAATGTTACAATTTTTTGTGTATTTTAGGCATTTATTGCACCTTTATGCCATTTTATGGCTCCTATATTTACCATAAAAATGAAGATGAAGCTAAAGCTCTTTAAATATAAGGCAATAAATGTTTCCTTTTTTAGAAGCGCATTAAAGAGATATTTGTTTTAGAAGGACCAGCTTTTCACTTATTCCCAGGTAAGAAGATCAGAATAGGACAATTTGATAGTTTAAGCTACTTTCAAATTATGTTTAGATAAAGAGTTCAAAGATCAAAGCGTGAGCATTACTTTTATGGCCGATAAGCATATTTGCAACAATATTAGCAATCAAGGCTGAATGGTGACTAACCATCTGTCATTACAATGCAGCTCATAACAGCAACAGCTTCATATAGAAAAAAGTCTGTAAAGGAAATATGTAAAAGGTAACACAGAAGGTAAAACAGTAGGGCCACTCAGTTGCATCCTTGTTACACATGGAACCGTGCAAATCATGCTCACTTTGACAATGGTAGTCTTAATAACTACATAATTCTTATTTTAAGTACTAATTTATATATATTTAATAACTCAAAGTAACCTATTGGAAAATATCTCATTCTGGTTTCAGTGGAGTGAATTTCAATAGGCTGCTATCGGTAACAGCACTTAGGATTTACATAGTTATATAGTAGGTAAGGTTGAATAAAGACAACAGTCCATCCAGTTCAACCTGTGTAGGTGTATGTGTGTCAGTGTCGATATAAAGTATTTTAAAAATATCAATACTCCCCGCTGATACCACCAATTGTGAGAAAGAGTTCCACCCCCTTATTGCCCTGACAGTGAAAAACCCCCTGCTCAGCTTTAGGTTAAACCTCTTCTCCTCCAATCTCATTGTGTGGCCCGTGTCCTCTTACACTCCCTGAGACTGAAAAGCTTTTTTCCTGTGCTGGGATCACCATTGAGGTATTTATAAATCGCTATCATACCCTCTCTCAATCGCCTTTTCTCCAGCAAGAATAAATTTAGTGCTTGAAGTCTTTTCTCGTAATTGAGGTCCTCCAATCCCCATATTAATTTCGTTGCCCTTCTTTGGACTCTCTCCAGCTCCAGCACATGCCTTCTGAGGACTGGTGACCAGAACTGGATACTCCAGATGTGACCTAATCAGTTTTATAAAGTGGCAGGATTATAGTTTTATCTCTGGAGCAGTGGCGGCTGGTGTTGGGTCACCCTCGGGGGGTCTCGCGGTCGGTCGGTCATCCAGCCCCGCACTTACCCCAATCTGGTATTTGGAAGGACAGCGCTCCTACAGGCGTTGGGAGGGCGTCTCCTTCTCCTCTGCATCATGGCAGCTTCCGCCACGCATCTCCTCCCTCCGCCTCCTCCTACGCGTCCAATAGGATCGCCTGTCCTTTCAGCAAATCGGGTGATGGGTCTCGATTCCTGATTGTCTGGGAGGAGGATCAGTGTGAGAATATCGAATACTCATTTGCTATTCACACACAACTTGGTGGGCTCTGCGCCCTGAGCTCACCCTTTTTTGAACCCTATTCGAGCCTCTGGCTCTAATCACTTGCTTAAAAAAAGAAAAAAACACCCCCATTGGAATCCATGCATCTGGTGCCCTGTATGTAGGGGGGGGCGGCACCCGTGCGCCCCTAATGGACGGGCCACCACTGCTCTGGAGTATATCCCCTTTTTTATGCATGCTATTGCTCAGTCTGTCATCTACTAGGACCCCCAGATCTTTCCCCATCATTGACTCCCCCAGAGATTCCCCCCTAGTGAGTAGTTTGCATTTATGTTTTTAGCCCCCAAGTGCATTACCTTACATTTCTCCACATGAAACCTCATTTGCCATCTAATTGCCCACGCCAATATTTTGTTCAGGTCTTTCTGTAAAATTTCTTTATTGTGATGTGAAGTTATTGCCCTACTTATTTTTGTGTCGTCTGCAAAAACTGAGATTGAGCTTTTTATCCCATCTTCTATATCATTTATGAATAAATTAAACAAATTGCTCCCAAGATGGAGCCACTCCAGACCAGTCCAAGTGCACGTTGTTTATCACCACCCTTTGCACACGCACCTGTAACCTGTTCAAGAACAAACCTTATGGTCCATGCGAAAAGACCTCAGCTTGTAGATTAGGCGTCTATGGGGAACTGTATCGGATGTCGGGCGCCACCCCTGAAGGAGATGCTGGTAAATTTTGGATTCTCTGTTCTGTACCTCGACTCCAAGAACAAGCTCAGCCCCCCTGGTACACCTAGTTGAATAAAATAACTGCAAGCACAATTTACAACACAAGTGAGAAATACCTTTAGCCTGGCTGTGGGATATGGCAACACACACACACACCTGTTTAGTGATAAAATGCTTAATCTATTGATTGACTATTATAGCGTTAGTAACAGTTGAATCGAATTGAACACACTCAGCAGGCAGGTTAGCAATAAACAATGCATATAAACTTTAAATGATACAAGGGTACTTTTTAGGGATGAGCCGAACACCCCCGGTTCGGTTCGCACCAGAACCTGCGAACGGACCAGAAGTTTGCTCAAACTTTAGAACCTCATTAAAGTCTATGGGACTCGAACGTTCTAAATCAAAAGTGCTAATTTTAAAGGCTAATATGCAAGTTATTGTCCTAAAAAGGGTTTGGGGACCCGGGTCCTGCCCCAGGGGACATGTATCAATGCAATAAAAGGTTTTAAAAATGGACGTTTTTTCGGGAGCAGTGATTTTAATGATGCTTAAAGTGAAAAAAAAAAGACATATTCCTTTAAATATCGTACCTGGGGGGTGTCTATAGTATGCCTGTAAAGTGGCGCATGTTTCCCATGCTTAGAACAGTCCCTGCACAAAATGACATTTTTAAAGGAATAAAAAGTAATTTAAAACTGCTTGCGGCTTTAATGTAATATCGGGTCCTGACAATATGGATGAAAATCAGTGAGACAAATGGCATGGGTACCCCCCCCCCCCCAGTCCATTACCAGGCCCTTTGGGTCTTGTATGGATATTTAGGGGAACCCCGCACCCAAGTTAAAAAAAGGAAAGGTATGGGGCCCCCAGGCCCTATATACTCTGAACAGCGGTATACAGGCAGTGCAAACAAGACAGGGACTGTAGGTTTGTTGTTAAGTAGAATCTGTTTGTAATTTTGAACTGGTACATTTTTAAAGTGTAGCTCCAGCCAAAAAATCTATTTTTAAGCTATTTGGAAAACATAGGGAAGGGTTATCACCCCTGTAACATTTGTTTTGCTGTCTGTACACCTCTTCAGAAGATTTCACCTCATTTTCTGTCCCAATGACAAATATTTTTTGAAAATTTTGGGGTTTTAGTGAAACAAGAATTGGTGATAAAGCATCAGTGAAGAGGAGACACGTTTTTCCCATATTAACTCTTACAGGAGAGAATTTCCCTTCCTACAGGTAGATTTAATCTCACTTTCTGTTGTCTCCTTCCGTTTGCAAGTAGGAGTCGTTTGTAAGTTGGATGTTTGAAAGTAGGGGCCTGCCCTATATACTCTGCAGAAATTGGGGCCTTAGGTGTTGGTGTTGCCACAACACTGTAAGCCCTCACAGTTACTCTTGGTGGGCGCAGGAACGGGCCCTGCTGTGAAATATTAGATCAAGAATTGTAATTACATGCCATTGTTGAACAGTGGTAGAAAAATTGGGCCTTTGGTGGTGGTGGTGTTGCCACAACACTGTAAGCCCTCGCAGTTACTCTTGGTGGACGCAGGAATGGGCCCTGCTGTTAAATATTAGATCAAGAATTGTAATTACATGTGCCTGTTGAACAGGGGCAGAAAAATTGGGCCTTAGGCACTGGTGCCACAACACTGCAACCCCTCACAGATGCTATAGCTGGAACGCAGGAATAAGCCATGCTGCAAAGTATTGCATCAAAAATAGTAATTATACGCCCCTGTTAAACAGGGGCAGAAAAACTGGGCCTTAGCCACTGCTGCCACAACACTGCAACCCCTCACAGATGCTATAGTTGGAGCGCAGGAATAAGCCCTGCTGCAAAGTATTGCATCAAAAACTGTAATTATACGCCTCTGGTAAACAGGGCTGAAAAATTGGGCCTTGGGCACTGGTGCTGGTGCCACAACACTGCAACCCCTCACAGATACTATAGTTGGAGCGCAGGAATGAGCCCTGCTGCAAAGTATTGCATCAAAAATTATAATTACACACCCCTGTTAAACAGGGGCAGAAAAACTGGGCCTTGGCCACTGGTGGCGGTGCCCAGAACCAAAAATGTTCTTACAAGCTATCAGCATGAAAATTGAGGAGGAAGAGGATTGCCACTCAGCATAACAGGATAGTCTGTAACGTACCTGGGATGTGAGCCTGACGTGTGGAGGGAGACCTCCCATACCATCCTGGCTCGGAGACCACTGGAGTGGAAACAGTGGCGGTAAGAGCACAGTGAGGTAAAGGTGCCTGAGTCCTTACTGCTTGAAGTGGTCTCCTCGCGTGGAAGCTGGAGTGGTGGTTGCAGGTCAGCAGATGCAGGTTAGCAGTAAAGTGGATGCAGGTCAGCAGGGGCAGATTGCAGAGCAGCGTTTGCAGGTTAGCAGATGCAGGTTTGCAGAGTAGCAGATGCAGGTTTGCAGAGCAGCGGATGCAGGTTTGCAGAGCAGCGGATGCAGGTCAGCGGATGCAGGTTTGCAGAGCAGCGGATGCAGGTCAGCGGATGCAGGTTTGCAGAGTAGCAGATGCAGATCAGCAGACAGAAGTGGAGTCAGACTAGCCGGGTCATACACATCAGGGAATACAGCAGAAACGGCAGGCAGAGAATAGTCATAGTCCAGGCTGGGTCTTGGCAACAGGCAATCAGGCAGGTAACAGAGCAGGGTCAGACGAGCCGAAGTCAGGATTGGAGACATAAGCAGGGTCAGGAAGCCGGGTCAACACAGGAACAGAGTACTGGTACAAACAAGGAACACAGGGAACAGAAGCAGATCAAACCGCAAGGGGCAGCGCCATTGAGCATCTTTTATGGACTATTGGGCGCCAGAGCGCGTCTAACGTGTGCGCATGCGCACACTCGTGCGCGAGGTCTGTGACTCGCGCATGCGCATAGGCGCACACCTTCTGGAACGGACAGTACGTCCCTGGCAGTGCCCCCCTTTAAGGGCAATCTCCGGGTGCCCAAGAGAACTCTTTTCTGGGGGTGACTGCGGAAAAAGGCCTGAATTAATTCTTGAGCGTGAATGTTCCGTTGGGGTTCCCAGGAATTTTCTTCCAGACCGTAACCCTTCCATTTGATCAAGAATTGTAGCTGGTTCCTTCTTCTTCGGCAGTCTAAGACGGCCTCTACTTCAAACTCCTCATCTCCGTCAATGATTACAGGTTCAGGTGGTCATGATCCTCTGTCTGGAAAAGGATCAGGCACTGTAGGCTTTAAAAGTGAAACATGAAATGCCGGGTGGATTTTCAAGGACTCCGGTAAGGAAAGTTCATAGGAAACGTCATTTAATTTCCATTTTACTGGGAAGGGACCAATGAATTTGGGTGCCAATTTCCTTGCGGGGCAAGCCATCTTAAGATTGGTGGTGGATAACCATACTTGATCGCCCTGTTGCAGACATAATTCCCCTCTCCTCTTCCTGTTGAACATCCTCTTATTGGTTGCTTGTGCCCTGGTCATGGCTTCCTGTAATATCTTGCTATTACGAGTCAGGAAATCGATGGTACTCTGGACCGCCGGGACTGTTGAATCCGGGATGAGATCAGGTAGAAAGGTTGGATGGTACCCGTAATTGGCAAAGAATGGAGACTGACCTGTAGCCGAATGATTAGCATTATTAAAGGCAAATTCTGCCAAGGGGTAGTAATGATACCCAGTCATCCTGAACAAAGGAGGTGAAGCATCGGAGATATTGCTTGAGCGTTCGTCCTCTCAGTTTGCCCATTGGTCTGAGGGTGATAGGACGAGGACATGGACAGTTCAATCTTCAGAGCCCTGCACAAAGCCCTCCAGAAGCGAGAGGTGAACTGCACCCTTCGGTCCGAAACAATGTCCACAGGAATCCTGTGTAGCCTTACTATCTCTCTAATGAAGACTTGGGCAGTTTCCATGGCAGAGGGTGTGCTCTTTAGTGGAACAAAGTGGGCCATCTTGGATAAACGGTCAACCATGACAAAAATGGCTGAGTAAACTTCTGATGGGGGAAGTTCCACTACGAAATCCATGGCAATCATTTTCCAAGGACGGTCGGGGACTGGTAAGGGTCTGAGCAGACCCCAGGCCTTGCCTCTAGTGGTCTTGCTATGGATACAGGTAGCACAAGAGCTTATATATTCCCTGCAGTTCTTCTCAAGATCTGGCCACCAAAATGTACGTTGGACTAGTTCCAGAGTCTTATGCATTCCGAAGTGGCCTGCCAGAGGATGATCATGACACAAATTCAGCACTGTGATTCGGACCTCCTCAGGCACAAAGATCTTGTTGTTTCTCCACAGTAGTCCATCCTTGGGTAGCAGAGTAACTCCAGGAGGGCCAGACACACCTGCAGAGGCTTGCTTCAAGCCGGACATGAGATCAGTTTGCAAAAGTAAAAAGTTACCTTCCGATAGAATGGTGTCTGGAGCTGGTACTTCCTTCGGATCATCAAACATGCGGGAAAGAGCATCCGGTTTGGTGTTCTTGGAGCCAGGCCGGTAAGTTATGTGAAATGAAAACCTAGAGGAAAATAATGCCCATCATGCCTGGCGGGGTCTCAGATACTCTAAGTTCTTGTGACCTGTATAAATGAGTATAGGGTGCGCTGCTCCTTCCAACAAATACCTCCACTCCTCAAGGGCAGATTTAATGGCCAGTAACTCCCTGTCCCCAACGTCATAGTTCTTTTCAGATGGGGTGAGCTTCCGGGAGAAGAAGGCTATGGGGTGCATCAAGTCCTTGAGACCCTGGCGTTGGGAGATGACAGCTCCAACCGCAGTCTCTGAGGCATCTACTTCAAGCAGATAAGGAAGCGCAGGATCAGGATGACTCAGAATAGGAGCCAATGTGAAAAGTCCTTTTAAGTTTGTGAAGGCGGCCTGTGCCTCGGGAGTCCAATGAAACATTTTGCTTGGGCATTTTGCTTGGTCAGCTGCGTAATTGGGGAGATAATAGCAGAGAAGCCTTTGATGAATCTCCGATAAAAGTTTGCGAAGCCAACAAAGCGCTGCACCCCTTTCTTGTCTGAAGGTGCAGGCCAATCCAGAATGGCTGAAACTTTCTGAGGATCCATCTTGAATCCCTCTGTTGAGATCACGAGGCCAAGGAACTGGATACTCTGTCGCTCAAACTCGCACTTTTCTGGTTTTGCGTATAGTCCATGTTGACGAAGGCGACATACATTCTTGACATGTTCTCGATGCTGCTCAAGAGAAGAAGAAAAAATCTAAATATCGTCTAGATAGACAACTACATAAATGTCCAGTCTCTGAAAACATCATTAATCAGGTGCTGAAATGTGGCAGGGGCGTTACATAACCCAAAAGGCATTACTAAGTATTCGTAATGGCCGAACCTAGTACGAAAAGCAGTCTTCCACTCATCCCCTGCACGAATGCGGAACAAATTATAAGCCCCCCGCAGGTCTAATTTGGTAAACACAGAGGAAGTTCTAAGTCTTTGAAAAAGTTCAGGTAGTTCTCTCCGTCCACACAGGGTCGGAGAGAGTGGTCCTTTTTTTCTACAAAAAAGATTCCTGCTCCTGCTGGAGAGGTGGAAGGGCGGATTAATCCCCTCTTAAGATTCTCATCAATGTATTCTTTCAGTACCCCCAGTTCCCGTTCAGATAAGGGGAAGATGCGTCCGAAAGGGATCTCAGCACAGGAAGAAGCTCGATTGGACAATCGTATGGACGATGAGGTGGAAGAACTTTGGCCTCACGTTTACTAAAAACGTCCAAGAACTCATGGTATTGTTTGGGCACAGAAGAGCATATTTCAGGATCTGGTTCCAGGCATAGCAAAGGACCAGGGGTGCTGGGACATGATGGCACGCAATGGTGCAGGCAGTAAGGTGACTGGAACTTAACACTTCCGGTTCCCAATCGATCTGGGGATTGTGTGCCTGAAGCCAGGGTAGGCCAAGAATGACTGGAAACAAGGGGGATGAAATGGCATCCAGGCTTAAAAATTCCTTATGATCCATAGGGGTGATTACAGGCAAAGGAGGGGTTTCCTGGGTCACTACTCCAGACTTGATGCGGGACCTGTCTGCCAGGAAGATGGAGAGTCCCTGGGCCTTGGGTTGAAGAGGGATGCGTTGTTGAGCTGCAAAGTCTAAATCGATAAAACAATTGCATGCCCTTGAGTCGATTATCGCAGTCACTGGTATTGTTCTTCCTGGCAATTGGAACGAGATGGGTAGGGCCAGGTGAGTGGCACTGGCAGTGGGAGATGCGTGGTTGGAAGAAGAGGTGGCCAGGAACTTGCGCAGCTTAGCAGGACAAGAGGAGATGTAGTGACCAGCTTCTCCACAGTATAGGCATAGATAATTCTGCTGCCGACAAAGTCGTTCTTGTGCGGACAGGGAATGTTTCATCAGTCCAGGCTGCTTTGGTTTGATGGAAGCAAAAGTCTGGTTAAGAGATGCAGATTTGACTGGAACTGGACTGGTGTTGATGGGATGCACGGAAGCTGGCATCCGGGATAGCATCCAAGCTGGGCGGAGCTGCTGAGTAGACCTCTCTGCTCTGCGTTCCCAGAGTCGTCGGTCTATCTGGATGGATAATGTAATTAAAGTCTCTAGAGCATCAGGAATATCAACCCGGGCTAATTCGTCCTTTAAACTCTCAGAATTACCAAGACGGAACTGGTGTCGGAGAGCAGCCTCATTCCACTGGGTGTCTGCACTCCAGCGTCTGAAATCGGTTACATAGTCCTTGACCGCTCGGCGGCCTTGCTGGAGCACGTGGAGGGCAGCCTCGCTGGTGGAAGTCCGTTGGGAGTCATCATAAAGTCGGGCCATGGCATCAAGGAAGGATGACAGAGAGTCCAGATCCATATGGCGGACTTCAAGTAGGTGGTGGGCCCAGGCCTGGGGCTCCCCCTGCAGCAAGGTGATAACAAAGCCTACTTTGGTAATTTCGGATGACAAAGTCCGAGGTAGCAATGAGAAATATAGTTTGCATGCGTTGCAAAACGCCCGGAATTGGTTTTGATTCCCAGAGAACCTCTCAGGGACAGGCACCCTAGGCTCAGGAGTAGGGATGAGCCGAACACCCCCCTGTTCGGTTCGCACCAGAACATGCGAACAGGAAAAAAGTTTGTTCGAACACGCGAACACCGTTAAAGTCTATGGGACACGAACATGAATAATAAAAAGTGCTAATTTTAAAGGCTTAAATATAAAGAAAGAAATAATGCAATAACACATGCAATAAAGGAAAAAATGTCTAAAATAGTATTACATATTAGTGAATGTCCATGGTAAATACGTAAAAAGTCAATCATGATATAAACCGTTAAGGTCACCATGTGAATAAACAAATATAATAGTGACAAGACTGTCCCGAAATTGAGTGAAGGCGTACTGAAAGTACTGGACCCACGGTAAGTAGTTAGTATATGCGATAAATAAACTTGTTGCAACATTGATGAACACCAAAATATGTGATCGTGGAAACCTTCAAACAAAATCCAATATGTGTTGATATACACTTGTGCAAAACCACCAACCAAATGAATGGAGGCTTACCAGAAAGTTGGGACCCACAGAGCGTATGCTGTATGGGTCAAACAGGCTTAAATTGCTCACTGGCAATGGAGGGGTGACACCAAAGATGAACAGAAGGTGGAATCCTAGCGGTTCTTTCCCAGGGGCGTCTTCTCCATATAGAAGCTTAAGCGTCCTCGGACATAACCTCCTCTGCTGCTTCTTTATTCCAGTAACGTTATAGCAAAATTCTATTTGTTGTGTTAGCTGCTTAACTTTAGTTTGAGTAAGCGCATGGTTTATTTGTTTTTTTTTTTTATTTTAAAGGCTTATATGCAAGTTATTGTCATAAAAAGTGTTTGGGGACCTGGGTCCTGCCCCAGGGGACATGGATCAATGCAAAAAAAAGTTTCAAAAACGGCCGTTTTTTCAGGAGCAGTGATTTTATTAATGCTTAAAGTCAAACAATAAAAGTGTAATATCCCTTTAAATTTTGTAGCTGGGGGGGTGTCTATAGTATGCCTGTAAAGGGGCGCATGTTTCCCGTGTTTAGAACAGTCTGACAGCAAAATGACATTTCGAAGGAAAAAAACAATTTAAAACTACTCGCGGCTATTGCATTGCCGACAATACACATAGAAGTTCATTGATAAAAACAGCATGGGAATTCCCCACAGGGGAACCCCGAACCAAAATAAAAAAAAAAAATGATGTGGGAGTCACCCTAAATTCCATACCAGGCCCTTCAGGTCTGGTATGGATATTAAGGGGAACCCCGGCCAAAATTTTAAAAAAAAATGACGTGGGGTTCCCCCTAAATTCCATACCAGACCCTTCAGGTCTGGTATGGATTTAAAGGGGAACCCCACGCCAAAAAAAAAAAAAAAACGGCGTGGGATCCCCCCAAAGATCCATACCAGACCCTTATCCTAACACGCAACCTGGCAGGTCGCAGGAAAAGAGGGGGGGACGAGAGTGCGGCCCCCCCTCCTGAACCGTACCAGGCCACATGCCCTCAACATTGGGAGGGTGCTTTGGGGTAGCCCCCCAAAACACCTTGTCCCCATGTTGATGAGGACAAGGGCCTCATCCCCACAACCCTGGCCGGTGGTTGTGGGGGTCTGCGGGCGGGGGGCTTATCGGAATCTGGAAGCCCCCTTTAACAAGGGGACCCCCAGATCCCGGCCCCCCCTGTGTGAAATGGTAAGAGGGTATTTACCCCTACCATTTCACTAAAAAACTGTCAAAAATGTTAAAAATGACAAGAGACAGTTTTTGACAATTCCTTTATTTAAATGCTTCTTCTTTCTTCTATCTTCCTTCATCTTCTTCTTCTGGTTCTTCTGGCTCTTCTGATTCTTCTTCCAGCGTTCTCGTCCAGCATCTCCTCCGCGGCGTCTTCTATCTTCTCCTCCTCGGGCCGCTCCGCACCCATGGCATGGGGGGAGGCTCCCGCTCTTCTCTTCATCTTCTTCATCTTCTTATCTTCTTCTTTTCCTCTCTTCTTCTCTTCTTCTCTTCTTCATTTTCTTCTCCGGGCCGCTCCGCACCCATGCTGGCATGGAGGGAGGCTCCCGCTGTGTGACGGCGTCTCCTCGTCTGAAAAAATGAATAAAAAACAAGCGCTGATGTGGATAGATATGTGTGATATAAATAAATTGTGCTTAAAAATATATATATACCAATATAGTTAGTGCTATAAATAGTACTAAGTATGAAATTGATGCACTTTAAATAAATAGTGCACAATATGCTGCTGCGACTAAGCTTAAATCCAGGAATAAAAAATGCATACATGTGAATAAAATAGATAAATAATTATGGTGCTAATACATGTGTTAAAATTGCCAAAATAAATATTCAAATTGGTGATGTGACGGTGAATATAAATAAAATAATAATGACACTCTGAGTACAATGTCCAGGCAGAGATAAATAGTGGGGGAAAGTAAAAATAATTAAACAGTTCCTTCCCTTAATCCAGATTGATTGACTCACTGGGTTAGATCGTTTGTATCAGGATATTTAGTTTTTCTTGCATCCCACTTTAGCCATAATACTGCTGGTGATTCAGCTCTCAGGATAAAGGTTTTATGCAAAGCAAGCAAAGAAAAAATAGATCATTGTGCAGTGAACTTACTAGATAGTACATAAGCAAAACAGGGACAAGAGATACACTCACAAACTCCCAGTCTATTAGAAGCATGCAGATTGCAGTCAGCCGCTGTGGACGAGGTTTCCCATAGAGAAACAGCTGCTGTTAACCTTCAGGTGTATTGCAGCACTGAACGTCCTAAGCTCCTCCCACGCATTGCATCACTGACACGTAACTTTTTCAAGGATACTTTTAAATTTTGGCCGGGGGTTCCCCTTAATATCCATACCAGACCTGAAGGGCCTGGTATGGAATTTAGGGGGACTCCCACGTCATTTTTTTTTTTTAATTTTGGTTCGGGGTTCCCCTGTGGGGAATTCCCATGCCGTTTTATCAATGAACTTCTATGTGTATGGTCGGCAATGCAATAGCCGCGAGTAGGTTTAAATGGGTTTTTTACCTTCGAAATGTCATTTTGCTGTCAGACTGTTCTAAACATGGGAAACATGCGCCCCTTTACAGGCATACTATAGACACCCCCCAGCTACGAAATTTAAAGGGATATTACACTTTTATTGTTTGACTTTAAGCATTATTAAAATCACTGCTCCTGAAAAAAATGTCCGTTTTTAAAACTTTTTTTTGCATTGATCCATGTCCCCTGGGGCAGGACCCAGGTCCCCAAACAGTTTTTATAACAATAACTTGCATATAAGCCTTTAAAATTAGCACTTTTGATTTCTCCCATAGACTTTTAAAGGGTGTTCTGCGGCATTCAAATTTACCGCAAACACCCCAAATTGTTCACTGTTCGGCGAACTTGCGAACAGCCAATGTTCGAGTCGAACATGAGTTCGACTCGAACTCGAAGCTCATCCCTACTCAGGAGGTGGGTCTGCCGAGATGATCAAATCTTGTGTCCGCTTTTCCATTCGGACGAGGCTGTCTTACAGGGTCTCCATGACCCGAGTGAGGGCTGTGAGAGTTTGACAGACAAAGTCCATAGGCAAGGTCCCTCCTGCAGGCGGTTTGATACGGTAACGTACCTGGGATGTGAGCCTGACGTGTGGAGGGAGACCTCCTGTACCACCCTGGCTCGGAGACCACTGGAGTGGGAACAGTGGCGGTAAGAGCACAGTGAGGTAAAGGTGCCTGAGTCCTTACTGCTTGAAGTGGTCTCCTCGCGTGGAAGCTGGAGTGGTGGTTGCAGGTCAGCAGATGCAGGTTAGCAGCAAAGTGGATGCAGGTCAGCAGGTGCAGATTGCAGAGCAGTGGATGCAGGTCAGCAGATGCAGGTTTGCAGAGTAGCGGATGCAGGTCAGCAGATGCAGGTTTGCAGAGCAGTGGATACAGGTCAGCGGATGCAGGTTTGCAGAGCAGAGGATGCAGGTCAGCGGATGCAGGTTTGCAGAGTAGCAGATGCAGATCAGCAGACAGAAGCGGAGTCAGACTAGCCGGGTCATACACATCAGGGAATACAGCAGAAACAGCAGGCAGAGAATAGTCAGAGTCCAGGCTGGGTCTTGGCAACAGGCAATCAGGCAGGTAACAGAGCAGGGTCAGACGAGCCGAAGTCAGGATTGGAGACATAAGCAGGGTCAGCAAGCCGGGTCAACACAGGAACAGAGTACTGGTACAAATCAGGAACACAGGTTACAGAAGCAGATCAAACCGCAAGGGACAGCGCCATTGAGCATCTTTTATGGACTATTGGGCGCCAAAGCGCGTCTAATGTGCGCGCATGCATAGGCGCACGCCTTCTGGAACGGACAGTACGTCCCTGACATAGTCACTCAGCATCAGCATAGGCAGTCTTGAAGGAATCTCACATTAAAAAAAAAATCAATCGGTTACATCAGCATCAGGTGCTTGGTAGCTGGTGATCCAAGACTGATTAATTTTTATGAAGGTTAGCCGATCGACTGATTCGGTGGACAGGCGCACCCTGTGATCAGTTACAAAGCCTCCAGCAGCACGGAATGTGCGTTCTGAAAGAACACTGGATGCAGGACAGGCCAGTAGCTCAATTGCATACTGTGCAAGCTCTGGCCAGTGATTCATCCTCAAGACCCAGTAACCCAGAGGATTTTCGGTGGAAAAGGTGTCCAAGTCTGATCTTGCCCCTAGGTAATTGTGGATTACCGTGGATCAAGGATACGTGGATCAAGGAGGGTTGCCAGCCAGTAATCATCCCTCCCCTTGATACCACTAATACGAGGATCCTTCCGCGGGCTTTGCAGGATCAGGGAGGCCATGCAGCGTAGGTTTGCTGAGGCATTCGGTCCAGAGTCCTCTGGGTCACTAAGGACAACATGATCTGCAGCCACTTCCTCCCAGCCACGTACAAGTCCATGGGTTTCTTCGGACTGTAAATGATCCCTTGAAGACTGCTGCTGATGCTGAGTGCCAGGCTCCACCTCCATGCTGACACAATCCTCCTCCTCCTCCTCCTCTTCCTGTGTGATCGGTGGGCACGCAGGAACACTGTCTGGATAAAGGGGGCCTTGAGAGGTAAGGAAGTCCTCCTCTTCCTCCCTCTGTTCTGCCTCAAGTGGGTCCCTTGACCCTGTCCTGGTGCCATAGTCGCATAGGTACTCATTGATGGCCCTCTACTGTGCAGCCGCTGCACCATGGCCAACATTGAGGTCCACTGTAAGCCCGGGTACCTGCCCAAGAACTGCTGCACCACCAAGTTAAGGATGTGAGCCAAACAGGGCACATGGGTCAGTTGTCCCTGTCGGAGGACGGAGAGGAGGTTGGTGCCATTGTCGCAAACCACCAGTCCTGCCTTAAACTGGCGTGGCATCAACCACCTCTGAACCTGCCCCTGCAGAGCTGACAGAATCTCTGCCCCAGTGTGGCTCCCGTCCTACAAGCACACCAGCTCAAGCACCGCATGGCATCTTTTTGCCTGCATGTTTGGGTAGCCCCTTGAATGCCTACGGAGCACCTCTGGTTCCGAGGACAAATCAGCACAGGAAGAGGCCATGGAGGAAGGAGAAGAGGAGGGGGTGGAGGAGAGAGGTGTGGCAGAATCACCACTAGTAGCATTTTGGAGGCGTGGTAGAAGAACAACCTCCAACACTATTGCACCCTGTCCTGCATCCTTCCCAGCTGCCAGAAGAGTCACCCAGTGCGCGGTGAAAGATAGGTAACATCCCCGTCCATGCCTGCTGGACCATGAGTCAGCAGTAATATGCACCTTACCCTGTCCAGCGAGGCCAAGACATTGCCTTCCACATGCCGGTAGAGAGCCGGAATCGCCTTCGGTGAGAAAAAGTCGCGTTTGGGAACCTGCCACTGAGGAACCGCACATTCCACAAACTCACGGAAGGGGGCAGAGTCTACCAAATGAAAAGGCAGCAGTTGAAGTGCTAGCAATTTAGCCATGCTAGCATTCAACTGCTGGGCATGTGTGCAGCAGCTGGGGCAGGGAAATTTGCCTGGTACAATCTGACGTCGGTGTACCGATAGCAGATTGACCGTAAGTACTTGGCTGTGGCACATCTAATTCTACACCTTCATTCCTCTCAGTGCAGGTTTCAGAGAGGACTGAAGGTATAGTGGGGTTGGAGATCCCAGCTGATGAGGAGCAAGGAGAGGTCTGCTTTGTTCTTTGGTGTGGGTCTTTTAGGTACGCTTGCCAATGAACTGCATGGCAGGTCGACATATGTCTGGTCAAGCATGTGGTGCCCAAGCAGGTGATGTTTTGGCCACGCGAGATACGCTTGAGACATAAGTTGCAAATAGCAGTGGTGGGATCTGATGCACTCGTCTCAAAAAAGGCCCACACCAAAAAACTTTTGGAATAAGGCGCAGAGACAGCAGTGCCCTGCACATGCGGAGTTCTGTGGTGTGATGCAGTCAGTGTGCTGCCTTTAAGCTGGCCCCTGGAGGACATCCTGCCTCGTTGGAGATGTGCCTCCTCCTCCTCTCTCCTATTAGGCACCCACGTGGAGTCAGTGACCTCATCATCCCCTCCCTACTCATCACTGGAGCAAACCTGGCAGGATGCTGCAGCTGGGGGAACATGACTGCCAGATTGCTGTACTTCTTGGGCACCCCCTCTCTCTGGGCTCACGTTACTGCTTTCCTCTAGCTGGGTACCATCATCGGAGCCTTCAAAACACTGGGCATCCTCCTGGAGCATGTACCCAACACTGTGGTCAAACAGTTCAACAAAGGACAAGCGTGTCCCACGGCAACGTGCTGATGAGGATGCACCGTCTCCACAACCAGAACTGTTGCCTCTAGACACAGAGCCTGCTTGCCCTCTTTTATTGGCTTGTGACTGTCTGCCTCTTCTTGTTAGCCTTCCAGACATACTAATGGCCTGCAGTGAGATGTAGCTGCACAAAACTGGGATGTATATATACTGATACTGCAGCTAGCAGAATCAACTGCCTGTATGAGAACACCAGCAATTGTCTTCAGATAGCTTTAGGTGTACACTGTGCAGAGGACACAGTACACTAACTGTAAATACTGTAGCTGCCTGCCTGTGGTACTAGTAGGATCAGAACACCACCAATTTTCTTCAGGCAGCTTTAGGTGCACACTGTGCAGAGGATGCACTACACTAACTATAAATACTGCAGTTGCCTGCCTGTGGTACTAATAGGATCAGAAGGACACCACCAATTTTCTTCAGGTAGCTTTAGGTGCACACTGTGCAGAGGACACAGTACACTAACTGCAAATACTGCAGCTGTATGCCTGTGTTATTAATAGAATCAGAACAACAGCAATTGTCTTCAGGTAGCTTTAGGTGCACACTGTGTAGAGGACGCACTACACTAACTGTAAATACTTCAGCTGTCTGCCTGTGGTACTAATAGGATCAGAAGAACACCAGCAATTTTCTTCAGGTAGCTTTAGGTGCACACTGTGAAGAGGACACAGTACACTAACTGTAAATACTGCAGCTGCCTGCTTGTGGTATTAATAGGATCAGAACAAGAGCAATTGTCTTCAGGTAGCTTTAGGTGCACACTGTGCAGAGGACACAGTACACTAACTGTAAATACCGCAGCTGCCTGCCTGTGGTACTAATAGGATCAGAAGAACACCACCAATTTTCTTAAGGTAGCTTTAGGTGCACACTGTGCAGAGGACACAGTACACTAACTGTAAATACTGCAGCTGCCTGCCTGTGGTATTAATAGGATCAGAACACCAGCAATTGTCTTCAGGTAGCTTTAGGTGCACACTGCGCAGAGGACACAGTACACTAACTGTAAATACTGCAGCTGCCTGCCTGTGGTACTAATAGGATCAGAAGAACACCACCAATTTTCTTCAGGTAGCTTTAGGTGCACACCGTGCAGAGGACATACTACACTAACTGTAAATACTGCAGCTGCCTGCCTGTGGTATTAATAAGATCAGAACAACAGCAATTGTCTTCAGGTAGCTGTAAATACTGTAAAAACACCTGCCTGCCTGTCAGTAGGAAGAGAATAACAGGAATGGATCTAGCTAAACTGAATACAGTATATATATATATATATATATATATATATATATATATATATATATACAAACACACAACACCTAGGATGCATATGCATATATATATACACAATACACTGTAAATGCAGCGAACTGACTCGCCTGCCTACTCTATCTAACTTAAATCAAATGACACTGTCTCTCTGTCTATCTCTCCGCTGCCGCAACACACTACACAAGGCTGCCACGCAGGCGGCCTTATATAGTGTGGGGCGTGTACTAAACCTCCTGAGCCATGATTGGCCAAAGCCACCCTGGCTTTGGCCAATTACAGCTCTCTGTACAGACGGCGCTGTGATTGGCAAAGCATGCGGGTCATAGTGCATGCTTGGCCAATCATCAGCCAGGAATGCACTGCCATGCCGCAGTGAATTATGGGCCGTGATGCGCCACTTGAATTTGGTGCGAACGGCCCATAACATTCACAATTCGACAAACGGTCCAACAGGCGATGTTCGAGTCGATCATGGGTTCAACTCGAATTTGAAGCTCATTCCTAGTACTTATAAATCCACACTAGGTTTTGAGTGCACTCAAATGAATAGACAGAGGTATAGTACCCATTTAAACTGGCAAGCAGATAGAGCTTCAAGGTAGTTACAACCAGGGGCAGTCCTTAGTCCTAAGTTTCGTTGGAGCTCGTTGGAGCTCGTTGGCGCACGTTTTGGCCATCAGTAAGGCCTGCAGGCAGTATTAGAGCTATGGGGTCACTGGTTAAGTAGCTCCTAGTGACTTTATTTCCTAGCAGTGGTTGCAAGTATTGGCCGCAAAGCGCGCTCACCAGTCCCGGTAACACTGATTTAGTTGCCCCTCCGATCAGGCATCAACTCGCTTAGGTTGCTTAGGGTCTTAGGCTCTTGCAGGCAGCATGGCAAATATAGCATCCCGGGAGTGGCTCCGTCTCTCCATGATCTGGTCCCAGAACTGCTTCCCCACACTGTAGTAGCTTCCAATGGCACCTCGTCCTCTCTCCACACTGGCCCCAATAACTTGCTGCAGACTTAGGAGATTCCCCAAATGGCTGTGGATTTCTGCCAACTCAGGCTCTGTCTTTCTCTGGCTGACAATCTTGGGCACAGTTGTTCTCTCCTCACTGTCTCTGCATTGTCATGTCAGAGTCTTTTCTTTTCCTGGGCTCCTAGACTCTCTCCCTCTCTCTTCCTCTGAAAACACCTCAGCCTGCTCAGCTCTTCCTGAAACTCCCCCTTTTCCCAGTGTCCTCTCTGTCTGAGTTTTCTGGAAGGACAAGGCAGCATCTCCCTTTCTCAATCTTGTGGCCAAAAGGAGAAATTGCATGACAATAGTCTTTCATTGAACAGTAATAGTTGTATCAGCATAGAGTGGTCCTGTGGATACTGCTATAATGAACAGTGCCACGTCCTATTAATTGAGACAAAATTTTTTTTGGAATGGAAGGCTTGGACTTTTTAGGCACAACCCAGTAGGTAGTAAATGTAAAAAAAATAGTTTACTAATACATATAGAGAAAATACATTAAAATTATCCACATTTGAAAAGTCAGTACAAAACAGTTATACAATTCATACTGTACAAAGCCACTGGAATGACATGTAAAAACTTGGAAATGAAGAACAATCATCCCATGATCATATAGCGTTCAGAAATGTGACTGAGTAGCAGAGTTGGATGAATATCATATCCTAGGCTCTACATCAAGGGTCTTCAAACTACGGCCCTCCAGTTGTTCAGGAACTACAATTCCCATCATGCCTAGTCATGTCTGTGAATGTCAGAGTTTTACAATGCCTCATGGGATGTGTAGTTCCGCAACAGCTGGAGGGCCGTAGTTTGAGGATCCCTTCTCTACATGTTGCGCGCCTTGAGCTTCCTCAGGAGCATCAAAAAAGACTGACTAAATGGAGAAACAAACAATAAAATTAAACAAACTAGGGATACAAAGTATGAAAAATGTAGCATATTAAATGTTAATGGTGTTCTGTTCTTGGAAATATATATGACTGGGGGGCTAACCGGGGTAGCCAGGAAGGGGAGATGGCTCAGTTTACCAGTCAACTATGGGGACGTATATAACATAGTAACCATAGTATTTGCTAACTTGTCATAACTAGGAGTATAAATATAAAAGCCATGGTTGGCAAGTATATTATGAATGTGTAGGGAAAAAAAAAAAGGGGGGGGGGTGTGTACTTGAGCTTGATTGCAATTAATAAACAAGTAACACGTTCAAATGTAAGACTATATATAGTTACCAAAAAAGGTAAACCAAAATGACTATAGACATACTTACTATATCATATGGGATAATGTACATATAATTTAAAACCAGGTAAAAGTGCCGCAGGCTTGGAGCATAGGCGGTTAACAAGGTAGGTGTTAAACTAGTCCTGATGAAATAATGTGTCTAAAGGATCTAAAAAATAAAAAATAAAGAAAATAGCACTAATAATAAAGTAGAAATGGCCACCATAAAGCTAAGGTAGAAAGCAGCTATAGTACAAATAGTCTTTCTTATCGCACATCACGGGACAAGGAGCCATAGTAGTTACTATGTGGGTTATAGGCAGGGCCGGCCCTACCATGGGACCCGATTGAGAGATGGCTCCAGGCAGCACTTTCAGGGGGCGGCAAATTGCCGCCCGCCTGCCAACACCTCTGTGTCCAACTTCCTTCTCTCCCGCCCTGCGCCTGCCGCCCCCCTTCTTCCCGCATCATCTACTTTGAAGTCATTGGCAGCTATGACCAGTGTCCTAGCAATCAATGATGCTTGCTGATGCTTGGTCCACCTCAGCCCCCTAATTTTGGCTCCCTCAGTTCCCCTGACCCCCTTGTCCATGCAGTGCTTCTTGCAGGAGCCCAGCAGAAGGAGCAGCCAGTGTACAGGGAGCAAGTGCAACCCACAGCTTACAGAACAGGACAGCAGGAGAGAGGTATGTACAGTCCATCACTGAGCACCACTGTCCCTCTGTCAATCCCACTGTCCCTCTGCCCATCCCACTGTCCCCCTGTCCATCCCACTGTCCCCCTATCCATCCCATTGTCCCTCTGTCCATCCCACTGTCCCTCTGTCCATTCCAATGTCCCCCTGTCCATCCCACTGTCATTCTGTCCATCCCACTGTCCCTCTGTCCATCCCACTGTTCTCCTGTGATCCCACTGTCCCCCTGTCCATCCCACTGTCCCCCTGTCCATCCCACTGTCCTTTTGTCCATCCCACTGTTCTCCTGTGCATCCCACTTTCCCCCTGTCCATCCCACTGTCCCACTGTCCTCCTGTCCATCCCACGGTCCCCCTATCCATCCCACTGTCCCTCTGTCCATCCCACTGTCCCTCTGTCCATCCCACTGTCCCCCTATCCATCCAACTGTCCCTCTGTCCATCCCACTGTCCCTCTGTCCATCCCACTGTCCCTCTGTCCATCCCACTGTCACCCTATCCATCCCACTGTCCCTCTGTCCATCCCACTGTCCCTTTGTTGATCCCATAGGATCGGAGCCCGCGGTCACGTGGGAAAAGCTTTCTTTTGAAAGGAGAGAGGAAGGGCCGTAGCGACGGGGGGTGGCACTTAGCGCGGCGTGGGCATCCTCCAACGCCCAGCGCGGGGAATGTGTGTTTTGAAGGCACCATTTTTGCTGGCAAGCTGCGGAGGGACACAAGAGTGAAGGTATATATGAGGTTTGGTGACACAGGCATTCCTTTGACACATTTACTACATCAGGCTGAGCATTAATAGCAGCAGCAGAGCTGGACTATTGCTCAAGCAATGCATGTATTCCTTCTGGTAGTACCTCTGTTTGGCATCGGGCTATGGTCAGAAGGGAGGTTAAAATCACCTCAAAAAATGGCTCTAGAAAGGCTATAGTCACTAGGGAGCCTAGACCCATCTCAGAAAAGATAACATCCTCCCCTGAGAGCAGAGGCGGCTCTAGGCTTTGTGAGGCCTTAGGCAAAACCTAGACATGAGGCCCCACTCACGCCCATAATGGGAAAAATAATTAAAGTGACAAAAAAATAAACTGTATCAATTACATATATTAAGAGCTTTAAAGTGCTGGTGTCAGCGCTCTCTATCTCAGTGCTGGTGTCAGTGTTCTCTATCTCGGTGCTGGTGTCAGTGTTCTCTATTTCAGTGCTGGTGTCAGTGTTCTCTATCTCGGTGCTGGTGTCAGTGTTCTCTATCTCGGTGCTGGTGTCAGTGTTCTCTATCTCGGTGCTAGTGTCAGTGTTCTCTATCTTGGTGCTAGTGTCAGTGTTCTCTATCTCGGTGCTGGTGTCAGTGCTCCTTATCTCGGTGCTGGTGTCAGTGCTCCCTATCTCGGTGCTGGTGTCAGTGCTCCTTATCTCTGTGCTGGTGTCAGTGCTCCTTATCTCTGTGCTGGTGTCAGTGCTCCTTATCTCGGTGCTGGGGTCAGTGTTCTCTATCTCGATGCTGGTGTCAGTGCTCCTTATCTCGGTGCTGGTGTCAGTGTTCTCTATCTCAGTGCTGGTGTCAGCGCTCTCTATCTCGGTGCTGGTGTCAGCTCTCTCTATCTCGGTGCTGGTGTCAGCGCTCTCTATTTCGGTGCTGGTGTCAGTGCTCTTTATCTCGGTGCTGGTGTCAGTGCTGCTCCTTATATCGGTGCTGGTGTCAGTGCTGCTCCTTATATCGGTGCTGGTGTCAGTGCTCCTTATCTCGGTGCTGGTGTCAGTGCTCTCTATCTCGATGCTGGTGTCAGTACTCCTTATCTCGGTGCTGGTGTCAGTGTTCTCTATCTTGTTGCTGGTGTCAGTGCTCTCTATCTCGGTGCTGGTGTCAGTGCGCTCTATCTCGGTGCTGGTGTCAGCGTTCTCTATCTCGGTGCTGGTGTCAACGTTCTCTATCTCGGTGCTGGTGTCAGCGTTCTCTATCTCGGTGCTGGTGTCAGTGTTCTCTATCTCGGTGCTGGTGTCAGTGGTGCTGGTGTCTGCGCTCTCTATTTCGGTGCTGGTGTCAGTGCTCCTTATCTTGGTGCTGATGTCAGTGCTCCTTATATCAGTGCTGGTGTCAGTGTTCTCTATCTTGGTGCTGGTGTCAGTGAAGGAGATAGCAGCGGAGAAGCCAATCAGCAGGCAGTGCCAGTACAGGATGCAGAGCCCTGGCCCACCGTGGCTGAGGATCAGCATTGGACTGGAACCTCCCAACCCCCCTCGCAGTGGAGTCCCGCATAGGTGGGGGTAAGGGCAGGGCGGAGGGAGGGGTCAGGGGCTGCCAATCACAGGTGGGCACACTGGGACTGAGCTTTCCTTACTGTTTGTGACACCGATGATCAGGAGGAAGGGAGTGGAGTGCATGGGACAGGACAGGGGGTGGATATAAAGACCAGTCTGTGGCTGAGGGATGCTGGGGGGGCTGGCTCTCTCTCATGTTGGTGGTCGCTGGCTGCAGAAGGGGTTGTGGCATGGTAGCTGTGCCTCTCCCTGCAGCTGGAACCCCGGTTCCCCCTCCCCCCACACTGATTGACAGTCCCAGAGAGAGAGAGAGGCGGCCTGGTCTGGACACCTCTTCTTTCCTACCTCCCTTTCCATCGGCTCCAAACAGCGCTCGTGGGGCCTCCTCCGCGGGACATTCCTCTTCCCCTCCTGCATGCCAGATTCCTCCTCTGGCTGTGCAGGGACCGCTCAGCTGAGCACCCCAGTGGTGGGGGGTAATGGCCGGGGGAGATGCGATCTGCGTCTCCGGAGCGGCAGGAAACTTTTTGCTCCGGCTGCTGCCTCCCCTCCTCCTCCCCTTCTCCTCCCCCTCTCCTACCTTGGACAACAAGGCGCTGGCCCCGCCTCCTCCTCAAGCCAGAGCCACACTCTGTCCTCTCTCTCCGCTGCTTGGCCGTGGAGCACACAGGCAGTGTTAGACCACTGCTGGCCGGAGCCTAACGCCGCTCGCAGAGGCATTGTTGTCAGCAGAGGCAGCTCTTCAATGAGGCGGTCGCGGGGCCCCTATGAGTGCAAGGCCTTAGGCGACCACCTTATTTGCCTAATTAGAGAGCTGCCTCTGCCTGAGAGTAATATGGCTGGTCAGAATGAGCCATCAGGAGGGGCAAGTGTTGCAGCTGCTTTTAGCATTTGCAGCCCCTGTATATATGACTAAGGAGGGTTTTTCTCCACCCATTCTAAGTTTGGAGCAAAAAATTGAAGCTTTAATCGCATCCCAGAGTGGGACTAAGCATAACAGATCCCTGTCCATTGCTCAGGTCCCTCATCCTGAGGAACAAGGGGCAAGAGATGATGAATTTCTCTCAAGGGACCAGGAAGAGGCTGATGTCCGAAGAGCCTGATACGAAAGGATCAGGTTCGCAGGAAAGGTTGTTGGTACAATCTCTCACTGAATTGGTCCACTCCACATTTTTACTGCCAAAAAGCGCAGTCAGTCGATGAGCCCACCTCTGGTTTGGGTTCACTAAAGCCTCCTCAATCTGTTCATGCTTTTCCTATAAATTCATGGCTAAAAAAGCTTATGTATTCTGAGTGGGAGCACCCAGATAAACAGTTTTTTTTTCTCAAAAAAAAAAAAAAAAAAAGTTTTCAATACTTTATCCTATGGAGGAAGAGTTCTATAAGAAATGGGGATTTCCAGCAGTTGGCGCTGCTATATCCTCTGTACCTGACTTGTCCAGTAGACAATGCTCATATGCTAAAGGATCCAACAGATAAAAAGTTGGAATTCCTTTTTAAAAGCTATATTTCGCTCGCAGGTTCAGCCTGCTCTGGCAGCGATCAGAGTATCTCAGTCCTTAAAGGACCAGTTTATGGAGGTACTCAAGATTATTCCTGATCAGCAGTCCCAAGATTTGCATATCAGAAGCGTTGTGTTTTACAGTAGACGCTATGAAAGATTCTATTCTCCAGGCTTCATGGCTTATGCTAGGGCTGGTACATGTGCGTAGAATCCTATGGTTGAAAAATTGGTCAGCCAAAGGGCCGTGCAAAAGCTCTCGGCCAGTTTTCCATTTCATGGTGAACGGTTATTTAGAGACAATCTGGATAGGCATATGCAAAGAATTTCTAATGGGAAAAGTTCCCTTTTATCGGTTAAAAAGAAGTTTAAGTATTTTTTCTTTTAAAACGTGCTTGGGCACAGTGTACTGCAGGCTGCTGTATGAGTCCTCTAGTCTCTTGGTGCCCTCCCTTCTGCTGTCCCTCCCTTCAGTTGTCATTGCTATGGGACATCCCACATAATAACTACTATAGCTCTGTGTCCCGTGATGTACGATAAGAAAATAGGATTTTTATAACAGCTTACCTGTAAAATCCTTTTCTTTGAAGTACATCATGGAACACAGAGGTCCCTACCTTCTTTGGTATTCACGTGTATTGCTTTGCTACAAAACTGAGGTACTCCCACCAGTGGGAGGGGTTATATAGGGAGTGCACTTTTTAATTTAGGGCGTGCCAGTTTCCATCACCTGAAGGTGGCCTATAACCCACATAGTAACTACTATGGCTCTGTGTCCCATGATGTACTTCAAAGAAAAGGATTTTACAGGTAAGCTGTTATAAAAATCCTATTTTCATTGGTCCATGACATGCCTTGGCTGCTACAGATGCTTTTGCAAAATCCAGATACACCGCATCCACAGGCCTCCCCCTATCTAGATGACAGCTCACTTCCTCGAGGAATGTTAACCGATTGGTCTGGCAAGAACAACCCTTACTAATGATACTGTTATCTTCAGCAAAATTTTCAGCAAATTCTTGGATATAGTCCAAGATTTAACACAAGATTCAACACTTAAAAACAGGAACTCCTTTTTGAAGAAAGCTACATTTGGCTAAAAATCTAGATAAGGTTACATATATATATATATATATATATATATATATATATATATATATATATATATTAGTCAAAATTATATGCCTTTATCACTGCTTTAACACTATGGTATGAACTAGTATCAGTAATGGACCCACATTATTAGTTCTTTGACATCTTTACCTTTTGGTTGTGGAGGACCTTGTCTTTACTACTGTAAGCTACCTTAAGAAACTGTAGTCAAATGGCTTAGTGCCCTGTTTGCATGACATCCATTTTGCTAAGTGAGGTACATGAATATCTTTATTCCTATGTGTGATAGAGTTGTGAAAACCTGCTTTTTTAGTCTCATGAGCACCAGACCCCCTGAATAAGAGGAAATGCAAGTAAGTGAATAAAACCTATGAGATATAGTTTGCGCATTTTAATAGATATTGCTAAATTAGCAACCTGAGACCAATGAACTGCTATAACAAAAGTGCCACAGCTTTGCCAGACTTTCAGCAACATATCAAATAGTGTTGAGGCAAAGAGTACCGCTAAAATATTAACATTAGGAATTAGGCAATTTCTTTTTGGTGTCATGCTTATAAAATGTTTATCATAGAACAGTTCTCAAATCAGCCACCAAGCACTTGCTGGGCTGCTGTCCAAAGCATCATCAAAGACCAATAGGGTTAATTTAGGCCTTGTTTGCATCATGTGCAGACGTCAGTTTTTCTGCAAGGCCACAGAAAAAACAATTGTTTGTGCCCAGTTCAGAAACAACACTTGTATCACATGCAGATTTGTTCTGTGCAGGAATCTGTAACGTGTATGCAGTTTTCTGCATTGGAAAAAACTGCCATGACATCAACATTGGTATGAACAGCAGGGCCGCTGATAGGGCAGTACAGCCAGCACTGCTGTACCAGGCTAGAGCTCCGTGACTTCAGAAGAGGGGCCCGGGCACCTACAGGAGAGGAGAGCCAGCTGTACTGCCTTGTGACACCTGCGGATCCCCTGCAGGCCTGCCAGCTTTGTCCCTCACCTCTGCCGGGTTAGCCTCCCCATATCAAAATTTTTGAAAAAATCTTATGCAATGTGTTAGATCTTTGTCAGATCAGGTTAGATCAACCATTGTTTGCGTTAGATCTCACACAGAAGAAGCAATATTAACAGTTATTTGCTGGGGGGGGCTAACCTATCATCAGATCAAAAAATTGACCAAACAGTTAGCTATCTTGGAAGCTATTTGTTAGATCCAGTAAGATCAAGTGTTTTTAACGTTAGATCTCACATAATTAAAGACTTATTAAGTGATTAATGAGGGGGGGGCTGGCCCCACCTTTTCAAATTTTCTGGCCAAAGATCATTCAGGCTACTAGATATTCGTTAGATCCGGTAAGATCAAGTGGTTTTAACATTAGATCTCACATAATTTCAGAGATATTCCACATAAAAATAGAGATATTAGGTGGTACATAAGGATGGGTTAGCCCCCCCACATGCAATTTTCTGACCAAAAATCATTTAGGCTAATAGATATTCATTAGATCCGGTAAGATCAGGTGGTTTTAACATTGGATCTCAGATAATTTCAGAGATATTAGGTGGTACATAAGGAGGGGATGGTCAAAAATCATTCAGGCTCAAAGATATTCATTAGATCTGGGAGGATCAAGTGGTTTTAACATTAGATCTCACATCATTTAAGAGATTTTTCACATAAAAATAGAGATATTAGGTGGTACATAAGGACGGGTTAGCCCCACCACATGCAATTTTCTGACCAAAAATCATTCAGGCTAATAGATATTCGTTAGCTCCAGTAAGATCAAGTGGTTTTTAACGTTAGATCTCACATCATTTCAGAGATTTTTCACATAAGAATAGAGAAATTAGGTGGTACATAAGGACGGGTTAGCCCCACCACATGCAATTTTCTGGCCAAAAATCATCTAGGCTAATAGATATTCCCTAGATCTGGTAAGATCAAGTGGTTTTAACATTAGAGATATTAGGTGGTGGTACATAAGGATGAGATTAGATCTCACATAATTAGAGATTCATTAAGTGATTAATGAGGGGGGCTGGCCCCCTCTTATCAAATTTTCTGCCCAAAAAATCACCCCAGCTAATTGATATTCATTAGATCTGGTAAGATCAAGTGATTTTAATGTTTGCTTATTCATAATTACAGGGATATTATGGATATTTGGTAGTGATGCACGAATATCCATACTAGTGTCTATATCAGAGCCGATAATGAGCATTTTTATGTGTACCAGTGAGGAGTGCCATTGAGCATACCGAGGTATGCTGAAATTATGTGGGACATTAATCGACAGGTGTGTCCAAGCCCAGTGAAGCCTGAAGCACAGTGCCAGAAGCCAGAGGGAAACTTCGGAGGGCTCTGGTGAAGGAGCCAATCGGGTGCCAATCTACGGTAGCTGGCTCAAAACCAATGACACAAAGAGACAGCAGCGAAAGTCCAAACCCTTGCAGAGGGCCCCCGTTGTTGCCTCCAAGCAACCCAGTGTCCCATTTCCTTTGACACATGCTGCCTGGTTTCATAAAGTCTATGCACACCAGACTCCCAGAACTTAGCGCAGACTTAAGCCCGATCAGAATCTCTGCAGAGAGGAGCGCGGATTCAAACCACCGAACAGGCCAGGGCCACCACCTTCTCCTGTTGTTCCCATCCAAGTAAAGGGAGTCTACACCAAGGCCCTTCTGGATACTGGAGCTTAAGTGACCCTTCTCTACAGAGACTTCTATGACAGGCACCTCAAGCACATGCCTTTGCAGAAGTTGGAAGAGCTGCATATGTGACTCAGAACTTCCCCGATGATGGCTATCTACCGGTCAAGCTGACCTTCGATCCCTCCATGGCTGGGAAAGCTGAGACTTTTGACATTCAGGCAGTGGTCTGTCCTCGCCCACCAGGGGCCAGTAAGAGTTTTCTCATCATAGGGACCAATACTGATCTTGTCAAAAGGCTGTTGACACCTCTTGTTCTGGAGCCGAGCACTTCAACTACAAGTGTGCACCCCATGCTGAGACAAGCCTACCAGCACCTGGTACAAAAATAGAAAGCTCCAGCTGAAGGAATGGGAAAGATCTGGTGCTTGGACCAGTGTGAGAAGGTGTTACAGCCTGGTAAAGTGGCCTATTTACGAGCATCCATCAAGCTAAATTGGAAGCAACCAGGCCCTTTTATTGTCCTTGAATCGGACGGACAGAGAGAAGACATGGGAGTGGAGATCATTCCTGAGGTGGTTTCAATCAAAGGGTTGCAAAGAAGTCACGGGAAGATGTTGGTTAGTGTCCGCAACATAACAGCCTCACCAGTCAAGATTCCGGCTCAGATGTTGCTGGGACAAGTGATTCTGGCCACCACAGTCCCGCCATCTGATTTGGTGGGGGGGAGCAAAGGATGGGATCTCTGTGGAAGAGTTCTATCCAAAGAATACTCCCTTTTGCCTGAATGGAAAGAAAGGGCCCAGACTCAGCTCCTGAGATTGTAGGCTGCATTCTCCAAGAGTGAATTTGATGTGGGGTGTGCAAAAAGTGCCCAATACCGGATCCATCTCTTCGAGTGCATAAGCCGTTCAGGGAGAGAGTTTGATGGATTCCTTTAGGGGACTTGGAGGATCTGCATGAACAACTTGCAGAGTTGAAGAGGGCAGGTATCATCCGAGAGTCCCAGAGTCTATACGCTTCCCCAATAGTGGTGGTATGGAAGAAGAATAGGTCACTGAGGCTGGGTATTGACTACCGGACGCTGAACCGAAAGTCCATGCCCGACCAATATACCACCCCACGGATAGAAGATGCCTTGCAGAACCTGTCAGGAGTGAAGTGGTTCATCATGCTGGATTTAAAGAGTGGGTAATACCAAATACAATGGAAACCCTGAGAATCGGGAGAAGACCATTTTCATTACTTTGGAGGGGATCTTTGGATTTGACCGTATGCATTAAGGCCTGTCTGGTGCCCCAGCCACCTTACAAAGGCTAATGGAGAAGACCGAGGGTGACATGAAACGAATCGAGGTGTTGGCGTACTTAGACGACATCATCGTTTTCGGCAAGACCCTGGAAGAGCTCAAAGAGCGTCTACAGAAGGTCCTGAAGAGACTCCATGATGAGGGGGTTGAAGCTGTCTCTGAAAATGTGCCAGTTTTATCAACCCCCAGTCAACTACCTTGGCCACATTGTGTCTGCTGACGAAGTGGCCACTGACCTCCAGAAGCTGGAAGCTGTCACCTCCTGGCTGAGGCCTACCAACATGACTGAGCTTAGGTTATTTCTGGGATTCTTATTACAGAAGATTTGTCAAGGGATTCGCTAAGACAATAACCCTGATTTGGCAAAGCCTGTCAGACCAGCTGGAGGGCCCAGAAAACCCAGAGAGTCCATTCAGGAACAATGGACTCCAAAGTGTGAAGAGGTTTTAGGCAGCTGAAGAGAAGCCTAACAACTGCTCGAGTCGTCGCCTATGCAGATCCAACCAAGCCATACGAGTTACACTTTGACGCCAGTCGAGATGGGTTAGCTGGGGTGCTATATCAAGAGCATGAAGGCCTGTTGAGTCTGAACTTGGCCCCCGCCAAGAAGAACTATCCCATGCACAAACTTGAGTTAGTGGCCTTGAAGTGGGCAGTGGTGGATAAGCTGAGGGATTACCTTTATGGAGCGGAGTTCGTGATCAAGACCGACAACAATCCTCTCACCTACATCCTCACTACCACCAAGTTGGACGCCACGGGTCACAAATGGTTGGCTGCTCTATCAGGGTTTATTTTCAGCCTGAAGTATCGACTGAGGTCGGGAAACAAGACACGGATGCTTTGTCAAGAAGGCCCCATTGTTCCAGAGACCCTCCAGAAGAATAGGCCCAGCTGTCACCTGAAGGGGTACGAGCCTTATGTCAAGGAGCAAAACATCAACCTGGACTAGGATCCAGGACCGAAGAGGTTGGAGTGTCAGCAGCTGGTGTCCCTAGATGTTATTTCAATGTCACCCAAGTCAGGGATGAAGGTCTGCCCAAGTTGTCAAAGAAAGACCTGCGGTGGGACCAGTTGGAGGACCCTCCCAGTAGCTTGGCATTGAAGGCCTTGGAGAGCCAACGCCCTAACTTGCTCCTCACTGACTCCCTGAAAGAAAGCCGTCTGCTGCACCGAGAGTGGGATCAGTTTCAGGTGCACAGAGGGTTGGTCTACCGAAGGGGCCCCTCTGATGATTCTGAAGAAAAATGGCAGCTATTCCTACCTGAAAAACATAGGGAGAAGTATTAACTGCCCTACATGACAACCATGGCCACCTAGGGCCCAAGAGGACTTTTCACCTGGTGAGGGACTGGTTCTACTGGCCCTCCATGCAGGCTGAAGTTGAGGACTATTGCCACGCCTGCATCAGATGTATCCAAAGGAAGACTTTGATTCCCCGAGCTGCCCCAATGGGCCCTCTTCAGAGTCAGGGACCCATGGAGATGGTGTGCATTGACATTTTGTGCTTGGAGCCTGATCTGAGCGGGCAGGGAAATATCCTGGTAGTGACTGACCATTTCACTCGGTATGCCCAGGCGTTTTCCATGAGGGACCAACAAGCATCCAGGGTGGCCAAGATCTTTGCGGAGAAATTCTTTGTGCACTATGGTCTGTCCCAATGCATCCACTCTGATCAAGGGAGAGATTTTGAGAGTAGTCTCATCAAGAGACTTTTAGACCTGTGCATCAGGAAGTCTAAAACCACCCTGTATCATCCTCAAGGAGATCCTCAACCAGAGAGATTCAACCGAACCCTCCTGGATATGCTTGGAACTCTAAATTCAGAACAAAAGTAGCACTGGAGCAAGCATATATTGGCTATTGTGCATGCTTATAACAGCACTGCCAATGATGTCACAGGTTACTCTCCCTATAGTTTGATGTTCGGACCGTGGGCCCGGGTGACAGTAGACTTGGCCTTCGGCACATCCCTCGACCTCAGCAACTTCCCACAGAGGGTATGTGGATCGCCTGCAGAGACGTCTGAAAACTGCCTATGATAAGGCTCAAGCTGCCTCATATGCCCGAGTACAGAGAAACAAAATAAACTTTGACCTCAGGGTACGAGTGTAGGACCTACAGCCAGATGACAAGGTACTGCTGAGAAACCTGGGTGTCCCTGGAAAGCACAAGTTGGCTGACCACTGGAAGTCGCAGCCCTATGTCGTTTGCAAACATCTGCCAGGACACCCAGTATATCAAATCCGGTCAGAGGGAAGCACAGGCCCGCTTAAGACTTAGCAACACAATCATCCGTTGCCTCTGTCAGAAGCAGTTCATGTGCCACCACAGACAGATTTACAGTCCACACCCACGGCCTCTCAAAGATCCCGGCCAGTGACTAGATCTCACTCTGTACCCCTTGCTGAAGATGAAAACAGCGAGGATGAAGAGAAAGATTGTCTGTGGCTGTCTTAAATGCCAGGGCCTGCCACCCCCCTTTTCTTCTCCTCCCAAGATGACTGAGGTGACACTCAGGCCAGAAGCTCCTGAGTTTGTACCTCAAAGTCCACCTTTTGAAGAGTTGGAAGACCCTCAATCTTCCCTGCTGACAACAGACCCCTAAGACTTTCCATCCTTCATTGAGGAAGCTGAAGCAGATATTCAGGAAGAACAAGAGACCAGTGTGTCTGTAACCCCAGAACCTAAAGAACAGCGAGAGCGAAGGGTTATTCACCCGCCCAAAAGACTAACATATGATACTTTGGGTGAAAGCTCTGAGGAGGTCATTCTCATTGCAAAAAGGACTCTTGAAGTAACTGACCCTTCCACCGCAGATTTGGTGGTGGACAATCCCAACTCACTGTCAGGGCTGGGCTCAGCCCTTCCTTCTCTGAGCTGGCCGCTCAGCTGTCGGATAATTGCCAGCTCCTATCTCTCCACAGTTACTCAGCTGTTGATGATATCCTGCTCGTAAGTTCTGCCTACTTAAGCCGTCCAGTCCAGAGGATCTCTGCCTTCGCCTTGGTCAACATCACAGAAACACCTGCTGAAGAAGGATGTCAAGACTTGCTTTGCTGACATCCCTTCTGGCTCCAGATCCTGCTTGCTGTTCCACTACATTGATCCCTGACTTCTGGCTTGGCTGACTATCCGTTCCAGTTACTGAACTTTGGCTATGTTTTGACTACGTTTGTTCTTTTTACTTTTATTATTAAACAAGTGTGATTTAACTGTACTTCTGTCTCAGCCTGATTTCTTGGTTTCTGACACTCACCAATAAAAAGACAGTGCAGCGCTAAATAAAAATATAAGAAGCAAGGTAGAACACAATACAATCCACCACAGTGTGTAGGCAAAACAGTCCATGAAATCAGGTCCAAATAGATCTTCAACACGAAAAGGACTGCATGTTTGCAAAAGGTGATTCCAGGAGCCCACCACCACGGTAACAAATGGCCTCTCACCTGATGTTGTGGACCCTTTAATTACAGAGGGTCAGAAAGCGCCTTTGGTATGTAATCAAATGGTATGCAGCTTAAATGAATCGTCATCAAGGACCCAGTGCAGGACACTCCAACAGGACCATATAGGAAATAAAAGCGGCGAAAAATAGTGCTCTCCGTATGCAATAATCTTTATTTAAATGTAAAAGATCATAAAAACACTCACAAAAGATGTGCTTGGTACAGACAGACAAGCAGTGGTAACGATCTCCCGTTCATCCGAACAGCAGAGCAGATGCGCAGTGGCCGCGGGTGACGTCACAACGCTACCTCGTTCTGGACGCGTTGCGTCCCAGTGGGTGGGGACAAGATGCGCAGTGGCCGCGGGTGACGTCACGACGCTACCTCGTTCTGGACGCGTTGCGTCCCAGTGGGCGGGGACCGAAGTCCAGAACGAGGTAGCGTCGTGACGTCACCCGCGGCCACTGTGCATCTGCTCTGCTGTTCGGATGAACGGGAGATCGTTACCACTGCTTGTCTGTCTGTACCAAGCACATCTTTTGTGAGTGTTTTTATGATCTTTTACATTTAAATAAAGATTATTGCATACGGAGAGCACTATTTTTCGCCGCTTTTATTTCCTATATGGTCCTGTTGGAGTGTCCTGCACTGGGTCCTTGATGACGATTCATTTAAGCTGCATACCATTTGATTACATACCAAAGGCGCTTTCTGACCCTCTGTAATTAAAGGGTCCACAACATCAGGTGAGAGGCCATTTGTTTCCGTGGTGGTGGGCTCCTGGAATCACCTTTTGCAAACATGCAGTCCTTTTCGTGTTGAAGATCTATTTGGACCTGATTTCATGGACTGTTTTGCCTACACACTGTGGTGGATTGTATTGTGTTCTACCTTGCTTCTTATATTTTTATTTAGCGCTGCACTGTCTTTTTATTGATGTTTATTGAGGGATTTGAATTTTGACCTTAGTGTCCAGCTGCTTCTCTTGTTGTACACCACTTCGCGCTGATTAATTTTTTTATTTGTGTTTTCTGACACTCACCCCCTGGCACATCTAACTGGGCCATTCCAGTTAAGGTGGCCTGTAGGCAGGACAACCTCCCTTCCTATGTTAATTGGTGGGATGTTCCTCTGCCAGGGTTAGGGATGAGCTTCGAGTTCGAGTCGAACTCATGTTCGACTCGAACATTGGCTGTTCGCAAGTTCACCGAACAGCGAACAATTTGGGGTGTTCGCGGCAAATTCGAATGCCGCGGAACACCCTTTAAAAGTCTATGGGAGAAATCAAAAGTGCTAATTTTAAAGGCTAATATGCAAGTTATTGTCATAAAAAGTGTTTGGGGACCTGGGTCCTGCCCCAGGGGACATGGATCAATGCAAAAAAAAGTTTTAAAAACGGCCGTTTTTTCAGGAGCAGTGATTTTAATAATACTTAAAGTCAATCAATAAAAGTGTAATATCCCTTTAAATTTCGTACCTTTGGGGTGTCTATAGTGTGCCTGTAAAGGGGCGCATGTTTCCTGTGTTTAGAACAGTCTGACAGCAAAATGACATTTTGAAGGAAAAAACTCATTTAAAACTACCCGCGGCTATTGCATTGCCGACAATACACATAGAAGTTCATTGATAAAAACGGCATGGGAATTCCCCAAAGGGGAACCCCGAACCAAAATTAAAAAAAAAAAATGACGTGGGGGTCCCCCTAAATTCCATACCAGGCCCTTCAGGTCTGGTATGGATATTAAGGGGAACCCCGGCCAAAATTAAAAAAAAAAAATGACGTGGGGTTCCCCCTAAATTCCATACCAGACCCTTCAGGTCTGGTATGGATTTTAAGGGGAACCCCGCGCCAAAAAAAAAAAAAAAAACGGCGTGGGGTCCCCCCAAAAATCCATACCAGACCCTTATCCGAGCACGCAACCTGGCAGGCCGCAGGAAAAGAGGGGGGGACAAGAGTGCGGCCCCCCCTCCCTCCTGAACCATACCAGGCCACATGCCCTCAACATTGGGAGGGTGCTTTGGGGTAGCCCCCCAAAACACCTTGTCCCCATGTTGATGAGGACAAGGGCCTCATCCCCACAACCCTGGCCGGTGGTTGTGGGGGTCTGCGGGCGGGGGGCTTATCGGAATCTGGAAGCCCCCTTTAACAAGGTGACCCCCAGATCCCGGCCCCCCCCCGTGTGAAATGGTAAGGGGGTACATAAGTACCCCTACCATTTCACGAAAAAAGTGTCAAAAATGTTAAAAATGACAAGAGACAGTTTTTGACAATTCCTTTATTTAAATGCTTCTTCTTTCTTTTATCTTCCTTCATCTTCTGGTTCTTCTGGCTCTTCTGGTTCTTCTGGTTCTTCCTCCGGCGTTCTCGTCCAGCATCTCCTCCGCGGCGTCTTCAGTCTTCTTCTCCTCGGGCCGCTCCGCACCCATGGCATGGGGGGGAGGCTCCCGCTCTTCTCTTCTTCTCTTCTTCTTTTCTTCTTTTCTTCTTTTCTTCTCTTCTTCTCTTCTTCATTTTCTTCTCCGGGCCGCTCCGCAATCCATGCTGGCATGGAGGGAGGCTCCCGCTGTGTGACGGCGCTCCTCGTCTGACAGTTCTTAAATAACGGGGGGGCGGGGCCACCCGGTGACCCCGCCCCCCTCTGACGCACGGTGACTTGACGGGACTTCCCTGTGGCATTCCCCGTGACGTCACAGGGAAGTCCCGTCAAGTCACCGTGCGTCAGAGGGGGGCGGGGTCACCGGGTGGCCCCGCCCCCCCCGTTATTTAAGAACTGTCAGACGAGGAGCGCCGTCACACAGCGGGAGCCTCCCTCCATGCCAGCATGGATTGCGGAGCGGCCCGGAGAAGAAAATGAAGAAGAAGAGAAGAAGAGAAGAAAAGAAGAAAAGAAGAAAAGAAGAAGAGAAGAAGAGAAGAGCGGGAGCCTCCCCCCCATGCCATGGGTGCGGAGCGGCCCGAGGAGAAGAAGACAGAAGACGCCGCGGAGGAGATGCTGGACGAGAACGCCGGAGGAAGAACCAGAAGAACCAGAAGAGCCAGAAGAACCAGAAGATGAAGGAAGATAGAAGAAAGAAGAAGCATTTAAATAAAGGAATTGTCAAAAACTGTCTCTTGTCATTTTTAACATTTTTGACACTTTTTTCGTGAAATGGTAGGGGTACTTATGTACCCCCTTACCATTTCACACAGGGGGGGACCGGGATCTGGGGGTCACCTTGTTAAAGGGGGCTTCCAGATTCCGATAAGCCCCCCGCCCGCAGACCCCCACAACCACCGGCCAGGGTTGTGGGGATGAGGCCCTTGTCCTCATCAACATGGGGACAAGGTGTTTTGGGGGGCTACCCCAAAGCACCCTCCCAATGTTGAGGGCATGTGGCCTGGTACGGTTCAGGAGGGAGGGGGGGCCGCACTCTCATCCCCCCCTCTTTTCCTGCGGCCTGCCAGGTTGCGTGCTCGGATAAGGGTCTGGTATGGATCTTTGGGGGGACCCCACGCCGTTTTTTTTTTTTTTTTTGGCGCGGGGTTCCCCTTAAAATCCATACCAGACCTGAAGGGTCTGGTATGGAATTTAGGGGGAACCCCACGTCATTTTTTTTTTTTAATTTTGGCCGGGGTTCCCCTTAATATCCATACCAGACCTGAAGGGCCTGGTATGGAATTTAGGGGGACCCCCACGTCATTTTTTTTTTTAAATTTTGGTTCGGGGTTCCCCTTTGGGGAATTCCCATGCCGTTTTTATCAATGAACTTCTATGTGTATTGTCGGCAATGCAATAGCCGCGGGTAGTTTTAAATGAGTTTTTTCCTTCAAAATGTCATTTTGCTGTCAGACTGTTCTAAACACAGGAAACATGCGCCCCTTTACAGGCACACTATAGACACCCCCCAGGTACGAAATTTAAAGGGATATTACACTTTTATTGTTTGACTTTAAGCATTATTAAAATCACTGCTCCTGAAAAAACGGCCGTTTTTAAAACTTTTTTTTGCATTGATCCATGTCCCCTGGGGCAGGACCCAGGTCCCCAAACACTTTTTATGACAATACCTTGCATATAAGCCTTGAAAATTAGCACTTTTGATTATTCATGTTCGTGTCCCATAGACTTTAACGGTGTTCGCATGTTCGAACGAACTTTTTTCCTGTTCGCATGTTCTGGTGCGAACCGAACAGGGGGGTGTTCGGCTCATCCCTAGCCAGGGTTTTATGCAGATGTAAATTGTATGGTTTCCTGTGCACACTAACCGGTGTTTTTCTTTTTTCTGTGTGTATATCAAAAGCATGTAACAGGTCATAGACTCTTTACCTCCTTTGGCAGACCAAAGGTTCTTTGGTAGGGGGAGTGTGTAGCGGGGGCTACTCTATCACCCATGGTCCCACACCTCCCGCCATTCCAGCCAGCGACCGCTGGACTGAATAGACACTGACACAGGCACTCACTGAGGGAGAGGGGGTGGAGAAAAGGAAGCGCCACCTGAGTGCAGTATTAATATAAAAATTTTAATGGCATATAGAAAATGAACACTTACAAGAAAGACAAATTAAAAAGGCTCATCTGTGAATAGGCAGTGTGTATCTTCCTCGAGTTCCAGTCCGGAAGTTGTATCAGCGTTGTAGGGCTGCAGATGGAGGCTAGTAGCTGGTATCTCTTCCTGTGGCCATCAGGGAGAAGCTGAGACCGGCGTGGTACGCACGGAGGAGGTGCGTGACGTCACGGGTCATCCAAGGACTTCCAGGTACACTCCAGGGGGAGGGCTAACACCAAGGGAGGGTTCTGAAGGCTGAATGTGCTTGGCTACGCGCTCGGAGCTGCTGCTCCTTCAATAGGGGAGTGTGTCAGTGATGTGCTATTTATATGCCGGCGCTGTGGGACAACAAGGCTCAGCGTCGGCTAGCAGCACATCACTGATAAAGGCTGTGAGAGGCTGTTTACTCGAATTAGGGGTGATCAAAGGCATAAACTACATGTTTGAGAACACCTAATGGCAGATATTGATATGATCGTACTGGAATACTTAAAGGCACATAAGGGCTAAGTGTAATTAAGAAGTATATATATGTTAAAACTATAAAAAATATCTAAAAAATTCTAAACAAGTGGGGATTATATGAGAAATATAAAAATAGTGATATACATTTAGATGGGAAAAATAAAATTAAAAAATATATATACAAAAAAATTATATATAATTAAAAAATATTTATAAGAACACATATATATAAAAACTAATATGAGGATTAAAATAAAAATAAAGATAGTGATGAATTTGAATAAAAAAGGAAAGGGTGCTTACAAAACATTATTTATATATATGTGTATATCTGTATATACTCTCAAAAGATGGTGTTGAAAAAAGGTAGAGCAGTATATGATAGGGGGAAAGGTGTATATATATATGTACACACATACACGCACACACATATATATACATATATATATACACATACATATATATACACATCCATGTACAATGGGCCATGTAATGGTATGGGATGTGGACTGAAAAGCGAATGAGGGTCGGGGACCGGGGTTTAATTATGGGGGGGTTTGAAATAAAGACAGAGAAGAAGGGGGAAGGGGAGTGAGGGGGGGGAGTGGGGGAGGGAAGCAGGGGTAGGACGGAAAAAGGAAAATGGAGGGGTGGGGGGTTTTTGGGGGGAGCCAAAGTGAAAAGGTGGGGAAAAAGGGGGAAAAAAAAAAAAGGTTGGGGGGGGAAGGAAAAGGGGGGGGGGGGGCCGGGGGAGACAGGGGGAGCAGGGAGTAAGGGTAGTCTCATGGGGGGGGAAAGAGGTGGCTTATAGTAGTGTGTGTACTTCAATTTCCTCGTTCAGCCCACCGGGTGTAAGGGTACCCAAAGAATAGATCCAGTAGGTCTCTTGTTGGCACAGGCGTTTGAAGCGTTCGGCTGAAGGATATGTGGCGGGAATGGATTCGATGACCCATACACTAAGGCCAGCCGTAGACCGGCCATGGTGTGTGAGGAAATGTTTGGGGACGCTATGGTGGTCTCGGCCCTTTTCAATAAAGCGCCGATGTTCCCCAAACCGTGCTCTGAGTGCCCTTATGGTCCGACCAACATAAAACAACCCACAGGGACAGGTAAGGCAGTATATGACAAAGTCCGTAGAGCAATTGTAGAATTCTTTGAGGCTGTAACTTTTTCCTTTGGCGTTGAAGGTTTTTTGGCCATGGTGTACGAATTGGCAGGTGAGGCAGAGGGGTTTTTTACATTGATACATCCCTCTGAGGGGTATGAGGACAGGTTGTGGAGGAATGGGTTGGAGGGACTTGATTTTACTAGGGGCAACTTTGCTTTTGATGTTCTTTGATCTTCTGTAAGTTACTTTGGGTTTGATACCGACTGTGGTTTTCAGGTGAGGGTCTTCCAGGAGGATAGACCAATGGGACTCTAGTATTTTCTCCATTTTCTTATGTTTATCATGATATTATGTGATGAAACGGGTTGGTTGCTTGACAGCAGGTGAGGAGTTGTGGCGACTGGTGGGAGGCTTGCGGTAGTTGTTGAAGGCTGCGTCTATGAGTGGGATGGGATATCCTTTATCTTGGAATTTTTTAGACAAGATTTGGCCGTGGATTTCGTAGTCAGAGTCTCTGGTGCAGTTCCTCCGGAGGCGACAATGGGGAAAGGTTGGATTTGATGTAAGTGTGTTTGGAGATGTTATTGCACATTTTGATGAGGTCTGTATAGACTACCTGATAAAAGGACTGTAGGTACGGGCCCTTATTCGATGTTGGATTAAAGATGGACTTGGGGCGTAGTGAAGTATGTCTAACTGGGGGTGAGGTAGAACCATGTTGGATAAGCCATTCAAGGTCAGCATTGAAGTTCTCAGCATATAACTCCTTCAGTAGGGCAAGTACGGGTCTATCCGATTGGTCACATGAATCACAATCTGTAGTAGGAGTAGGGTGAATGATATCAGAAGTGGAGGCCTGTTTGGATGATTGAATATTGAAGTGTCTCTGGACTGTAAGGTCTCTGATAAACTTATTGAGGTCTTTGAATAAAGTGAAGCTATTTGGTTGCATGGTGGGGGAAAAGGTGAGGCCTTTACTGAGGAGGGATGTATCATATGCGGTTAGAGAGGTATGGGAAAGATTGTAAATTTTTACAGTTTCCGCATCTTTTCCAACCTTCCTTCCTCGTCCCCCCCTCTGTCCTCTTCTACGTATTTTCTTTTGGTGAGGAGCAGTGGGGGGGTAGGTACTACAAAATCATTTTCTAGGTTGGTAACTTTATCAATCGGAGATTTGGGTTTAAGCAACTGTGTGAGAGGAAGATTCTCTATCCAAGCTAATGGCTGTGGATCACTGGTTGTATCAAGGTGATCATGAGTATTACTGTGTGAGTTATCATGAGGATTTGCTTCCGGGTTGGGTAGTGGTACTGGGATGTGTGGAGAGACATCGGTGTGATCTATACCTTGGGCAGAGGCGGGTTGCTGTATTTGACTGTCATAATTGGTAGAGAGTATCGACGCCTGAGCCGGACCGGCAGAGGCTTTGTTCTGTCTATTCCTGAGGCGTTTGGGTTTGGGAGTAAGTGGCTTGGGTCCAGTTGGGAAGTGTGGAGTGTGGTGGGACGCTGGCCTGGATCTGGACATATATTGGGATGGAGGTGGCGGTATGTGTTTGGGTGCCATTTGGGATGTGGAAAGGCTCCCATGGGTCTGGATGGACCAGGCCTCCTACATATGACACATGTGTCATCACTTTACACATCAATACCCCATGATGTAGGGGTTAGAGCTGTAGAGCATTTTCTGGCAAACGACCCCCTCACCAATCCCCGGCAAGCCAATTTTATACTCGAAGCCCTAGTTTTCTGCCTCAAACATAACTATTTTGAGTCAGAAGGGACACACTACCTTCAGATCAATGGTACAGCTATGGGGGCAAACTTTGCCCCCAGCTACGCGAATCTCACTATGGGATACTGGGAACATAGGTACCTCGCAGTCGACCACCCCTTTGCCGCACATGTAATATATTATGGCCGATACATCGATGACATAGTGATTATCTGGGATGGTACCCTTGAAGACATTCTCACGTTTGTCCAGTACTGTAACACCAATGCCTTGGGCCTATCCTTCACCTACGTGGCTGATCCCGACACTCTGACATTCTTAGACCTTGAACTTTGCCATGATGAGGAAACTAAATGCCAAGAATTTCATCAAACCTACTGCAGGCAATTCCTTTATTCACTACACCAGTTGCCACCATCCCAGATGGGTGAATAACATCCCCCGTAGCCAGTTTTGTCGCCTCCGGAGGAACTGCACCAGAGACTCTGACTACAAAATCCACGGCCAAATCTTGTCTAAAAAATTCCAAGATAAAGGATATCCCGTCCCACTCATAGACGCAGCCTTCAACAACTACCGCAAGCCTCCCACCAGTCGCCACAACTCCTCACCTGCTGTCAAGCAACCAACCCGTTTCATCACACAATATCATGATAAACATAAGAAAATGGAGAAAATACTAGAGTCCCATTGGTCTATCCTCCTGGAAGACCCTCACCTGAAAACCACAGTCGGTATCAAACCCAAAGTAACTTACAGAAGATCAAAGAACATCAAAAGCAAAATTGCCCCTAGTAAAATCAAGTCCCTCCAACCCATCCCTCCACAACCTGTCCTCATACCCCTCAGAGGGATGTATCAATGTAAAAAACCCCTCTGCCTCACCTGCCAATTCGTACACCATGGCCAAAAAACCTTCAACGCCAAAGGAAAAAGTTACACCCTCAAAGAATTCTACAATTGCTCTACGGACGCTTCAAACGCCTGTGCCAACAAGAGACCTATTGGATCTATTCTTTGGGTACCCTTACACCCGGTGGGCTGAACGAGGAAATTGAAGTACACACACTACTATAAGCCACCTCTTCCCCCCCACCCATGAGACTACCCTTACTCCCTGCTCCCCCTGTCTCCCCCGCCCCCCCCCCCCCCCCTTTTCCTTCCCCCCCACCCTTTTTTTTTTTTTCCCCTTCCCCCCCCCCCTTTTCACTTTCGCTCCCCCCAAACCCCCCCCACCCCTCCGTTTTCCTTTTTCCGTCCTACCCCTGCTCCCCCCCCCCACACTCCCCTTCCCCCTTCTTCTCTGTCTTTATTTCAAACCCCCCCATAATTAAACCCCGGTCCCCCCCATTCGCTTTTCAGTCCACATCCCATACCATTACATGGCCCATTGTACATGGATGTGTATATATATGTATGTGTATATATATATGTATATATATGTGTATGTGTGTACATATATATATACACCTTTCCCCCTATCATATACTGCTCTACCTTTTTTCAACACCATCTTTTGAGAGTATATACAGATATATATAAATAATGTTTTGTAAGCACCTTTTCCTTTTTTATTCAAATTCATCACTATTTTTATTTTTATTTTAATCCTCATATTAGTTTTTATATATATATATGTGTTTTTATAAATATTTTTTAATTATATATAATTTTTTTGTATATATATTTTTTAATTTTATTTTTCCCATCTAAATGTATATCGCTATTTTTATATTTCTCATATAATCCCCATTTGTTTAGAATTTTTTAGATATTTTTTATAGTTTTAACATATACACACTCCCCTTCAGGCTTATTGAAGGAGCAGCAGCTCCGAGCGCATAGCCAAGCACATTCAGCCTTCAGAACCCTCCCTTGGTGTTAGCCCTCCCCCTGGAGTGTACCCGGAAGTCCTTGGATGACCCGTGACATCACGCACCTCCTCCGGGCGTTCCACGCCAGTTATAGCTTCTCCCTGATGGCCACAGGAAGAGATACCAGCTACTAGCCTCCATCTGCAGCCCTACAACGCTGATACAACTTCCGGACTGGAACTCGAGGAAGATACACACTGCCTACTCACAGATGAGCCTTTTTAATTTGTCTTTCTTGTAAGTGTTCATTTTCTATATGCCATTAAAATTTTTATATTAATACTGCACTCAGGTGGCGCTTCCTTTTCTCCACCCCCTCTTGCAATACCACAATGCCAGCTCTCTGAGGACAGCAGCCGCCTTTAGGACCAACCACCCCACTAGCCAGCCCTTCATATCTTGAAAGATCAGAGACTATATTAACCCCTGGACTGCCACTACTATGGCCATGGACTTTATGCCTGGCTAACTTTATATACCCCCAGGATTGTATGCATCTTGTGTATATGCGCTTACAGTTATTATCACCTTTATCTACTCACTGAGGGAGAGCACGCCTGTCAGTCCCTCTGGGGGATTTCTCCCCCTCCCTCTCCTCTTTATGTGTCCCTATTGGCAGGGAGAGGGAGCCAATCAAGCAGCAGCAGAGGACCACGGCCTCATCACAATACAGCCCCATTGATTTCTACAGGGCGTGGAACTACCAAGCCCAGCCTGCTTTGCAAGAAGGGGGGGCTAGCTAAAGACTTAAGCCTGTTGGTCTGAGGATAGATCACCATGAGGCAGGGAGGTGAATGGAGGTGTGAGGAGAGACTACAGGCACCTGCTGAAGAACCATCCAAAGACGGTTCCAGAAACCATCCAGAGACGGTGGAAGATGGATGTACCTTCTGTTGTGGAAAATTTTATATAAATGTATTGTCATAAGAGTCTCCCAGTGTCTGTTCTCTTGCAGCCCGCTCTAAAGAGCTGACTGGGGCAGACTGACACTGGTTGAGACCTGTTAGGTAGTGGAAAACTTCCTAGTGTTTGGAGAGAGGTGTTTGCGGAGAGAGGACATGTCCGCCAGCAAAGGGCCCCTGTGGAATGCACAGAACGATCGTCTGGTGGGGGTGTTTTCGCTCTGCAAAGACATTATCGGTTTAGCGGTTGTTTGCTCTTGTCACCCCCGGTATGCCTGATCAAAATGTTTAGGGTGCCATGACATACACCTGCAGATAATCTCCCATCCATGAGGAACTCTGGTCATCGTCATTTGGTTGTATGTATTTTGTTGTGTTGTTAAATCCTTATATGGTCATTCACATCCTGTGTTCATTTCCTGTGAAGTCACAAGCTTTGTAAGAGGTGTTTGACTGTTGGAAGCCCAACCCTCGAGTTTTGGGACTTCCTGTTGATATGTTAATAAAGGGAATCTCTCACGGCGGAGGGCCAGAGAGAGCGATGCTGGAGCTGAGAACGTAAAGGATGTGTTGTGTCTGTTTGTGGGGAACGAGAGGGCAGACATACTTTCAAAAGGTAACATGCATTTATATCATTAGATGAAATTGTTATTAGAAATAGGAGATTTGGCTGTGTGCTCTGCGTACAACCAAATATCCATGTCACTTCTGTACCACGTAACATCTCTATTTTTATGTGGAATATCTCTAAAATTATGTGAGATCTAATGTTAAAACCACTTGATCTTACCGGATCTAATGAATATCTATTAGCCTGAATGATTTTTGGCCAGAAAATTTGATAAGGGGGGCTAACCCGTCCTTATGTACCACCTAATATCTCTATTTTGATGTGGAATATCTCTGAAATTATGTGAGATCTAACATTAAAACCACTTGATCTTACCGGATCTAATGAATATCGATTAGCCTGAATAATTTTTGGCCAGAAAATTTGATAAGGAGGGGGCCAACTCATCCTTATGTACCACCTAATATCTCTATTTTTATGTGGAACATCTATGAAATTATGTGAGTTCTAATGTTAAAACCACTTGATCTTACCGGATCTAATGAATATCTATAAGCCTGAATGATTTTTGGCCAGAAAATTTGATAAGGGGGGGCCAACCCGTCCTTATATACCACATAATATCTCTATTCTTATGTGGAATAGCTCTGAAATTATGTGGGATCTAACGTTAAAACCACTTGATACTACCAGATCTAACAAATATCTATTAGCCTGAATGATTTTTGGTCAGAAAATTGCATGTGGGGGGGCTAACCTGTCCTTATGTACCACCTAACATCTTTATTTTGGTGTGGAATATCTCTGAAATTATGTGAGATCTAACATTAAAACCACTTGATCTTACCGGATCTAATGAATATCTATTAGCCTGAATGATTTTTGGCCAGAAAATTTGATAAGGGGGGCTAACCCGTCCTTATGTACAACCTAATATCTCTATTTTGATGTGGAATATCTCTGAAATTATGTGAGATCTAACATTAAAACCACTTGATCTTACCGGATCTAATGAATATCTATTAGCCTGAATGATTTTTGGCCAGAAAATTTGATAAGGAGGGCTAACCCGTCCTTATGTACAACCTAATATCTCTATTTTTATGTCGAATATCTGTGAAATTATGTGAGATCTAACGTTAAACCTCTTGATCTTACCGAATCTAATGAATAGCTATTAGCCTGAATGATTTTTGGCCAGAAAATTTGATAAGGGGGGCCAACCCGTCCTTATGTACCACCAGCCCCCCCTCATTAATCACTTAATAAGTTTCTAATTATGTGAGATCTAACTGGATCTAACAAATAGCTTCCAAAATAACTAACTGTTTGGTAATTTTTTTGATAATGGGGGCTGATGATGGGTTAGCCCCCCCCCCCCCAGCAAATAACTGTTAATATTGCTTCTTCTACGTGAGATCTAATGCAAACAACGGCTGATCTAACCTGATCTAACAAAGATCTAACAAACTGCATAAGATTTTTTCAAAATGTTGATATGGGGGGGGGCTAACCTGGCAGAGGTTTCTCCCTACAGCAGCTCTGCAGAGGGATCAGTTCTATATACTCTCAAAGTGTCCCAATTTGGAGCAGAGGCAGACAGCTGTACAGTCTCTGCCTGTGCCACTGCAGGGTCCTGAAACTCCCCATCCATCTCCCCCTGGCCCTTAGTCAGCAGTGTTATCTCCTGTCAGCAATAATGAATGAGCAGAAAGCTTGCCCCCCCTTCCTCCAGATTGTGCTCTCACTGCTCTGTGTTCAGTGTGAACTCCAGGGTTTGGTTGGAGCAGTGCTTCTGCTGAAGGGGGTGAGGGGGATTAGTGGGGGGGGGGGGGGTTGCTGCCAGAGTTAAGGGACAGAAACTTCAGGATTTTGGAGAGGGGGTGAATATGGAGCCAGCTTAAAACTGCAGGTAGCTGCCACTGCAGTGCTGGAGCTAGGAGCCAGTGGACACATCTTTCTCTCCAGCTGATGGACATCTCTGCCAGTCGTTTCTATATACCACCCCTAAGGCCTCTTTATACTTTGCGTAGTGGGAACAGACGTTCCTGCTCGCGTTTTTTTTTTTTTTTGCTTGTTTTTCACACATAGGGTAGCCCATTCACTTGCATGGGCTACCCTATGCATGACCAACACATTATTGAGGCTCTAGAACCTTTTAAAGCATGCAGCTTTGCCACATGACAAAACACAGGTCTGCTAATTGCATTTGGGTTGCCATTTTAACAATTATTGGCACCACAAGCACTATGCGCATTTGCAGTGCATTTCCTGTGCACTTTGTCACACATCCAGGAAACTTCAAATGTGAATGCGGCCTAATGCCTAGTATACACTGCTAGTTTTATTTCATTTAATCTAGTGGGCTGAAGGAAAAAAACCTGACACCTCAGTTCAGAGCTGCTGTACTAACAATTCAATGTTACTACAGTGATCTCCCCTGCTGTTCTATTGTGTTCTGACAGGGGAAAGGCCCCCCACCAGAACACTCTGGTTAGCGCTCTCAACCTTTGGCTGAGAGTGCTGATTGGGCGATGGTCAGCAGACCTTTTTTGTTCATGCCCCTTCAGAAGCCGGCTGTCATATAGTCAGACAGGGCTGTATACATGCCATGGCTGTGATACTTTACTTCACAGCTGTGGCATTTTTAACACAGGCTGCAGAGTTTGATAGTCAGCACCACCTGTCAAACTTCTCATTAAGTTCAATGGGGCCGCTCTGCATCTTGAAGCCAAATACTTGGCTCGCAGTTGCAATGTGGTCTCGCAAGGTAAAATTGCCATTCAGCATTTTGCCATTTAAAAAAGTAAAAAAAAAAAAAAAATCAGATGTCAGGAGGCGGCAGTAGCGGGGCTATAATTTCTGACATGGCTGCAAAGTATACCATTGCGACCATGGCATTTTATCGATTGATACTTCCGGGGGGGGGGCCTGTCATGTAGGTTGTACGGGGCCCCGTGATTTCTAACAACAGCCCTGGTGAACAGGGCACATATCTGACATGCATGAAAACTGATGGCAACATGCATAAAAACTCACTGAAATGTACATGAAAACTGATGTAAACTCATGTCATAGTTTTCCCATTAGTTTACATCAGTTTTCATGCACGTATGGTGTGAAGAAGCCCTTACTAAAACTGGAGAGTGCAAATTCTTGTTCAGCTGTGCATGGTAGCCAATCAGCTGCTTACTTCAGCTTCTTCAATTAAGCTTTGGCAAAAAAAAAAGAAAGCAGATTGGTTTATATACAGAGCTGCACCAGATTTTGTACTCTCCAGTTTTAGTTAATCAACTCCACTGAGACTTACTTGTTGCTACCAAGCTTTAGACAGAATAAAGGTGGATAAAGCACCTGGCCCAGATAGCATCCACCCACGGATCCTAAAAGAATTGAGCTCTGTCATTTCAAAGCCATTGTTTCTAATTTTTAGGGAGTCGTTAATGACTGGAATGGTACCACTGGATTGGCGTAGAGCCAATGTGGTGCTCATATTTAAAAAGGGCTCAAAGTCATTACCAAATAATTATAGACCTGTTAGTTTAACTTCTATAGTCATGAAGAAAATGGAGAGTTTAAAAAAAAAAACCCACATAGACGAGTTCTTGCTGGAAAAAAATATTTTAGGCAACAAACAGCATGGATTCATGAAAGACAGAAGCTGTCAAACAAACCTGATTTCTTTTTATGAGGAGGTAAGTAAAACCTTTGACAGAGGGGTGGCTGTGGACTTGGTATACTTGGATTTTGCAAAAACCTTTGACACAGTTCCCCACACACGGCTAATGTGTAAGGTAAAGTCTACAGGCTTGGAAAGATTACTTTGTAATTTGATAGAAAACTGGCTAAGGCTCGATTCACACCTATGCATGTTGCTTTTGAGCGTTTTTGGAGGTTTTTTTTTCATGCTTGCCGCGTTTTTGAGCCGCGTTTTTGCCGCGTTTTAGCGGCGTTTTTGCCGCGATTTGCGTTTTGCGTTTTTTTTTTTTTTTTTTTTTTTTTTCATTTTTTTTTACAGTCTTACAAAAAAATTTCAAAAAAAAAAAAAAAAAAAAAAAAAAAAAAAAAAACGGCAAAAACGCACCAAAAACGCACCAAAAACGCATCAAAAACGCTGCAAAAAAGGTGCACTTGCGTTTTTGATGCTTGTCCATTGAAAACCATTACATGCAAAACGCTGCATTTTGCATGAGAAAAAGTCCCCGACCCTTTCCAAAAACGCGGAGATACAAAAAAGCATTGATGTGAACATGTTCCATAGGAACCCATGTTAAAAAATTCCCGTGCATTTCTGCAAAATGCAAAATGCATCAAAAAACGCGCTAGTGTGAATGGGGCCTAAAAGACCAAATTCAGAGAGTAATGGTTAATGATTCTAATGCCCCGTACACAAGGTCGGACTTTGTTCGGACATTCCGACAACAAAATCATAGGATTTTTTCCGACGGATGTTGGCTCAAACTTGTCTTGCATACACACGGTCACACAAAGTTGTCGGAAAATCCGATCGTTCTAAACGCGGTGACGTAAAACACGTACGTCGGGACTTTAAACGGGGCAGTGGCCAATAGCTTTCATCTCTTTATTTATTCTGAGCACGCGTGGCACTTTGTCCTTCGGATTTGTGTACACACGATCGGAATTTCCGACAACGGATTTTGTTGTCGGAAAATTTTATCTCCTGCTCTCCAACTTTGTGCGTCGGAAAATCCGATGGAAAATGTCCGATGGAGCCCACACACGGTCGGAATTTCCGACAACACGCTCCAATCGGACATTTTCCATCGGAAAATCCGACTGTGTGTACGGGGCATTACTCCGAATGGTCAAAGGTTACCAGTGGTGTACCCCAAGGTTCAGTGTTGAGACCCTTTTTAACATCTTTAAAAATGATATAGGGTCTGGGATTAAAAGTGCCATTTCAGTCTTTGCAGAAGACACCAAGCTATGCAGTGGAATAACGTTCTTGCAGGATGTCTCCAACTTACAAGCCAACCTTAATGCACTGTTTAATTGAGCAACTATGTGGCAAATGAGGTTTAATGTTGATAAATGTAAAGTTATACACTTGGGGGCTAAGAAAATGCATGCATCATACATACTAGGGGGAGTACAACTGGGGGAATCCATAGTGGAGAAGGATCTGGGGGTTTGGGTAGATAATAAGCTTAATAATGGCATGTAATGCTAAGCTGCGGTTTCCAAAGCAAGCAAAGTCCTTTCTTGTATTAAGAGAGTATGGACTCCAGAGAGAGAGAGATATCATTTTGCCCCTGTACAAATCATTAGTAAGACCTCATCTGGAATATGCAGTTCAGTTTTTGGCCACCAGTTCTTAAAAAAGATATCGGGAAACTGGAGAAGGTGCAGAGAAGGGCAACCAAACTGATAAGAGGCATGCTCAGCTGTGAGGAAAGATTAGAGGAACTGAATGTATTCTTTCTTGAGAAGAGGAGATTAAGTGGGGATATGATCAACATGTTTAAAATATTTAAGTGGTCCATGTAGTGAACTTGGTGTTGAGTTATTCACTTTAAAGTCATTACAGAGGACAAGGAGGCACTCTTTATGTCTAGAGGAAAAAAGATTTCATCTCCAAATACGGAAAGGTTTCCTCACAGTAAGAGCTGTGAAAATGTGGAATAGACTCCCTCCAGAGGTAGTTCTGGCAAGCTCAGTAAATTGCTTTAAAAAAGGCCTGGACTCTTTCCTAAATTTACATAATATAACCGGGTACTAACATTTACAGGTAAAATTGATCCAGGGAAAATCCCATTTCCTCCCGGGGATCAGGAAGGAAATTTTTCCCCTGCTGTAGCAAATTGGATCATGCTTTCCCGGGGTTTTTCACCTTCCTCTGGATAAACTGTGGGTGAAGGAGTGTGTATATGGGATTGTATGATTTATTTATTTATTGGTTGAACTAGATGGACTTGTGTCTTTTTTCAACCTGACTAACTATATGACTGTGTAGCATGCCCCCCTAGAGGACTGCTAGAATTACCTGCTCATCTGCACGGCCACGACCTGGCGAACATTACAACCAACCTGACAATCTGGGTTCAGACATCCTGGTATCACTGTAGAGTAATAATCAGACAACTCTGGGTATTTAGGTTCTATGAATATTTAACTTGAACCGACATTGGGGAACATTGTCACAAAGAGGAGGTAATAGATCTCCTGAGTTCTGGGCAACAGCACCAACTCCGCAAATTAATTCCCCCGAAAGACACAAGGCAATATTAACAGTGACAATACTATATTTATGTATATATAGACTTCCTTGAGAAATAATGTTTCCCCCTAGACAGATATTTCAGTTAACTGATTATTCTGACACTCTGTAGAAGATGGAACCTATCCAGCCTATAATGCTATCCTAAGAAGGGAGAACAGGTCTAGAAATGTTAATATAGGGGCCTTTCTATCAATAATGGCAATAGATTCAACGTTGCAGATCTGATGTTCTTCACCGGCATGTGGGAGCTTGTTAACTGTAATCCGATTAGATGTAGTGGGAACAGCAGAGTTCATGTAATGAGGAAGGCTAAACGTGTCTATGCACAGTGTTCAGATAAATTCAGTAAAGTATTCCTGGAGTAGAGATGTCTGTGCAAAGTGTCTCAATGTAACCGTGACAAAGAATGGACAAAGGTTGAGCAATTTGCCCTCTCACCTACAACCAGATCGCTCCGATGTCTTCTGGACAGGAACTCGTGTAGCAGCACTCATGCAGCGGATCCGCTGTCTTGTTCTCTCGATGTAAAGCTTGACACACCCAGACTGGCAGGCGACCGGAGCGGTGCTGGAAGGATGTCTGACAGCAAACATCAGAGCTAGGCCCCTCAGGTTAAGGGTTGGAAGGTGGTACTACACGTGGTAGGCCGCGACCTCTCTCTCCCTGTTGCGCAGAGAGGTAGGGATGGGCCGAACAGACCCCTGTTCGGTTTGCACCAGAACTTCCGAACACCGCGAAAGTTCAGACCCTAATAACAAACCCCATTAAAGTCAATTAAGACCCGAACGTCAAAAATCAAAAGTGCTCATTTTCAAGGCTTATATGCAAGTAATTGGGCATACAATGGTTATAGGGGTCAGGGCCCTGCCCTGGGGGACATGTATCAATAAAAAAAATTTGTGAAAACCGTCATTTTTAAATAAGCAGTGATTTTTTGATTTTTAAAGTGAAAGCCTAAAAATTAAAAATTCCTCCCAATATAGTGCTTGAGGGGTCCCCTTAGTCTACCTGTAAAGTGGCAGATCTGTACCATGTCTAGAATCTGCTGCAGCAATAATTGCATTTAGAAAGCCAAAAAAATGACATTTTCCCGGCAAGCTGCCTTTATTTTGCTCAGCAACAGCCGGGGGGCCAGTGTGTATGATGAGGCCACAATGTAGTGCACTGGGAACAAGATTAGAGATTTTTTGGATACATTCTGGTGTCACTTTGACTTTGTTTAGAAGTAACAGGTATGTAAAAAATGGTCTTTGAGTTTCAGTGGCTCCTTCCCACCGTAACCCTATAGAGGTACTCTTGATGAAAGCAAGAATTGGCCTTGCTGTAAAAAATTGCAATGATATGCACCTGTCAAACAGGTGCAGAAAAATTACTCTTTGGGTGTTGGGAGCACCTTCCTACTGTAACCCTATAGAGGTGCGCTTGATGAAGGCAAAAAAATTTCAATGATATGCATGTGGTTGGTGTTTTTGCCACGTTTGATGTGCCTGAGACACAGATAGCAACAGTGCTTTCTGCTGCAGATGTGCTGAAAAAGGCCCAGACAGCTTAGCTTTGGGGAGTGGGCCGCGAGATAACAGCTGCAGAATGTGATGGAATAGGTTGGCTGCTCTCTACTCTTTCATGATGTTGGCCTCCTTAGTTTCCTCCTCTGCTCTATCTGGCACCTAAGTCACATCAGTGACCTCATCATCTCCATCTCCTCCATCTTCATCATTACTATTGGAGATAACTTGGCAATATGCTGCGGCTTGGGGCACATAAATGCCAATTTGTCTACCAGTGTTCCTCGCTCTCTCTAGGCTCATGTTCCTGTCATCCTTGACCTCCGAACTAACATCTGAATCCAGTAATGGCTGGGCATCATCAAGGAGCAAGTGGCTGACGCTGTGGTCAAATAACTCAGCTGACTCCTCAATGGCTGATGTTGGGGCTATGGCAGGAATAGATGTGGACAAGGAGGCAGGTTTATCCACTCTGGCAACTGCAGGGGACTGCACACTTGTCTCTGCTTGCATGACAGAGAATGAGGAGGATGAGGAAGGTTTAGTAAGCCAGTCCACCTCTTCTGCATGCTGTGGCGGGATAGTAGGGAAAACTCACTAAACAGAGGAAATGATGCCCTGCCTGAGGACTGACCACCACGTCCACCTTTGCCTGTGTACACATTTGTTGCTGGCCCCCTTACAGTGCCATGGGAACATCTGCCTCTCCGTGTTGTCTTCCCAGACATTATTGGGAGGGAGGCGGCAGTGCTTATAAGCAAATGTAAAGAAGAAGTTGAAATCTGTCCGTAGATGCACTTTAATCGATGTAAAGAGGTGTTTGGTGCACTTTAATTTGAGTACTCACACTACACAGACACACTCCACAGATACACTATAATATACTGCAATATAATGCGCAAAACATACAGTGACACACAGAAGTATATAGTGTTAAACTGGCAGTAACACACACAAAAGTAAATGGTGTTAAACTGGCAGTAACGCACACAGAACTATATGGCGTTAAACTGGCAGTAACACATACAAAACTATATGGCGTTAAACTGGCAGTAACGCACACAGAACTATATGGCATTTAACTGCCAGTAACGCTCACAGAAATATATGGCGTTAAACTGGCAGTAACACACACAAAACTATATGGCGTTAAACTGGCAGTAACGCACAAAGAACTATATGGCATTAAACTGGCAGTAACATACACAGAACTATATGTCGTTAAACTGGCAGTAATGCACACAGAACTATATGGCATTAAACTGCCAGTAACGCACACAGAAATATATGGCGTTAAACTGGCAGTAACGCACACAAAACTGTATGGCGTTAAACTGGCAGTAACGCACAAAGAACTATATGGCGTTAAACTGGCAGTAACGCACACAGAACTATATGCCGTTAAACTGGCAGTGATGTACACAGAACTATATTGCGTTAAACTTTCAGTAATGCACACAAAACTATATGGCGTTAAATTGGCAGTAATGCACACAGAACTATATGGCATTAAACTGGCAGTAACGCACACAAAACGATATGGCGTTAAACTGGCAGTAACGCACACAGAACTATATGGCGTTAAACTGGCAGTAACGCACACAAAACTATATTTATTTCAGGTACTTATATAGCGCCGTCAGTTTACGCAGCCCTATACATTGTACATTCACATCTATATGGCGTTAAACTGGCAGTAACGCACACAAAACTATATGGCGTTAAACTGGCAGTAACGCAATCAAATTGACAGTTTTCAGCCATCACTACACTGCCGCTACTCTAGACTGTCTCTAAACTGTCCCTACTCTAGCTATACACTAATGTAAAGATTACTGACACATCTAACAACACTATACTGAAACTATCTGAGCTGTCCCTACTCTACACTAATGTATGTATGAATGACACGGTCTCACTACAGTACAGTGAAACTATCTGAGCTGTCCCTACTCTAGCTGCACACTATGTAAAGCTGAATGATGATCCTCCTTACTACACTCATACTATCACTAGACTGACACTAAACTAATATTCTACACTGACAATTGAAGTAAAATAGCACAGTATAACACACTAACTAACTGATAGCACTGAACAGAGCCCTGTTCTATCTCTCCACTCCAAAATCACACTGAAAATGGCTGACATTGAAAGAATACTTTTATACTGTGGGGTGGGAACGAGCCATGATTGGATAAAGTCATGATGACATTGTCCAATCATTACTCTGACAGTGCTCTGTGCCCTGATTGGCTGAGGCTTTCACTGCTTCAGCCAATCAGGGCTTGCAGTGCACTGTTCAGTGCCGCAATGCATTGCATTTCACTATTTGTCGAACGTCAGAACAGCGAAAGTTCAACTCGAACTTATACTCGGGCCAAACCGTTCTCCCATCCCTACAGAGAGGTCCGTCTGGCCTCAGGCCCAGGAGGGCAGGATTTTTGCTTCTTTTATAGCTACTCCCAGCAATCTCCCGATGGCAGCAAAGATCCCTGGGATATATAGTCCTGGCACATAATTGTGCAAAGCATTTATCTGATGGGAGGACTATTCATCCCACAATCCTTTTGTTTGGCACACAAATATGATGTCACTAGATACACTGATCACTAGAGGGACAGGCGATGCTTTGAGATACTGGAAGGTACGGTGCTTTATGATTGTAGTCCATATTGCTACATGTGTACGGAAGAGTGATTTTTAACTTTATTACTCAAGTTCTTGATAAATGTGCAAGACAACATTTAACTTTTTATGTTTATTTTATTGCACTTTTTAACCATTTGCTGACCACCCCATAGCAGATTTAATGCTACAGGGCGGCCACCCTGCGCAGGATCACGTATATATACATGATCCTGCATTTTGCGGTATCGAAAGCACATGCACGCCACCAGAGGCTCAGTGGATCTAGCGGGCCCATGACCATCCACACCCGGCGATCGTTACACAGGCAGAACGGCAGTTTGCCTATGTAAACAAGTCAAATTGCTGTTCTACTAGCGTGGAAGGCATTGATCCTGTGTTTCTGCAAAGCAGGAACATGGATCTTTGCTTTTCACTAGTACCTCCCCCACAGTAGTAAAACACTGGTCAGGCACACATTTAACCCTTTGATCACCCCTGATGTTAACCCCTTCCCAACCAATGTCAGTAATACAGTGACAGTGCATACTTTTAGCACTGATCACAGTATTGGTGTCACTGGTTCCCAAAAAAGTGTCAAAAGTGTCAGTTAGGTGTCCGATTTGTCCACCGCAATATTGCAGTCCTGCTATAAGTCGCTGATCACCACCGTTAATAGGAAAAAATAAATGAAAATTCCATAAATATATACCATAGTTTGTAAACGCTATAACTTTTGAGCTTTCCCCGCAGAAGGTCCATTCCTCCACCACATGGCACTCCATTTGCATGTTAAATGACATTCAGCATCATTTAGCATACGTTCTCTAGGGGTGGATCATCATATCGCCCTACTCCTTACATGCAATGCAGGAGTAAGAATTGCACACTACTGCGCTGAGGAGGAGAGTAAGTATCTGTGATCTTGCTGGACTGGCCAGAAAACCCTTTAACCGCTTACGGACCAACCGCCGCAGTTTTACTGCGGCAGGTTGGCTCCCCTGCGTGAAATCACGTTACTGTACGTGATCTCACGGCGTCCAGATAGCAGGCGCCTGCATGGTCAGCGGGGGTGCCAATGCTCGTGGCCGGCGGTCATCGCAAGCGATCATGTCCAGGAGACACAGAACAGGGACGAGTGTATGTAAACACATACTTCCCTGTTCTGTTCTGACAGGAGTGACAGATCGAGTGTTCCTATTAGCTAGGAACCACGATCTGTCACTTCCTGTAGTTAGTCCCTCTCCCTTCAGTTAGAATCACCTCCCAGGGAACACAGTTAACCCCTTCACCGCCCCCTAGTGTTAACCCCTTCACTACCAGTGACATTTTTACAGTAATCAACGCATTTTTAATCGCACTGATCGCCGTATTAATGCCAGTGGTTCCAAAAATGTGTCAAAATTGTCCGATGTGTCTGCCATAATGTCGCAGTCATGATAAAAATCGCAGATCGCCGCCGTTACTAGTAAAAAAAAAAAATAATAATAATAAAAATGCTATAAATCTATCCCCTATTTTGTAGACACTATAACTTTTGCGCAAAACAATCAATATACATTTATTGCGATTTTTTTTTTTTAACAAAAATATGTAGAAGAATACATATTGGCCTAAACTGAGGAAAAAATAGTTTTTTTATATATTTTTGGGGGATATTTATTATAGCAAAAAGTAAAAAAACATGCTTTTTTTCAAAATTGTCGCTCTTTTTTTGTTTATAGCGCAAAAAATAAAAATCGCAGAGGCGGTCAAATACCACCAAAAGAAAGCTCTATTTATGGGAAAAAAAGGACGTCAATTTACTTTGGGTACAATGTCGCAAGACCGCGCAATTGTCAGTTATAGCGACGCAGTGTCGAATCGCAAAAAGTGCTCTGGTCAGGAAGGGGGTAAATTCTTCCAGGGCTGAAGTGGTTATAGAAAAAAAGCTGAAGGGTAATTTAAAGTTTGAGATCTGTTTTAGCCCAGCAAAAGAAAGTAGTCACTGGGCTAGCTCTGCTGACTCTCTGTAAATATTGGGATTAGATGGACTATAACACAGATCCTTTGGCAGGTAGCGCCACACCCTCATATGTATTTCAATGGTATATTTACAGTAGTTGTTTGCCTAGAGTTTAGCTTTAGGACCACCCAGACGATTTCCAGAGTAATGCAAAAGCTCACACCATGTAGCTCTTGACAGTTACAAGAACACAGAGCTGAAGCAAGACCTGTATATAATGAAGCAAAACCTAAACATTCTAAAAAAGACTTAAGGTTCATCAATTCTACCATGTAGTCATAGAAACAGTGAATAGTGGATGAAGAATGGGGCTTAGGCAAGTGTTGGTATTCAATGCAAATTATTGTGAGAAAATGAAATCAGTCGAGCAAGTCTGAAAAACGTCTATGATTTACATGCTCAGAACATCTAAAATGAAAGAAACATTCTCATAGACTGAGAGCATTAGCATTCCAGTCTCTATTACAGTATTGTGTACCATAGCTCTTCTTCATTGTACTGATGTGAAAGGTCATTTTGACAGCACAATGATATAATTCAAATGCATTTGTAAGCCTTATGTTTCAAAAGTGGCATTAGAGAATAGAATGGGCATTAAGAATATATTGGGGTAGATTTACTAAAACTGGAGAGTGCAAAATCTGGTGCAGCTCTGCAGAGAAACCAATCAGCTTCCAGGTTTTTTTGACAAACCTTAAAGTGTTACTAAACCCAGGACTCTGCATTCACTATATCTGGTCTCCCACAGTACACAGAATATGGAAATGCAATTTAGTAAATATAAACTGCTAAATACCTCTTCTCAACAGCAGTATATAGCAGTCTTGTGACTTCTATCAGTGTCTGGTTAAAGCGGTGTTCCACCCGCAATTTTTTATTTTTATTTAAAGTCAGCAGCTACAAACACTGTAGCTGCTGACTTTTAATATGGAAACTTACCTGTCCAGGGAGCCCGCGATGTCGGCTACCCGAGGCCGATCCGTTCATATGATCGAGTGCAGGCGACGCCATTCAAACTAAGGGAAACCGGCAGTGGAGCCTCGTGGCTTCACTGCCCATTTTCTATTGCACATTCACGAGTGACAGGGCGCTTTGTGAGTGGCCGGCTGTCTTCTGGGCAGGGTTGCCAACCTTCCACAGCATTTTTTACTGACAAAACTTGGGAAACTTACTGGCAGAGCACATTTTTTACTGGCAACCTGAGAAATTACAGAACTCCTATTGAAAACTAACACAGTGAATATTTGAACAGTATAAACATGATATGGAAACACTGACCATACCTATAACAAAGTAATTTGCTTGATTTACACTTAAAAAGTCAACACAGCATGAAATTATCAGCCCCTGATATTTACTGGCAGTTGTAAAAAAATCGTTGATTTTTACAAACTGTCAGTAAATTTACCTGCTTCTGGGACACATGTCCCAGAAGACAGCGGGGGGCTCCCCGCACAAAAGGAAATGACGTCCTGCGCTGCGGACCGGATGGATCGAAGTACAGGCTGTACTTCATAAAAAAAGGAAGATAGAAGAAGAATTTTTTTTTTTTTTTAATATCCAAAAACAAGGGGTGGAGAGGTAGGCTTTCATTTAAGACCACCTCTCAAAAGTGGATGGAACTCCACTTTAAGGGCTTATGTACACAGGATGTTTTTACAGCTGCTGTTAGGGGCGTCTGATGTTTTTTTTAAAGTGGTTGTAAACCCTTTACAACCACTTTTTGCTACAGATAAGCCTATAATTAGGCTTACCTGTAGCTACCCTGGATATCTTCTAAACCTGCACGGTTTAGGAGATACCCTCTGTATTTGCATGTGCCGACGCATGCACGGGAGTGACATCATCGCGGCTCTGGCCAATCACAGCGCCGGAGCCCGCGATACCCGGAAGTAACTCTGGGAGCGACGTCAGCCGCCAGAGTGGTGAACGAGGACTGCTGTGGGGGCTTCGATCTCAGGTAAGTAATTCATAATGAGCTAGTATGCTATGCATACTAGCTCATTATGCCTTTGTCTTGCAGGGGTTTTTTTTGGTTTTTCTTTTTAGGCTTTACAACCACTTTAACTGCCTCTAGACGTCCCTCCATTTTAGCCTATTTGTCCATGCACACATAAACTTTCAGAGGTGTTTGGTGGCATAAGTGTTTAGGGACAGTAGAAAAAAATGACACCCTGAGCGTCCAGGAGCAGAGGCTGAAAAATGCCAAAAAACACTGCTAAATGCGGGTAAACACTGCTAAACGCTGTAACAAGTGTTTAAACGAATTTAGCTGCGTTTGGCATTTTTAGGCGTTTTTACATTATAGGGAGTGTTTTTATGGAACAAATGCCAAAAAAACGCAGAAAATCGCCCATAAACGCTATTCAAAAATATGGCTAATAGTGCATTTTTTACGCTGCTTTTTCCTTGAAGTAGCTCTGGCCTTTTTTAAACGTCCTGTGTGCATGAGGCCTAAAGCTTGTAGGAGGAATTTTCATTCTGGACTGACTGTCCTATCAGGATACAAGACCCCTGACCCTCTGTCTGGATAGTGCTGATTGGCCCTGCGCTGATCACATGCATTCTCCCAAGAAAAAAACAACTCCCTAGCAATACACACCAAACTGAGCATGTGCAGCCTGACTCCATAGGCTCTTTAAATATCAGGTTATTTTTTGGAGTCAGTGGAAGAAGTAGAGGACCATAGAAGACAGGATTAAACAGCCTTTTTTATACTGTTTCACAGGTTCTACAGGGAGTATAACAAGCATGCTTTACTGCATATACAGACTAATTTTACTGTTGTGGGTTTAGTAACACTTTAACTGAACAAGCTGAAGTCAGAAGATGATTGGCTACCGAGCACAACTGCACAAAATGTTACATTCTCCAGGTTTAGTAAATCAACCCCATTGCTTTTGAAATTAGCTTAGGATGGATGTTTTCTGATCTTTCATATTTACAGAGAACCAAACATTCTGCAAAACTGCAAAATTTTCCTTGCTCGGTGCACTTTATTTATTTTTTTTTCCTATTCAGAATTCCCATGACAGCTTTTCCATTAGCACTTTCCTGCACACGTCATCTCTCAAGATAACCATTAAAATAACTGGTTGAGCGCTATCAAGTTTCAAAGAGCAGTGTAGTTGTTGTTTTTGACATGCTGAAGCACAATGCAGAGCAAAACCTTTGTTGGTTGTACATGTACATATTATAAGGCCTAAAGGGATTGTATGAAGCCCTAAAGGGAAAATATGATGGTTGGGGTCAGTGTTTTTTTTAAAAAGATATTTGATATCAGATTCAGATATTCAGATGGGCTGTTTGTTTGCATGCGTTGCACTACCTCTACCCATGCACTAGCCTTCTTAAAATTTCTTAGCTTTCCCCTTACTCTGTGTTGTATGTCTTCTGATCATCACTTGATGTCTCCAGCCCACACTGTTCCCTTCCTACATGTATAGAATTTCTACTCTTCATGTTAGTTCTTAGTGGTTTTTAAAGAAATACATCTTAAGAATATTACCAAATATTCCTGCATTTTCAAACCATGCACCATACTCCCTACGCAAAAAACAAACCTCCTTTTTGAAATGATACCTAACACCCTCAAAACACAGTGCAATTGATAATCACTGCAGAAGGTCAAACAACACAATAGCTCCTAACTACGTGGGGCTTTGAAGGTGCACATACACTGACATGTACATTTCATACTTATTTATTTATTCACATTCCTCATTTAAAAAACACATACATGTTTGCTCCTATCATGAGACTACAACATATACAATATATTAAAATCACAACCCATCATTAACAGAAACCTCCCCAAAAAAATGTTAGCCAAAGACGAAAAACCTCAGCAGCTATCAATATCAAACAGAGGGAGGGAGGAAATGCTCCCCATCCCATCAACAGTTCGTCCCTCCCCCTGTTTGATATTGGAAGCTGCTGAGGATTTTCATCTTTTGGCTGCGTATTTTCTCCTTCTTTGCTCTCCTGAGGAAGCTGTATAAGTGAAACGCGTTGAGGGAAAGAGACCAACACTAGTGCCAAGACAAGTGAACCTCTGGACTATTTGTGTATATAGAAAGAGGTTGGTCACCATTCAGGAGGCTTCTGTAAATGAGGAGATTGTTATTTTTAAAAAAATTATATGTTTGTAGTCTCATGACAGGGGCAAGAGGTTAGCAGGCATTGAAGAATGTGAATAAAAAAGAATTGTAAAAAAATTCTCTATGTACATGAGTGTATGTGCACCTTCAAAGCCTCACATAGTTAGGAGCTTTTGTGCTGATTGTCATATACATGGGGTGCATTTAAGTTCCCCCAATGGCTCAAAATACAATTATAAAGCATTGTAGAAGGTTAAAGCGGAGTTCCAACTGCAATCAATACATTTTTTTTTAAACCTTTCACAAGCGTTTACAATGGCATTGTAACACTCACGTCTTCTGTATAATTTGTCCCCCAATGTCCGGTTATATGTGTTAAAAGAACTTTGATAATGCAGCAGTGGCCGTTTTCATTTTGCTTGTGGGCATGTGAAGCCCACAAGCATCCTGTTCCATGATACGGTGCTGCTGAGCAACCAGCATGCACCGCCCGTTCTCTCCCCGATCTCGCACATGCGCATTGAGTCATTATCGCAGCGCCGTCAACTACTAAATTGCCATCACAACGGGTGGCAGCATCGGAAGTGCCCGCCCCATTGTGATGGTAATGAAGCCCTCGGCGCTGCCCACTGACTCCTGGGAAATGATGACACACATCTCCCAGGAGCAGGAGGGAAGTGACATAAGGAGCCTAGGAGAGTAAGGAGGAAGATTTCAAGGGACCACATAGCAACAGGCATTAAGATTGAGTAAAAAAAATGTCCAAATGTTTTTTTTTTTATATTATTTCATGCACAGTAATGCCTTTTTTTTTTTTGGAAATCCACTTTAAGGTTATGTCAACCAAAATCTTTCTTTTTGTTTTCGATTACAATAGGGAAGGGATAAAACATGTCCTGCTAGGGAGATTTCCCTTCACTTTGTGTCCTGGAAATACAACAGCAAATGAGAGGACTTTTCTATAATGTGAACTGATTACCCATCTTAGAGAATTGTCATAATAACATGTGACCCATTTGGAGGATTGTCCATTACCTCTTACTTCTTATGCCCCGTACACACGGTCGGATTTTCCGACGGAGAATGTGAGATAGGACCTTGTTGTCGGAAATTCCGACCGTGTGTAGGCTCCATCACACATTTTCCATCGGATTTTCCGACACACAAAGTTTGAGAGCAGTATTTAAAATTTTCCGACAACAAAATCCGTTGTCCGAAATTCCGATCGTGTGTACACAAATCCGACGGACATAGTGCCACGCATGCTCAGAATAAATAAAGAGATGAAAGCTATTGGCCACTGCCCCGTTTATAGTCCCGACGTACGTGTTTTACGTCACCACGTTTAGAACAATTGGATTTTCCGACAACTTTGTGTGACCGTGTGTATGCAAGACAAGTTTGAGCCAACATCCGTCGGAAAAAATTAGGATTTTGTTGTCGGAATGTCCGAACAAAGTCCGACCGTGTGTACGGGCCTTACTCTGGTAACAACTGTAAAATTTTGATTTCTCTGGACAAAAACAGATGGTAAATTTAAGATGTAAGACAGACATTAGTAAAAACCTGACAAGGATATAATCCTTCCCTCGCTCTCTAAAAAAAAATATTGTCTTTATGTACTGTACACTTTGGAACTATTTATACATTTATTTCCCCCAAGAGTCATACATTTTCACCTAAAGTGGAACTATACCCTGCTATCCTTTACAGCCAAGGAAGCTGGCATCTTTGCCTCTGTTTGATCTACAGCTTCCATCGTATTGCACATGTGATCAGCTATGATACCAACCGTTTGTGGACTTGACAGATTGGCTAACACAAGGAACTAGTAACTATTATTATTATACAGGATTTAAAATGAAGGCATGCCTTGAATGTAACTGATTTGGGAGGCTGTTCAAGTGGTTGTACACCTCAGACATGAAATATGAAAAAACACATCCTTCTATACTTGTCTCTCTCCAAAGCTCTGAGTGTCATTTCTCTCTGCTGCCCGGTTTCTTTGTTATCAGCATGAGTCGCTTCTGGCAGCTTTTCCCGACACCAAGAATTAAAACGGTGATGGGGAGGGAGCTGCAGCACACAGCCTGTGACTCATATCCACAGCTGTGCTTGGTCTCCGTACTGTGAGAAGGTGGGTGTGTCCCTTCCTTCCAATCATGGCTCAGTGCTGTTGGCTGTGTGAAGACTTCAGACTCCAGACTCCATGCTCCTAGAACTGTAAAGGTAATCCAATGAGGAGGGAGTTGCAGTAGTCAAGACGAGAGATAACCAAGGAGTGAATTAGAAGTGTGATGGTGTCAATGGTTAAAAAAGTGCTTATTCTGGTGAGGTTACGGAAGTTAAGGCGGCATGATTTGGACAGGGATTGGATGTGGGCCTGAAAGGACAGTTCAGAGTCCAGGGTTACCCCTAGCACACTGGCATGTGGGGAAGGACTGATAGTTGTGCCATTGATCTTGACAGAGAAGTCAGGGGAAGGGGCACGTTGGGGAGGAAATATTATGAGCTTGGTTTTAGATAGATTGAGTATGAGGAAGTGGTAAGACATCCAGGCAGATATGTCTGTTAGTAAATCAATGATGCGTGAGGAGACTGATGGGGTGAGCTGAGGGGTAGAGAGATAGATTTGGGTGTCATCAGTATAGAAATGGTACAGGAAGCCATGAGAGCTTCCCGATCAGCTGATCCAGGGAGGAGGTGTCGTTCGAGAATAAGAGAGGTCCAAGGACAGTATCTTGAAGGACCCCAACGGTAAGAGGAGTAGGAGAGGAGGAAGTAGAGTTGTAGGTGACACCGAAGGTGTGGTGAAATAGGTAAGATTCAAACCAACGGAGAGCGCAGGCACAAAGACCCAGCAAATCAAGTTCATCTCTATGTATCACCTAATGCTAGTCACTTCACTGGGTATATGTGAGGGTTTACAATCACTATTAATTAGCGAGTTTTGTTCTGCTTTAAAATGCCTTTAGAAAAAAATGTCAGACTTCTGGATAAAAACATTGAGAAATAGACCCACTTAAAGTGGAACTATACTCACCTGCTCTCCAGCGCTGCAATGTCCCGGAGCGCCACACCAGCCACTGACATCTTCAGCCTGGCGGCTTCCAGATATCGATCGCAGATTGTTTTCATTGGCCGGGTCGAGATGACGACACTCTTGCGCATCCGCCGGAGTTCAGTCATCCTGACATTGCTGAAATTCTTACATTGATCTGTGCATGCAGTGTACAGTGCGGACAGTCAAGTAAGTAACTTTAATGAAGAAGAGATATAGCATGTGTCTTCTGCATTTTTAAGTCTTCTTTAAGGTAAAGTTCAACTTTAATGTGATACTAAACCCACAACAGTAAAATCAGTCTGTATATGCAGTAAAGCATGCTTGTTATACTCACTGTGGAACCTAAGGGGTTAATCCTCTGCATTGTGTATTCACAGATTCTCCTCTTATTCCACTGACTCCAGAACAGGTCCAGATAAGACAGAGCCTTTGGGGTCAGGCTGCACATGCTCAGTTTGGTGTGTATTGCTAGAGAGTTTTTTTTTTCTTGGGAGAGTGCACGTGATCAGCACAGGGCCAATCAGCACTGTCCAGACAGAGGGTCAGGGGTCCTGCATCCTTATAGGACAGCTCAGTTCTGTATGAAAACTCCTCCTACAGGCTTTACCAGGAACTTGAGTTCACAAGAATGATATATACTGCTGATCAGAAAAGGTATTTAGCTGTTTATATTTACTAAAATGATTGTATTTCCATGTTCTGTCTACTGTGGGAGACCAGATATACTGAATGCAAGGTCCTGAGTTTAGTAACACTTTAAAGGAGAAGAACAGCCAAAGCTCGTTTGGCTGTACTTCTCCTATGGATCACAGGAGTGCAGTTTATTTTGCTCTCCTGTGACCCGTTTTCAATAGAGAGCGGGCTGAAGTCCGCTCTCTGCTGACGTCACAGAGTCAGTCCAGGCCGGGGCGTCATCATGACCATGGAGTCAGGATTCGCCAGCACCCAGCTCAGCCTCTCAGCGAGCCAAAAAGAGAGCCTGAGCCACCCGCTCCTGCCCCCTCCACAGCCCAGCGCTTCAGTGAGCGAGGAGGGGGGAAGAGCAGAAAGCCGCTGACCGACAGACAGCAGCTCTCTGCTCACGGAGCTGTGAAAACTGAGCGATCAGCAGTGTTCGATCGCTCGGTTCTCAGTGTTAGAGGCGCCAGGGGACAGATGCAGCATCCACCTAGGTAAGTATAAATCAAAAAAAAAAACATACTCCAGTTCTGTTTGTTGTTTAAAAAAGTTGCTGTACTTTAGTACTACAGAATTTCATATGCAGAATAATTTAGTGCACTTTAAACTGACCTTGTTAAAAATTGTGATACCAGTTTATGTCCTACTGAATTTAAATGAACATTAAAAGAAATCTCTTGCTTTTTTGGAACCCTAGTAAGTCTGCAAATCATACAACTAAGCATTTGACTGATAGGTATGTGAGTGTATTACAGCAGCTGCTCCAGCAATACGCAGGCATGTGTCACAGATATGGATACTAGTCACAAAACATCCACAGCAGGGTCAGCCATGGCTACATTCCAAAGAAGATTCCATGCATTGCCAGGCTTCACCAAATAGCAGGAAGTGTTGAGAACAGATGGGCGGCAATAAAAATGTAGCACATGGTCTATCCTGCACACAGTTCTTGCGTATTTCAAAGTCACTTGAAATCTGGTGTTGGAGGGTCTGTTTATCCAGATCATCTGGGATAAGGCTATCATTTCAATCTTTGATCTGAGGATTTACATAGCTCTTGCTTCTGTTCTAGTTAGGGCAGTGTTTCGCAACTGTTCGTCCATATATTCTGCATTGTATTCAGTTCCTTTTAAACAGTTGTTTTTATTCAGCCGTGATAACAAACTTTATTGAGAAGTATCCGGATGTGGTCAAAAAAGGATATGTTTAATTATGAACAGCTGGTGGCTTTCACTGGGGAGGAACTTTTACTGGTACATCTTTAATGTCCACATTTGTAGCATTCTTACAGACAGCTACTAATAAGCTTTCTTTTATGGCTTTGTGAAATACTGTACATTGAAAAATGCTTATCCATGAAAGATTCTGATCCCTTCATTATCAGTTGGTGGTTCTTTTAATTAGTACATTGATCGGTTGAATGCACATTTCCATTTAGAGTCAAAGTCATCTGTTAGTGTCTATTTATGTGATTTAGTCATTTGTTTAAGAGAATAAGATTGACCCACCAATGTTTGCCATCCTTAACAATATTTCATTGCTGGGCTTCCTGCATATTCTTATTATTCAGACAGCTGCAGCTGTTAACAATGATACCTTTCTATATTCTTAAAATTCTTGGTATCATTGATACATATCTATAGCACATAATATCAATTCCTAATGAACAGGCTGAGGATGGGTTGTATAATATATGTATAGTATGCACTTCATTTCATTTCGGGTGTACAACTCAACTAACTCATAGAATAAATATTTATAGTGATGAAGAATAATAATGATCGGGCCTAAACAAACAAAATATATATAACCCAATATGTCCAATTAAAGTGGAGTTCCACCCAAAAGTGGAACTTCCACTCATCAGATTCCTCCCCCCCTCCGGTGACACAGTTGGCACCTTTCAGGGGGGAGGGGGGTACAGATACCTGTATGTTACAGGTATCTGTACCCACTTCCGGCATAGATAGCCGCAGAATCTGCGGTTATTTACGCCACTTCCTGCTCCCTCCCCGCTGCCTGCTGGGAAACACACAGATCCCACAGACAGCAGGGACCATCCGTATTGCGCTGTGCGACTCGCGCATGCGCAGTAGGGAACCGGGAAGTGAAGCCGCACGGCTTCACTTCCTGATTCCCTTACCGAAGATGGAGGCGGCAGCACCCGAGGACGGAGAGACGGTTCGGCTTCGGGTGCCATCGCAGGCGCCCTGGACAGGTAAGTGTCCATGTTTTAAAAGTCAGCAGCTGCAGTATTTGTAGCTGCTGACTTTTAAAAAAAAAAATTTTCGGCGGCGCTCCGCTTTAACAATTAAAGGAGATGTGCAGATTACTAAACTACTTGCTAATGTCCACCTTACCACCTGCCCTCTGGATCCTGTTCCCTCGCAAATGCTAAGTTCAGCCTCTGGCTCTATGCTACACTTTCTAACCCACATCTTCAATCTCTCCCTCTCTTCTGGCATCTTCCTCAACTCTCTAAAACATGCACTTGTCAGACCCATACTTAAAAAGCCCTCACTGGACCCATCTAATCTTAACAACCTACGCCCCATTTCCTTGCTCCCCTTCTTAAGCAAACTCCTTGAACGTCTGGTCTACAACCGACTGAGCGTCCACCTTGCTGATAATAGCCTTCTTGGTCCCCTTCAGTCTGGATTTTTTCTTCAGCACTCCACAGAAACTGCTCTCCTAAAACTAACAAACAATCTACTAACGGCCAAAACCAATCAACACTATTCTGTACTCCTACTCCTGGACCTCTCTGCTGCCTTTGATATGGTTGACCACCCCCTCCTCCTCCACAAAAAACTCCACGCCTTTGGTCTCTGTGACTGTACTCTTCGCTGGTTCTCTTCCTACTTATCCAACCACACCTTTAGCATTTCTTACAATTCTACTTCCTCCTCTCCTCTTCCATTCTCTGTTGGGGTCCCCCAAGGTTCTGTTCTTGGACCTCTCCTATTTTCAATCTACACTTCCTCCCTGGGTCAGCTGATAGCCTCCCATGGCTTCCAATACCACCACTGACGATACCCAAATCTATCCAGTTTCAAGGCAGAAAGAACAGTATTTATAATATAAAACTGCATGCAGGGCACTGGACAAACCACTAGGGACAAAAGGGATGGATGTGAAATTATTTGATACAGTAATGTAACCTGTAAGATTACAGTGTACTGTATGTATTGTGTGTGTTTCACTTTTTGAATTTGGCGCCGTGCTCCGTCCCAGTGCGTCGCAATGTTCGCAGGGAACGGAGCTCGGCTCTGTGATAGATCGAGCGGAGACACAGCCGCCACACAAAGCAGGAGGACATCGCAGGATCCAGGGGACAAGGTAAGTAACTGTACCTGGATCCTGCGATGCGATCCCGAGTATGTCTCGGGGTTACCGCTTTTGGTACTGAAAATCCACCCCGAGCCACACTCGGGAATACCGTCAGGGAGGTTAAGCACCACGTCCAATCACTGTCCAAATCTTGCCACCTCAACCTCCGCAACATCTCCAAAATACGCCCTTTTCTAACCAATGACGCCACAAAGCTCTTAATTCACTCGCTGGTCATCTCTCGCCTCGACTACTGCAAGTCCCTTCTCATTGGCTTACCTCTACATAATCTATCACCTCTTCAATCCATCATGCATGCTGCTGCCACATTCATCCACCTTACCAATCGCTCTGTGTCTGCTATCCCTCTCTGTCAATCCCTCCACTGGCTTTCACTTACCCAACAAATTAAATTCAAAACACTAACAACTACCTACAAAGCCATCCACAACTTAGCCCCCAGCTACATCACTATCCTAGTCTCTAAATACCAACCTACTCGTTCTCTTCATTCCTCTCAAGACCTTCTGCTCTCTAGCTCCCTCGCCACCTCCTCCCTTGCTCGCCTCCAGGACTTTTTCAAAGCCTCTCCAATCCTATGGAATGCCTTACCACAATCTGTCCACTTATCTCCTACTCTATTAGCTTTTAGACGATCCCTGAAAACCCTTCTCTTCAGAGAAGCCTACCATACCCACACCTAACGACTGTATTTTCATTTTCTCCATCAGCTCATCCCCCACAGTTATTACCTTTTGTTTTCACTTGACCCTCCCTTCTAGATTGTAAGCTCTAACGAGCAGGGCCCTCTGATCCCTCCTGTATTGATTTGTATTGTAAGTGTGCTGTCTGCCCTCATGTTGTAAAGCGCTGCGCAAACTGTTGGCACAACATAAATCCTGTTTAATAATAATTAGTTTAACAATATGGAAATATTTTTACAGTTGTCAATAAAATGATATCAAAGAATGTTACTAAAGGAGACAATTTATTGTGGTGGAACTGCAGGAAATCAGTATTTCATAAGAAGTACAGGTTTTTTACTTTAGGGTTGTGTAAAGTCCGAGAATAAGAATAGTACAACTAGGAGAACTAGGTCACCCACCCCAAACTAATTAAATTACTCTGAGAAGAAATGTGTAGCTAATGTTATTTCACGTTTATGTTGAATATGTTTCAACCCAGGTGGATGATTATTTGTTTGTTTTTTCTTCCATTGGGCACTCCGTAGATATATGCTTGGCACATACAGTTCTCATTACTTTGAGCCATGTCTTTACAGACTGTGCTTTAGTCAGTACCATTCCTTAAATAAGAATAATGACCATCTTAGGTCTGCATCCTATGGGTTCATTTTCACTAGCTTTACCCTCTGAAGAGTGATTTATTGGGGATAGCTTTTCAGAGGCCTTTTGACAAGCAGTGAGGAGGAAATATGTCACCTCCTCACCACCTGTTTTAACTCCTATATCCCTTCAACACCACACCATTCAGTTGAATGGGTTACATTTGCCTGGTAATACTAACTGCTGAACGCAACATAGAGATAATGTAATGTACACCACTTACTGCATATAAAGATCATTGTGGTGTAAGTACAACAAAATTATTTTTAAGGAAATAGAGAAAGTCCCAAAGAAAGTCCTTTCAATAATTATCCGTGAAAGCTGACGTGAAAAGACTGGAATTAAACACCGCTCACAGTGATCCTCCACCACACGAAATACACGCTTACCAAAAAGCAAGCAAATAAAGCTTGTATGGGGACCCGGATTCCAATGTCCGGCTAGTGATGAGGCTTATCTGTGTACAGCGTGCCTGCGGAGGTACGATGGATGGTGCACCAACCCAAACTCAAAGGCATGAGGACAAAAGAAAGGTGGCCATAGCGTAAATCCGGTATGAACGATTTATTAAAAAAGGTTAAAACACTTACAGAAATGTAGTAAAAAAGGGCAGTTTGCCGGCCGGCATAGCGAGAGCCCATTCTCAGCAATATCGCGATGACGTCAGAGCGTCAACCTCCCAACGTACGTTTTGTCTATAACTGACGTCATCTGGGGAACGGGCGACGCTCTGACTCTTCGCAATAAATAAGTTAGTATAACCCTGCCTCGTTGTGACTTCTCAGTGGCAGGAAAACGAACGGCCAATCCCTTAAGCGGATTGAAGCCAGGAAATCCAAACAGGTATTGAACGGTTCTATCAAAGACCTGAATACCATAATCTAAATGCAATGTAAGTAAAAATAAATATAAAAAGATAAAAATAAAAATAAAGAGGACTAGAGCAAGATAAAATTATATGCAACCATAAGATATTAGATATATCAAAAGTTGACCTATCGATATCAGGCCGGTGAATCAAAGACCACACCAGCATATATCCATTTAGGCATAGAGTATATATTAAACTTCACTACGCCATCTTGAAGAAATAAGAAGAACTACCATTAGTATAATTTCTCAATAGTGATTAGTGTGTACCAGATAGGTACAAAGATAGTAAAGAACCTACAAATTGAAATGTGGTATATACTCAAAAAGGGTAACAATCTCATGTAGTACATAAAAATAATAATAATAAAAAATATTAAAATAAAAATATGATAAAAATACGGACCCTAGATACAAGGGTCACTTAGATCATGTGACAGACAAAAAGGCTAAAAACCTAGAGATCAAATAGGATTTCAAAATATTGTCTAATACCACCACTGAGATGTCACACCGAGTTCACATCAACACACAACATAGCAGTGTTAGGCATTATCAATAAATGCGTTCAGGTCTATCTCTACATTTAACCCGGTGTGTAACACTTAATTCTATGTATCCATCAATGGGGACAAGGTGCTTTGGGGTGGGGGGGACAGAGGGCATGAGGGCATGTGGCCTTGTATAGTTCAGGAGGGGGGGACACTCGCTCGTCCCCCTCTTTTCCTGATCTGCAAGGCTGCATGCCCGGATAAGGGTTTGGTATGGATTTTGGGGGGACCCCACTCCATTTTTTTCTTTAGTTTTTAACCAGCACTTTTTTTTATTATTCAGCTGTCAGCGGGGAAACCCATTCACAGCTGATGACTCATTGGTTGTTATGAAAGCCGTGGCGGCTTCCCAGGCCCCGCTCTTTAACAACCAGCATACACTGCGCCTTGATTGGGAAAAACTTTGCCCAACCAGGGTGCATAATGCACTGTGCAATGCTCAGTGCATTGCAGGGTGTTCGTCTGGACAAACACCTTGCAAATTTTGGTGTTCGCTGAACGGGCAAACAGACAAATGTTCGGTGCAAACTCATGCTTGGGCCGAACCATTTGCCCATCCCTAATCAAGGTCCCACCTACACAAAGGCATGACGCATACATACTCACATTTGTCCAGGTTGGCCCAATGTAACTATGTAAAAATTGCCATACCTGCAATTCATCCCTAAACACTTGCCGACCAGCTGCCGTCATTATACTGCGGCAGGTCGGCTCGTTCCCGCAATTTGCCGTAGCTGTACGATGTCCCTTAAAACACCTATTGCAGGCGCACGCGTGTGCCGGCTGCACAGCGGGGGGACCTGATGCGCGTGGCCGGCGGTCATCGATAACGGGCACAAGAGCCAGAACGGGGATGTGTGTGTGTAAACACACAAATCCCTGTTGTGACAGGAGAAGAGAGACAGATCATCTGCTCCTAGTAATCAGGAACAGAGATATGTCTCCTCCTCTAGTCAGTCACATCCCCCCACAGTTAGAAACACACAGGAGGGAACACATTTAACCCCTTGATTGCCCCCTAATGTTAACCCCTTCCCTACCAGTAACATTTACACAGTAATCAGTGCTTTTTCATAGCAATGGTGTCAATGGTCCCAAAAATGTGTCAGAAGTGTCTGATCTTTCTGCCGCAATGTCGCAGTCCTGCTAAAAATCGCAGATCGCCGCCATTACTAGTAAAAAAAAATAATAAAAATGCCAAAAAAAAGGACATAAATCTATTTCCTATATTGTAGACGCGATAACTTTTGTGCAAACCAATCAATATAAGCTTATTGCATTTTTTTAATCAAAAATAGTAGAAGAATATATATTGGTTTAAACTGATGAAGAAATTTCTTTTTTTACATTTTTTTATTATAGCATAAAGTATTAAACATTGTTTTTTTTCAAAATTGTTGCTCTTTTTTTGTTTATAGCGCAAAAAATAAAAACCGCAAAGGTGATCAAATACCACCAAAAGAAAGCTCTATCTGTGGGAAAAAAGGATGTCAATTTTGCTTGGGTACAGCGTCGCACGACCACGCAATTTTCAGTTAAAGCGACGCAGTGCCGTATCGCAAAAAATGGCCTTGTCATTAAGGGGGAAACTCTTCTGATCCCTCAGTGGTTAAAGTATGTGGAATCCAAGTCATAAAAATCTTATGTAAACTCTAACATGCTAATGTAATTTGAAAAGTAATTGTCAATATTTTAAAATCTGCAGCATTTACAGAAATAGTATCCAGTGATTTACACTGTAATGCCCCATACACACGATAGGATTTTCCGACGGAAAATGTTCTTTGGGAGCTTGTTGTCGGAAATTCCGACCGTGTGTAGGCTCCATTGGACATTTTCCATCAGAATTTCCGTCACACAAAATTTGAGATCTTGATCTCAAATTTTCCGACCACAAAATCCGTTGTCCTAAATTCCGATCGTGTGTACACAATTTCAACGCACAAAGTTCCATGCATGCTTGGAATCAAGCAGAAGAGCCGCACTGGCTATTGAACTTCATTTTTCTCGGCTTGTCGTACGTGTTGTAAGGCACCACGTTCTTGACGTTCGGCATTTCCAACAAGATTTGTGTGACCGTGTGTATGCAAGACAAGTTTGGGCCAACATCCGTCGGAAAAAAAACATGTATTTTGCTGTCGTAAAATCCTATCCCAGGGCATAATGGTGGCCAAGTTCTGTAGGTGTTTCTCAGTTTTTCTTTTGTGCTGTCTTTCTGGCTTCAGGTGACTACAATTAGCCATTTCAACACAGAGTGCTCTGGTATGGTCCACTGGTGTTCCCATCAGGAAACCTACCCTGAGAAATGTCATGTAGCTATTACTGGAGTACATGTATGAAGACAGGAAAAAGCTATAAAGAGACTGCTGGTGATCAGCAGGACTGAGAGGCAGCAAAATTATGAAAAAAGGTGAAAACAAGTATTTTATTAAAAGAATGACAATAGTTGATGTTACTCAGTGGTTTAGCAAACTTTATGTCATTTAGTTCAAGGGTCTCGGGTATTGGCTGCATATTAACTATTTCAGTATTACAAGAATTAAAAGGGTTGTAAACTCTCAAGGTTTTTCAACTTAAAGCATTCTATGCATTGAGGTGAAAAATCCTCTGTGCTGCAGCTGCCCCCATACCCTACCGCTTTTTCTTACCTGAACCCCTTCGTTGCAGCCGCTGTCTCTGTCTTTATTAGATAGATTGATAGCAGCAGGAGCCATTGGTTCCCACTGCTGTCAATCAAATCCAGTGATACAGGAGCTGGTGGCGGGGCCAAGTCAATGGTCGCCGAGGCACCCCAGAAGAGGAGGATCTGTGCAAATCCCTTGCACAGAGCAGGTAAGTATAGACATGTTTGTTTAAAAAAAAACAACAAAACTTTAAAATCACTTTAAAGTGGGGTTCCACCCAAAAAAAATAAATAAATGAAAAATCCTAAAAAAAAATACAAAAAAAATTTGGATATTTTTTTTTTTTACTTACCTCTAAATGCCTGTTGCTAGGTAGTCCCTGGTAGTCTGCCTCTTCCAGTGCCTGGGCTGGTGACATCACTTCTCCCTCGTCACAGGAAGGGCTCAGTTCTGCTCCCTCCCTCCTGTCAATCATCTGGGACCCATTACAGGTCCCAGGTGACTGAGCGGCCAATCACGGCACGCGACGCCGCTCGCGCATGCGCAGTGGGTGCCAGGCTGTGAAGCCACAGCCCGGCGCCCACAGTTGCAATGCCGGCGCCGCTGAACGGAGGGGGAGACGAGCGGGGCTTCGATCCCCCGCATTGCTGGACCCTGGTACAGATAAGTGTCCAATTAAAAGTCAGCAGCTGCAGTATTTGTAGCTGCTGACTTTTAATTTTTTTTTTTTTTTGACTGGACCTCGGGTGGAACTCCTCTTTAAGCGTTAATTGGTTGTATTTAGTGATTACAACTTCTCCTTATTTTAACCATGGCCTGCATATTCATTTTACTGGAGCGCTTTTAGGCATTTTTAAAAGGTTTTGTTCTCAAGCATAAAATTTTACTCTAAACAACAATTCTGACTGAGAAGTCATAACTCTTCTCCAACTAATATATTCATTCCAGTGTTTCCCGGGCAAGCAATCAAAAGCTTTAACTCACCAAATTCCCAACAATGAATTCTCAATGTGGGGTGGAATTCCACCTAAATGTTTGCCAGATAAAGTTACACGGGGTCGGTTTATTGCTCATAAACCTGCCACACAAACACTTCTAGTGCTTTGAATATATACATGATCTTTCCGAGTGTAAAATGTTGAAAGTGTGTGTAAAGGATATGGCATTAGACTACCTAATAAGGTATTCTAGCATTTGACATGCCCTGTATAACAAGCCGTATTTATCTACTCTACCTGATCTTTATATACTCAAAAGGATTGTAAATTAATGTTTAAAACATTGATTTGAGCAAAAAGGCATACATTTTGACCCCATTCTTTTGGCAGGTTTTCGTTCTGTATATACAAAGGCATAAAAGAACTGTTTTTCAGTATGCTATTCTCAAGGTATTTTACTGCTATTTAACACTAGGCAAAGTTTGGATGTCTGCATAATATTCTTCTGATCAAATATTTAATACTTTCCTTTCTGTAAGTAAAGGGAGCATTATATTGCGACTCATCTATTAATTGTGACTCATCTCGCTCCATGGACCTCCTCCTTTACAGTGAATAATTGGGATTGATATTTATGAGCCACCCACCATATAATCCAATCCCCTTCAGGCAAGAGTTTATTCTTGTTCACAGAAGGCCTAGAAATTACTATCATATGTTCCCTTGCCTTTTTCATCACGTTTTCAATCCCTTTTGTAAATACTACACCAGTGCAAATTTGTAAATGCCATTATCAAGGGCTTGAAAGAAAACTAATAGGAGATTAGGGGTAATTTACTTCTAGAATTCCATTGTGGAAAGATGTTTTTGTTCAACCACAGCCAACAATGTTCTGAGTTGGAACAGGACCAATATGCAGGTAAAACTTTGATTTTTCACCTGATAGATAGATAAGTCCTATATAATTTAAATCCATAGTTCAATATCATCCTCTCTTCACCTCATCTTTGCAATGGATAGATTTATCAGGACTGCAAAGATGTCTTTTTGTTGAACTATAGCCAACAAAGTTCTGAGGTGGAACAAGACCTATCTGAAGGTAAAACATTGATTTTCACCTGATAGATAAGTCCTATAAAACTTACAGTAAATCTTTAGTTCTATAGCATCTTGTCTTCACACTATCTTTACAATGGATAGATTTTTCAGAACTGCAAAGATGTATTTTTGTTGGACCATAACTAACAATTTTCTGATGTGTACCAATATCGATCTGAAGGAAAACATTGTATTTTTTTAGCTGACAGGTCCAATACAATTTAAATCCATCGTTCAAAAACATCCTTTCTTCACCTCATCTTAGTGCTGGCAACCCAATATTATTTACATGTCTTCATGGTTCCTGTGTGCTGTTACTCCCTCTATTCTCTGTGTCTACAATTACAGTGATGCTGTGATAGAGAGGTTTTCTAAGTATTGTTAAAGAGAGTCCCTACTTAGCTGACCTTTGAATGATGTGTAGAATCTGAGAGAAGGAAATCTGGAGAATTACCCATAGCCACTTTGTTATATCTCAGATGTTGCTTTATGCAAAAGAGAGGCAGTCTGTAAAGAAAGTTTGGCAAATGCTTGACTCAACAGATCCACTGGCAGTAGTGTCAACTCACCAAGAAGACTCAGAAGTGAAATTTAGTGTTTTTCAGCTCCGCATTTCATTGGATGTATTTTTCTGGCTGTTTCCTTAGGGTAAACTTTATGCTACTGCTTAAAGTAAAACAATGAAAAAATTCCTCTAAATATCGTGCCTAGCGGGGTGTCCTTAGTATGCCTGTAAAGTAGCACATTTTTCCCGTGTTTAGAACAATACCACAGCAAAATGACATTTCTAAAGGAAAAAATTGAATTCAAAACTACTCGTGGCTGTAATGTATTGTCGGGTCCCGGCAATATAGATGAAAATCATTGAAAAAAAACAGCATGGGTCCCCCCCCCCCAGTTCATTACCAGGCCCTTTGGGTCTGGTATGGATATTAAGTCGAACCTGCACCCAAATTTAAAAAAAAAACGGCGTGGGGGTTCCCCAGGCCCTATATACTCTAAACAGCAGTATATATACTATACGACCTGCCCTATATACTCTGCAGAAAATTGGGCCTTAGGTGTTGGTGGTACCAGAACACTGTAAGCCCTCACAGTTACTCTTGGTAGGCATAGGAATGGGCCCTGCTGTGAAATACTATTTCAAAAATTGTAATTACATGCTCCTGTTAAACAGGGGCAGAAAAAATGGGCCTTGGGTGGTGGTGGTGCCACAACACTGTAACCCCTCACAGATACTCTTGTTGGGAGCAGGAACAGGTCCTGCTGCAAAATATTAGATCACACATTTTAATTACATGCCCCTGTTAAAAAGGGGCAGAAAAATTGGGCCTTGGGTGGTGGTGGTAGTACCACAACACTGTAACCCCTCACAGATACTCTTGTTGGGCGCAGGAATGGGCCCTGCTTTGAAATATTATATCAAAAATTGTAATTACATGCCCCTGTTAAACTGGAGCAGAAAAATTGGGCCTTGGGTGGTGGTGCCACAACACTGTAACCCCTCACAGATACTCTTGTTTGGCGCAGGAACAGGCCCTGCTGTGAAATATTATATAAAAAATTTTAATTACATGCCCCTGTTAAACAGGGGCAGAAAAATTGGGCCTTGGGTGGTGGTGGTGGTGCCACAACACTGTAACCCCTCACAGATACTCTTGTTGGGTGCAGGAATGGACCCTGCTGTGAAATATTATATCGAAAATTGTAACTAACAGGGGCAGAAAAATTGGGCCTAGGGTGGTGGTGGTGGTGCCCTAAACCAAAAATATTGTTGGAAGCTAGCATCATCAAGATTGAGGAGGAATAGCATACTCAGCATAGGCAGTTTTCAAGGGATTCCACGTCCATAGCAAATTCAATCAGTTACATCAGCATCAGGTGCTTGATAGCTGCTGATCCAAGACTGATTCATTTTTATGAATGTGAGCCTATCAACGGAGTCTGTGGACAGGCACACTCTTTGATCCATTACAAACCCTCCAGCAGTGTTCAGAAAGCACGATGGATGCAGGACAGGCCAGTAGCTCAATTCCATATTGAGCAAGTTCTCGCCAGTGGTCCATCCTCAAGACCCAGTAACCCAGTGGATGCTCAGTTGGAAAGGTCTCCAAGTCTGCTCTTGCCCCTAGATATTCCTGCACCATGTAATGCAGACGCTGGCAATGGTTGCTTGAACCGATCAGACCTTGCCGCTGAGGACTGAAAAATTGTTTAAAGGCACCGGTCAGCTGGCCACCTTCTTCACCGCTCTTCCTCTGACTGAATGAAGCCTCAGCAACACGTTGTCCAGCACCAGGAAATTGTAACCTCCCAGGGTTTGGAAATGCATTGCATAACCCTTTCTTCAAGTCATCCTGAAGATGTTTCATCCTCTGCTCCCTCTGCGAGAGCAGGATGAGTTCTGCAACCTTACCCTTGTAAAGTGGATCAAGAAGGGTTGCCAGCCAGTAATGATCCCTCTCCTTGATACCACAAATCCTAGGGTCCTTTCGCAGGATTTGCAGAATCAGGGAGGCCATGCAGCGTAAGTTTGAAGAGGCATTCGATTCTGAGTCCTATGGGTCACTAAGGATCACGTGATCTGTAACAACCTCCTGCCAGCCACGTACAATTCTTTGGGTTTCTGGGGAATGAAAACCATCCCTTGAAGACTGCTGCTGAGTGTTATCCTCTACATCCATGCTGACACAATCTTCCTCTTCTTCCTGTGTGCTTGGTGGGCCCGCTGGAATGCTATCTGGATAAAAGGGGCCATGAGAAGTAAGGAAGTCCTTATCTTCCTCCTGCTGTTCTGCCTCAAGTACCCTGTCCATGATTCCATGAAGCGTGTGCTCCAACAGGAAGACTAGAGGGACAGTGTCACTGATGCATGCATTGTCACTGCTCACCATCCTTGTGGCCTCCTTAAAGTGGTGTTCCCATTATAAAAAAAATTAAAAGTCAGCAGCTACAAATACTGCAGCTGCTGACTTTTAATAATTGGACACTTACCTGTTCCAGGGTCCAGTGATGCGGGGGATCGAAGCTCCATTCATCTCCCCCTCCGTTCGGCGGTGCTGGCATTGTAACCGTGGGTGCCCGGCTGTGGCTTCACAGCTGGGCACCCACTCCGCCGGTCATACAATGCCAGTGTTTCGGCTGGCTGACATTCAAACGGAATGCAACCTGCCCACCAACCGCCTCATTTGTGACATGCCCACCAGGTGGAACTCCTCTAAATGGCTGTTGCTAGGGGGTCCCTCGTAGTCTGCCTCCTTCAGTGCCTTGGCTCTTGACATCACTTCCGCTCGGCGCAGGAAGGGCTCAGCTCTGCCCCCCTCCCTCTTGTCAATCATATGGGACATGTGACAGGTCCCAGATGATTGCGTGGCCAATCATGGTGCGCGGCGAAACACCTGCATTCCTCAGCGGGGACATCTGCACTGACAATCAGGGCACTGATCATCAGTGCAGCCCCAACAGTGCCCACCAGTGCTGCCAGTCAGTGCCCAGCAGGCCCCTGTAGGATATTCTGGCAGATGTAGAGGAGCTGTAGCAGGAACAGAATGCAGCAAGCAGGTTTGCAAGGAGGCGGATGATGCAGGATCTCAGGTGGTCAGGCAGGCAAGAGACAGTATCAGCTGGGCAGCAGAGGTGCAGAATCAGGAACCAAGAAGAGTCAGGGCCAGGCCGTATTTTAATGTGAAATCCCTTCAAGACTGCCTATGCTGATACTGAGTGACTATCCTGTTATGCTGAGTGACAATCCTCTTCCTCCTCAATTTTCATGCTGATAGCTTGTAAGAACATTTTTGGTTCTGGGCACCGCCACCAGTGCCCAAGGCCCAATTTTTCAGCCCCTGTTTAACAGGGGCGTATAATTACAATTTTTGATGCAATACTTTGCAGCAGGGCTCATTCCTGCGCTCCAACTATAGCATCTGTGAGGGGTTGCAGTGTTGTGGCAATTTTTCTGCCCCTGTTTAACAAAGGCGTGTAATTACAATTTTTGATGCAATACTTTGCAGCAAGGCTCATTCCTGCACTCCAACTAGAGTATCTGTGAGGGGTTGCAGTGTTGTGGCACCAGCACCAGTGCCCAAGGCCCAAATTTTCAGCCCCTGTTTACCAGGGGCGTATAATTACAATTTTTGATGCAATACTTTGCAGCAGGGCTCATTTCTGCGCTCCAACTATAGCATCTGTGAGGGGTTGCAGTGTTGTGGCACCAGTGCCTAAGGCCCAATTTTTCTGCCCCTGTTCAACAGGTGCATGTAATTACAATTCTTGATCTAATATTTCACAGCAGGGCCTGTTCCTGCACCCACCAAAAGTAACTGTGAGGGCTTACAGTGTTGTGGCAACACCAACACCTAAAGCCCCAATTTCTGCAGAGTATATAGGGCAGGCCCCTACTTTCAAACATCCAACTTACAAGCAACTCCTACTTGCAAACAGAAGGAGACAACAGAAAGTGAGATGAAATCTACCCCTAGGAAGGGAAATTCTCTCCTGTAAGAGTTAATATGGGAAAAACGTGTCTCCTCTTCACTGATGCTTTTTCACCAATCCTTGTTTCACTAAAAACCCCAAACATTGGGGTTCAAAAACATTTGTCATTGGGACAGAAAGTGAGGTGAAATCTTCTGAAGAGGTGCACAGACAGCAAAACAAATGTTACAGGGGTGATAACCCTTCCCCATGTTTTCCAAAATGCTTAAAAATAGATTTTTTGGCTGGGGCTACACTTTAAAAATGTACCAGTTCAAAATTTCAAACAGATTCTACTTAACAACAAACCTACAGTCCTTGTCTTGTATACTGCTGTTCAGAGTATATAGGGCCTGGGGGCCCCACGCCTTTCCTTTTTTTAATTTGGGTGCGGGGTTCCCCTTAATATCCTTACAAGACCCAAAGGGCCTGGTAGTGGACGGGGGGGGGGGGGGTACCCATGCCGTTTGTCTCACTGATTTTCATCCATATTGCCGGGACTCGACATTACATTAAAGCCACAAGCAGTTTTAAATTACTTTTAGTCCTTTAAAAATGTCATTTTGTGCAGGGACTGTTCTAAGCACGGGAAACACGTGCCACTTTACAGGCATACTATAGACACCCCCAGGTACGATATTTAAAGGAATATTTCACTTTTTTTTTTTCACTTTAAGTATCATTAAAATCACTGCTTCCGAAAAAACGTCCGTTTTTAAAACTTTTTTTTGCATTGATACATGTCCCCTGGGGCAGGGCCCCAAACCCTTTTTAGGACAATAACTTGCATATTAGCCTTTAAAATTAGCACTTTTGATTTCGAATGTTTGAGTCCCATAGACTTTAATGGGGTTCTAAAGTTCGCGCAAACTTTCAGTCCATTCGCAGGTTCTGGTGCAAACCAAATCGGTGGGTGTTCGGCTCATCCCTAATGAGGAGGATGAGGACGGATTTGTTATCCACACAACCAACTCTTCTGCATATTCTGGCTCAATAACACGGCCAGCAGCAGAAAAAAAGGACAAGCATCCACGACCAGCACTGTTGACTGTAGACACAGAGGCTGCTTGCCCTCTTTTAGTGGCCTGCGAGCATCTGCCTCTCCTTGGTGGCTTTCCGTACATTATGTATATTTTGTTTTGCAATACCACACTACACTGTATTAGATACTGTGTACACCACCAGAAGTGTAGTAGAAACTGTACACACTGTATTAGATACTGTGTACACCGCCTGCACTGTATTAGCAACTGTACTATGGCTGCACTGTATTGTGTACTGTGTGCACCACCAGAAGTGTAGTAGAAACTATACACACTGTATTAGATACGGTGTACACCGCTTGCACTGTATTAGAAACTGTACAATGGCTGCACTGTATTTTATACTGTGTACACCACCAGAAATGTAGTAAACACAGTATACGAGACTGTATATACAGTCAGGTCCATAAATATTGGGACATCAACACAATTCTAATCTTTTTGGCTCTATACACCACTACAATGGATTTGAAATGAAATGAACAAGATGTGCTTTAACTGCAGACTTTCAGCTTTAATTTGAGGGTATTTACATCCAAATCAGGTGAACGGTGTAGGAATTACAACAGTTTGTATATGTTCCTCCCACTTTTTAAGGGACCAAAAGTAATAAGAAAGATTAACAATCATCCATCAAACTTTCACTTTTTATTACTTGGTTGCAAATCCTTTGCAGTCAATTACAGCCTGAAGTCTGGAACGCATAGACATCACCAGACGCTGGGTTTCATCCCTGGTGATGCTCTGCCAGGCCTCTACTGCAACTGTCTTCAGTTCCTGCTTGTTCTTGGGGCATTTTCCTTTCAGTTTTGTCTTCAGCAAGTGAAATGCATGCTCAATCAGATTCAGGTCTGGTGATTGACTTGGCTATTGCATAACATTCCACTTCTTTCCCTTAAAAAACTCTCTGGTTGCTTTTGCAGTATGCTTTGTGTCATTGTACATCTGCATTGTGAAGCGCCGTCCAATGAGTTCTGAAGCATTTTTTTGAATATGAGCAGATAATATTGCCCAAAACATTTCAGAATTCATCCTGCTGCTTTTGTCAGCAGTCACATCATCAATAAGAGACAAGAGAACCAGTTCCATTGGCAGCCATACATGCCCACGCCATGACACTACCACCACCATGCTTCACTGATGAGGTGGTATGCTTTGGATCATGAGCAGTTCCTTTCCTTCTCCATACTCTTCTCTTCCCATCACTCTTGTGGTGAACCCTCTGTATTCACTCTGGTGAAGTCTTTTCTTGATTTTTGACTTTGACACACATACACCTACCTGCTGGAGAGTGCTCTTGATCTGACCAACTGTTGTGAAGGGTGTTTTCTTCACCAGGGAAAGAATTCTTCGGTCATCCACCACAGTTGTTTTCCGTGGTCTTCCGGGTCTTTTGGTGTTGCTGAGCTCACTGGTGCGTTCTTTCTTTTTAAGGATGTTTGCTATCTCTCTGATGGGTTTGTTTTGTTTTTTCAGCCTAATGATGGCTTGCTTCACTGATAGTGATAGCTCTTTGGATCTCATATTGAGAGTTGACAGCAACAGATTCCAAATGCAAATAGCACACTTGAAATGAACTCTGGACCTTTTATCTGCTCCTTCTAAATGGGATAATGAGGGAATAACACACACCTGGCCATGGAACAGCTGAGCAGCCAATTGTCCCATTACTTTTGGCCCCTTAAAAAGTTGGAGGCACATATACAAACTGTTGTAATTCCTACACCGTTCACCTGATTTGGATGTAAATACCCTCAAATTAAAGCTGAAAGTCTGCAGTTAAAGCACATCTTGTTCGGTTCATTTCAAATCCATTGTGATGGTGTATAGAGTCAAAAAGATTAGAATTGTGTTGATGTCCCAATATTTATAGACCTGACTATATATATATATATATATATATATATATATATATATATATATATATATATATATATATATATAAATACTCTGCCTGCACTGACTAAATATAGAGTAAACACTGAATATATAGTCTATGCTAAATGCACAGTATATATATGTGTGTGTATATATATATATATATATATATATATATATATATATATATATATATATATATATATACAGTATCTCACAAAAGTGAATGCACCCCTCACATTTTTGTAAATATTTTATTATATATATTCATGTGACAATACTGAAGTAATGACACTTTGCTACAATGTAAACTAGTGAGTGAACAACTTGTATAACAGTGTAAATTTGCTGTCCCCTCAAAATAACTCAACATACAGCCATTGATGTCTAAACTGCTGGCAACAAATGTGAGTACACCCCTAAGTAAAAATGTCCAAATTGAGCCCAACGTGTCAATATTTTGTGTGGCCACCATTATTTTCCATCACTGCCTTAACCCACTTGGGCATGGAGTTCACCAGAGCTTCACAGGTTGCCAGTGGAGTCCTCTTTTACTCCTCCATGACGACATCACGGAGCTGGTGGATGTTAGAGACCTTGCTCTTTGTTTGAGGATGCCCCACAGATGCTCAAGCGGGTTTAGGTCTGGAGACATGCTTGGCCAGTCCATCACCTTTACCCACAGCTTCTTTAGCATGGCAGTGGTCGTCTTGGAGGTGTGTTTGGGGTCATTATCATGTTGGAATACTGCCCTGCGGCCCAGTCTCCAAAGTGAGGGGATCATGCTCGGCTTCAGTATGTCACATGTTGGCATCCATGGTTCCCTCAATGAACTATAGCTCCCCAGTGCCGGCAGCACTCATGCAGCCCCAGACCATGAAACTCCCACCACTATGCTCGACTGTAGGCAAGACACATTTGTCTTTGTACTCCTCACCTGGTTGCCGCCCCACATGCTTGACAACATCTGAACCAAATAAGTTTATCTTGGTCTCATCAAACCACAAAACATGGTTCCAGTAATCTGTGTCCTTAGTCTGCTTGTCTTCAGCAAACTGTTTGCGGACTCTCTTGTGTATCATCTTTAGAAGAGGCTTCTTTCTGGGACGACAGCCATGCAGACCAATTTAATGCAGTGTGCAGCATAAGGTCTGAGCACTCACAGGCTGACCCCCTACCCTTCAACCTCTGCAGCAATGCTGGCAGCACTCATCTTGATTTGATACTGAGCACGTGCACTCAACCTCTTTGGTCAACCATGACGATGCCTGTTCTGAGTGGAACCTGTCCTAGTAAACCGCTGTATGGTCTTGGCCACCGTGCTGCAGCTCAGTTTCAGGGTCTTGGCAATCTTCTTATAGCCTAGACCATCTTTATGTAGAGCAACAATTTTTTTTTTTAGATCCTCAGAGAGTTCTTTGCCATGAGGTGCAATGTTGAACTTCCAGTGACCAGTATGAGAGAGTGAGAGCAATAACACCAAATTTAACACACCTGCTCCCCCTTCACACCTGAGACCTTGTAACACTAATGAGACACATGACACCGGGGAGGGAAAATGGCTAATTGGGCCCAATTTGGACATTTTCACTTAGGGTGTACTCACTTTTGTTGCCAGCGGTTTAGACATTAATGGCTGTGGATAGCAAAAAATTACCCCCAAAGGAATGGGACTTTAACGGCAACACAAAATAAAAAATAAAATCATTTATTTCAAATTTTATACAATATATCAAACATTATACATCAATATCAGTATTACAAATTCATTAAAAACAATGGCATCGATGGTAATGATAATCCAGAGGGCCCAACACGTTTCGGGACTATACAAAATATCCCTTCATCAGGGGAGGGTCATGGAATCGAATCATACTGTATAATGAAATCAAATTTTAAACAAATTAAGTAACATAATATATACATCGGTCTAAGGAATAGCTTAAATTGAAGAGCACAAAGTGTGGTAATTATATAAGGGCAAACCCAGCGAAGGTCACCAGAGATAATGGGATGGTTCGTAGGCCCCGGCCTGTGCACACTGATCCACCTAATTGCAGTGATCAAAGAAGATCCCAAAGGGAGACTAATATGTGAAAACTACCATAGTCGGTTGTTTGGATAGAGAATCTATAAAAATATATACACAAAAGGTTACTAAGTAACTAAGTGGTAATATAATCAAGAATAAACCAAGGATACAAACAAGATAATTTGCACCATGAACCATCTCATACCTCCATATAGTCCAAACAAAAATGGACATAGAGTTGTAACAATCTATAGGAAAAGGGAGACTGAATAGAAAGCTCTCCCAAATGGATCTGCTAGATCCACCTCTATTCGATAGGCAGTAGTCTATGGAAAAACAACAAAAGAAATTACAAAGTATATAGTGAGGATATGTAAACAAGGGGGATGTATCACAATGCACCACGCATAAGGCCAGAACCCACCTTAGAAAAGGAGCATGAGGTCAGACAAGAATAGTACTTAACAAAGCATTGCCATAGCACATCGAGTGTCGCAGTGACAGCAAACCGCATCATGCGTGGATTTAAATACATTCACAGCGATGACGTCAAAAGCAGCGTCGCTAAGTGCCGGGGTCTGTGACACGTGCAGCGTCGCTAGGTAACCGGCGTTGCAGCGTCATGACGTAACCGTGACATACACAACCACTGCGGCCGGAGTGTTCCAAATCTCGAAGGCGCATGTGCAAAAGGACAAATAGGGAAATGACATGACCCGGTTGCATAGCAACCAAGCCACAGCGAATTATAAGCGTGAGCGAAAATGGGGGCACACGTCTCAGACCCATGGCAACAAAAAGATCACGCATGGGGTATCCCGAGTCACCACTGCAGGACACCCCCCCGGGGGAACAGCACATCAAAGATAAGCCGCACGGAGCGGCGCCCTGCAGTGGAAGCCCACCAACAGTGGGCAGCCAAGTGGGCCAAGAAAAACCCAAGCGCACCCAAGGTACCCCAGCAGCACAGTCGCCCCCAATCTGGCTGCAAATAAAGGGCCCCCTGGGGATAACCTCGGGGGGGCCCCCCTGCGCCGGGTGGGACAGGGGGGGTCAACGTAGACATGTCATATGACCCAAACCAGCTACCAATGGACCACACAGGGAGATCTCTGGAACCAAGGGACCCGGTAGGGGTGAAACATGAAATAACCAGATTGAAATCAATCAAAAATCCATAAAAGTACAAACATATGACATTATGAGAGATAAATATATAATGAATACCCCGGAGCAGATATCAAAATTGGAATATAGAAAATGGGAGAAGGGATAAAGAGGTAAGAAAGAGAGGAACACATACAGCATAAAGAAATGTTTCAATCCTTCTCACATCCACCTGATGAAAAACCTTCCAGGAAAGGCCTATAACTTAGTAAATCATTGAGCCTAGGGGGTGAGGTCGCCCCAAGGTCCGTAATCCAGCGGGTCTCACGTTGCAGGAGGACCTTGTTCCAATCCCCACCCCTCGGGCTTGGATGGACCCTATCCAAAATCAGAAACTCAATCCTGGGAAATATGCCCTGATGTTTGTCGATGACATGCCTTCCCAGAGGAAGCTCAGGGTTTGCCTTTTTCATTGTTGTTATGTGTCTAGAAGCTCATAGCTGAAATTTGAGTTTAGTCTTGCCCACATAAAATTGTTGACATTGGCAAGTGAGGAGATACACCACCCCCTCGGTTTTGCAGTTGAAGAAATGGATGGGTTTATAGGATCGTCCATTCGGGAGTATATTATTTTGTCTGGTGTTCGTGTACTGGCATATAGGACACCCCCCACATGTAAATGTGCCCAGTCTCTTACATGGATCCTTCCGAAATACACCCACAAATTCACTTTGAACCAATTAGTCCTTAAGTGAAATTGCGCGTCGGAAGGTAATCGCAGGGCTTTTGGATAGATGGGGGCTGAGTGTAGGGTCTGCATGTAGCAAGTGCCAGAACTTGCTGAAAATAGACCTGATACTTTGATGCTGGTTGTTATATCTTGTAATAATTCTGACAATCGAAGGGTCATTTGTTTTCCCTCTGTGGCTGAACAACAACTTGCGTCGTGTTTGTCCATTCGCCCTTCTGAAGGCTTTCTTCAGCAAACTGTTTGCGGACATTAATGGCTGTCTGTTGAGTTATTTTGAGTGGACAGCAAATTTACACTGTTATACAAGCTGTACACTCACTACTTTAGATTGTAGCAAAGTGTCAAAGTGTCATTTCTTCAGTGTTGTCACATGTAAAGATATATTAAAATATTTACAAAAATGTGAGGGGTGTACTCACTTTTGTGAGATACTGTATATATATATATATATATATATATACTAGACTGACTGTATATATATATCAAATACACTGCCACTAACTGACTAACCTGCCTGCTTAATCTAAATCAAGCTATCTCTCTGTCCACACCAACAACACTACACACGGCCGCTGTGTAAGCAGCCCTATATACTGTGGGGCGTGGACTTAGTCCCCCTGATCCATGATTGGCCAAAGGCACCCTGCCTTTGGCCAATTATGGCTCTCTTAGCAAAGGGCGTTGTGATTGGCCAAAGCATGCAGGTCAGGTGCATGCTTTGGCCAATCATCATACAGCAATGCACTGCGATCTCACAGTGCATTATAGGGCATTCCGCGGTGCTCAAATTTGCCGCAAACGCCCCATAATGTTCACTCTTCGGTGAACGGTCGAACTTATGTTTGACCCAAACATCAAGCTCATCCCTAAAAGCAACCTTTGCTGAGAGAATTCTAGAGGCTGCCATGACTATCTTCTCCTTCTGGAAATGCTAGTTCCCTGGCTATAATGCTGATCTTTGATTCTTTCTGAGTCACTAACATGGAACACACATGCAGATCAATAGTTCTGACTACAGTCTGACTTAATTTGCTGCATGCTTGTTCAAGGACACTATTGAATGTTTTGAAGTAAAAGTATTAGAATTGCAGCCAGCACCTATCATTTTATAAGAAGGCAAGGAATGCCAGCTTCTGGGTTTCGCTAAAAAAAGATTTCCTTAAAGAAAAAACATTCCTGATTAGTTACTACTTCAACTCTGAATTGTAGCTTTGACAAATTTACAGTTCCATAAGTATTGTAAGTACTTAGTACATCATGTTTGCTAAATTTGCTTATCTGCATAGGAATGATTATTATACATTAGACATCTGTCTCCACCTATGCTAACAGTTGTTTTAAATAGCCTTTTATGTATTGTAATCTCTAACAAGCAGGGCTCTCTGATTCCTCCTGTATTGAACTGTATTGTAATTGTAATTGCCCTCATGTTGTAAAGTGCTGCGTGAACTGTCAGCGCTATATATATCCTGTATAATAATAATAATAATAATAATAATAATAATGTATCTCTGCGTAGATGTCTAAGACCATATATATGTACCTTCTCTATCTGCACTACCACTCATGGCACGGATTTGTTTTTCTGGCCTTCAGTACTTTTTGTATGCCCACGATACCCAAAACCATGCCCTTTCCATTATCCATTGTGCAGCCCCCACGATACCTGCCCACTACACATACTGCAACATCTATATTACACGGCAGCCCTCACATTACACTACTACACCTCCACATTACACACTGTGCAGCACCCTCATTACACATCACATCTAACATTAAAATACACCACTCATGCTACTTATCCTGCAGTGCACTTTCACACTGCCCCTGCTGCGCTTTGGTCAATTATGTTCCATGGTTTTTGTGTGCTTTCTGAAAGCACACCAAAAACCATGGAACATAATAGAAGTCTATGGGAAAGTGCAGCTAACCCGCATGAAAACCATGGGTACACTGCACTGCGCCCAAAGTGCAGCGGATCAGCGTGAAGCCACCCTTACTCAGTATTTCCCATATTACCATACACTACTTAGAAAACACAACTTCCAGAGCACATGTTACACAGCACCTCCCATATTACAATACACCATTGTTATTCATGTAATGCAGTGCGCACATTCACATACACTGCATTCTTCACAATACATGTGTACCATTAACAACATACTCCTTTAGAACTTACATTCAATAACCATTTGGAACATCAGTAAAATGTATGCCAATTACACAAAGAGGTTTGGATTTGTTTCCCAGTCCCATGCCTCTTCATTGCCCCAATATTATTTTGGTGACTGCTGCCAATATTTGTGTATATGGTGGTTGGTGGCTGGCTTTGGCCTGGAAACTCCAAGGGCCAGAACTGACATATTGATAATTCTCTTTTTGGTGCTGCCATTAGCTTCACCTGGCTTACTAGGGAGAATAGAATCCTGCTGTGGCAACTTTTCTATTATTTTTACTAGGGCAGGACTGTTGCACTTTGATGAACTCCCTGAGAAATGGGAATCAAACATTGATGAACTCCTTAAGGAAGGGAGTTTACTGAATAGGGTTTCATGCTTGCCAAGAATATCTCTTTATATCCCAGATAGCAAGGATAACTTGCCACAAAATTGTGGCAGTGTTAAAATTTAAGTCTTTTAGCTTGCTGCACCTTTTTACTGGCAAGTTGTACACATGCAGGGCATTTGAAACACAAGTTCTAGTCGACACTATTCCAAATTGTAGCAAATTTGCGTAGTAAGTCTATAGCAAGAGCAAAGTTGCACTGGTGAGTCTACAGCAAGAGCTCTGCAAGTCTACAGCATGAAAATTCAGCCACAGTGACCCCTGTGGTGGGATGACTATTGCACAACATAACTGAACCATAACTTTCAGCAGACTTGCAGAATGTTTGCAAAGAAAGTTAATCTGGAGTCATGCAATGTGGACTTGCTGCAACTGTGCAACAAACTTGTGAAGCCTGGCAAGTCTAGCAATAGCTTACCAAGACATTTTCAAACTTGCAGCACAATAATATAAATGTAGAAAAATGTAAAATAATGCATTTAGGTGGCAAAAATATGAATGCAATTTATACACTGGGGGGAGAACCTCTGGGGGAATCTAGGATTGAAAAGGACCTGGGGGTCCTAGTAGATGATAGGCTCAGCAATGGCATGCAATGCCAAGCTGCTGCTAACAAAGCAAACAGAATATTGGCATGCATTAAAAAGGGGATTGATTCCAGAGATAAAATGATAATTCTTCCACTCTGCAAGGCTCTGGTCCGGCCGTACCTAGAGTATGCTTTCCAGTTCTGGGCACCAGTCCTCAGGAAGGATGTACTGGAAATGGAGTCAGTACAAAGAAGGGCAACAAAGCTAATAAAGGGTCTGGAGGACATTAATTATGAAGAAAGGTTGGGAGTTTAACAACACTCAATAAAATTTAGAAGAAAAGAGGTTTAACCTTAAACTACGTAGAGGGTTCCTTACTGCAAGAGCAGCAAGGATGTGGAATTCCCTTCCACAGGCGGTGGTCTCAGCGGGGGGCATCGATAGTTTCAAGAACCTATTAGATAAGCACCTGAACGACCGCAACATACAGGGGTATACAATGTAATATTGACATATAATCGCACACATAGGTTGGACTTGATACACTTGTGTCTTGTTTCAACCTCACCTACTACAGTATGTAACTATGTAACTATGTAATTGCTTGCTATCTGGGATGGTTAGCTGTGCTGTTCTGTGTAGGTGCTCATGACTAAATGCTGTGTATTTGACACTTTTCTGGCTCTTTCAATGGCTACCTGTGAGAATTGATGCTGTTTTAAATGGTGGACACACCAAATATTGATTTAATTTTTTTTTTTTGTGTTCCTGCACTTTGTAAGTTGTTGATTGATAAAAAAAAAAATTATATATATATATATATATATATATATATATATATATATATATATATATATATATATATATATGTATATATCCAAATTCAATCTAAGAAACAACATTTGTATTGCCCTGCCCACAGTTACTGTGCTCTAAAACACACAAGCTTTTTTGCTAAACACCAGATATGATAAACTTTTTTGAACATAAGATTTTTATTTACTTATTTATTTGCAATTAGGCTTATTTTTGTATAGGTGGGACTCTAGTGAAAGAAAATGACAAAGCCATATCAACAAATGAAGTAAGTAAGATTACCAAGATCCCTTATGCCTACTTCACAGCTGTTTTGTCATGACGTTATTGCTTACACACCCTTTATTAATCTCTCTGGGTCTTGGAGTTTATTTAGAATTCTGTCTTCTTTCAACTGTTTCAATTTCTGTAAACTGAGCAATTCTGCGCTATTATTTTACTGATTAATGGTAAATGAAAAACAGAAATTTAAGGGTGTGTTGTTTTCCCATTAAAGCTGCTAATAGGAGTGTCATAAGAAAGTGTATTAAGAAGTACATTCTGAAAATAGGCTAATACCAGAAAAATATGAGGGACACAAGTCATGTTTCACAAGTCCCAAAGTAAGCAGATGTTTTTTATTCTTAAGCTGCATTTGGCCTACACCTAAGCACAAAGGGTCACTGGGAATTTCAAGTCATATTAAGTTCAAAATGGAAAATGTAATATTATGCACTCGGCACTAACCACAATCATGTAGTGAGTACAGTTTGGGATGTAAGTGCTAAGGGTACCCTAGCAAGAGCACTATATTTAGCAGCAAGGGAACTTGGCTACTGATAAAAAGTAAGCCTACATTATGGAGGCCGCATGGCGATTCAGACCAGCCACAGGGAAGAATAAACTTTACATCAAGAAGAGGAAAGCCTGCTACACTGTGTATCTGGCTGATCATAGAATCCCTTGGCAAGTCCCAACCTTTGTAGTGTAAAATAGGAAGGTATATTATGCTATTGATAGAAATTACCCATACAGAACACTTAACTGTGTGCTTTACAGAAGACATGAGGGCTGCCTTTGCAGAAAACCAAACGGTTAAAGAATACGTAGACCTAAAACAACAGAAAGTAAGAGGGGATCTCTTTATAGTGAGGGGAAATCACCTCTTAGACAGTTGTCATCGGAACAAATAAGTCTCTCGTAAGATTTCCCCTTACCTCATGTTTTTGTGACAAAACTAAAAAATTTATATTTTTCTATATGAATGGTCACAAGGACAAATAGAAGGTAAATCCTACCAGTGGAGATACAGACAGCAATAAAAACCTGACAGGGGTTTTACCGCTTCCCTACCAAAGCAAAAAAGTTTTGCTTTACTTCCACTTTAAGCCCTTGTAGTTGAAAGAAAATTATATATATAGATATATATCTAGATATATCTAGATAAGATATATCTATATATACAGTGGGGCAAAAAAATATTTAGTCAGCCACCAATTGTGCAAGTTCTCCCACTTAAAAAGATGAGAGAGGCCTGTACTTGTTATCATAGGTATACCTCAACTATGAGAGGCAAAATGTGGAAACAAATCCAGACAATCACATTGTCTGATTTTTTAAAGAATTTATTTGCAAATTATGGTGGAAAATAAGTATTTGGTCACCTACAAACAAGCAAGATTTCTGGTTCTCACAGACCTGTATCTTCTTCTTTAAGAGGCTCCTCTGTCCTCCACTCATTACCTGTATTAATGGCACCTGTTTGAACTTGTTATCAGTATAAAAGACACCTGTCCACAACCTCAAACAGTCACACTCCAAACTCCACTATGGTGAAGACCAAAGAGCTGTCGAAGGACACCAGAAACAAAATTGTAGACCTGCACTAGGCTGGCAAGACTGAACCTGCAATAGGCAAGCAGCTTGGTGCGAAGAAATCAACTGTGGGAGCAAAAATTAGAAAATGTAAGACATACAAGACCACCGATAATCTCCCTCGATTTGGGGCTCCACGCAAGATCTCACCCGTGGGGTCAAAATGATCACAAGAACGGTGAGCAAAAATCCCAGAACCACACGGGGGGACCTAGTGAATGACCTGCAGAGAGCTGGGACCAACGTAACAAAGTCTACCATCAGTAACACACTACGCCGCCAGGGACTCAGATCCTGCAGTGCCAGAGGTGTCCCCCTGCTTAAGCCAGTACATGTCTGGGCCATCTGAGATTTGCTAGAGAGCATTTGAATGATCCAGAAGAGGACTGGGAGAATGTCATATGGTCAGATGAAACCAAAGTAGAACTGTTTGGTAGAAACACAACTTGTTGTGTTTGGAGGAGAGAGAATGCTGAGCAACCAAAGAACACCATACCTACTGTGAAGCATGGGGGTGGCAACATCATGCTTTGGGGCTGTTTCTCTGCAAAGGGAACAGGACGACTGATCCGTGTACATGAAAGAATGAATGGGGCCATGTATCGTGAGTTTTTGAGTGCAAACCTCCTCCCATCAGCAAGGGCATTGAAGATGAAATGTGGCTGGGTCTTTCAGCATGACAATGATCCCAAATACACCGCCTGGGCAACAAAGGAGTGGCTTCTTAAGAAGCATTTCAAGGTCCTGGAGTGGCCTAGCCAGTCTCCAGATCTCAACCCCATAGAAAACCTTTGTAGGGAGTTGAAAGTCCGTGTTGCCCAGCGACAGCCCCAAAACATCACTGCTCTAGAGGGGTTCTGCATGGAGGAATGGGCCAACAGACCAGCAACAGTGTGTGACAACCTTGTGAAGACTTACAGAAAACGTTTGACCTCTGTCATTGCCAACAAAGGATATATAACAAAGTATTGAGATGAACTTTTGATATTGACCAAATACTTATTTTCCACGATAATTTGCAAATAAATTCTTTAAAAAATCAGACAATGTGATGGTCTGGATTTGTTTCCACATTTTGTCTCTCATAGTTGAGGTATACCTATGATGACAATTACAGGCCTCTCTCATCTTTTTAAGTGGGGGAACTTGCACAATTGGTGGCTGACTAAATACTTTTTTGCCCCACTTTACACATACACATACCTCTAGGCAGGACTGTAAAACTAATGCCGCGTACACAAATGTTCGATGTGAGCTTGTTGTTGGAAATTCCGACCGTGTGAATGCTCCATCGGACATATGCTGTCGGAATTTCCGACAACAAATGTTTGAGAGCTGGTTCTCAAATTTTCCAACAACAAAATTTGTTGTCGGAAATTCCGAGCGTGTGTACACAATTCCGACACACAAAATTCCACGTATGCTCTGAATTAAGTACGAGACGGAAGCGCTCGGTCTGGTAAAACTAGCGCTGTAATGGAGATAGCACATTTGTCACGCTGCTAATTTTTAAATCTTTTAATGCAGCACATTCTCTTCTTCTTTGTAGTGCTAGAATAATGAAGTTGCTTTGCTGCTGATATTCACACAGAGTTCTGACAAACGGATTTCTTTATTATTTCTCGTGATCTCCTGAATAATCTTTATTTATTTTTTTTAGCCAGATCTCCAGAATAATGTTTATAATTTTTTTTTTTTATAGTGATCTACTTTTTTTTTTTTTTTATCAAGATCTCCTGTGTTTTTTTTTCTAGTGATCTCCATAATATTTTTTCTCGTTTTGTGTGCCAAGTTGCCACAACACCATTATTATCTTGTATTTTTTAACCTCAAAGAGGTTGGTTGGTGTTGGTGTCTCTTGTAATTTGACATTGTATTTTAGAAATGTACCTGCCTACTCATAAACAAACTGTCCTTTCTGAAGTAAAACACATAGCCAAGTATTTAACAAAAAAAAATAGACATTTATTAGGGGTCATAACAAAATAAAGAGGAAGGCAATGCTGGATAAACTGTTGAAATTGGCAAAACCTTTTTACCCCAGGGCACACATCAATTATTTGACAGGCAAAATTGGTAGCCTGAGGAGTCCATTTAATAGGGAGCACAATCCGGTCCAGGACTCCAAAAGATCAGGAACAGCAGCAGATGACATATATGTCCTGAGGCTGTGGTCTTACAACAGCCTGCGTCTTTTGTCAGACAAGATTGAACCCAGGCCATCACACTCTTGTCTTCCTTCCACGCTTGCTTCCAGACTGTGGCTGTGGTGTTGGAGGTGTGGCAGGAGGTGGAGGAGGATGGTCCAACTCACAAACATGACTTTTGGTTGTGAGTTTGCCCCTCACCCCCTTATTTAGGGCTTGAAAGATGACTTTCTCACAAATGAGGCGTTGGCCCACCTCCATTTCCTACATCTTGCTGGCTGCCATACAGGCATATGCCTCTTGAAGATTGGGGGGATCTAAGGGCCACAGTAGCCTGCCAAATGAAACCTGCCTCCTCCATATTCCTCCCCTTCCTGGGCCTTTTTGGTGGAAGGCGGAGGGGAAGGACCTGGGATTCGGTCAGGCTACTGGCCCCAGCCACCTCCTGGCTGCCACTTTCCCCGCCACCTCCTGGCTGCCACTTCCCCCGCCACCTCCTGGCTGCCACTTTCCACAGCCTCCTCCTGCCTGAGGCTTTCCTGTGTATGAAAATGGGACATTGTTTTAGTTTTTTGGTCATCAATCACACACAATTTTGAGCTTATGACTGTTGCAAATTGAATGTTAACAAATAGAAAAGACTATCATTCTGACCCCAGAATTTTTCATTCTTGGCCCAATCATTTTTGGCTACTACTGTCTATTGATATTTTAAACCACTTTGTTAAATCGGAAATTAGTGATCAATAATAATATCTAGGTAACATCATTCATTTTTTGACAAGAAATATGTTGAACCTGACTCAAGCTGGGCTCCTCCACTTCTTCCTGGGTGGAAGGCCCAGGTTGGACGTCGGAAGCCTCAGCTGAGGGGGAAGGAAGAGTGGAAGGAAGAGTTGTGAGTGATTGCCTGATTTCAGTCTGGTCTGACAAAAATTGCAGTCTGTCATAGTACCACAGCCTGGGGACATAAACGTCATCTGCTGCTGCTCCTGATCTCTGGGAATCCTGGACCTTCTTGCGCTCCCTATTATATGTGCTCCTCAGGCCACCAATTTTGGCCTTCAAATAGCTGATGTTTGCAGTGGGGATCACCGGCTTCACCAATTCCAACAGTTGATACAGTGCTGCCTTCCTCTTTATTTTATGATTATAAAAAGGGTGTTTCACTTGCCACAGACATGAATTGGGGGAGGAACTCGTGATCATTGAATCTATCCATTTTATCTGCAAGACACAACACAAGACAAACCCTAATGTCAGGCTAAACTCTCATAATCTTGTCCCAATGTAGGCCTCAATCTATAAGCAGTATAGGCCACTGATGCCCCAAGTAAAAATTGTACCGTCGTTAGCACGATCGGCACTTCCGCTACTCCTTCCTCCGCTCACAGATCGTATGTACGGCACGCGCATGTTATGCTTTATATACATCATGCTTGCATGAAACACCACCCGCCCCTGACCTTCTTTCTAGTATATTCCCCGCCGCTTCCCTTTCGGCGCAGTGGGAGAGCATATGGCGGAGACACAGCAGGTGCATGATATTAGCAGCAATGACAAAAGCCCGGAGCCAGAAACATCCCGATCCAGGAGGAGATATAAGGCCTCAGATATGTCCTTTGTAGAGATGGTGGAGATGGTGGACATCTTGAAGAGGGCAGACTATTATGGGAAGTATGGACCGTACCCAAACCCGAATGTGACAAAGACCAAGATCATGACTAAAGTTATGAAAAGTCTGCACAGGAATTTTGGGGTACGATGATCCAGGGAGCAACTGAGGAAACGCTGGTCAGACCTGAAATTGAGGGAGCACAATCAGTACAGAAGGATCAGGACAGTGCTTCTAAAAAGTAAGTAGTTGTCCTGTGTTCCTATTATTATTACTTGCATGCTGCTCGTTCATTCACCCACTAATACGATGTTTTTGGCAGATGCAGGACATTTGTTCATGCCTATTTCTATTAAAAGAAGTTTGTTGTCTAGATGGGTTTGTAACTAGAATGAAATGCAAACTTGATTCAGTGTAAGGAGATCACACTCAGCAGCTGTTTACACATCTGGACGCAGGAGCACTAGTGTGGGACACAAGAGCAAACTTTTTAGGGTGTCCCACACAGGTGCTCCAGTGGATACTTGGGGTGTCTCCATGTGTGAAACTTGACCAAAAAAGGTAAGTATTCCAGCTTTAAGAAAGGGAAAAAATCATGTCTTCAGCTTGGAACTCTGCCAAAACAGACGATTGTATGACACTTCCAAGCAATGTTTCATATTCCTATTTCTGGCCTCAAATATCTGTGTGCCAAGTATACCTTTATTTATAATTCACATAGGGGAGAAAAGAATCAGGAAATCTGAGGACACCAGGAACCCCACACCTCATAAAGAAGGGGAAGTCACCACACCACAACCTGAGGATGTGGATTCCGAGGTTCATGAAGTGGTTGAAATAGTGACCATAACAGGTCCGTATCTGAGACCACAGCTTAAGGTAACAGATGTATGCCTGCATATTTATAATACATGGGTGATGTGGATGTTGTGGAAGAAGAATCTCATTTCACCAGTGCAAGTGCACAGATCCTCATCGGGGAGATAATGGTGTGCAATCGTGAATTAGAGAAGATCAAGGAAGACATCAATGATGTTGAAAAAAGACTCAAAAACATAATTGAACTTTTAGGCAGAATCTAAAACACCCAAAAATGTTTCCAGTTTGTCGTTATGTTTGTTATTTTTCAAACACTTTTAACCACTTGACCACTGGGCACTTAAACCCCCTTCCTAACCAGACGAATTTTCAGCTTTCGGTGCTCTCACACTTTGAATGACAATTACTCAGTCATACAATACTGTACCCATATGAAATTTTTGTCCTTTTTTTCACACAAATAGATCTTTCTTTTGGTGGTATTTAATCACCGCTGTTTTTTTTTTTTTTTTGCGCTATAAACCAAAAAAGACTGAAAATTCAATTAAAAAAAAAAAAAATTCTTTGTTTATGTTAAAATTTATTGCAGAGTATTGGCAAGTATTGGCAGAGTATTGGCGAGTATTGGTAGAATATTGGCCAGTATTGGTAGAGTATTTGCAGAGTTTTGCAGAGTATTGGCAGAGTTTTGCAGAGTATTGGCAGAGTATTGCAGTGTTGCAGAGTATTGGCAGAGTATTGCAGTGTTGCAGAGTATTGGCAGAGTATTGCACAGTGTTGCAGAGTATTGCACAATGTTGCAGAGTATTGCACAGTGTTGCAGAGTATTGGCAGAGTATTGCACAGTGTTGCAGAGTATTGACACTGAGCAGCGCTGTGGGCACTAAACATCCAGCCCACAGTGCTGCTGCAATCTCTCCCCCTCTCCCCTCGCACTGTACCCTAAGGAGGAACCGGCGTCATGACGTGACGCCGGTTTGTTTACAAGTGATCGCTCCGTCATTTGACGGAACAATCACATGGTAAACGGCCGCGATCAGCGGCTATTTACCGTGATCCGTGATGGCGGTCACAGATCTTCCAGGGTGCGTACCCCAGGGGGCGCGCGGGAGCAACATTCTGGAATGATGTCCCACGGACATACACCCAGAATAAGCCGACCGCACTGTAGCCGTCTTTCGGCTATGGCCCGGTCGGCAAGTGGTTAAAGTAATTTGAAAGCCAAATTTTGAAGATGCACACAGTGTGTCAACATGTGCTCTCTGCCATCACGGGATATCAATGTACACGCTTTGTGGGTGCAACCCCTTCCTCGCAACTCAAGTAGGTGAGAGGAAGGGGTTGCACCCCTGAAACACGTCCATTGATCCTCCATGATGGGAGATAGCACATGTTGACATTAGGCATGGGATCAGGAGGGAAATCCACATTTTGACTCACAATTTGTGTGCATCTTCAATTTGGCATTGTGACATCACCTCATCTGATAAAGGCAAGATCAGCACAGTTTTGACATACTAATGTCTGATATTGCCTTCACTTTATCAAAGTTGAACTTTGTAAGTTCCTGAGTTGTGTATGTTAAGGGTTTAAACATGCCTGTTTAACCAAAAAAAGGCTATTTCTACTGTCAAACATAAAAATTTTATACACCAAAGATGTTGGTTTGTTAAAAAACCCTTTTCTAACGCACATGTGAATGTGCATGGAGTAAAATGTTTTGTACTCAACAATGTGTGGCTTCTTCTTTCAATGCTCAATACCAGTTTTTGGAGTAAGTTGGTGTTTACAGTGACAATGGGGGTTATTTACTAAAGGCAAATCCACTTTGCACTACAAGTGCACTATCAGTGCAGTTTCAGTGCACTTGTAGTGCAAAGTGGATTTGCCTTTAGTAAATAACCCCCACAGTGATGTAAAATTGGCCCAATCAGGCCATTTTAGGGACTCAAAACAATTTATTCATGGTGCTGAAAAGGATGATTATTTTTATCATTAATGTATTAAATACATTAACAACAAAAACAATGTGTGTGTGTAGCAGACCCACAACATAACAGTTAGCTGAGGAAGAGATTGTCACCTTATATATCAAATAAATTGCATTTGCACTATTGAAGAAAATGTCCAAAAAGAAAAGCCCATTGGAGAACCTAGGGGACAACTAAAAGAAACACAAGCAGTAAATCAAATGAAATATTAGTTCAGTTTAAAATAAAAATGTATTTAAAAAATGTTTCACACATTTGCTGGCATATCAATGGCCCCCCTACCCGCAAAGTACGCCAGATATTTTTGTCTCACTTTGCGGGGGCATTGGGGGGGGAAAGCCAGGATGACCAGCTTCAAGAGCCATCAGGGTTGAAGTATCAGGAAAGCTGGCCTCAGGCCCAACTGAGTCCACATAGTTCGTTGCATTTTTACATAGATAATTGTGCATAATGCAGCAGGCAAGCACAATATGGTTCAGTTTATACTCCGCCATGTGGATTGTTGTAAGAAATAGGCGGAACCGGCTGGCCATTATGCCGAAAGCATTCTCCACCACCCTTCTGGCTCTGGCCAGCCGATAGCGAAAAACCCTCTGGTCCAGGGTGAGGGTCCTCATGGGAAATTACTTCATCAGATGCTCACCTAGCCCAAACGCTTCATCAGCGACAAACACAAATGGAAGACCAGCCACATTGGCAAGCCCAAGCCACCATTCTGGAGCCGTCTGCAAAACTCTGTCTGGGCTATGACTCCACCATCCGACATCCGGCCATTCTTCCACATGTCCACATACAAAAACTTGTATGTCCCCGACACCACCACCAACAACACAATACTATTAAACCCCTTATAGTTATACTAGTATGACCCTGAGTAGGGGGGTGGGACGGTGTGGACGTGCTTCCCATCTATTGCCCCTCTGCAGTTAGGAAAGTCCCACTGCTGGGCAAACTGGGATGCCACAGTCTGCCATTCCTGTGGGTTTGAAGGAAACTGTGGAGTCAAACCAGAAAAAAAAAAAATATTTTTGCACATAACATTGCAAGCAGATTAGACACAAACATTCTTGGCCAACATTAGTATAACATTTATTTTAAGGAGTATTTAAAGACAAAAGTATAAGGTCCACTTATCAGATTCCTCACACCCTCTGATGGCCCATTGTAAAAATTTTAGGGGGGGTATGTTTTGGACAGGTAACCCTCTCCACGTCATTGAGAGCTGAATGCATACATAATGTGTGTTACTTTGGCCAGCCCTCCTTACTTACACTATTGGCAGCCCACTCGACAGGTAAGAAGTGTCATAATCAAAAAATATGAATACACACTGTACAAATTGAAGCACATTTTTACATTCTGCAATTATCTATCAAGATAATAGGAGAACAAAGCTTTAAACAGTACCATTTGAAAGTATTCAGGCAGGCCCTTGCACTACATGCTTTGGTGAATTCATCCATAAATATGAACACAAAAGAGGTAGGTATAGAGTGTATGGGTTTGGCAAAGTCAGCAGATGGAGAATTGGTATCGGTTGACTTAGGGGCGGGGGGGGAGGGTTCCAAATGAGTTTGCCCCCCCCCCAAAAAAAGCCTCTTGCACTCTGCCTGAATTTAAGGACAAAAATAACATTTAAACACATTTTAGGGGGTGTTTAGGGTAAGCATTACAATGGAGCTGACAAAATACATTGTTAAGTGATTAGGCTAGGTGTGTATGGGCCCAGGATAGCATGCTGGGGAAGTTAGTGATGGCAAATATGCATGAAGTACAAAAAAGGAACTTTAACAAATTCCAGCATGTATGAGGACAAAGGGGACATTCACAGCATATTACAATTGTGGTAATTATGGAATGATAAAAGAAATACAATACATTAGCAAACATTAAATACATAGAATGTGATGTTAAAGGATAAACTTATCTTAATATAGTCCTTCTGCAGGACCTGAATGATGGCAGAACAGGTCTCTGAAATAATGATCCCCAGAGCCTGGGGGGAGATACCTGTCGAGAACTTGATGTCCTGCAGACTTCTCCCCGTCGCCAAGTACCGCAATGTGGTGAATAGCCTCTGTTCAGGAGTGATGGCTTGCTGCATGCAGGTGTCCTGCCTCGTAATATAAGGGGACAGCAAAGCCAACAGATGGTGAAAAACGTGTTCCGTCATCCGGAGATAATTCCTGAAATCATCAGTATTTTTCTCATGTATCTCCCGCAACAAAGGCATGTGAGAGAATTGGTCACGCTGGAGCAACCAATTCTTGGTCCATGAACTCCTCCTCTCCCTGTTCATGGACTGGGCTTGGGTCAAAGTAAGAACCCCAACACCAAGCCCCTGCACAACACGATCTCTACCATGAGTACGTACCTGCAACATGGCTAGAAAACGGACGGCTGGTCAGAACGAACTAACAGAACGCACTGAAAATCAGAAAGGCCTGAGAAGAGCGAGCTGAAAATCAGAAATGAGCAGACAAGAATGCACTGAAAAACAGATATGAACTGACAACATGCACTGAAAAACAGATACAAACCCACAAGCACAAACTGAAGAGCAGTAACGAACTGAAAAGCACAGGGCTGAAAAGCGCGAATCGTCTCTCACCAAACTTCTACTAATACGAGATAAACAGAAGATTAGCAGAAGGAGCCCAAAGGCTGGCGCATTTGGTATTGAATCTCCCTTTTATAGTGCCGTCGTACGTGTTGTACGTCACCCTGTTCTTGGTGATTGGAATTTCCGACAACATTTGTGCGACCGTGTGTATGCAAGACAAGTTTGAGCCAACATCCGTCGGAAATAAATCCATAGTTTTGTTGTCAGAATGTGCGATCGTGTGTACGCGGCAGAAGAGTTTTCCTTTCCCTGAAATTGGGGCAAAAATTTGGATATTTGTAAGGGTGCTATGTGTTTTGAATGCAGGAGGCTCTTTTTAGCTATCCTAGACCTGTTTAAAGCTGGGTATACATGTACTATAATTAGGTTGGTTCAGCACAAATTTGTATTCACAGGATACCTATTAGGAATAAGCTAAGTTTCTGAGCTGAGGTTGGCCTGCACCAGTGTGAAACTGTTAAATCACAGCAGGCCGCCAGACCAATCAGATGGGGCCATAGAATTCCCTTCCTTAAAGTCACACATAACAAAGGTGCAGGGAGTCTGGTGACACTATTGACCTAATATGACCAAATGGCCATATTTGCACAAGTCCATTTACCATATATGGCCATATTCCTGTGGGACTGAGTTTAACCCAAACCTTAGCTCATTCTTAATCCTTAATAGTCAGCATCAGAAAGCTGATCAGCATATCCACTAAAATGCCCACCTAAGTTCAGCCCTTTCATCGGCTTACAGTACATGTCTATACTGTATGCAAACAAAAAAGGGAGGGGGAGGGAATTTATGATCCAAGAGACTCAGCTTACTTCAATGTAGAAAATAACAGATGAGGGAAATACCCTAATAACATCTGTATGTGGATGGAGCTAATTGCATGACACCCGGGGAATCTAGTTTAAATAGTGGGGTGTGTTCCTCTAGATTGGGGCATATCACAGAAAAAGAGGGAACCCAGGAGGGAGGAACGGGGCAGGTACCAGTTCCGCCCAGGGAAAAAGAATTCATCAGAAAGGAACCAGCAATTTAGCAAAAATATGAAAATTTAATGTAGTAATAGAATAATTCCACATGTACACCAAACACAAAATCAAAAGATATGACAGTAAGTGAACCAAAACCTAACACTAAGAAAATAAAATAGACAACGTTGTCTACAGACAGGACAACACACAGATGGCCACCACTAAACACATACAGAGACACCCAGCTGGATAATTAAATAAAAGGAAATACTACATATCATGGAAAGTCTCATTGATATCTCAAAAGAAGGTAGGTTAAAGCTGGGAGATGGATGTGTACAGCCATATGGTAGAGGGGAGTCCGCCTAACAGGATACCGGTGATAGGCCTTAGCTGAGCCTTGAGGTATAAGTCATGGAGATGGCTGGTAAAAGGACTAGCAGCTGAGTTGCATACAATGGCTGGTAATGTAAGTAAACGATTGCGTAGAGACTGTGCGTGAATGAAGCTGTAGATATGCCTGTATCACCTCATATTTGCTAGGCAATGGATGGGAGATAACTGTGTAACTATAGTGACGATGGTCACGATTGAAACATGAACAGATACTGTCTCACCATTCCAGGGATACCGGAGTGCAGCAGGCAGTTGTAGATCATTCCAGTCCTACTTAGATCCCACAATTCACAAAGGAAGAAGTCGATCTCGTAAACATAGAGGAAGGAGTAATAGTCTGGCTAGCACCAAGACCACACGTAAACAATACTCATCTACCGACAGTGATAGTGAACGTCGAGACCTATCAGTGACTTTTTTAGAAAGGGATCAGTCACCAACAGACAATCCTACAAATACGACAGGGAAAACCAAACCCAGCGGAAAGGGAAAAACACCACCAGACTCACCCCCAAGTTATCAGGGAAGACAAAGGGAAACTCGCAAAAGCCAGCGACAACTCAGGAAGAAATCACACAGGACATAAATAGTGATAATTTACTAGCGACATCCCTATCTAGTTCCACTACAGACATGAAGGTTGTAAACCTCACTGAATTCCCTTTGAATCAACACCATCTCTCCCTGCTTGGTAGGGGCCTCTCTTTCTCTCCCAAATCAGGGATGAATGAGTTTGAAGTATATAAGGACATTTCCCTTTACCTTAGAAAAGTAATCTTCAGATACTGGCATTCAATTAAACATACTGAAATTAATCAAAATATACAAAATAAAGAAGAATTGGAGGCCCTAGATACACTTATTTCTCTTTTACAAGAGAATGAGGATTCTGATCTTGATATAGAGACGCCTTGTGAGCAAACAGTAGACACACGCTCGGCCAATCTATCTATTAAATCAGTTAAAATGCCTCCGTTATCTAAACACAAGTCCATTGAATTCTTCTTATCACAAGTCAGGAGAGATCTTTCTAAGGTAAATTGGAAATATAGGGGTATAGACAACCTAACTAGGGAAGAAAGAAGGGCCCTTAAAGAACTAGAGGAGACTCCGGGTATCGTAATCAAGAATAGTGATAAAGGAGGTAACGTAGTTCTCCTTACTGAGGATCAATATGAAAAAGAAGTATTCAGACTTCTGGGTGACAAATCCACTTATCGCAAACTTGAATCAAACCCATTCCCTGGTATTGTTAATGAATTGAATTTTATGCTGAGTCTAGCACTGGAAGAAAAATTAATTAACAGAAAGGAGTTTAATTTCTTACATATATCCCAGTTTAACATACCCACCTTTTATATTATCCCGAAACTCCATAAATCGTTACAAAATCCGCCCGGCAGACCCATCGTCTCTGCGGTAAATGGCCCCCTTGAAAAAACGGGCAAATTTATTGACGCACTAATTAAGGATTTGGTTCACGAATTGCCTTCCTATGTACAGGACACAGGGGATGTACTTTCCCAATTAAATGCTATGGTTCTGCCGGAAGGATCCTTTTTGGTAGGCATAGATGTCGAATCCTTATATACATCAATTCCTCACCAATGGGGCCTAAAAGCTGTTCAATTCTTTCTTGACAAAAAATTCCCACTCCTAGGACATCAAAATGAGTTCATAGGGGATGTACTTACCTTCCTGTTGGAAAATAATTGTTTCTAGTTTATGGGGACTTACTACCAGCAAATCAGAGGCACCGCAATGGGGGCACCTTGGGCTCCCTCGTACGCCTGTTTACATCTGGGTATGTGGGAGGAGGAATCCGTCTACCAGTCGGCAATGTACCTCCGCCACAGTCGTCTGTGGCTGAGGTACATTGATGACGTGCTCATGATCTGGGATGGTACAGAGCAGGATTTGCTGTTATTCATGGATGAACTTAACTCCAATGATCGTAACATTAGACTCACTTATATAGCCCACCAACATACCCTTTCCTTTTTGGATCTGACCTTGTTTGCTGATAACGGAAAGATCAGCACCAAAACCCACAGGAAGCCAACGGCAGCGAATACACTCCTCCTGGCCACCAGCGACCATCCTAGATCCCTAATTAAAGGTATACCAGTAGGTCAGTTCCTCCGTATTCGCAGAAACTGTTCTAGACAACAAGATTTCGATAGGGAAGCCAGGGACCTATATGGAAGGTTTAGGGATAGAGGCTACTCCCATTCATCCATTAGAACAGCTAAAAAAAGAGCTCTCCAGATGGACCGTCAGCAGCTTCTTGCCAGAAGGAACCCTACGGTCCCTAAAGATAGATATGGACCCCCTAGAATTATCACCAAATACGGTGCCCAATGGAAACAGATTAGGACCATTCTCAACAACCATTGGCATATCCTCTCTGGTTCCCCTGCTCTTAGTGAGATAGTAGGAGAACGTCCACTTCTCACCGCTCGACGGTCTCGGAATTTGAGAGATCACTTGATCCACTCCGAATACCAAAGAGCTCCTGCCCAAAACTGGCTTACCCAACTCCCCCTTTAAAAGGTACGTTTAGGTGTGGTAGATGTGCCATCTGTAAGTATGTCGAATGCACGGACGTGTTCACCGATTCTGACGGTAAGAGACAGTTTAAAATTTATAATTTTATTAACTGCAATACCACACGAGTAGTCTATATGCTCACATGCCCTTGTGGCAAAAAATATGTGGGTAAGACAAAAAGGAAATTGAAGATCAGAATCGGTGAGCACGTCCAAAGCATTCTCAGCAAAGATGACGAGCGCCCCATTCCCCTACACTTTCTCAAGTTCCATGGGGGGGACCCAACTGGGCTTACTGTCAAGGGTATCTACAGGTTAAATCTTCCCCTTAGAAGGGGTGACTTCGACAGAATTCTCTGCCAGAAAGAGAAAATGTGGATATATACCCTTGACAGTATGTCCCCCCATGGGTTAAATAATGCGTGTAACCTGTCAGTGTTTCTTACCCCCTAGTTTCTTATGCATATTCATTATCCACCTCTCTCATTTATATGTAGGTGACATATCCATTTATATATGCCTGATCGCTCTCTTTAATTACCCCTCTTATTTTTATTTAGTTTATTTTAGTTCCGTTTCCCCTTTAATTCTAATTCTTTTTTCTTCTTTCACTTTTTCTTTCTATAGTAGCTTTTGTTATTTACAGAGGTGGTGCACCCACGGACCGGCCCGTTCTATCTATCTATATAATGCTTGTTGTCTTCCGGTTTAAATGGCAGTCTTTTTGTTGTTCCGTTGCCAGGCCAACAGATAGCTAATGTATCCACGTTTGTAAGTGGGAGGGCTATATAAGATGTCTGCTCTGGCAACGGCGCATGCTCTGAAGAAATCCCTGTGCGGATGAAACGCGTCAGCATGACGCCATCACGCTCCATCTAACGTACACACGGACCCACCCATCAGCCCTGGGTATTCCGTCCGCCCACGTGTGAAGCCTCACTGCATGGAATCAGGAAGTGGACGCTGACCCACGCCGCATTCAGGCGGCACACCTCTATACGCTCTCCGCTCCTCATTATCGTTGCTGGTAACTGAGTACCTAGATCTACGTGGCCCTACTCAGCTGGCCTGATCTGGATGCAGCTGTTTGCACCACCCAAGATGATCTAAGTAGGACTGGAATGATCTACAACTGCCTGCTGCACTCCGGTATCCCTGGAATGGTGAGACAGTATCTGTTCATGTTTCAATCGTGACCATCGTCACTATAGTTACACAGTTATCTCCCATCCATTGCCTAGCAAATATGAGGTGATACAGGCATATCTACAGCTTCATTCACGCACAGTCTCTACGCAATTGTTTACTTACATTACCAGCCATTGTATGCAACTCAGCTGCTAGTCCTTTTACCAGCCATCTCCATGACTTATACCTCAAGGCTCAGCTAAGGCCTATCACCGGTATCCTGTTAGGCGGACTCCCCTCTACCATATGGCTGTACACATCCATCTCCCAGCTTTAACCTACCTTCTTTTGAGATATCAATGAGACTTTCCATGATATGTAGTATTTCCTTTTATTTAATTATCCAGCTGGGTGTCTCTGTATGTGTTTAGTGGTGGCCATCTGTGTGTTGTCCTGTCTGTAGACAACGTTGTCTATTTTATTTTCTTAGTGTTAGGTTTTGGTTCACTTACTGTCATATCTTTTGATTTTGTGTTTGGTGTACATGTGGAATTATTCTATTACTACATTAAATTTTCATATTTTTGCTAAATTGCTGGTTCCTTTCTGATGAATTCTTTTTCCCTGGGCGGAACTGGTACCTGCCCCGTTCCTCCCTCCTGGGTTCCCTCTTTTTCTATACTGTATGCAAGCCTATATGTCTTTTTATGTATTACCATTATGTAATCTCTAGCTGTGAAGCGAACCATAAATAGAATAGAATGTACAATATTTCCCCACAAAATCTGATATTTCTGTAGGTATATTTAAAAAGAATTGGATGTTGGAGGTGGGAAGGAGGTGGGAAAAGGCAAAGGCTACATACAAATCTACTAGATTGACTTGGACTTTTTAAAAGGACATCTCTTTGCTTCCGTTGGCAGATGTGGTGACAGGTGTGTGAAGGGAGTATATGTCAAAGAATAGGGGGTGATGGGTAGTTGAGGTCTGACATTTATGTGAACTTCTTGCCTTGTCCTGCATCGGCCAAATACAGGTTCACTGTAATTATCATTGATTACACAAATCTTCTGGTTGAAGTTCCCAGGCAGCTCCCATCCCTCCACAATCAGTAATATCTGTATGTCCCAACATCCTAAAATCTTCACAATGGAAATTTGGAACTTAGAACTGGGTTGCCTTTTTTCCTTTTTACTCTTTTTTATACAGCTGGAATAGCATGGGAACAAAAGAAAACTACTCTAAAAATTGCAATGTGTCAAAAAAAATAAATTATAGATTAAGAGATAGATAGATAGATAGATAGATAGATAGATAGATAGATAGATAGATAGATAGATAGATAGATAGATAGATAGATAGATAGATAGATAGATAGATAGATAGATAGATAGATAGATAGATAGATAGATAGATAGATAGAATGAATGGCTCAACCAAAAGCACCACTAAGTAACACATTTTAGATTCTTGTTCTGCCTCTCATATCTGAACAAAGCTTTTCTTATAGAAGTTTCTGAAAGGGCTGAGAGACCTGTGAAGCACAGCCAAATTAAACAGGCATGTTGCTCACTAGAGTTATGCCATCTCTTTAAGACCCAGGTTACCATACTTGTGGGAATCAACCCTCATTCTTGGCTTTTTGTAGTGCGTTTTGGTGCACTAATTGGCTTTTCATAAAAGTGCACTAATTGGCTTCACATAAAACTTGTGCATGTCAAAAGGGATTTTCTGATCTGTGTCTGTTTTTTACAAGATACATCTTTACTAAATGAAAAGTTGCCATGATCAAATGCTTATTAGTACTCGGTAATTGCTTTTCTCCTTCACAATGTCTCACATTTATACTCCACAAAATGAATAGCATATAAAATACCTCACAAAAGTCAAATGAACTAAACTTTTTTTTTTTTTTTTAATGCTTTACAGAGGGCACAAAAAAACATGTTTCCCACGCAATGTTCTCAGGCAGTATTACAGACTGAAGGAAAGCCAAGGGAATTTTGGGTAAGGACATGCAAATACCCACATCAAACCTATGGGGGAATATTATAGTAGTGTTTGGGTAGTCATCTTAAAAAAGAACAAACACATCCTTTACTATATAATACAAGAGTAAGTCCTTAAATGTGGCCAGCAAATCTATCAAACTGCAGAGGGTGAAGATGAAGCAGGGGATATTGCTCTATAAAATGTGCTGTATAACCAATGACCTAACATTTTGGTCTGTATGGTCTTTAAATGTATATGGTATATATGTGTGCAATTCATATATTTCATTTTGATTACTTTGCTCTTTAGCCCAGGTTCATGCTGAGCTGCGGGAATGAAGCCGTGCGAGTTCAGCTGAACTCGCATGATTTCACTCTCACATGTCAGTCCGATTTTGGCGGCGATTTCACAGACATCTGTGAGGGTTTATGCACAGATGTCAATAGAAATGGCACCCTGAAATCGCAAAAAAAAAGTTATACAGAAACTACTTTTCAAAATCGGTGCGGCGCCGCAAATGCAGCGTCGCTCTGATTAGGATGGTGCCATTGCTGGCAATTGCCACTGATTTGACATGTCAAATCGAATGTCAAAACGCACCAATGTGAACCAGGCCTTAAAGTTTAATTTTGTGCCTGATGGCTGGCTACTTCCCACAGATGATTGGTGCATCCCTAAGAACATGGATGGGGTTCATTTATTAAAACTGGAGCACTTAGAACCTGGTGCAGCTGTGCATGGTAACCAATTAGCATCTAACTTCAGCTTGTTCAATTATGCTTTGACAATAAAACCTGGAAGCTGGTTGGTTTATATGCAGAGCTGTACCAAATTTTGCACGCTCCAGTTCCAGTAAATCCCCCCCAATGGTGTTTTTATAAGCTACGGGCTGTTCTGTCTGTTGGGGATTGCATTGTTAAGATGTTCTCCCCTTCCAGCTTACTGATAGGACAGAACTAGATCTGAGCAATTGGCTGAACTGTAAATACATAATCAAATAATTTTTGGGGGGTTCATACCACTTTAATTAGCCTCATGCTATTGGAGAGTGCACTATACATTTTTTTATATTGGGGCCACAAATTGCATTGCACATTTTTTTTAGAATGCTAACTGCCTTATTTAATGAACAGTTCTTGTAGAGACTCTGTTTGGTGGGGTGTTACAGCAATAGGCACTAGAGGTAAACATACCCGTAGCAGCCTTTTTAACCTTCCTCTCAGAGCAAAGCCCCACTCCCACACATTACTACTGGCCCAGGCCATTACCATGACAAATAGCTTTTCTAGCCAAAAGCAATGTGTCAAAGCTATTTTTTTTTGTTCCATAATATTTATTGCTAAACAAACAACACAGTATAGAAACATTCTGGCAGATATGGTTACATACAGCAAATACAGCAAAGATGGCAGGGTACAAAGAATGGGAATGATCTGCAGTACAGTACCAGTATGCATACATGGTGTCAAATAGTAGCATTAAGAGGGGCATGTGCCCAACAATATACGACAAAACAGAAACCATAACACAGTAAAGAGAATCCAATAAGTGTTTGTTAGCAGAGAGATTGTGCCCCCATAAAGGAGTAAGCAGGGATCAGTGCGTATCACACAAGGGGAAATGTCCAGTGAAGGTCCATTGAAGAGTGTGAGAGATAGGGGGAGGTAGGAAAGAGGAGGCATTATTTTGTAGACTCAAACTGAATGGATGCGTTACATCTGGGGACTCAAAATGTGATTGTGGAATACTATTTTAATTTCTTATAGTTAAACTATATCTAAAGTCAAAACATATTTATTCATTGTAGATAGAATAGAGAAAAGTTAAAACTGCTGTCAGGTTTTTTTTTCCATCTGTGCCTTTTTATGGAGACTCAACAGGAAGTGAGAAGATTTATTTCTAATGTGAGGGGAAATCACATTTTAGACACTAGACAAGTGTCAAGGTAACAAATGTGCCCATTAGAAGATCACCCCTTTGTTCCCGTTCAGATTGCAACTCTAAATTTGTTGATCCTGGCAGGTAGACAGAGTAAATCTCCTGATTGGGGACACAGACAGCAAAAAAAAAAAAAAATTGACAACGGCTCACTACTCACTATCTAAATATAAAAAAAGAGGCATTTTCGTTAGTTATGCCGGACACTTTAATCGACCTTCCTGCCCAGGCCACTTTTTAGCTTGCAGCTCTGTCACACTTTGAATGACAATTACTTGGTCATGCAACACTGTACCCAAATGCAATTTTTATCATTTTTTCATGACAGATAGAGCTTTCTATTGGTGCTATTGATGATATTTAATCACTGCTGTTTTTTTTTTTTTTTTACTATATAAACAAAAAAAATACCAAAAAAGTTTGGAAAAAAAAACTTTTGGTTGTTTTAGTTTTACTATTTTGCAAATAAATAATCTTTCTTCATAAATTTTCAGCCAAAATGTATTCTGCTATATTTCTTTGGTAAAAACCCAAATCAGTGAATATTATTTAGTCTGTGTGAAAATATAGTCTACAAACTATGGTATATATATTTTAAAATGGATTAATCCTGAAATACTGATGACCTTACTCATTTCGTGAGGCCCTAAAATACCAGGACAATACAAATACTCCCATAATGACCCATTTTTGGAAAGTAGAAAGTCCAAGGTATTTAGTAGAAGGAGTTGCAATTTTTGTCACAATTTTGTTTTAAAACATTTTTTTAGAGTTGAATAAAATTTTGTTCATATTTGTTTAAAATACTGTCACCAGAGCAATACACTGCCATCACCGGACCCTGACCAGTGACAGTATGTAAAAAAAAGAAAATGTGTGTATATATATATATATATATATATATATATATATATATACCGTATTTATCGGCGTATAACACGCACAGGCGTATAACACACACATTCATTTTAAGAGGGAAGTTTCAGGGAAAAAAAACTTAAATTTTAAATAAGAAACTTTGAAGCAAAATAAGGGTCAGTGCCCATCTGCAGCCTCACCATTGCCATCAGTGCAGCCTGATCAATGCCCATTTGCAGCCTCACAAGTGCCATCAATGCAGCCTCATCAGTCCACATCAATGCAGCAGCCTCACCATTGCCATCAGTACAGCCTGATCGATACCCATCTGCAGCCTAGAGGGGACAGGGAGGGGGGTGAGACGCGCGCCGACAGATTACATACAGTGAGAATCTCCTATGATAGACAGAACAGTGGTCCAATGGCGGCCCAGGAGACGAGACTTCCTATTACAGAGGCCACCAAGTAAACAGAAGTTTCTCACAGTATGTAATCTGATGGCGCTCGTCCCGCCCCCTTCCCTGTCCCCTCCGAGACAGCTAAAAATTGAAGTATTGGCGTATAACACGCACACGCTATTTGCACCCAATTTTCATGGTGAAAAAGTGAGTGTTATACGCCAATAAATACAGTGTATATATATATATATATATATATATATATATATATATATATATATATATATATATTATCTATCTACCTGTGTATATTATTATTATTGTTATTATTATACAGGATTTATATAGCGCCAACAGTTTACGTATCGCTTTACAACTTGAGGGTAGACAGTACAAATACAATACACTTTAATACAGTAGGAATCAGAGGGCCCTGCTCCTTATAGCTTACAATCTAAGAGGGAAGGTCAAGAGATACAAGAGGTAATAAGTGTGGGTGATGTGCTGAGTGAGAAGATAAATGTACAGTTGTGGGGGCCAGGTAGGTTTTCAGGGATCGTCTGAAAGTGGATAAAGTAGGAGAAAATCGGATGGATTGGGGTAGAGCATTCCAGAGGATGGGAGAGGCTCTGGAGAAGTCCTAATGGCGAGCATGGGATGAGGTGACAAGGGAGTTTGAAAGCAGGAGGTCGGAGAGCGGGAGGAGCGAAGAGAACGATTAGGTTGGTATTTTGAGACTAGGTTAGAGGTGTAGCTGAGGGCCAGGTTGTGGATGGCTTTGTAAGTTATAGTTAGTATCTTGAATTTAATTCGGTGACTGAGTGGCAGCCAATGGAGGGATCGGCAGAGGGGTATAGCAGACACTGAGCAGTTTGTGAGGTGGATGAGCCTGGCAGCAGCATTCATGATGGACTGAAGTGGGGATAGCCTATTTATCTCAATTCTGTCTTTATTGAAAAATTTTTAATTTACATAACAAAAAAAAAGAAAAAGAAGAAAAGACAAACATAAATCTCATCCAATGGGTGCCAATAAAGAATATACCACATTATAATAATATATAAAACATAAAACAAACATATACCAACATACTGCAGGGGTCTCTGAAAAATAAATAAATAAATAAACAAGGGAAAGACAACCCATGGTGATACTCCAGACCCGTGATGGTGGACCCCGGAACCCCAAACGTCCCGGCCACACTCCCCTATCATCCCCACACTCAGGGGAGGCATGGTCCCAAAACATCCATGGCACCAAGGTCTGCCACCACCGCCCAAAACAATACATCCTTAAACCCTAATAAAAATATCCCTGCCTTATTTCCCTTCATCTATTTAGATAAAATAAAATATATAATTTCCTACTCCCTTTCTTCAACTCCCACAGTAATGTTAGCTATATCACACAAAACACACACAACACAAAAAAAAAAAAAAAAAATGAAGAAAAAAAGAAAAAAAAAAAAAAAGAGAGAGAAGAGACCATAATATTCAAAATAAATACACTACCCGAAATAGCTACTCAAACCAAGATCGCCTCACTCAAACCGACTCTGCACTGGTTTCATATCCTACCTCCAGACCACATACAGATTCTGTAGTTCAGGGGATTCCCTTAGCACTTTCCAAGGAAGCCAAATTTGACGACATTGTTCATCCTTCCTTTCAATATGGTCCAACTCTGAAATCCACTCAATCTATGATGGAGCATATGCTGACCGCCAGTGGCGTGGTATTACTTCCCTTGCAGTTGTCAACCAATGTCTTAAAAGGCCTTTTTTTAATGCTTTTGTACGAGCCAGGTAGGATGGATAATAAAGTCATTTGAGGTGTGTTGAGAATAGTCACCTCAGTTGCATGAGTATGAAGCTGGAGTATCATGTCCCAAAAATTATGTACAGAAGGACATTCCCACCAAATATGTAATAACGAACCTTTGGCAGAATGACAACGCCAACACAGGTCTTAGACATTTGGATATATCTGGTGAAGCAACAACGGACATCTATACCACTGAGAAAGAAGCTTAAAATTCGTCTCGTGAGCCTTGATTGCTAACGACATACTATGTGTAAGGATAAACGCTTTTTCCCATTCCTCTGGTTTAGTTTCAACATTCAAGTCCATATTCCACTTATTTGTGAACTCTGGGAGACATGTATGGAGTCTAATAATAAGAACCCTATACACTGCAGACAGAATATGTTCTGGTACAGTTTGTTGTAACAGAAGAGACTCAAAGGTATCTGGCTCTCTATTAAACACATCTATAGAAGGAAAGGAAGAAAGAAAAGACGTTAATTGCCGATATTCCAGCCAGTGTTTAATTGATTGTTGCTGAGTAGGGATCAAATCTGAAAGCAAAGGGAGATCTCCCTGATAAATAATTTGGGATATACGATGATTTGACTCCTTACTCCATACCAGAAAATGTCTCCGTGCCATTGCCAGTAAGAACCCTGGGTTACCAAACAGGGGTATCATTAATCCCACTTTAGGCGAAAGTCCTAATTGAGTTTGTAATTTATCCCAGGTACGCAATAAATGTGCTGTAAGAAAGGACAAAGAAGAAGGTGGGCCCCGGGCAGAGATATCTGACCAAGGAAGCACCTGGAGATCCAAGGGAGCAATTGACTGTTCTATGTGTACCCATTGTTTAAGATGGGAATGATGGAACCAGTTTACTAGTCTAGTTAACACTGCTGCAACGTGGTAGTAGTATAGGTCTTGTGCCCCTGAGCCCCCTTTTGCTTTTGGGAGAGATAAAATTCTACTTTGCAATCTAGGTCTATTACATCCCCAGATAAACCTTGTAAAGGTAGATTGTAGAGTGGTAAAAAAGGAACGGGGGACCACTATAGGTATGGTTTGGAAAAGATAGATAAAGCGTGGTATTATATCCATTTTTAAGATATTAATCCTCCCAAACCATGAGTAATGGGCTCGATCATACTTCTTAATGTCCTGTATTGTACGCTGCATAGGAGGGTAATAATTTTCTATATATAGCTTAGTGAGATCTTGTGGAATTTTTATGCCCAAGTAAGTGTCGAAGTACAGATTCCAGAGAGCCTGAACTTGATGTGGTGACAGAGAAACATTAAGAATTTCTGATTTGGACAAATTTACTTTAAAATTGCTCAGAGCTCCAAAACGCTGAAATTCATACAGAATAGATGGCATGGAGACATGTGGGTTGGTGATGCAGAGTAGCAGATCGTCAGCAAATACTGCCAGCTTCACCTCCTGCCCATCTAATGGTATGCCTGAGATACAAGGATTTTGTCTAAAAGCAGTTACCAGATGTTCCATTACTAAAAACGAACAAGAGCGGAGACAGCGGACATCCCTGACGTGTACCATTTTGAATAAGAAAGTTAGGAGATAACGATTGATTGATCCGTATACTTGCTCTTGGCTTGGTATAGAGTGCCATCATTTTCCTTAACAGAATTGGTCCTAGTCCTATTTGAATCAAAGTTTGTTCCAAAAACGGCCACCCAACACGATCAAATGCCTTCTCAGCATCCACAGAGAGAAGGCAAGCTGGTATTTTTGCTGACTGGGTGTGATCGATGAGTAACAGGGATTTAAGCGTGTTATCGCGTGCTTCTCTCCCCTGTACAAACCCAACTTGATCTGTATGTACCAGATTCGGAATATGAGATTGAAGACGTGAGGCAATCAATTTGGCATATATCTTGATCCCTACCCTGATTAAAGATATAGGACAATAGCTAGAACATAGGTTAAAATCCTTATCAGGTTTAGGAAGTAATGTGATGTGCGCCTCTAGTGTCTGGGGTACAAATCCATTAATAGCAGATATGCTATTAAACACTCAAAGCATAAACGGTGTAATCGAATCCTTATAGATCTTATAAAATTTCGATGTAAAACCATCGGGACCGGAACTTTTACCCAATGGTGTATTCATAATCACTTCCAATAGTTCCTCGAGTAAAAACAGGGAGTCCAGAGAATTCCCACTATCTTCATCTAATATTGGGATAGCAGTTTCAGACACATATTCCTGTATACGATGACCAAGAGAATCTAGGTCGCAAGATGGTGGGGGGTAAGATTGTACAAAGCTGTGAAATAATCACAAAATGCCTTTTGAAGAAGGATTGGATCTGAAGTAATTTCTCCAGATGGTAATGCAATGCTAGGTATAAAAGTCACCGGGGATCGGGGATGCAAAGACCTTGCAAGTTGTCTCCCAGCCTTGTCTCCATACCGGTACTTTCCCAGGGCATATCTATATTGACTTTTACAGTGAGAAACCTCCAAAGACTGCAGCAAAGATGACCGTACTAAAGATATATCAGCCAATAGCTCTGGGGGTTGGGGTCTTTTTATGTGAGATCTCCAAAGCCCGAAGCTTTGACAAGTCATCCTGTATAGTCGCTGATCTTTCTTTTTTTAAGCAAGCTCCATGCTGGATAAATAGTCCTCCTACTACCGCTTTTAAGGCCTCCCACTGTATAGGTAATGGGGTCTCGTCGTGTTCATGGTCAGCGATAAAATTCTTAATTGCTGCCAAAATCGTCTGATGACATAATAGATCTAGCATAAGGGTTTCATTTAAACGCCATGACCAATCGGACCATGGGGTCTGGGGAGGTTGTATTGTCAAAAAAAGAGGTGAGTGATCAGACCAGATGAAAGACCCAATGTCCATTATTGGGTTCCATACCAATAGCTGTGTTCCTAGGAAAAAATAATCTAGCCTACAATAGGATTGGTGGACTGAGTAATAGTATGTATAATCCCGCTTTTTAGGATTTAAAATACGCCATAAATCCAGCAATCCGTGTCCAAACAGTTCTCTTTTCAGAGCTCTCAACCGACTATAAGAGATATTTGATCGCTGAGAGGAGGTGTCCAGTTGGGGTTCTAGAGCCATATTAAAATCTCCTCCTACAAGGATTGTGCCCTCTGCAAATTCTATCAAGAGATGAAGATATTGTGTAATTGCCGTTATTTGATAGTAATTAGGAATATAGAAATTGGCGATTGTATAAACTCTATTCCACAGCCTAAATTTGAGAAAAAGATACCGGCCATTGGGGTCAGTTACATGCTCCAAGACCAATATTGGTAAACGTTTATGGATAGCGATGGACACTCCCCTACTCTTGGATGAGGACAGGGTACTATGAAACCAACTTGAATAGTATCTTCGTGAGCATGCTGGAATACAATTTGCTTTAAAATGGGTCTCTTGAAAAAGTATAATATCTACCCTAGCTTTATGTAGAGCATATAGAATTTGACCTCTTTTTGATTGTTTATTGATACCCTTAACATTATATGAACAGAGTTTCAATGAGAATGGCGAGGATTGTTTGGTCGCCATTTCCTGACTTGCGAAGAAGAGAAAGAGAGAAAAAAAAAAAAAAAGGAGGGAAAAAGGTGAAAGGAAAAGATAAAAACAAAATGATGAGAGATAACTCTCTCTTTGGATCTGGTCCTGGTCATATACCAAATCCAAAAAAAAATTAGTATGCTTTACAAAAAGTATAGCACACCACCAAAACTAAAAAAAAACACACAATTCAAGCCAATCCCTACCAGAGGGCTGGTATACCTACAAGGGGGTAGTGGATACACACTAGGAAGGTCTCATAGTGGGACCCGAGAGAAACACCAGCTTTTATTGCAATCTACAATGTATAGCAAAATGTACTCAAACTATTTCTGCACCCTAAAGAAAGGGGAAAAAAAAATTTTGGTACTTATGCCTTTAATATGTTGTGCCTCTCCGCCCCTGAATTCCCTTATCCATTAATATAGGTGTGCACACGCCACGCGTATTCTACACCTATACGCCATTTATTTGTCATAAGATGGTGACACAGTCAGGGCAACAGGTTGATATATACACAACAAACATCAATTGTCTACCTAGTACCTATCCCTCCTCTCCCCACCTACGAATACTCATACTGCAACTGCATATTGTACATCTAAAGTTTCTCTCCCACCTCCCTCCCCCCCTCCACCAAGTACAGCCATATCTCAGGAGGGGAGTCCACACTCATGGGGGGGGGGGGGGGGGAGAGAAAAAAAAAAAAAACAAACAAACAAAAAAAAAAACAACCTGTTCCTATAAGGGAAAGTAAAAAGGTTGGCACTAATACATTATATAAGATATGCCTCTCCCCCCCCTTTGATCCCCATATCGATATGCATCCTACAGCTACAGGCTCGCATATCCACATGGTCATGCATACTCAACTGGAATCCCAGAAGCCATCACCACTGGTAGATTCCACAAACATTTATTTGTCGTGCTCGGGTGACATGGTCAGAGAAACATGTTAGTATATGCACTACAAATGCTACCTATCCACATATTACCCATTCCATCTCACCCCGCACGACAAATAGCCATACTGCAGCATATTTTGTACATCTATTGCCAAAAAAAAAGAATAGTGCTATATATATATATTTATCCTGACTATAATTGAGCTGATATATCTTTTCAGGATATCCACAACTAGAGCTTTAATAGAATTCCTTGCCCTTCTCCCCCCAGGTGCAGCCAACCCCTCAAAAGGGGCGTTCCCCACCCTACTGGAGGAAGAAAGGAGAAGGGAAAAAAAATAATTAAATAATGCTCAGGGTGGGTTCTTTCTTTTAATAATATCAAGAACCTATCACCTGCATCCCTGGGGGATGGAAACAAACAACAAAAAGATCGTAGAAAAAATCTATTAATGTTATTGCTATTGAAAACCCTTGATTAGACTATGGGGGAGAGATTCCTGATCTACCGGAGTATTCCCCCAATACAGGGGCACGACGCTCTTCACCCCGAAACAAAGAATATGACTGTGGCCACTCCAAGGGTGGGAGCTCTGGTAGCTCCAGGGCTGTTACCACTACCGGGATATCCGATGGACCATGGATACTTAACCACTTTCCCTCCTTCCGGATCTGTAGCTGGAATGGAAAGTTCCATCTGCAAGAAATATTTTGGTCTTGTAACAATGCCAGGAGAGGTTTTAATGCCTTCCTCTTTTCTAGGGTGAAACGGCACAGATCTGACAACAATTGTATCGTATTCCCTTTATATTTAATTAGGCCTCTTGCTCGCGCCTTTCTCATAATGTCCGCTTTTTTTACGGAAGTAATGTATTCGGCATATAATGTCTCTTGGTTTAGCTGGGTCGAGGTTCCGTGGCCCCAAAGCCCGGTGAACCCTATCGAGTTCCAGATTGACCGGCTCAATTGTCCCCAATATAGAGACAAAAATGCCTTTTACCGTTTCTGGGAGATCCTCAACCCCCATTGCTTCCGGTAACCCTCGAATCCGAATATTATTCCGCTGATTGCGATTATCTTGATCCTCTATAAGGAAATACAGTGTTTGTATTTGAGATTCATGCATATCTAATCATTGGGCCTGCACATGGATAGCATCAGCCAAAGTTGTAACAGAGCCCTCTAACTCTGATGTTTTAACCTGAGTTGCTTGTAGATCTATCTTAACCGCCTGGATATCAGTGTGATAACCTTGCTCCAGACGCTGTACAAACGCCTCCATTTCACTCTGTGTTGGTAAAGCTTTTAAGAATTCTCGTAAATCCCAAAGATTCTCCCACATCCAATCCCTGGCCCATGCCCGGTGTTTGTATAGGCCAGGAAGGCAGAGGCGGTGGGGGAGGCAGAGGTGGAGAAGGGCGAGGTAAAACACTCTGCGAAATACTCTGCGATTCTTGTAGAGCAGTTGTAACAGCAGATTCGGATTGTTGGAGAGCAGGGCTATATACTGGTGAGCAAGATGGTGTAGAAGATGGAGTGGGATCAACCCCTATATGCTGGTCTGTATCCTGACTTATAGACTGACTCGCTTGCCGGGCCCTCTGCGGAGCCATCTGTTGTTCTGTTGCCATCTTTGCTATTATGCTAGAGGAGCGAGTCCAATTACCGACGGAAAAAAAGATCTGAATACCAGTTTGCGGGGATACAGGTGTAATACTGGATCGACCACTAGGAGCACCTCGTCTCCTCCTTCCCATGAGAACCAGGGACAAACCAGGGAATCCGAGTGGGGGGGAGGGGTCTGTGTCAATATTAATGCAAGTACTGAAACTAAGGGGACCACTGTAGAAAAAAGCAGGAACAGAGGTAGAAGCAGGAAACTCCTTGAATAACAGAGGATTCCAGATTATGCAGAGGGCAAAAAAAAAAAAAAAAATAACGGAGCACAAAAAATGGAGGGCAAAAAAAAAAAAAAATGGAGCACAATTACAAGCTCAAGGCAGTGTTGATAAAACACAATGCAATGCAGTGTTAATGCAGCACAATGTAGGTGGTGACAGCAGTGGTGATAGCAGTGGTGATAGCAGCAACAAGCAGAGGTTGAGCAGGGTTAAGCAGGGGCTATGCAGGTTATGCTGAGATGCTGGGAAGCTGGAATGCAGGGATTATGCAGGTTATGCTGAAATGCTGAAATGCTGAAATGCTGGGATGCTGGGATGCTGAGATGCAGAGATGCAGGGATGCTGGAGAGCAGGGGTTAGCCTATTTAGAGGTTAGCCAATGAGGAGGGAGTTGCAGTAGTCAAGGCGGGAGATGACCAGGGAGTGGATTAGAAGCTTTGTGGTGACATTGGTAAGGAAGGGGCATATCTTGTAGATGTTGCAGAGGTTGAGGCGGCAAATTTTGGATAGTGATAGAATGTGGGACCGAAAGGTTAATTCAGAGTCCAGGATTATACCTAGGACCTTGGCGTGGGGGGATGGGTTGATAGTTGAGCCGTTGATATTGACAGAGAAATCAGGGGAAGTGGCACCTGAGGGAGGAAATATCATGAGCTCGGTTTTGGATAGGTTGAGTTTGAGGAACTGATGTGACATCCAGGCTGATATGTCTGCTAGTAAGTTGGTAATGCGTGAGGAGACAGATGGAGAGAGCTGGGGGTAGAGAGATAGAATTGGGTGTCATCAGCGTAGAGATGATATTTAAAGCCGTGGGAGTTAATCAACTGACCCAGGGAGGTGGTGTAGATTGAGAAAAGGAGAGGTCCAAGAAAAGAACCTTGGGGAACCCCAACAGAGAAAGGAAGAGGAGAGGAGGAAGTAGAGTTATAAGTGACACTGAAGGAGCGGTGAGATAGGTAGGATGAGAACCAGCGAAGAGTACAGTCACGGAGACCAAAGGAGTGGAGTTTATTGAGGAGGAGGGGGTGGTCCACTGTGTCAAAGGCAGCAGAGAGATCCAGGAGAAGTAGTACAGAATAGTGTACACTGGTTTTAGCCGTTAGTAGGTCATTTGAGAGTTTAAGGCTAGCAGTTTCTGTGGCGTGTTGAGGGCGAAATCCAGACTGAAGGGGATCAAGAAGTTAATTTGTGGTCAGATAGACGCTTAGTTGGTTGTAGACCAGTCTTTCAAGAAGTTTGGAGGAGAAGGCGAGTAAGGAGATGGGACGTAGGTTGTTAAGATTGGTGGGGTCCAGTGAGGGCTTTTTAAGTATGGGGGTGACTAGCGCAAGTTTTAGAGAGTTTGGGAAGATAGAGAGGGAGAGGTTGAAAATGTGAGTTAGAGACTGTAGAATTGAGTCAGAGGGTGAGCGTAGCATTTGCGAGGGAGCACGATCCAGGGGCAGGTGGTTAGATAAGTGTTAGATAAAAGTTTAGCAACCTCATTAATAGTAGCAGGGTTGAATGAGGGAAGTAATGATTGTATCTGTGGACATGGAGTGTTGCATGGGGGAGGTATATAAACATACAGTACATATATTATTTTGTCAATTTTTTTTTACTTTTTCCTTGTCAAAAGAAGTTTATTGAGTATACAATGTTATAAAGATACATAAAGTAAGTTTACAAGGATCTATAAAGTAAGCTCATTGTTTTACAGTAGGGTTTATATAGGTAAATATCATGAAATTTCAAATATTAAACATTGGGTTCACGTAAACCTAAATTAAAGATATATATCATTTCCTTAGTTACTTTTGTAGGTATTTAAATGATTTATACCTACTATACATATTGTTTACAAGTAGAGTGTATATAGGTCAAATAAATTCTGATAATGAGCTTTAATCGTAAGGTGGAGAAAAGGAAAGAGAAAGAAGAAAAAGGGTTGAAAGGTAGAGGTATGGTCCACAAGGTTGTCCCGTTCGTCAGTTTATTATTCTTTTTAGTTCTCTTTGAAGCCTTAGAATGGGTGTCTCTGTAAGTCATTTAATCTGTTACCATGGCAACAGGACAGAGTCATTGAAGTTTGACAGGAACTGTTGTTTTATCCAAGGATGCCAACGTTTTTCAAATTTTGGAATTTGATTTTGATCGATGGCTACCATCTTAGCATGGGACATTGTATTATTAATTCTGTGAATTGTTTCTGCTAGTACCAATGTAGGAGATTTCCATGCCTTGGCCACTGTTTGTTTTGCAGCCGTTATTAGTTGGATCATAAGTTTGAATTGAGAGAGTGTTAACCATTCCGGTTTTAGATTAAGTAAAGTTAAATATGGATCTGGTTGTATTATTTTTTAAATATTTTAGATGCAATCACGAAGACTTCCTTCCAGAAGGTTTGGATTACTGGGCACGTCCACCATATGTGTAAGTATGTGCCTATTTCTGGGCATCCTCGAAAACAAAGAGCTGAGGTATTAGGTGAATATTTTGCCACTCTAGCGGGTACAAGGTACCAGCGAGTTAGGACTTTATAATTTGTCTCCAGTGCTAAGATGTTGGGTGAAGATGACTTAGATGTGAGCCATATGTTAGACCAGTCCGTGTCTTCTAAAGTTCGTCCCAGGTCCTCCTCCCACCTCTGAACGTAAGAGGGTCTATTAAGATTTGCTACTCCATATAATTGATTATAAAGTGATGAAATTGTACCTTTAGCAAATGGATCTTTTGTACAGATTGATTCAAAAATGGATAATTGGGATAATGGTGTATCCCCCTTTAGGAATGGTGTATAGAAATTTTTGATTTGGAGATATCTAAATATCTCAGAGTTTGGTAGATCATATTTTTCTCTAAGCGATGGGAATGAAAGGAATGATTTAGATGCTATGAAGTCATTTAGTGTCTGAATGCCTGATGTTGTCCAAGCTTTAAAAGAATTTGGGTAGATCCATGCCGGATAAAAGGCCGGATTTCTGATAAAAGAAAGGAGAGGATTGTGTGGAGATTGTAACTGATATTTGGTTTTTAGTTTATAACAGAGAGATAAGAAGTGTTTGGTTATGGGATTATGAATTTTAAAGCGGTCTTTAGGATCAAGCCATAATAAATTTGATATTAATAGAGGGTCATTTTCTGAAGCCTCTATAAATACCCATAATGGGATTTCCTGTTTTGCATGGTATTTGGACAGACTGGCCAAATGTGCTGCTCTGTAGTAGTTAGTAAAATTAGGGTATCCCAGGCCTCCTTTATTTTTGGGAAGATGTAGTGTGTGTATAGGTATACGTGGTTTAGAAGAGCCCCATATAAACGAAGTTGCTCTTTTTTGTACTATTCTCAAAAAATAGGAAGGAATTGGAATAGGGAGGACTCTGAATAGATAAAGCAATTTGGGTAGAATAGTCATTTTGATTGCATTAATCTTCCCTATCCAGGATAAAGGAAGTTGCGACCATTGTTTTATTAGATTTGTGATCTGTCTTAATACAGGAGGATAATTGGTTGAGAATAAGTCAGAATGAGATGCTGTTAAATGAATTCCAAGATATGGGATTGATTTTTCTGCCCATGTGAATGGGAGTGCAGCCCTAGCCGGGATCAATTCCATGTTTGTGAGTGAAATATTAAGCACTAGGCATTTCTTAGGATTAATCATAAGGCCGGATAGGGCTGCAAATCCATCAAGAGCTGGTATTAAGTTAGGACCAGAGACCTGTGGTGATGATAGAAAAAGTAATATATCGTCTGCAAATATACATAATTTGTGTGTAATACCTCCTACTTCAATGCCAGTTATAGTTTGGTTTGTTCTGATGTATTGGGCCATGGGTTCGAGTATAAGGGCAAATAATAAGGGAGATAATGGGCAACCCTGTCGGGTACCTCTTTCGATATTAAAGGCTTCAGATTTGTATCCAGCATATTTTATATAGGCTTTGGGTTTATTATATAATGCTTTGATCCTTGTTAAAAAGTGGGGTCCAAAACCCCATTTTTGTAATGAATATTGCATATATTGCCAGGATACTGTGTCAAATGCCCTCTTAATATCGAGAGATAGAAAACATAAAGGGATTTTCCGTTTTTTAGCAATATGTGCCAATAACACTGCCCTGCGTATATTATCGCCTGCCTGTCTATTTGGCATGAAGCCTACTTGATCTCTATGTATTAATTTTCCTATAATGCTATTGAGGCGTTTTGCTATTATTTTTGCTAATAATTTAATATCGAGGTTTAACAGAAAGATAGGCCGATAATTCACACAGGAAGTATCATCAGAAAGGGGTTTTGGGATCATACAAACAATTGCCATTAGTGTTTCTTGCCGAAAAGAATGTCCATCTAGAAGTTTGTTAAAAGTTTCAGTGAGAATGGGAGAGAGTATTTCTGAGAATGTTTTATAGTATAAAGCCGAGTAGCCGTCTGGGCCTGGTCTTTTGTTAAGTTTTAGGTCTTTTATGGCGTTAGCAACTTCATCTAGAGTTATAGGCTCATCCAAACTGCTTTTTTGATTCTGAGATAACTCAGGTAAGGTTATTTTTGAGAAGAAGGATTCAGCCTCTGTAGGATTAAATTCATTGTTTGTCTTGTATAAAGTTGCGAGATGTGAGTGAAATTTATGGACTATTTTAACTGGATTACAAGTGTAAACATTTTTTTATAATTTCAAACGTATTGGTTTGAAAGATTTGTTAGTTGAATTTAATGCCCGAGCCAAATATGTACCTGGTTTGTTTGTATTCATGTAGAAATTGTGTTTGGAGCGTTTGAGGGATTTATCAACTGACTCAGTGAGAAATAGATCGTATTCCAATCTACATTTTTCCAGATGAGATTTTGTACTCTGAGATGGATTATCTTGAAATGATATGTAGGCTGCATTAAAATTGAGTTCTAGTTTTTTTGCTAGATTTTTGCGTTCCCGTTTAAATAATGCCATTTGTCTTTGTATTGTACCACGCAAGACAGGCTTATGAGCTTCCCACAGTGTTATTGGGGAGATGTCTGTTGTATTATTAATTGATATGTATTCCTTTAAAGCTTGTTCAATGGCCATCTGATGTAGTGGGTGTTTGAGCATTATGTCCGGTAAGTACCACGTTGGGTCATGCGCTTTTGGTATGGCTGAGGCTATAGTAGTGTATACTGCATTATGGTCAGACCACGGAATCAGAATTATATCTGCTGCAATAATTTCTGGTATCATTCCTATTGTTAGAAAAATATGATCTATTCTGGTGAAGGTTTGATGAGGGTGCGAGAAATAAGTGAATTTCTTTTTCATTGGGTTACTTTCTCTCCATGAATCTACCAGATTGTATTTGGAAAGAAGTTGAGAAAAAGGTAATCTAGAGGTTATTTTGGATGGTGTAAAAGGTGATTTATCTAGAAATGGGAGGAGGACCTGGTTCGAATCCCCACACATTATCACTGTTCCTATTTTGTGTGTATTAATCACTTGTAATATATGTGAGAGGAATGGTGTAGGTTGTTTGTTAGGAGCGTAGTAGGAAATCACCATGATTGCTGTATCCATTATATAACCCATGAGTATCAGGTATCTACCTTCTGGGTCTTTAATTTCTGATGATAAGGTGAATGGTGTGGATCGGTGAAATGCAATTAGAGTTCCCCTTTGCTTGGTACAGGCAGAAGCCGTGTAAATTTGTTGATAAAAAGGAGAAATATATTTTGGAGTAGAATCTTTGGTGAAGTGTGTTTCTTGGAGGCATACTATGTGAGCCTTCTTGTTATGGAAAGTACGGAAGGCTTTGGTCCTTTTTTGAGGGACATTTATTCCCTGAACATTCAGGGAAAGTATATTCAGTGGTGCCATGGCAACAGATCAAATAGTTTTGACTTACTTTTTGTTATGCAGAGCTGACTGCGCAGATCAACCTGTGTGGACTGAAGAGATGAATAGATAGAAAAGAAACCAGTGAATTCTGGAGTAAAGAGTAAACAAAAAACATATGAGATTAGATGATACATTGTATAAATTATTTTTTGCAAGTAATCACAATTTACCCGTGAAAGAGAATAAATATCTCTCTCAGGGGAATAAGTGCCTTTGTCACACTCCCACATAATATGGTTGGGAGAATGAGGAGGGCTAATGGGGGTACACGGATCTTCCGCTTACAGGAGAGAAGTGCTATGTCAAAAGACATCAAAATGAAGTTTCATTAATTGGAGTGCAGAATATAGTTTTTGTTGAAATTATTTATTCCAGGGTGGTTGTATATGGTTAGTCTTGCCCTAGGCTAAATAATTCAGTTAGAAAGGTACTGTTAATAACTTTGGTATTGATGAAGATAGTTTGAATTATTTTGGGATTTTAACCCTTTTAGAGTAAACAATTACATATTTTATTCATATGTAACTGTTTAGATATGTTAACTCATAAAATTGAGGTTGTATTGCTTTAGATTAGAATAAACAAAAACATAATTCTAGGAACTAGTTAGGTAATAATATATTTGTTTTAAGAAAAGAAAGAAAAAGCTTCCATTACTTCTGGATTATTGAACATATTTGTCCTAAAAAGTAATAAATCTATTGTTATTACCTGATAATATATAACTGAACAAGAATTTCCTTATTTCACTTATATATTCTAAGGCTATATGAATCAGAAGTAATAAGAAATATAACTGGAATGTAACATGATCCCACACAGTGTGTGACTATCAGAATGCAGTTACATTCAGTTATAAATATAGGTTTTTTTATAGAGAACCATCTCTTAGTATAATAAATGAAGAGATATCAGGAATTAGGATGTCAGTCCATTGAATCTTCTTGGTCCATGGATGATGTGGCATAACGGCCTCTTTTGTGAGAATGATGATTCCCATTTTGTTCTGAAATTTTCTGGGTGCTGCCTGAAGGTGAAGATGATGCCATTCTTCTGCGTGTGGGAGTGTTGCTGCTTGTGGGTTCTGTCAGATTTAATGTTAAAAGGGTTTGTTGTAGTTCATCTGCTGATCTGCTTCTGTAAATTGTACCTTGGTAGTTAAATCTGACTGAAAAGGGGAAGCCCCATTGATACATAATGTTGTGGCGTTGCAGTTCCATTAGTTGGGGTTTCATGGATCGTCTTTTAGTAATAGTAAGTTGGGATAGGTCAGCAAAAATTTGATAATTGTGTCCTTGAAAATTAAGTTCCTTTTTTTCTCTTGCAGCAATTAGTATTTGTTCTTTCGTTCTGTAATAATGAAATTTTGTGATTATATCACGTGGGGGTCCATCTTTCTTTTTGGCTGTGAGGGCTCTGTGTACTCTGTCCAGTTCTAAACATTCAATAGGGATATCTGGCTTTAGTTCTTGTAATAGAGCAGTAATAGTAGATTGCAGGTCTGTCACAGATTCAGGTATTCCCCTTATGCGCAAGTTTGAACGTCTGGCTCTATTTTCGTAATCTTCGAGCTTAGTTTGAAGTATTAAATTCTCTTTTTTTAATTGTTCCAATTCTGTTATATTTTCTTGGGTTGTAATTTCAATTTCATCCATTTTTATTTCTAAGGCTGCGGTGCGGTTTCCCAGCTCTCTTATTTCTTTGGTTAGGCTTTTTGTTATTTGGTCTGAGGTTTGTTTTAAAGCCTTATGAAGCATCTTTTCAAATTGTAATAATATTACTGTGGATACTGAGGAGGCTTGTGGAGAAGTTTGTGAGAGGATTTGTTCTGTATCTGACTCAAATGGAGAGTCTTGCTGTGACATTTTCTGTCTGTGAGAGCGCCCTGATGCTGTATCTTGTGAGGTGACTGGAGCTGCTTCAGCTGCAGTGAGTGTCTGTGAGCTCTTTGTGAGGTGATTTTTATTTCTGCCACGGTTTCCTCCCAGTACCATATTTCCTGCACAAACTTTCACAGTTTGTTCCCTGGGGCAAAAAGGTTCAAATGGATACCTTTTGAGCCTGCAGGCTCCGTTTTGTCCTTCTCTTCTCTCCTCAGCGGTGTGGAGCTCTAACAATGCATGTCTGCTCCGCTAGGCTCCGCCTCCTGCCCCCCTTTTTTTTACTTTTTCTTTCTTTTTTGACAATTTTATTTTTGCATACTTAACCAGAAAAGTACAGTCTCACCATAATGAAACTGTATTGCTCTAGGGAGGTAATCAGGATTTTTCTTTTCACTATAGTTGGTTATTACAATGATGATCTGATCACTGTTAAAATAAATCATTTTTTATGAATGGCATCCATTTATGTGCCTTTGTGTACTATTGAGATAGCTGTAATTGGCCACAACTGTCACGTGGCACAGGCCTACTGTGATTGGCCCCTGTACCATGTGATCACTATAACCAATCATGGAGATCACAACTGCAAAAATGATCGGTTACGAATGAAACCCTTTGTGTACTATTGACATGTGAGCACTGTGATTGGTCACAATGATCACATGGTACCAGGGACAGCCCAGTACAATGCTGTGGTGGATGCTGCAGGTGAAAGATCCTGCTGCCGCATAATCCCTAGGGCACCTGGAGATTGTCATATGGCATCCACCCAGGATAAGAAAGCTCCAGCCTGGCCATCGTTTTACAGTAGGCCTGGAGGGGAATGGGTAAGCAATACTGCTCTGTACTACTTAAAGTGGTTGTAGACCTCAAACATGAAATATGAATAAAGCATATCCCTCTATAGTGTTTACTTGTCTCAATTAAGAGCACTAAGTGTCATTTCTGTCTGCTGCTGCATTTCTCTGCTATCAGCATGAAACACTTAGCCTCAGCTCTGGTCCTATGTGCTGTGTGAAGGGGGGTGTGTCACTTCCCTCCAGTCATCTCTCAGAGCTCTTCTCACTGAGCTCTGCAGAGTGTAACTGTAGCTCCCTGCCCCATTTTTTACTGACAGCTCAGACAAGCTTTAAAAAATCTTGTCATTGAATGGCTGTAGAGAAGAGAAGACCGCAGATAAACAGATACAACTTATGTAGAAGGATCTGTTTAATCTCTGTGTATCACCTGAGGCAAGTCACTTCACTATATATGTAAGGATTTACAACCACTTTAAGGGTACTAATAATACGTAAGTATAGCCAAAACTTTCTTTTAGTTTTGAATCAAGTAGTAAATGGTTAACACAACTGCCAGTTTATCTTTTGGTGTTTGTGTACTATTGGTAAAAATACCATTCTATTTCTGTTCCAGAGACTCAACATGAAGTTAGAGGAAATCTCCTGAAGTGAGGTGAATTCCCCTCTTAGACAGCTGTCATCTTAGGTGTTGGATGATTTGCCTGACCTCTTGTTCAGGGGACAACTCTAAAATCTTGGATTTCTCTTAACTTTCTGATTTGGTGACAGTAGTCATCGGAACAAACAAAATGGTGAATTGCCCTAATTGGGAGGCAGACAACAACAACAACTTGACAAAGAGTCTAACCTTTCCCTGTGATGAACTTTAAGTTAGTGTTGTTGTTTTTGTTAATAATGATGGTTTAACAAACTTGCTAAAATGATTGTGAATTTAAATGATACATAGCAAATAATAATACTATTAACATACTATTAAAATTAATATGATTATTATTAATATCCCAATCGTGCCCATTGTTATGCTAATATAACTGGTAGCTCTAAAGTGAATTAATTTAAGGTCTATCTAAACCTTAAAGTGTTACTAAATGCACAACAGTAAAATCAGTCTGTATATGCAGTAACGCGTGCTTGTTATACTCCCTGTGGACGTTAAGGGGTTAATCCTCTGCATTGTGCAAAAATGCTGTTTGATCCTGTATGCATAAGATCTCCCCTTCTTGCATTGTCTCCAAAACAGGTCTGGTAGACAGAGTACTGGAATCATTCTGCATATGCTCAGTTTGTTGTGTATTGCTAGAGAGTTTTTTTTTCTTTAGAGAGTGCATGTGGTTAGCACAGGGCCAATCAGCACTGTTCAGACAGAGGGTCAAGGGTCCTGCATCCTGATAGGACAGCCAGTGCAGTATGAAAACTCCTCCTACAGGCTTTACCCAGATGCTGACAGAAGTCACAAGACTTCTATATACTGCTGATGAGAAAAGGTATTTAGCAGTTTATATTTACGAAAATGATTGCATTTCCATGTTTTGTTTGCTGTGGGAGACCAGATATATTAAATCCTGGGTTTAACAATCAACTTTTCCTATTTGCTTCATTTTATTCTGTTTAACCAGTTACCCTCTAGAGCAATTTTTACAGATAGGGGTTTGTCCTGCTAATTCTCAATTTAATGCATTAAATAATAACTCTGCTAACTGTTTAAATATTAGTTACCAATTGTACATAACAAAAAAACTCTTACCTACTCTAGTTTTCATGTACATGGAACGTTGTTTAAACTCTCCAGAACAATTTAACTTGACAGCTAGAATCCGACGTTTAAAAACGTTTGTTCGTTTTTTGTTTTTTTTGGTCTTTCTCTCCCTCCCCACTGTGTTTCTTTTTTTCATTTATAATAAATATATCTATATATTAATGGTTAGATAATTGCTGAATATATGCATACAATTAACATCTTGGTGATATTTTCAATCATGTTGTTATCATAATCTATTGTAATTTGTTTCAGACACCAAACGTGGCTAAACGCGGCTAAATGCCGGTACCGCGTTTAGCCGCGTTTGCGTTTATAAGTGTTTTTAAAGGAACCCTATTTATTGGACCAGAAAACACAGGAATATGATGGTAAACTTCAGCAGTGATAGACATTTTCCAACCTGATTTGGGGCCCTGTATCTCTGGGCCACTTGGTGCTAGGAACCCCAAATTTGGATATGTTGTAGAGCTAGGTCTACTGTGTTTGCACACCAAATTTGGTGTGCAAACACAGTGGAACTAGCACTACAACATATCCAAAGTTGGGGTTCCTAGCACCAAGTGGCCCCGAGATACAGGGCCCCAAAGTCAGGTCGGAAAATGTCATTCTCTGCTGCGGAAAAGTGCTTGGGGAGGGTCTTTGTTGTCTTAACTAAACGCTTCTAGACGCAAACGCGGTAAAACGCTGCTAGACACGGCGTGCAAATGCGGCAAAACGGGTGTTTCTAAACGCCTGTTTCAGCTTTTAAAAACATGTGTTCAGCAGAGTTTGCACCGGTGTGAAGGAATGTGATGTAGATAATAATAATAGTAATCTGAAAATGTCTATTTTCTTATGTGCATACATATTTTTCTCCTTACTCATTATATAAGTATACAGATTTGCTCTGTTCCTATATTTTCTCAAAATGGCGTGTACCCCCTACCTCCCACACACAGAAGAACGCGGAACTGGAGATAAGAACAAAGAGAGCCAAACCTCGTTATGAAAATTATCCATCTTCTTTTCTATCTTAACCAATGAGATGTACCTATTAGACTGACATAGCAATGACGTATTTGTGTGTATAAAACATTAACACCGCCTTGAATAAATTAGAAGTGTAACAGTAACGAAACTGAGCGTGTCTCAGTGTGTTTACTTTTATATGCATGCATATCAACACTTTTCAAATTAGAGACAGCAGCAGATAACCTTGAGCTCGATTGGAGCTCTTAATCATTTCCATAACAGATGGTGCCGAAACCCGGGATCTCAGGCTACGGTCGAAGTTATACCGCGACAAGCATTCGGGCGTTAACTGATTAATGAGAGTGGGGTTTGCGCAGCCCTAACAGTACCGGTGAGTTGATTGATATTCTTACCACTGTACGACTCTCTTATCTTTCGGTTGACGGCTGGATTCTGTCGGTATGCTGAGACTGTTTTAGAGGCAGGTATTTCCTCGCCTGAGGTTGTTTTAATGAACCTGCCAATGGGTTTCTGCTGACTGTATTCTTTGTTCACTGTCTGCCATTCTTTGGGCTACGAAACTCAGCAGTCTAAGGGTGCTACATGTGTGAATGGGTAGTCTCATCTCCAGATGAGCTTTTGGCCTCTGGAATGAGATTGTTTCCCGTGTAGCAAACGTTGTAGACTTGTTACTCTAGGTTCGACGAACCTTTGAGGGGAATTTCAGCTGCTGGCTTTGCAGCCTGAAGTGCTACATGTGTGAATGGGTAGTCTCATCTCCAGATGAGCTTTTGGCCTCTGAGATGAGATTGTTTCCCTTGTGGCAAATGTCTATAAACGTGTTTATTTTGCAGGGTGGTCTGCCCTTGTGGTTATTTTAGCCTGCTGAAATTTTGCAGTTCGAAGAGTGGCAGGTGTAATGTCCTGTCGTGATTGTATTTGTGGTTTATTGTTTGATATACACGAGAGGGGGAGGGGGGCTGCCCGGGGGATCTGTTGGGTCGCGGGCCGTTGCTCCTCACTACCCCTGATGTGTTTGTTCTTGTTCTGAGATTAACTGTACATTAGTCTTATGTGCCCACACCGAAGGAATTTGCTGATAAGAACGCTGAGAAAAATATTAACTCCTTGGTTGTATGTATTCCCCTCTCAAGCCGTTAGCCGAGAAACAGAAAGTGATATTGTAATGAAAGTGATATTGTAAAGAAGGAGAGAAGAAGATGTTGAAATAGTTAACAAAGTTGAAAGAAGTGACGAAAGTTATGTTGCAGAAGAAACAGGGAGAAAAATCCTGTGTGATAAAGAAAATTGGATAAAGGAAGTTAAGAAAGATGGCGATTGTATTATGTATGTATAGCTGATGATATGTTGGAACTTTAAACAAAGGAGGGGAGGGACAGCACTGCCCTCCGTCTAACAACCACTCCTTTCTCACCACCCAAGCACAACCCACTGTGACAACTCAGCCCGGCGGCCATCTTAGTGCACCCATGCCTTCACTTTCTACCCAGTCCAGTGCACTTCCTGCCGGCGGCCATCTTGGTACACCCAGTAAGCTTAAACAGCCTGTACCCAGCCCTCCCTGTTTTAAACCAAGATGGTTCATACCACACACCTGTCTTCCCCAATACGGGAGCATCACATTCCCAGGCTGGATATGTTAATGATGAAGAAGCATCTGAGTGGGAAGCCCGACAGCAGGCAGCAAGGCCACCCACTGATTTAACCCCCAATCCGGCTCCAGACTCTCAGTTCCGAGAGGATCTCAAACACATGCTGGCAACCGTAAAGAACAGTGCCTCTTGTCAGCCCCCGCCCCAACAACAGTCTCGGTTACCAGAAGGGGCACCAGTGATGTATGTCGCTTTTACTCTATCACAAGCAGCGGCCTTAGTGACAAGTCTGCCTGACCCAGAGAAGCAGCCAATTCCCTTCTACCACAGGATAGTGCAAATACAAGAAACTTACTCAGCTGCCTGGAGAGACTTGATCAGCCTATGCCAAATCAAAGCAGGATATGTCTTTTGGCCAGTCATGCAGATGGCCTTCAATGATGCCTGCCTGACAAGTGTCACTTCCTACACCTCAGGCGTGGAGTTCTGTGCACAACTCCACGACTGGGCAAAGGAGAAGTTGACGGATCAGAAGACCACAATCCAAGATATTACCCAAGATAAAGGGGAGTCTGTGAAGAAGTATCATGCTAGACTCATAAAGGCACACACACACATGTTATCAACTGCTTTTGTTTCAGGGCTCAGAGAGGATATCAGAAAAGGCCTGATGGTGGCCCGCCCTGAATACTATTCAATGAAAATGTCTGATTTATTGTTGGTGGCCAGAGGTATAGAAAATCAAAAAGGTAAAAAACCAACGCCCCTCATGGTAACCCATGACGAAGATCCCACCTACACTCGTCCACCACCACTGCCCAATACCAGGGAAAGGATCACCTGTTACAACTGTGGGAAACGGGGCCACATAAAGAAAGAATGCAGAGCCCCAAGATGTCCCAGACGAGGCAGGGAACCCTATGCAGGGCAACGGGGACATGAACCACCACCACCACGCCCCAACTCTCACTAGGAAATGGGCAAACCCGTGTCACCCCTTATGGCAGTGTCCTCAAGTGGAACCGGGGGACCCTTAGCAAAAGTCACGTTACCCATACAAGGAAAACCTACCACCTTTCTACGGGTACAGCCAGAAGCGTGTTGAGGGCTGTGGACCTGCCTGATAATTCTTTCCTTTCCACTATTGATGTTTCCTGCGTAGGAATGGATGGGGTGCCCCGCTCCAGTCCACTTCCTGATTTGCTTGCCAAATTTGTGGTGTCCTCTACATGTCCCTTGAATCTACTAGGAGCTGATGTGTTGTCCAGACTACAGGCCTCAATCAGGACACGCCTGAAGGGGGGGTGAAGTTACATACTCCCCTATTTTTAGAAGACTCATCTGCTTTGTGTTCTCAGCCTCTCCTGATGACACTTAATGAAGCAAAAACTTCAGGTTCAATACTGCAGGAAGTACTTGACAGAATCCCTGCGTGCCTATGGTCCACAGGACCGGAAGACAACGGTCACTTAAAAGGTGCCACCAGTTTCAGTCAAGCTAAAAGAGGGCGCTTCATTGCCCCGGAAACCACAATAACCCCAAGAAGAGAATCCTAAAAAGAGAACCAGGTACCTACTGTGGATGCCTTTGACTGCAAAGTACCTCACAGAGGTGGACCTTACAAACGTTTTCTTCAGTGTCCACCCTCACCCCTCCTGCTGGTACCTTTTCGCATTCATCCACGGAAAGAAACGGCAACATACCTAAACCGTTGTGCCACAAGGGGCACAGAACTTTCCAAGCCAGTTTGCAAAAGCTATGGCTATCATCCTTGACACATGACAAGAGGAACACCCGGAAGTGATTCTCTTCCAACATGTTGATGACCTTCTCCTTTGTGTAGCTGACTTACCCCCTGTTGAAGTCACCTCAGAAAGCCTGTTGTGCTATCTTGCCAACCAGGGCTGCAGAGCCTCAAAGCCCAAATTGCAGTGGTGCTCAACACCTGTCATTTTCCTTGGACTAATTTCCTAGTGCAGAGCATGGATTCCAGAAGCCTTCCTACTGATGCTCTGCAATCAAACCCTTCCAGATGTCTCCTGAAGAAATATCTAAAGTTTGAAACCCTTGAGTGCGCCACCCCCGGCGCTAGGGCTCCCAGCCTACGACAAAACGCTCAAGCTCTTTGTATCCGAACGTCTGGGACATGCTGCAGGTGTACTCACCCAATCACACGGCATCAGCCTACGCCCCATAGGATATTATTCCTGTCGGCTGGATGCGGTAGCAAGAGGAGGCCTATTGTGTCTGCGAGCTGGATTTGCTACACAAGACTTGCTTGACAAAACTTTGAACTTGGTCCTCGGACACTGCCTCGTTCTGCTTGTTCCCCATGACGTTGTTGCCATATTCAACCAAGATCCAGCCGAAACACTTGTCCACTACCAGACACTTGAGACTCCTGTGTTCCCTCCTACTAGACAGCATTACTCTATTAAGTTGTCAAACACTGAACCCTACCACCCTTCTTCCACTTCTCGAGGGGGGAAAGGAGGAGGAGGAGTAGAGTCTTGACTTGTTACCCCCGTGACCGCACAGGACACGCGGTCACCACTGAAAACACTGTTCTACAAGCTGAAGCCTTAACACCGGTGATGTCTACACAGGAGGCAGAGCTATAAGCACTTACTAAAGCACGTAAATGGGCAGAGGGAAAAAGAGCCAACATTCATGGACTCAAGATATGCTTTCAGCATTGCCCATGATTATGGTGTTATCTAGGACAGAGGATTCCTGATGGCTGCAGGAACACCTGTGAAAAATTGATTGATGCCTTGCTTCTCCCAACCCAAGTGACTATTCTGAGTAAAAGCACACGACAAAATGAACTCAAAAGAAGCCTAAGGCAATCATCAAGCCAATACAGCTGCCAAACAGACAGCTGGTGGTCCGCGGGAAGTGGACAGCAGGGTGGTAGAAGAAGACCACCCCGTGCTTACCTTACAGACTTTCCCAGTGGACAGAGTTTATCTAAAAGAACTACAGGAAACAGCAAGTCCGGATAAGAAGGAAAGCTGGAAACGGAGAGGAACAACTCTCAGAAATGGACTATTCGAGTGCAACAAGAAGCCTTGTCTACCCAGGAGTATGTACCCAGCCGTGGTGCAATGGGCACATGGAGCTGCCCACTTGACAAAGACTTTTATGAACTCTCTTATCAACAAGTGTTGCACCAAGAGTTACTCCACTGACCGACAGCTTCTGCAGATCATGCATTATCTGCACCAAATGTAACCCAGAATGCACAGAAGAAGCACCTGGCAAAAGCCCTATACCCCATTCCAGAGGATGCAAATTGATCATTCTCAAGTGCCAAGAAGTGGCAGATTCGAATACGCCCTAGTGGAAGTGGTCATGACTGCCAGGACCACAGCTAAGAAATTACTGAGTGAGATAGTATGTAGATTTGGGGTCCCAGAGGTGATATTGAGAGATCAGGGACCAGCCCTAACAACAACCCTTACTAAAGAGATTTGGGCAGCACTGGGGGTTCAGTTGGCACTACACATCCCATACCACCCTCAAAGTAGCGGGAAGGTAGAAAGGATGAATGGGACACTAAAAACAGGATGTTAAAGATGGCCCAAGAGACTAACATGAGTTGGCCAGACAGTTAGCCCATTGCCCTGTTCAGTGTCAGACACACCCCCAGGGGAAACATGCCCTATCCCCTTATGAAATTTTGTTTGGTTCAGCTCCCAGACTTGGTTGTTACTTTCCACAACAGTTACAGTTACAGTCTGATGTGTTGACTAATTATGTAACCACATTATCACGAGAATTAACCTGAATGCATGTCCAGGTGTTTTCTTCCATTCCAGATCCTGAATTAGATACAGGAACACACCAACTACTGTCTGGAGATCCTTGAGCCAAGTTATGATGGTCCATTCCAAGTTTTGCTGACCACAGCCACCTCAGTCAAGTTGGCCAGGAAGAACACCTGAATGCACGCTTATCACTGCAGGAGAGCGTGTTTTCGGGTGCTGCATATCCTTTTTCTGTTTGATCTAGGGGGGAGGGGCCCAGGAGGTGGCCATCACAAAAATGATAACATAATTACGTTTTGGTGTAACTCTTCAGGTACACATGTGACCACCTTTACCTTAGATTACGGTGACATAGTACCTTGTCCGTTTGACCCTTCATGGTGATGCCATTGGTACAGTGATATCCCTGACGGTAAGGACATATATGTATGCCATACATACAGTTACTGGGGACAGAGTTGTGGTTTCTGTGGGGGCCAGTGGGTTGGAACACAGGGCCAGACTGGGCGACCACAGAGTGCATTAGACAAAAAAGATGAAAATAGAAAGCCCCCATATCCTAACCAAAGATACCCCTGATACATACACTGACCCAGCACACAGTCAGAGGAGGAAGCGAGCAGCTCTCTCCGGAAGCTTTGATCCTCATGTATACATACATGTCATAGGGGTTACAAGGGGGGTCCCTGATGAATTTAAAGGCAGGGATCAGGTAAAAGCTGGTTTTGAGTCTTTGATCCCCATAACAACTGTCAGCAAGAATGTAGATTGAATTAACTACATGTCATGGTTATGCAATAGAGTTTGTCGATCAGCTTACCTGTCTCCATGTGTTCATCTCTAGAGACCAGCTGACCCTCACCTGACTGCTTTTGTAACCTCCCCTCTAAGCATGGCCCCACCCCAGGCCCTATCAGGGAACCCTATATTAACCTGTGCACTGCAAGCCAGCAGTGCTGATCAACCACTGTGTGTTAGCCTATGTGTGTACTTGCTATGTTTCCTACATCTGATTTCTGTTACCGACTTTGGCCTGTTCCCGGCCATCCCTGTTTGCCTGTGACCCTGATGTTCCAGCCAGCTCCCTCCTTCCTCTGCTCCTGTAGTCTACCGTGAGCGTGAGCTGTGAGACCCTGGGGGCCGCGACCTGGAGCCAGACTGCAGCGCAGTCCATCCTCACCACTAGAGGCTCTGGTGAACACCTGCTGGCTCTTAGACTCCGCGCCCTGGGGAATCTATGCTCTAGCTCCCAGTGGGATCTGTGTCAGTGATCCAGTAGACCTGCTTCCTGAACCTCCCAAGGTACAATCCGCAGCAGTCACCCGTAGGGTCCACTACCTTGCAGTGCACTCCTGATCCCAACGGTGTGCATCTGTCACCCAGCCTCTAGGTGACCTGACACTATACATATTATAACCAACAGAGATTTGTAAATTACTCTAAAGATGCCCTCCAGGGAATTTCTGATCAGTTAGCCCCCACTTCCTACATGACATTCCAGGACCGGATGGCCTTAGACATGGTGTTATCTGGGAAAGGAGGTGTTTTGTAAAATCATAGGAAAAAACGGGAACCTGTTGTACATACATTCCTGATAATATTGGCCCAAATGGTAAGGTTACTTTAGCTATAAAGAAATTAGAAGATCTGTCACTAGAGTTGAAGAAGAACTCAGGTATCACAGACCCATGGGACCAATATTTTAGCTGGATGAGTGGGTGGCAGAAGGTGCTCGCCCAGATACGGGTAACGGTATTAATAATCCTGGTCCTTTTAGCCCTGATTATATGCTGTATTCTACCTTTTGTAAAAAAGTTAATGAGCAAGGCTGTAGACAATAGCACACCTACATTTCTCCACCAAGAAGAAGAGGACCCCCTTATGATGGAAGATGACAAACCCTTCACTCCTCTACAATCACTCCCTGTCCATAATCTCACAATCCTATAGGGTTATAGGGATAGATAGCGCCTGACTGCACCTCTCCAGCTGTATCGAGGAGGGAAGTGAACAGTTGCTGCCCAATTCTATATACAGCCTAAAAGAGTTGCTGAGGAGAAGGGCCAGGCTAAAAAGTAGGACCTTTAGTATTAGGGACAGAAAAGAGAAAATAGTCATTTTAGGGGGGATTGTGAAGGAATGTGATGTAGATAATAATAATAGTAATCTGAAAATGTCTATTTTCTTATGTGCATACATATTTTTCTCCTTACTCATTATATAAGTATACAGATTTGCTCTGTTCCTATATTTTCTCAAAATGGCGTGTACCCCCTACCTCCCACACACAGAAGAACGCGGAACTGGAGATAAGAACAAAGAGAGCCAAACCTCGTTATGAAAATTATCCATCTTCTTTTCTATCTTAACCAATGAGATGTACCTATTAGACTGACATAGCAATGACGTATTTGTGTGTATAAAACATTAACACCGCCTTGAATAAATTAGAAGTGTAACAGTAACGAAACTGAGCGTGTCTCAGTGTGTTTACTTTTATATGCATGCATATCAACACTTTTCAAATTAGAGACAGCAGCAGATAACCTTGAGCTCGATTGGAGCTCTTAATCATTTCCATAACACCGGCGTCTCGTATGCATGAAGCTTTACTCTTCTTATGATGTGGAAAAATAGGGAAATAGTACCAGTATGTGGAAACTCCGCAAATGAATATACTGTAGATCAGGGAGTCTGAAGGTGAAAAATATTCTTTGACGATACCATATTTTATTCTGTAAGTTGTGCTGAATTGTAGTGGGCAGGGTGATTGCAGACACAACATTTTTTAAGATGGCTTTTTTAGAGGAAACATAAATAACTGGATTGTATGATACACCAGTTTGAATCTATTCTAAGTAATTCCTGTACTTAGAATGAGTATTCATATCTTAAGAAAACCATATGCTCATTGGTCTCAAACATGTCTCTGAGATAACTAATGACATTTTCTAGAAGTCAATGTGGTTAAGTCAATTTCATAAGTTATAAATAAACTATGACACTGAAATTCCTCCCACACAGGGAACCAGCCAAATGAACCATTCTCCTGGAATATAAAGGTACAAAAAAAGCAATACATAGGAAGTGGAAGGCAAACAAAATTGCATAACTTGAATTCCCGATCCTACATTTATCTTGTTTAGCATGGTTTTCTTATGCATTTAAAAGGATTAAAGTGACATACACTAGAAAGATAGCTGGATATTAACCAGAGCGCAGAGATAAAAAATGCTAAGGAAAAAAATAACTGTATAGTAGGGAACATTTACACAAAATTATATTAACCAGTTAAGGACCAGCCGCAGCAGTTGTACTGCAGCAGGCTGGCTCTCCTGGGTCAATCGCCGTCATTGTACGTTGGCCTCTTTAAGGCCACTAGGGGGCGCGCACGGGCTGCCGGAGCCAATGTACGTGGCAGGTGGCCGCAATGTCCGCCGGCCACCCACGATCGCTCCTGAGAGAGAGACAAAAACGGGGATCTGTCAATGTAAACAGACAGATCACCATTCTTTCAGGGGAGGGGAGACAGATCTGCTGTTCCTAGTGATTAGGAACAGCGATCTGTCTCCTCCTCCACTCAGCCCCACCCCCCCACAGTTAGAAAAACTCCCTAGGGAACACGTGACCCCTTGATTGTCCCCTAGTGTTAACCCCTTTCCTGCCAGCAGCATTTATACAGTAATCAGTGACTATTTTTAGCTCTGATCTCTGTATATGTCAATGGTCCCAAAAAAGTGTCAAAAGTGTCCGATCTGTCCGCCGCAATGTCGCAGTCCCACTACAAATCCCTGATCACTGTCATTATTAGTAAAAAAAAAAAAAAATTAGAATAAAAATGCCATAAATCTATCCCCTATTTTGTAGACGCTATAACTTTTGCGCAAACCAATCAATATACACTTATTGCGATTTTTTTTCTTTACCAAAAATATGTAGAAGAATACATATTGGCCTAAACTGATGAAGAATATTTGTTTTTTTTACATTTTTTGGGGGATATTTATTATAGCAAAAAGTAAGAAAGTTTTTTTGTTTATAGTGCAAAAAAAAAAAAAAAAAAAACTGTAGAGGTGATCAAATACCACCGAAAGAAAGCTCTATTTGTGGGAAAAAAAGGACGTCAATTTTGTTTGGGTACAGCGTCACACGACCACTCAATTGTCAGTTAAAGCAACGCAGTGCCTTATCGCAAAAAATGGCCTGGTCATTAAGGGGGAAAATCCTTCCGGTCCTTAAGTGGTTAAGTTGCTACATTTCAAAATCTACATCACTTAGTTCAAATGTGCAAAACTATGAAATTAATACATTATATTTAATTTGTAAAATAGTTTCCAGTAGGTGTTTTTTTTTAAGTAATCCAGTGACAGACTTCAGAAATGTAAAAAAATGAAAAAATAACAAAGGATTTCTGCTTCCAGCTAAGCACAGCATAATCATAACTACTCTACTCAAAAGTCTAGTAACATTTACATAGATGCACTCAGTCTATTAAACAGGTAATGCAGTAAAACAACAGCATAAGCCTTTTCTCATATTCATATAAATGTTAACCTCCCTGGCGGTATGATTATTTCGGATTTTAGGTGCTGAAAGCGGTACAATTATTTTGCATGGAAATTTGGCGTTTTATATTGTAGGCCTGTAATTCTTAACAATAACACACTTAAATCTGTCCAAACAAGAGTCTAGTAGATATCCCGGGTATGATAAAGTTTGAAACACAAAAACATAAATTATAATATAATAAAAAAAAAATAATAATTAAAAAAAATAAAAATAAATAGTAATAAAATAAATTTCCACACGATTCACTAGCGCTCAATTCTGCAAGTGTTCTAATTTACTATCGCTGTTTTCTAGCTGGTCTAAAGCCATTTTTGACGTAAAGGGACACTTTTTGGTTGCTATGGACAATCTCCAGTTTCCAGGCAGAAAGAACAGTATATGCAATATAAAACTGCATGCAGGGCATGGGCCAGAGCACTGGGGACAAATGGGATGTGAAATGATTTCATACAATACTGTAATCTGTAAGATTACAGTACTGTATGTGTTATGCTTTTTACATTTTTTGAATTTGCCGCCAGGCTCCGCCCCCGTGCGTCGCGCCGTTTGCAGGGAACGGAGCCTGGCACAGAGAGGCTTCGGAACAGGACACAGCCCGCGGACACTGCGGGGGACATCGCAGGATCCCGGGGACAAGGTAAGTAAGGAGGCACCGGGATCGTGCAATGCAATCCCGAGTGTGGCTCGGGGTTACCGCTAATGGTCCTGAATTTTAACCCCGAGCCACACTCGGGAAAACCGCCAGGGAGGTTAATAAATATATGTAAATTTCAGTTTTAAAAGGTCTTTCCTTTAGAGAAATTGTAATTTGAAGGAGCTGGTTGATTTAAAAGGCTCTTGAAAACTAGGGAAAACTAAAAAATGAGCAAAGCTCGTAGGCCAAAAGCCACAACAAAATTAAAAGACAAGTTTGGTAATGGCATCTTTTCAAGATATCTAACATTGAATATATTTTTGAGATGGCGCCAACCTTTCGAACCTTACTGTTCTTTCATACAACCTACCCAAAAAACAAAACCCCTAATATTAGCAAAATATACAAACACAAGGTCCGGCGCTACTAAATTGTGCATATACAATGAATAATGAATATTAAATCATAACATTAGTAAATCCCAAACTTGTAACAAAAAGTTCCTTCACTTCAAAACAGGGCACTTATACACCTTCCTGCCCAGACCAATTTTGAGCTTTCAGCGCTGTCGCAGTTTGAATGACAATTGCATGGTCATACAACACTGTACAAAAAACTAAATTTTTATCATTTTGTTCACACAAATAGAGCTTTCTTTTGGTGGTATTTGATCACCTCTGCGGTTTTTATTTTTTGCTAAACAAATAAAAAAAGACCGAAAATTTTGAAAAAAATAAAAGTTTTGCTTTTGTTTCTGTTAAAAAATTTTGTAAATAAGTAAGTTTTCTCTTTCACTGATGGGCACTGATAAGGCGGCACTGACAGGCACTGATAAGGCGGCACCGATGAGGTGGCACCAATGAGCGGGCACTGACGGGCACTGACGATGGGCACTGATATGCGGCACTGATGGGCACTGGTAGGTGGCACTGATGAGTGGCACTGATATGCAGCACTGATGGGCATTGATAGGCGGCACTGATAGGCACTCATGGGTGGCACTGGGTGGCACTGGTGGGCACTGATGGGCACTGATAGGTGACACTGATGGGCACTGAAAGGCTGCAAAGATGGGTTCTTATGTGTGGCACTAATGGGCACTGATAGGCGGCACTGCTGGGCACTGCTGGGCACTGATAGGTGGCACTGCTGGGCACTGATACGTGGCACTGATGGGCACTGATATGCGGCACCGATACATGGCACTGATAGGCATCCCTGGTGGCACTGGCAGTGGTAGGCATTGTGAGCGGGCACTGATTGGAAGCTGCCTGGGCATTGATTGGCAGCTGCCTGGGCACAGATTAGTATTTCCCTGGGGGTCTAGGGGGCATACCTGGTGGTACAGTGTGGATGGCTTCCCTGGTGGTCCTGGGCGGCTTCCCTGGTGGTCCTGGGTGGGATCCGAGGGGGGGCTGTGCTGATAAACAATCAGCACAGACCCCCCCTGTCAGGAGAGCAGCCGATCGGCTCTCCTCTACTCGCGTCTGTCAGACGCGAGTAAAGAAAAGCCAATCACCGGCTCTTCCTATTTACATCGTGATCAGCCGTGATTGGACACGACTGATCACGTGGTAAAGAGTCTCCGTCAGAGACTCTTTACCTAGATCGGTGTTGTGGGGTGTCAGACTGACACACTGCACCACCGATCGCCGCAATGCGCGCCCCCCGGGGGCACGCAGCAGCTCAATATCCTGCTCAATTATTAGACTTCACGGTGTACCTGAGAGCATCACCTCCGATAGAGGTGTCCAATTTACTTCTATGTTTTGGAGAGAGCTCTGTAAATACCTGGAATACCTGTCTCTCCTCTGCATACCATCCCCAGAGCAACGGCCAGACGGAGAGAACGAACCAAACTCTGGAGCAATATCTCTGCTGTTTTTGTTCCGATTCCCAAGATGACTGGTCCACTCTCCTGCCGTACGCTGAATTTGCATATAACAACACCATCCATACTGCCACCAATCAAACACCTTTTTGGTCAAACTTCGGTTTTCATCCCTCTTTTCTTCCAAATTCCATTCCTGAGTTGTCTGTCCCTGCTGTACAAGACCGGGTAGCTTCCATTCAGCTGAATTCAGGAAGCTTTTCAAAAAGCTCAGGAGGACTACCAAAAGCACTATAACAAGGGAAGGAAGGAGAACCCAGCCTTTAAGGTAGGCGAAGAAGTGTGGCTATCAGCCATTAACCTCAGATTGCCAATTCCCTCATGGATACAAGAGAAGGGGGTTTTTGTATTAGGGACTTTAAGGAAATCATGGCCTGATAAGGTCACCCATTTCCATCCCTAGGGACTTTAAATGAAACCATGACCTGGTAAGGTCATGTATTTCCATCCCAATCTATAACACGAGCAAGGGGGATTGTTGGAGGGGAGGGTGGGACTTTATATGAAGCATGTACCAGCAAGCAAGTAATAAGATGAACATAGAGGAATTTATTGACATAATACCAGAGCATACACGTTACAATCGTAAAATGCATACAGTGTAAAACCATAAATGCATAAGGAAGTATAATATAACATACATGATAATATTCTTCAGTAATGCCTGCTGGACCTAAGGCCTCGCTAGACCTGTGGGGGGGTTTATGAATATAGTAGAGTTGATAGGGACTGGATAAACAGTTAGACACGGCAAATAGTGGCTCAACGCGTTTCGTGGCTTCCATGCCACTCGTCAGGAGCGAGCCCGTGTATTATCTGAAAATATATTAGAATAGTTAAGTATACCAATTGGACAAAGGGCAATAATAATGGGGGAGCGTGGTATACGAGCCCCCAGACTGATGTGTGGATATACTCACTGGGAGACTGTGCACTGATGGTGTAGCGGTGGGACCCCGTAAGCCATCCAGGCTGCCCCCAAACGGGAGCCGAGGTGGGGAGCCCCGCGGAGACGGCAGCGGAAGCCAACCAGGGTAGGCATAGGAACCGAGGGATGTCTAGAGAAGAATGAAAGAGGGTGAAGATATGCTGGGATGTAAGGAGAGGATATAAGGAATGGGAAAAGGAAAGGAGCCCCCCAGCAGGCATTACTGGTTTTTAATTTTAATTTTTCCCAAACCTTGATTGTGATGTACTAGGGAATTTGTTATAGGTGGTATCTTGAGTCACCATTACCTAACCTTTTATCCTGTTTATCTATCCATCAATTGTATGAAGAATATTATCATGTATGTTATATTATACTTCCTTATGCATTTATGGTTTTACACTGTATGCATTTTACGATTGTAACGTGTATGCTCTGGTATTATGTCAATAAATTCCTCTATGTTCATCTTATTACTTGCTTGCTGGTACATGCTTCATGTAAAGTCCCACCCTCCCCTCCAACAATTCCCTCATGGAAATTAGGGCCAAGGCTCATAGGTCCCTTCAAAATCAAGAGGATGATCAACCCTGTGGCCTTTGAATTAGCCTTACCTAACTCTTATAAAATAAATACAGTATTTCATGTATCTCTCCTGAAGCTTGTTGTTCCCAGCCCTTTTCCTGGCAGGAAAGAACCACCTCCTCCACCAGTCTTGATAGACGGGGAAAGTGGAAAATATATTGAGTTGCAGGAGGAGGGGTAGACAGCTCCAGTACTTAATTAAGTGGAAAGGGTATCCCTCTGAGGACAACTCCTGGGAACCTTCTAGAAATTTACATGCCCCACGGCTGGCCTATAAAAGTTGCTCTTGTGCTCAGACAAATTGCTGGTTCATCTTCAGCTTCCTGTTAAAACTTGATCCTGTTTCCTGTGCCTGATTACCTGTTGTGACCCGGATTGCTGCTGACTTCTTTGCTCTTCTCCTGGACCTGACTTTTGGCTTGTTTATTGGATTCCACCTATCTCCAGTGTTTGACCCTCTGCCTGGGACCCAGATTTTCCTCCTGTCTCCTTGCCTTGACCCTCTGCTTGTGACCTGGACTTGCCTTGTGTCTCCCAAGACACCATCCCTCAAACTGGTTCTGGACTTTCTGTTTGTTCTCCTCCGGCAAGTTATCCCGTTTGCCAGTCTCTGCACAGCTGCTCATCCCTACAAGGACCAGCACGCAAGTCCACTCCTGTCTACTAGGTAGCCTGTGCCTCTTTGTGCCATTCACCCCCTGACCACACCCCCCTCTGACATCATGTGACTTCTGAGGGGAACGGGTCACTCGTTCACGTCACCAGGTGTCCCCGCCCTTGGCTATATAACAGCTGTCAAAGGAGGCGGAGTTCTTCCATTTTTTTTTGTTCTCGGGACTGTCTGTGCCGTGATTGAAGATGGATTTACATCGCGGGACACTTTTTATTTTTTTAAATTTTGGGGTGGAGTTCCCCTCAATATCCATACCAGACCCGAAGGACCTGGTAATGGACTGGGGGGGAACCCACGCCATTCTTTTTCAATTATTTTTTAAGTATATTGCCGGGATACGGTAATACATTACAGCTGCAAGCAATTTTAAATGACATTTTTTCCTTTAGAAATTTCATTTTGCTGTGGTACTGTTATAAACATGGGAAAATGCGCTACTTTACAGGCAGACTAAGGGGACCCCCCAGGCACGATATTTAAAGGAATATTTTATTTTTATTGTTTTACTTTAAGCATTCTTAAAATCACTGTTTCTGAAAAAACAGACATTTTAAAAACTTTTTTTTTGCATTGATACATATCCCCTGGGGCAGTACCCGGGTCCCCAAACACTTTTTATGGCAATAACTTGCATATAAGCCTTTAAAATGAACACTTTTGATTTTTCATGTTTGTGTCCCATAGACTTATAACGGTGTTTGCACAAATTTTTTGTCTGTTCACATGTTTTCAAACCGAATCGGGGGCAGGGGGGTGTTTGGCTCATCCCTAACCAGACCTAACCAGTATCCGAACATACAGCCTGGTGGATGGGGGGGAAGAAATGTGTAGCCTTAACCAGTAATTTGACTTCTAGATGATAAATACTGTAGTAGGGCTCTAATGATTTTCAAAAAAAAAAAAAATCTTCAGCGGCCTACTGTAAATACAAATAAAATAGGAACACATATATCAAGAACATGCATAAAATACCATTCTATAAATCCACCTAAAGACATATCTCAGAAGTACTTTAATAAAATGTAAGTTCACAAAAATAAATGTCCAGATCAGAATTCAAATCCCATGGGGTGCAGAGTATCTAATGCCTCGTTTCCACTGAGCTGATCTGTTCGGGTCAGTACAGTTTGAATGGCCTAGAATGGTCCGGTCTATTCTGGTGAGCATTTCCACTGCAAGTGGGACCACAAGGGACCAAACAGTGTTTAGAAAAAATGCCTAGTGTGATGTCATATTAGTGCGACAGGAAACCTGAGAATCAACAACAAGGGAGATCATCCAGCAGCTCATCTTTTCTCCTTGTCAAAAGAAGTTTATTGAGTATACAATGTTATAAAGATACATAAAGTAAGTTTACAAGGATCTATAAAGTAAGCTCATTGTTTTACAGTAGGGTTTATATAGGTAAATATCATGAAATTTCAAATATTAAACATTGGGTTCACGTAAACCTAAATTAAAGATATATATCATTTCCTTAGTTACTTTTGTAGGTATTTAAATGGTTTATACCTACTATACATATTGTTTACAAGTAGAGTGTATATAGGTCAAATAAATTCTGATAATGAGCTTTGATCGTAAGGTGGAGAAAAGGAAAGAGAAAGAAGAAAAAGGGTTGAAAGGTAGAGGTATGGTCCACAAGGTTGTCCCGCTCGTCAGTTTATTATTCTTTTTAGTTCTCTTTGAAGCCTTAGAATGGGTGTCTCTGTAAGTCATTTAATCTGTTACCATGGTAACAGGACAGAGTCATTGAAGTTTGACAGGAACTGTTGTTTTATCCAAGGATGCCAAAGTTTTTCAAATTTTGGAATTTGATTTTGATCGATGGCTACCATCTTAGCATGGGACATTGTATTATTCATTCTGTGAATTGTTTCTGCTAGTACCAATGTAGGAGATTTCCATGCCTTGGCCACTGTTTGTTTTGCAGCCGTTATTAGTTGGATCATAAGTTTGAATTGAGAGAGTGTTAACCATTCCGGTTTTAGATTAAGTAAAGTTAAATATGGATCTGGTTGTATTATTTTTTTAAATATTTTAGATGCAATCACGAAGACTTCCTTCCAGAAGGTTTGGATTACTGGGCACGTCCACCATATGTGTAAATGTGTGCCTATTTCTGGGCATCCTCGAAAACAAAGAGCTGAGGTATTAGGTGAATATTTTGCCACTCTAGCGGGTACAAGGTACCAGCGAGTTAGGACTTTATAATTTGTCTCCAGTGCTAAGATGTTGGGTGAAGATGACTTAGATGTGAGCCATATGTTAGACCAGTCCGTGTCTTCTAAAGTTCGTCCCAGGTCCTCCTCCCACCTCTGAACGTAAGAGGGTCTACTCCATATAATTGATTATAAAGTGATGAAATTGTACCTTTAGCAAATGGATCTTTTGTACAGATTGATTCAAAAATGGATAATTGGGATAATGGTGTATCCCCCTTTAGGAATGGTGTATAGAAATTTTTGATTTGGAGATATCTGAATATCTCAGAGTTTGGTAGATCATATTTTTCTCTAAGCGATGGGAATGAAAGGAATGATTTAGATGCTATGAAGTCATTTAGTGTCTGAATGCCTGATGTTGTCCAAGCTTTAAAAGAATTTGGGTAGATCCATGCCGGATAAAAGGCCGGATTTCTGATAAAAGAAAGGAGAGGATTGTGTGGAGATTGTAACTGATATTTGGTTTTTAGTTTAACCCAGAGAGATAAGAAGTGTTTAGTTATGGGATTATGAATTTTAAAGCGGTCTTTAGGATCAAGCCATAATAAATTTGATATTAATAGAGGGTCATTTTCTGAAGCCTCTATAAATACCCATAATGGGATTTCCTGTTTTGCATGGTATTTGGACAGACTGGCCAAATGTGCTGCTCTGTAGTAGTTAGTAAAATTAGGGTATCCCAGGCCTCCTTTATTTTTGGGAAGATGTAGTGTGTGTATAGGTATACGTGGTTTAGAAGAGCCCCATATAAACGAAGTTGCTCTTTTTTGTACTATTCTCAAAAAATAGGAAGGAATTGGAATAGGGAGGACTCTGAATAGATAAAGCAATTTGGGTAGAATAGTCATTTTGATTGCATTAATCTTCCCTATCCAGGATAAAGGAAGTTGCGACTATTGTTTTATTAGATTTGTGATCTGTCTTAATACAGGAGGATAATTGGTTGAGAATAAGTCAGAATGAGATGCTGTTAAATGAATTCCAAGATATGGGATTGATTTTTCTGCCCATGTGAATGGGAGTGCAGCCCTAGCCGGGATCAATTCCATGTTTGTGAGTGAAATATTAAGCACTAGGCATTTCTTAGGATTAATCATAAGGCCGGATAGGGCTGCAAATCCATCAAGAGCTGGTATTAAGTTAGGACCAGAGACCATGTGGTGATGATAGAAAAAGTAATATATCGTCTGCAAATATACATAATTTGTGTGTAATACCTCCTACTTCAATGCCAGTTATAGTTTGGTTTGTTCTGATGTATTGGGCCATGGGTTCGAGTATAAGGGCAAATAATAAGGGAGATAATGGGCAACCCTGTCGGGTACCTCTTTCGATATTAAAGGCTTCAGATTTGTATCCAGCATATTTTATATAGGCTTTGGGTTTATTATATAATGCTTTGATCCATGTTAAAAAGTGGGGTCCAAAACCCCATTTTTGTAATGAATATTGCATATATTGCCAGGATACTGTGTCAAATGCCCTCTTAATATCGAGAGATAGAAAACATAAAGGGATTTTCCGTTTTTTAGCAATATGTGCCAATAACACTGCCCTGCGTATATTATCGCCTGCCTGTCTATTTGGCATGAAGCCTACTTGATCTCTATTTATTAATTTTCCTATAATGCTATTGAGGCGTTTTGCTATTATTTTTGCTAATAATTTAATATCGAGGTTTAACAGAAAGATAGGCCGATAATTCAAACAGGAAGTATCATCAGAAAGGGGTTTTGGGATCATACAAACAATTGCCATTAGTGTTTCTTGCAGAAAAGAATGTCCATCTAGAAGTTTGTTAAAAGTTCCAGTGAGAATGGGAGAGAGTATTTCTGAGAATGTTTTATAGTATAAAGCCGAGTAGCCGTCTGGGCCTGGTCTTTTGTTAAGTTTTAGGTCTTTTATGGCGTTAGCAACTTCATCTATAGTTATAGGCTCATCCAAACTGCTTTTTTGATTCTGAGATAACTCAGGTAAGGTTATTTTTGAGAAGAAGGATTCAGCCTCTGTAGGATTAAATTCATTGTTTGTCTTGTATAAAGTTGCGAGATGTGAGTGAAATTTATGGACTATTTTAACTGGATTACAAGTGTAAACATTTTTTGATAATTTCAAACGTATTGGTTTGAAAGATTTGTTAGTTGAATTTAATGCCCGAGCCAAATATGTACCTGGTTTGTTTGTATTCATGTAGAAATTGTGTTTGGAGCGTTTGAGGGATTTATCAACTGACTCAGTGAGAAATAGATCGTATTCCAATCTAGATTTTTCCAGATGAGATTTTGTACTCTGAGATGGATTATCTTGAAATGATATGTAGGCTGCATTAAAATTGAGTTCTAGTTTTTTTGCTAGATTTTTGCGTTCCCGTTTAAATAGTGCCATTTGTCTTTGTATTGTACCACGCAAGACAGGCTTATGAGCTTCCCACAGTGTTATTGGGGAAATGTCTGTTGTATTATTAATTGATATGTATTCCTTTAAAGCTTGTTCAATGGCCATCTGATGTAGTGGGTGTTTGAGCATTATGTCCGGTAAGTACCACGTTGGGTCATGCGCTTTTGGTATGGCTGAGGCTATAGTAGTGTATACTGTATTATGGTCAGACCACGGAATCGGAATTATATCTGATGCAATAATTTCTGGTATCATTCCTATTGTTAGAAAAATATGATCTATTCTGGTGAAGGTTTGATGAGGGTGCGAGAAATAAGTGAATTTCTTTTTCATTGGGTTACTTTCTCTCCACGAATCTACCAGATTGTATTTGGAAAGAAGTTGAGAAAAAGGTAATCTAGAGGTTATTTTGGATGGTGTAAAAGGTGATTTATCTAGAAATGGGAGGAGGACCTGGTTCGAATCCCCACACATTATCACTGTTCCTATTTTGTGTGTATTAATCACTTGTAATATATGTGAGAGGAATGGTGTAGGTTGTTCGTTAGGAGCGTAGTAGGAAATCACTGTGATTGCTGTATCCATTATATAACCCATGAGTATCAGGTATCTACCTTCTGGGTCTTTAATTTCTGATGATAAGGTGAATGGTGTGGATCGGTGAAATGCAATTAGAGTTCCCCTTTGCTTGGTACAGGCAGAAGCCGTGTAAATTTGTTGATAAAAAGGAGAAATATATTTTGGAGTAGAATCTTTGGTGAAGTGTGTTTCTTGGAGGCATACTATGTGAGCCTTCTTATTATGGAAAGTACGGAAGGCTTTGGTCCTTTTTTGAGGGACATTTATTCCCTGAACATTCAGGGAAAGTATATTCAGTGGTGCCATGGCAATAGATCAAATAGTTTTGACTTACTTTTTGTTATGCAGAGCTGACTGCGCAGATCAACCTGTGTGGACTGAAGAGATGAATAGATAGAAAAGAAACCAGTGAATTCTGGAGTAAAGAGTAAACAAAAAACATATGAGATTAGATGATACATTGTATAAATTATTTTTTGCAAGTAATCACAATTTACCCGTGAAAGAGAATAAATATCTCTCTCAGGGGAATAAGTGCCTTCGTCACACTCCCACATAATATGGTTGGGAGAATGAGGAGGGCTAATGGGGGTACACGGATCTTCCGCTTACAGGAGAGAAGTGCTATGTCAAAAGACATCAAAATGATGTTTCATTAATTGGAGTGCAGAATATAGTTTTTGTTGAAATTATTTATTCCAGGGTGGTTGTATATGGTTAGTCTTGCCCTAGGATAAATAATTCAGTTAGAAAGGTACTGTTAATAACTTTGGTATTGATGAAGATAGTTTGAATTATTTTGGGATTTTAACCCTTTTAGAGTAAACAATTACATATTTTATTCATATGTAACTGTTTAGATATGTTAACTCATAAAATTGAGGTTGTATTGCTTCAGATTAGAATAAACAAAAACATAATTCTAGGAACTAGTTAGGTAATAATATATTTGTTTTAAGAAAAGAAAGAAAAAGCTTCCATTACTTCTGGATTATTGAACATATTTGTCCTAAAAAGTAATAAATCTATTGTTATTACCTGATAATATATAACTGAACAAGAATTTCCTTATTTCACTTATATATTCTAAGGCTATATGAATCAGAAGTAATAAGAAATATAACTGGAATGTAACATGATCCCACACAGTGTGTGACTATCAGAATGCAGTTACATTCAGTTATAAATATAGGTTTTTTATAGAGAACCATCTCTTAGTATAATAAATGAAGAGATATCAGGAATTAGGATGTCAGTCCATTGAATCTTCTTGGTCCATGGATGATGTGGCATAACGGCCTCTTTTGTGAGAATGATGATTCCCATTTTGTTCTGAAATTTTCTGGGTGCTGCCTGAAGGTGAAGATGACGCCATTCTTCTGCGTGTGGGAGTGTTGCTGCTTGTGGGTTCTGTCAGATTTAATTTTAAAAGGGTTTGTTGTAGTTCATCTGCTGATCTGCTTCTGTAAATTGTACCTTGGTAGTTAAATCTGACTGAAAAGGGGAAGCCCCATTGATACATAATGTTGTGGCGTTGCAGTTCCATTAGTTGGGGTTTCATGGATCGTCTTTTAGTAATAGTAAGTTGGGATAGGTCAGCAAAAATCTGATAATTGTGTCCTTGAAAATTAAGTTCTTTTTTTCTCTTGCAGCAATTAGTATTTGTTCTTTCGTTCTGTAATAATGAAATTTTGTGATTATATCACGTGGGGGTCCATCTTTCTTTTTGGCTGTGAGGGCTCTGTGTACTCTGTCCAGTTCTAAACGTTCAATAGGGATATCTGGCTTTAGTTCTTGTAATAGAGCAGTAATAGTAGATTGCAGGTCTGTCACAGTTTCAGGTATTCCCCTTATGCGCAAGTTTGAACGTCTGGCTCTATTTTCGTAATCTTCGAGCTTAGTTTGAAGTATTAAATTCTCTTTTTTTAATTGTTCCAATTCTGTTATATTTTCTTGGGTTGTAATTTCAATTTCATCCATTTTTATTTCTAAGGCTGCGGTGCGGTTTCCCAGCTCTCTTATTTCTTTGGTTAGGCTTTTTGTTATTTGGTCTGAGGTTTGTTTTAAAGCCTTATGAAGCATCTTTTCAAATTGTAATAATATTACTGGGGATGCTGAGGAGGCTTGTGGAGAAGTTTGTGAGAGGATTTGACCTGTATCTGACTCAAATGGAGAGTCTTGCTGTGACATTTTCTGTCTGTGAGAGCGCCCTGATGCTGTATCTTGTGAGGTGACTGGAGCTGCTTCAGCTGCAGTGAGTGCCTGTGAGCTCTTTGTGAGGTGATTTTTATTTCTGCCACGGTTTCCTCCCAGTACCATATTTCCTGCACAAACTTTCACAGTTTGTTCCCTGGGGCAAAAAGGTTCAAATGGATACCTTTTGAGCCTGCAGGCTTCGCTTTGTCCTTCTCTTCTCTCCTCAGCGGTGTGGAGCTCTAACAATGCATGTCTGCTCTGCTAGGCTCCGCCTCCTGCCAGCTCATCTTTTCTCTAGTAGCCTTTTGGTTCTTCATATTTAAAAAACATGCCGCACTGTATGAGAGAAGGTTGCGAGCGGCAATGAGAAACACAGCAGAAAAGAAAAGAAAACTTCTAGCTTGGATATGTAGCCAAGAGGAGAAGTACACCTTTGTGAGGCAAAGACAAAGACGGCAGCGCTATAGGGTAAGCACAAATGACCAACCTACCTGACACACACTGACCCACCTACCTGACACACACACACACACACTGACCCACCTACCTGACACACACACACACACACACACTGACCCACCTACCTGACACACACACACACTGACCCACCTACCTGACACACACACACACACACACACACACTGACCCACCTACCTGACACACACACACACACACTGACCCACCTATCTGACACACACACACTGACCCACCTACCTGACACACACACACTGACCCACCTACCTAACACACACACTGACCCACCTACCTGACACACACACACACACACTGACCCACCTACCTGACACACACACACTGACCCACCTACCTGACACACACACACACACACACTGACCCACCTACCTGACACACACACACTGACCCACCTACCTGACACACACACACACTGACCCACCTACCTGACACACACACACTGACCCACCTACCTGACACACACACACACACACACTGACCCACCTACCTGACACACACACTGACCCACCTACCTGACACACACACACACACACTAACCCACCTACCTAACACACACACACTGACCCACCTACCTAACACACACACTGACCCACCTACCTAACACACACACTGACCCACCTACCTGACACACACACACACACACACACTGACCCACCTACCTGACACACACACACACACACACACACACACACACACTGACCCACCTATCTGACACACACACACTGACCCACCTACCTGACACACACACACACACACACACACTGACCCACCTACCTAACACACACACTGACCCACCTACCTGACACACACACACACACTGACCCACCTACCTGACACGCACACACACACACACACACTGACCCACCTACCTGACACACACACACTGACCCACCTACCTGACACACACACACACACACACACACTGACCCACCTACCTGACACACACACACTGACCCACCTACCTGACACACACACACTGACCCACCTACCTGACACACACACACACACACACACACTGGCCCACCTTTGTGAGGCAAAGACAAAGACGGCAGCGCTATAGGGTAAGCACAAATGACCCACCTACCTGACGCACACTGACCTACCTACCTGACACACACACACTGACCCACCTACCTGACACACACACACACACACATTGACCCACCTACCTGACACACACACACACATTGACCCACCTACCTGACACACACACACACAACACTGACCCACCTACCTGACACACACACACTGACCCACCTACCTGACACACTTACCAAGAATAATGAAAAATTTATATGTTGTATGAATATGGTTTTTTTTGTGATCTGATACCATCTGTGTTTGTTTTTTTTTGTTTTTTTAGATGCTTCTCCTCTTGTCAAAGCAGCGCCGCCGACCAGTCATTTGGGCTCTCCCCCCGCGCCAATGAGTGGTGGGATGTGACCGTCCGGGATTCACACACACACAGTGGGTGCACAATTTCAGAATGTCTAAGGAAACCTTCTCTTAACTTTGTACAAAGCTACGTCCAGCGATGAAGAAGCAAAACACCAACTTCAGAGCCTGTTTGCCTGTGAGGAAAAGAGTTGCCATTGCACTGTGGAAGCTGGCTACCAATAGTGAATACCGAAGTATAGGTCATCTTTTTGGTGTCAGTAAATCATCTGTGTGCCGGTGTGTGCAGGACTTCTGTAAGGCTGTCTGCACATTGCTAGCTCCTGAAATTGTACATTTTCCGGACAGGGAAAAGCTTAAAGACATGGCTGACTACTTTGAGAACAGGTGGGGCCTTCCATAGTGTGTTGGTGCTATTGATGGCTCACACATACCAATAATAGCACCACAAGAATACCACACTGACTACTTCAACAGAAAAGGCTGGTATTGATATTCCATCATCCTCCAGGGAGTAGTGGATGGACAAGGACTGTTCTGGAATGTGAATGTAGAAAAGCCTGGGAGTTTGCATGATGCCCGGGTTCTAAGATTGTCCAGATTTTGGGATTGGGCTGGCCAGGGAGGCCTGTACCCTGTTTGCACTAAGAACATTTGTGGGGTGAATGTTGGCTATTATGTGCTCAGGGACTCTGCCTACCCTTTACAAAACTGGCTCCTGAAACCATTTCCTGACAATGGCTGCCTGACAGCAGAACAACAAATCTACAACAAGAAAACATCCAGGGCACGGGTCATAGTGGAAAATGCTTTCGGAAGACTTAAGGGTAGATGGCGGTGTCTTATGAAGAGGAATGACAGTGACAATAAACTTGCCAAATCCATGGTGCTTACTTGCTGTGCTCTTCACAATCTTTGTGAAAGTCATGGAGAAGACTTCCACCAGGATTGGAATACATCCTCAGAAGAGCCAGTACTAGAAATAGCAGCACAGGATATTGAAGAAGAGTGCAGTGAAATCAGGCTCTGATGCGGCACCTCAATGTTTAATTTCTTACCATTCATTTTTACAAGTTTTAATAAAGTATTACTGTATTGTTAATAAAGTGTTACATTAAATCAGACATACTCTAAAAAGTCTCGCATGTTTTCTATTTCACAAAAAAAATATTTTTATATATTCTTGAAAGTCAAAATGTGAAAAATGTATTTAAAAATAAGCTTTTTTTACAAAAACTTAACTAAAAATTATTTAACAAAACGTGTACACGTGTACAATTCCTGTGCTGCATGAAAGGCCCTACTGTCTGGGTGGTGACCTGTGATCACGACTGGCTCCAAGCACTTGAACAAGCTGACCCAGGACACCAAGGAAGGCCTGGTTGAAGGTAGCCAACTGCTCCATCTGCTGCCGGGCGATTTCTGCCTCCTGGCGCATAGCTTCCTGTGCATCCTGACGCAGTGCCTGAAACCGCCTCTCAGAAAGGTTCTTAATCCTTTCCAGCTGCCTTTCCTTTGATGCCCTCATATCCTCCATGACTGTGCGCAGATCCATCTGCAACAGTCTCCTTTCACCTGTAATATACAAAAGACCAGAATCGTTTTTGGAAGCATCAGTCCCACCACTGTAACCCCCTTTCTCATCTACTCCGCCAGACTGTACCCCCCTGCTCTCTTATTCCACCTCTGTTCCCTCTGTTCCCCTTGATATTCTGCCCCACCTCTGTTCACCCTGTTCATCTGCCCCGGCAATACACCTCCTTTCACATCTGCCCCACTGCTCTTCTGTCCACTGCTGAACCCCAGAGGCGGCTCTATAATTAGGCAAGTTAGGCGGTCGCCTAAGGCCTCGCCCTTACAGGGGCCTCGCGGCCACCTAATATGCCTGTTGCAGTGTTTAACAGTGGTGGTAAAGTCAGCTCTGCGGCGATCTACCTGTCAATCACAGGCAGCTGACGGGTAGATCGAGTATCGACCGACATGCAGAGTAGCGCAGGAAGCAGCTGTAGTCCTTACTGTCCTCTCTCATATCGCGCTGCTCCCCGGCGGCCCCTCCCCTCCTCTCCTCTCGTCCATTCCAGGTGATGTCATAAGCATACAACGAGAAGAGAGGAGGGGAGGGGCCGCCGGGGAGCAGCGCGACATGAGAGAGGACAGAAAGGACTTATTATAATACAGCCGTTTCCCGCGCTACTCTGCATTTAAAGGAAACTGAAAGGAAAGTGTACCCTGCTGTGCCCAGTATTCTGACGTACACCATACCCTATGCCCAGTACCCTGATGTGCCCTGTACCCTGTGCCCTGCCATGTCCAGTACCCTGATGTGCCCTGTGCCCTGCCCTGCCATGTCCAGTACCCTGATGTGCCCCATACCCTGTGCCTAGTACCCTGATGTGCCCTGTACCCTGTGCCCTGCCATGTCCAGTACCCTGATGTGCCCCATACCATGTGCCAAGTACCCTGATGTGCCCTGTACCCTGTGCCCTGCCATGTCCAGTACCCTGATGTGCCCCATACCCTGTGCCCAGTACCCTGATGTGCCCTGTACCCTGCCATGTCCAGTACCCTGATGTGCCCCATACCCTGTGCCCTGCCATGTCCAGTACCCTGATGTGCCCTGTGCCCTGCCATGTCCAGTACCCTGATGTGCCCCATACCCTGTGCCTAGTACCCTGATGTGCCCTGTACCCTGTGCTCTGCCATGTCCAGTACCCTGATGTGCCCCATACCATGTGCCAAGTACCCTGATGTGCCCTGTACCCTGTGCCCTGCCATGTCCAGTACCCTGATGTGCCCCATACCCTGTGCCCAGTACCCTGATGTGCCCTGTACCCTGCCATGTCCAGTACCCTGATGTGCCCCATACCCTGTGCCCAGTACCCTGATGTGCCCAGTACCCTGATGTGCCCTGTACCCTGCCATGTCCAGTACCCTGATGTGCCCCATACCCTGTGCCCAGTACCCTGATGTGCCCAGTACCCTGATGTGTCCAGTACCCTGATGTGCCCAGTACCCTGATGTGTCCAGTACCCTGATGTGCCCTGTACCCTGATGTGCCCAGTACCCTGATGTGCCCAGTACCCTGATGTGTCCAGTACCCTGATGTGCCCTGTACCCTGATGTGTCCAGTACCCTGATGTGCCCTGTACCCTGTGCCCTGCCATGTCCAGTACCCTTATGTGCCCCATACCCTGTGCCCAGTACCCTGATGTGCCCTGTACCCTGATGTGTCCAGTACCCTGATGTGCCCAGTACCCTGATGTTTCCAGTACCCTGATGTGCCCTGTACCCTGTGCCCTGCCATGTCCAGTACCCTTATGTGCCCCATACCCTGTGCCCAGTACCCGGATGTGCCCAGTACCCTGATGTGTCCAGTACCCTGATGTGCTCTGTACCCTGATGTGTCCAGTACCCTGATGTGCCCAGTACCCTGATGTGTCATGTGCCCTGCCATGTCCAGTACCCTGATGTGCCCCAAACCCTGTGCCCAGTACCCCGATGTGCCCAGTACCCCGATGTGCCCTGTACCCTGTGCCCTGCCATGTCCAGTACCCTAATGTGCCCCATACCCTGTGCCCAGTACCCTGATGTGCTCTGCTGTGCCCAGTGCCACATACCCTGTGCCAGTACCCTGATGTGTCCTGCTGTGACCCATACCCTGATGTGACCAATACCCTGCACCCTGCTGTGCCCCATACCCTGTGCCCAAACCCTGATGTGCCCTGCTGTGCCCCATTCCCTGATGTGCCCCATACCCTGTGCCCTGCTGTGCCCATACCCTGATGTGCCCTGCTGTGCCCCATACCCTGTGCCCATGCCCTGATGTGCCCCATACCCTGTGCCCTGTATCCTGATGTGCCCAGTACCCTGCTGTGCTCTGTACCATGCACCCTACTGTGCCCTGTACCATGTACCCTTATGTGCCCTGTACCCTGCTGTACCATGTACCCTGCTGTGCCCTGTACCCTGCTGTGTGCCCTGTACCACGCTGTGTGCCCTGTACCCTGCTGCGCGCCCCATGGCCTGCTGTGTGCCTTCTGATAAGCCTTGCTGTGTACCCCATTTTATGCTGCTTGCCCCATGGTGTGCTCCATGCCCAGCCTTGAGCCCCTTAAAGTGCCCTATGTTCTGCTGTGAGCCCCATGATGTACCTCATGTTTTGCTGTGTGCCCTGTGATGTGTACCATGCCCTGCTGTTTGTCCTATGCCCTGCTGTGAGACCCATGATGTGCCCCATGTTCTGCTGTGTGCCCCATGATGTTCTCAAGGTTCTGCTGTGTGCCCCATGATGTGCCCCATGTTCTGCTGTGTGCCCCATGATGTGTCCAAGGTTCTGCTGTGTGCCCCATGATGTGCCCCATGTTCTGCTGTGTGCTCCATGATGTGCCCCATGTTTTGCTATGTGCCCCATGATGTGCCCAATGTGCTGCTGTGTGCCCCATGTTCTGTGTGCCCCATGATGTGCCCAATGTTCTGCAGTGTGCCCCATGTTCTGCTGTGTGCCCCATGATGTGCCCAATGTTCTGCTGTGTGCCCCATGTTCTGCTGTGTGCCCCATGTTCTGCTGTGTGCCCCATAATGTCCCCTGCTGCCCCCCCCCCCCCCCCGTATTGTCTCTTGACCTCCTGTGCTCTACCCTGCTGTCCCCTGTACACTGCTTATCTCAAGTTAAACCCAGAACTGAGCGTCTGTGGAAAAAAAAAGCACAAGTTTCACATAAAATAGGTAAGCTCTAAGATTTGTTTCTATTTTTTAAAGGGGTTGTGTGAAAAAACTTCTGTCACTCAGCAGCCCCCCAGCCCCCCCATTTTACAGCCCAGCCATTGGCTCCCGCTGCTGTCAATGAAATCCAATGACATGGGGGGCAGGGCTGAGTCCGGAATTCTGTGTCTTTGGACGCAAATGCTGGAAAAGGGAGCGCGCCCGCAAAGTAACCCCCAGGGAGAGCACTTATCCTAGGTGGTTTCCCAATGCGGGGAGGAGCCGCGAACGGCATTAGGGGACCCCAGAAGAGGATGTTTGTTCAAAAACGAACTGCACAGTGGAGGTAAGTATATGTTTGTCATTTTTTTTTTTTTTTTTTAAACAGGAGTTTACAACCCCTTTAATGCTATTTTTTTAAATGTTTTTATATCACAGCTCGCTGATCATGCCAATGTTCCGTGAGCTGTAGATCTAAACACTACAGGTTACAGCACACCTAAATTGTTCGCCCCACTCCTGAACTCCCAATGATTGCCTTACCCATGCCCCAGTTCATTTTTAGTATTTTTCCCATTAGGGCGTGAGTGGGGCCTTATGTCCAAGTTTTGCCTAAGGCCTCTCAAAGCCCAGAGCCGCCTCTGCTGAACCCCCTTCTCATCTGTTCCACCACTGTACCCCCTGCACATCTGACACACTGCTGAACCCCCTTCTCATCTGTTCCACCACTGTACCCCCTGCACATCTGACACACTGCTGAAGCCCCTGCTCTTCTGTCCACCGCTGAACCCTCTTCTCATCTGTTCCACCACTGTACCCCCTGCACATCTGACACACTGCTGCACCCCCTTCTCATCTGTTCCACCACTGTACCCCCTGCACATCTGCCACACTGCTGAACCCCCTGCTCTTCTGTCCACCGCTGAACCCCCTTCTCATCTGTTCCACCACTGTACCCCCTGCACATCTGCCACACTGCTGAACCCCCTGCTCTTCTGTCCACCGCTGAACCCCCTTCTCATCTGTTCCACCACTGTACCCCCTGCACATCTGCCACACTGCTGAAGCCCCTGCTCTTCTGTCCACTGCTGAACCCCCTTCTCATCTGTTCCACCACTGTACCCCCTGCACATCTGACACACTGCTGAACCCCCTTCTTATCTGTTCCACCACTGTACCCCCTGCACATCTGACACACTGCTGAACCCCCTTCTTATCTGTTCCACCACTGTACCCCCTGCACATCTGCCACACTGCTGAACCCCCTGCTCTTCTGTCCACCGCTGAACCCCCTTCTCATCTGTTCCACCACTGTACCCCCTGCACATCTGCCACACTGCTGAAGCCCCTGCTCTTCTGTCCACTGCTGAACCCCCTTCTCATCTGTTCCACCACTGTACCCCCTGCACATCTGACACACTGCTGAACCCCCTTCTCATCTGTTCCACCACTGTACCCCCTGCACATCTGCCACACTGCTGAAGCCCCTGCTCTTCTGTCCACCGCTGAACCCTCTTCTCATCTGTTCCACCACTGTACCCCCTGCACATCTGACACACTGCTGCACCCCCTTCTCATCTGTTCCACCACTGTACCCCCTGCACATCTGCCACACTGCTGAACCCCCTGCTCTTCTGTCCACCGCTGAACCCCCTTCTCATCTGTTCCACCACTGTACCCCCTGCACATCTGCCACACTGCTGAAGCCCCTGCTCTTCTGTCCACTGCTGAACCCCCTTCTCATCTGTTCCACCACTGTACCCCCTGCACATCTGACACACTGCTGAACCCCCTTCTTATCTGTTCCACCACTGTACCCCCTGCACATCTGACACACTGCTGAACCCCCTTCTTATCTGTTCCACCACTGTACCCCCTGCACATCTGCCACACTGCTGAACCCCCTGCTCTTCTGTCCACCGCTGAACCCCCTTCTCATCTGTTCCACCACTGTACCCCCTGCACATCTGCCACACTGCTGAAGCCCCTGCTCTTCTGTCCACTGCTGAACCCCCTTCTCATCTGTTCCACCACTGTACCCCCTGCACATCTGACACACTGCTGAACCCCCTTCTCATCTGTTCCACCACTGTACCCCCTGCACATCTGCCACACTGCTGAACCCCCTGCTCTTCTCTTCCACCACTGTATCCCCAGCACATCTGCCCCACTGCTGATTTATTTTAAGAAAATGCACAATTACAACTTTCACAATATTATCATCATGTCTTACCAGTGTGCCGGGGTGCATTGGGCGTACTCTGTGGTTGGCTTCTCTGTGGTTGGCTACTCTGTGGTTGGCTTGAGGAAATAGTACTGGTGCTGCTGAAAGAGGTCGAAGGTCCATCGTCGGAAACGTTTGACGCATCATTGGAGACTCCATCACTTGTTTCTGAAAATGCACATATAGTTGTATATATTTTTTAAATGGTTAGCAGAGCAAAATCATATGTATAATAAAAAAAAAAAACTCACCAAAGGGGTCTATCATGAATTCAAGAATTGCAGTTGCAGAGTCCAGACCTCCCTCCCTGCCTTGGTTTGCTGGCATATGACCGTAAATGGCGTCCATGGCGTCGTAGCACCTCCAAGTACTCCGACTGTTTCCACTACGGCTGTTGTCATCCTTAAATTTTTTATATTGGCCTTTAAGCTTCTTAAGCTTTGCCCTACACTGACCCGACATGCGTTCAAATCCCTCGGCTGACATCCGCTGCGAAATATCTTTATACACCTTTTCATTCCTTACTGATCCATCAAGCTCACTCTGAATAACGCTATCACCTATTATACTTAGGAAAGTAGACAGTTCCTGAGATGACCAAACCCTGCTGTTGTTTGCAGGCACTCTTCTCCTTTAATTCTCCTTTATATGCAGTTTGTTTGGCGCTTTCCAGCCAATCAGTGGAAAGTATTGTGTGACGCCGGTAGCTCCGCCCCTAACCGAACCGTTCCATTTTCTATGGCCCCACATCTGAAGCAGGACCCTGAATGGAGCGGTACGGTTCGCTTGTATGGGCCGCTTTCGTAATGGAAACACCCAAAATAGCGTACCGTACTGGTACACAGTGATATTGGAAGTGATATTGGAACAGGAAGGGGCTATCCCCAAACTGTTCCCACAAAGTTTGGAGCATGAAATTGTCCAAAATGTCTTGGTATGCTGACACCTTAAGAGCTTCCTTCACTGGATTTAAGGGGCCAAGCCCAACCCCTGAAAAACAACCCCACACCACAATCCCCCCTCCACCAAATGATTTGGAGCATTGCACAAAGCAATGTCCATAAAGACATGGATGAGCGAGTTTGGGGTGGAGGAACTTGACTAGCTTGCACAGAGTCCTGACCTCAACCCGATAGAACCCTTTTGGGATGAATTAGTATGGAGACTGTGAGCCAGGCCTTCTCGTCCACATCAGTGCCTGACCTCACAAATGTGCTTCTGGAAGAATGGTCAAACATTCCTATAGACACACTCCTAAACCATGTGGACAACCTTCCCAGAAGAGTTGAAGCTGTTATAGCTGCAAAGGGTTGGCCAACTCAATATTGAACCCTATAGACTAAGACCGGAATGACATTAAAGTTAAATTTTGTGTAAGGGCAGGTTTCCCAATACTTTTGGTAACATAGTGTATTTAAACCTGCCATTTGTATCTATTTTTGTTTTCCATTCGTTCCATTCATTTCCATTCCATTGATTGCTTGGTACTATGGGATTGATTTACTAAAACTGGAGAGTGCAAGTTCTGGTGCAGCTGCGCATAGAAACCAATCAGCTTCTAAATTCAATTTGTTCATTTAACCTTTGACAAAAAAATAATGGAAGCTGATTGGTTTCTATGCAGAGCTGCACCAAAATTAGCACTCTCCAGTTTTAGTAAATAAACCGCTTTGTTACTAAATATGCTTCTTGCCTGAGGAAGGGAGAATCTTATGCAAAACTATGGCAAATTATAGGAAGATCTTTGTAAGTTGCAATTATTTCTTTACATTAAAGTAGTTGTAAACCCTCTTTAGCATTTTCAGGCAATCCCCTGTTTTACATAATGCAATGTCTTCACTGTATGTGCTTTATTTAAAAAATGTCTCTGTATACCTTATTTCCGACTGCCGCTCGGCACTCACGTGACTGGCCGCCTGTCCTGATCTGACATCTACAGTGGGGGGGGCTGAGAATCCTCCACTGACGTCAGTGGGGAGGAGAGGAGGAGAGAGGCGGCTCATTATGTGAGAGCCGAGCGGCGTTCGGAAATAGGGTATACAGAGCCATTTTTTTTTAAAAAGCATGTAGACTGGAGACTTTGCATTATTTAACATAGGGGATTGCCAGAAAATGCTAAAGTTATTTCAGCAGCAGGAGGGGAGGGGTGGGCGCAGTCACAAACTGACAGGCAGGGTTGGGAGAGGGAGAAGAGGACAGAGGAGAGAGCGAATGATGGAGGCATGTAAACTGACCACGGTGTCAGGGCTCAGCAGCCATGATAATCCGTGGTCAGTTTACAGGGGGGAGGGCAGAACCAGGCAGGATCAGCCAGGTATTTCAGGTGATAGAAAGGGTCAAATTACACAGCACAAGCACTGTACTGTTATTCAAGCTTTAAAGGGACAGGATAAATTTCTTTTTTTTAGGGTAACAAACACTTTAAATTGAGTGCTGCAACCTTAGACTGCTTTCTCTTTCTATATATACATACAGTATATATAGTTTATATAAATATCTGTTGTAGAATAATCAAATACCTTCAGGGCACTATGTGGGCAGGGCCTAGGTGCCCATGTGGGGAACAAGTGGAACTTCAGGCTGGGAGCTGCGGTCATGTGACAATCAACATTAACCACATGCCGACCAGCCGCCGCAGTTTTCCTGCAGCAGAATGGAACGGCTGGGCGAAACAATGTTATGTAACGCTCGCCCCCCGAGTCGATGCGAGTGCCCGGCGGTCTCAATCACCCGCGATCGCCACAGTTACCGGTTCTCTGAGGGGAGAACTGACAGATCGTCTGTTCATGCAGAGTATGAACAGACGATCTGTTATCTCCCCTGCACAGTCCCCTCCCCCTTCAGTTAGAACACAAACTAGGACACACTTAACCCCTTCACTGCCCCCTAGTGTTAACCCCTTCACTGCCAGTGACATTTTTACAGTAATCAGTGCATTTTTAATCACACTAATCGCTGTATTAATGCCAATGGTCCCAATAATGTGTCAAAATTGTTCGACGTGTCCGCCATAATGTCGGGGAAAATAAATGGTTAAGCAGATATAAGGTAAAGAGTTGGATACATAGTGCCTCCAAGGATCCGCAACCAAAAATGTATGCTTTGTTTTTGGTTTATACTGTTAATTATTTTATTTTAATAAAGGGGCCATAAACGGACAGTTTTTTCCCAACCTTTGGTGTCAGACTATTTGTAGTAGTCAGGGCTTTTTTTCTGAAACAATAGGTGCTGGAACTTAACCACAGCCCCACAAAACCCCTCCCCCTACACACACCTTCCAAATCACATCAAATAGTGGGTGTGTTCAGTCAAATTTCACTAAAACAGAAGGAGGGTCCTAAAGGGGCATTAAATACCAGGATTGCATTACATACAGAGTGCAGAGCTGTCACTTGTAAACACAGAAACCAGACTTCTGTGTTTACAAGTGATTGTGGTGAGCAGGCACCAAAGGGTCTGAGCAAGAGGTGGTGGAACTGAGTTTCACCAAGTTCCCCCTGAAAAAAAGCCCTGGTAGTAGCAATAATAAGGGGCTACAATGTGGGGCAAAAGATATGGGTATTAGAGGTAAAATATAGGACAGTATACATAGGGGTTACCTTTTCAAGTACAAATTATCATGTGCAAAATATCATGGGTAAAATATTGCAACACCAGACCATAAATATATTTCAATAATCTCCAAAGTCCATTTCCATTTCGTATATATATTCAATGTGCGAAATGGGCTCCAATTCACATCCGTACTCCAATGTGTTCAATCTCTTATTTCTTTTTTTAGAGTACGGATGTGAATTGGAGCACATTATGCACATTGAATATATATAAGAAATGGACTTTGGGGATTATTGAAATATATTTATGGTCTGGTGTTGCAATATTTTACCCATGATATTTTGCACATGATAATTTGCACTTTATAATAATTTATTGGCAGGTTGCACTTTGCAGTTTATAGTTTTTTATAGGCTTTTATAGGCTTTTTTTTAACATGTTTTATATATCTATCATATATCAGCTTCTACGCTTATAAGCCTTAAAAACAATATTCAGTATATATCAAAGCTTGCCCCTCTCTTACTGTGGAACTGGACTGCAAGAGTTAACAGAGAAGTTTGCACCTGCTCTGAGAATACACTAAAAAAATAACAAGATAACACCAATGGTCTAAAAAGGAGCGAGGACATAGCAAGAACACGGCTACTTGCTTATGAAAGTCCCAGCTAAAAAACATACTTTGTCATAATATATTAATATATTAGTGGCTGTTTTGTGCTTTGGTCTTAATCATATAAAGTCCTGAAAAGCGGAAATATTAAAACAGAAAGTAATTTGACTCTGAACTAAGTCTCAGTGTGAATTTACTTGAGCGTGCATGCTCTATATCTCTATATACAATTTGATCAGGGGTAGATATAATAATATCGGACTTTTGTTCTGATCCAATACAGTTATATTGCACTAGCACTTTCTGGATCAGCGCAGTTACACTTTCATACAGGTATGCAAGCAATGGCTGCTGCTTCCTTAGCTAACATTGACAGTCAGAAGTTGTCCACGCTGAATTCCCTAAACATTCAATTGTTCTGAGCTAACACTAGGCTCATCCCTAATCTTTAAGCACTTCAGCCCCGGAAGGATTTACCTCTTCCTGACCAGAGCACTTTTTGTGATTCGGCACTGCGTCGCTTTAACTAACAATTGCGCGGTCGTGTGACGTGGCTTCCAAACAGATTTGACGTCCTTTTTTCCCACAAATAGAGCTTTCTTTTGGTGGTATTTGATCACCTCTGTGTTTTTTATTTTTTGCCCTATAAATGAAAAAAGAGCGTCAATTTTTTAAAAAAAGCAATATTTTTTACTTTTTGCTATAATAATTATCCCCAAAAAATATATAAAAAACATTTTTTTTTCTCAGTTTAGGCCGATCGTATTCTTCTACATGTTTTTGGTAAAAAAATCGCAATAAGCGTTTGATAGGTTTGCACAAAAGTTATAGCATCTACAAAATAGGGGATAGTTTTTGGCATTTTTATTAATAATTTTTTTTTACTAGTAATGGCGGCGATCAGCGATTTTTATCGTGACTGAAACATTATGGCGGACACATTGGACAATTTTGGCGCTATTTTGGGACCATTCACATTTATACAGCGATCAGTGCGATTAAAAAATGCACTGATTACTGTGTGAATGTGACTGGCAGTGAAGGGGTTAACCAGGAGGGGGCGCTGTAGAGGTTAAGTGTGTCCTAGGGAGTGATTCTAACTGTGGGGGGGAGGGGCTATGTGTGATACGACACTGATCACCGCTCCCGATTACAGGGAGCTGTGATCAGTGTCCTGTCACTAGGCAGAATGGAGAAATGCTTGTTTACATAAGCATTTCCCCATTCTTCCTCTCCGTGAGACAATCGTGGGTATCCCCGCGGATATCGAATCTGCGGGACCCGCGGTCGGGCTCACGGAGCTTGCGGCGGGCACGCGCGTACCTGCTATCCGAACCTCACAAGATCACGTACAGTTACATGATTTAGCGCAGCGGAGCCAACCTGCCGCAGTAAAACTGTGGCGGCTGGTCCGCAAGCGGTTAAAGAGACACTGCAGTCTGCTTACATAATTTTTAAAACATCTTTGCCATTCTGAAGCTTTCTTCCAACCACTTTGCATATTATTTTATATATACTGTGATTCTGTACTTGCCAAATATGCTGCAAAAATCTCCCTCCACTAAGTCTGGTTGCATCCATATTAACTGTGGGCAGCTGAAGCTGCTGCCTGTTCACTTCCTGGATTTACACAGACACACAGAGGTACACCTCCAGCTCTGCAGCGCTGTAGCTCTCATTGGCCCTCTCATGACTCATCCCCCCTCCCTTTCTGGCAAACTCTCACAAGAGTGAGAGAGAGCTGTGCATAATGTCATAAGCCTGGGCTAATGATCAGACAAGAAACAGGAAGTGGGCTGTAGAAGGTATCTACTGGCAGAAAAAAAAATGTTTTACTATCCAAAGTTAAAACAACAAAGGCAGAAGATTTAATAGATGAAAAGTTGAAAAAATAACTAAAGGTCCACTTGAACAGACCAAATAAAGGAAGTTTATTGTTTGGGTTTAAATAAACTTTAATTAGTGCTTGTGCGTATGGCCAACACTTGTTTTTTTTTTTTTTTTCTTCCCTAGAGAAAAGCAGGGAAGGATTTACAGTGCCTTGAAAAAGTATTCATACCCCTTGAGATTTTCCACATGTTTGTCATGTCATCAGTGTTTTTTAAATTGTTTTACAAATAAATATGTGAAAAATGTGGCGTCCATTTGTATTCACCCCCCTTTACTCTGATACCCCTAACTAAAATCTAGTGGAACCAAATGCCTTTAGAATTCACCTGATTAGTAAATAGAGTCTGTCTGTGTGTAATTTAATCTCAGTATAAATACAGCTGTTCTGTGAAACCCTAGAGGTTTGTTAGAGTACGTTAGGGAACAAACAGCATCATGAAGGCCAAGGAACACACCAGACAGGTCAGAGATAAAGTTGTAGAGAAGTTAAAAGTAGGGTTAGATTATAAAAAAAATATCCCAAGCTTTGATCATCTCATGGAGCACCGTTCAATCCATCATCTGAAAATTGAAAGAGTATGCCACAACTGCAAACCTACCAAGACATGGCCATCCACCTAAACTGACAGGCTGGGCAAGGAGAGCATTAATCAGAGAAGCAGCCAAGAGGACAATGGTAACTCTGGAGGAGCTGCAGAGATCCACAGCTCAGGTGGGAGAGTCTGTCCACAGGACAACTATTATTATTATTATTATTATTATTATACAGGATTTATATAGCGCCAACAGTTTATGCAGCGCTTTACAACATTAGGGAGGACAGTACAAGTACAATACAATTCAATACAGGAGGAATCAGAGGGCCCTGCTCATTAGAGCTTACAATCTAGGAGGGGGGGGTCAAGTTATACAAAAGGGTAATAGCTGTGGGGGATGAGCTAATGAAGAAAATAGTGCAGTTGTTAGATGGAGGCAGGATAGGCGTCTAAAGAGGAAAGTTTTCAGGGATCGCCTAAAAGTGGATAAATTTGGAGACAGTCTGACAGATTGGGGTAGGGAATTCCAGAGGATGGGTGAGGCTCGGGAGAAGTCCTGGAGGCGGATATGGGAGGAGGTGATGAGGGAGCTAGAGAGTAGGAGGTCCTGGGAGGAACGGAGAGGGTGATTAGGTTGGTATTTTGAGACTAGGCTAGTGATGTAGCTGGGGGCAGAGTTGTGGATGGCTTTGTAACCTATTGTTAGTATTTTGAATTTAATTTGTTGGGCGAGTGGCAGCCAATGGAGGGATTGACAGAGAGGGGTAGCAGACACTGAGCGGTTTGTAAGGTGGATGAGTTTGGCAGCAGCATTCATGATGGACTGAAGGGGGGATAGTCTATTTAAAGGTAAGCCAATGAGGAGGGAGTTGCAGTAGTCGAGGCGAGAGATAACCAGGGAGTGAATCAGGAGCTTTGTGGTTTTATTGGCTAGAAAGGGACGTAGTTTCGAGATGTTGCGGAGGTTGAGGTGGCAAGCTTTGGAAAGTGATTGGATGTGGGGCCGAAAGGAGAGTTCAGAATCCAGGATAACACCTAGTACCCTGACATGTGGGGATGGGTGGATGGTTGTGCCATTGCTCTTCACAGACAAGTCAGGGGAAGAGGCACGTGGGGGAGGAAATATTATAAGCTCGGTTTTGGACAAGTTGAGTTTGAGGAAGTGGTGTGACATCCATACAGATATGTCAGTTAGTAAGTTAGCGATGCGTGAGGAGACTGATGGAGTGAGTTGAGGGGTGGAGAGATAGATTTGTGTGTCGTCAGCGTAGAAATGATATTGAAAGCCGTGAGAGGCTATCAGCTGACCCAGGGAAGAGGTGTAGATTGAAAATAAAAGAAGTCCAAGAACAGAACCTTGGGGGACCCCGACAGAGAAGGGAAGAGGAGTGGAGGAAGTAGAATTGTAAGTGACACTGAAGGTGCGTTGGGAAAGGTAGGATGAGAGCCACTGAAGAGCACAATCACGGAGACCGAGGGAGTAAAGTTTTTTGAGGAGGAGGGGGTGGTCAACCGTGTCAAAGGCAGCTGAAATATCCAGAAGTAGGAGTACAGAATAGTGTCCGTTGGTTTTTCAGTTAGTAGGTCATTTGTGAGTTTTAAAAGAGCAGTTTCTGTGGAGTGTTGAGGGCGAAATCCAGATTGAAGGGGATCAAGAAGGTTGTTTTTAATGAGGTGGTCACTCAGTTGGTTGTAAACCAGGCGTTCACAGAGTTTAGCGGAAAAGGGGAGCAAGGAGATAGGGCATAGGTTGTTAAGATTGGTAGGGTCCAAGGACGGCTTTTTAAGTATGGGGGTGACCAGTGCATGTTTTAGCGCATTGGGGAAGATGCCAGAGGTGAGGGAGAGATTGAAGATGTGGGTTAGAGAGTGTAGGATGGAGTCAGAGGGCGACCGTAGCATATGAGAGGGAATAGGGTCCAGGGGACAGGTGGCTAGGTGGGCGATAGAAAGGAGTTTAGCAACTTCGTCTGTAGAAGCAAATTTGAAAAGGGGGGGTTTCAGTTGTACCTGTTGACATGGGGTCTTAGCTGGGGGAGATACCTGTAGAGTGGAGATTTCATCGCAGATTGTATCAATCTTGTTTTTGAAGTGATTAGCAATCTCCTGGGCACTGAGTGAGTCAGTGGGTGGTGGCGGTGGAGGACAAAGTAGAGAGTTGAAGGTAGAGAAGAGTTTACGGGGACTGGATGAGAAGGTGTTAATAAGAGCTGTAAAATAGGTTTGCTTGGCAGTGTGGAGGAAAGAATAGTATTTTTGGAGGGCAGATTTGTATTGGTTGAAGTCTTTGAGAGACTTAGTCTTGTACCACAGACCCTCAAGAGCGCGACTACGTTTTTTGAGAATTTTAGTGTTATCTGTTTGCCGGGGTTGCAGAGGTCGAGGCCTGATTCTGCGTGTAGTGAGGGGAGCGAGCTTGTCCAGGGTGGAGGACAGGGATTTATTGTAGATGGACGTGGCTTGGTTGGGGCAGGACAGGGGAGAGATTTTCTCATAGAGGTGGTCAGTAGCAGAATAGGGGAGAGAGGAGTTGAAGTTGTGAAAATTTCTACGGGTGATGGTTAGGCGATTGGAGGGAAAGGTGGTGGAAGACAGGGGGACAGAGAAACTAATAAGGTGATGGTCGGAGAGAGGAAAAGGATTGTTTGAGAAGTTGGAGTGCATAGGTAGGAGAATACAAGGTCAAGGGTGTTGCCATCAGAGTGAGTAGAAGCCTGTACCCATTGTTTTAGGTCAAATGAAGAGGTTAGACTAAGAAGTTTAGAAGTAGCAGGAGTGTTTGTATTACCAGGGATGTTGAAATCACCGAGAAGGATTGTGGGAATTTCCAAAGAGAGAAAGTGGGATAGCCAGGCAGAAAACTCATCAAGGAAAGTTGATAATGGTTCAGGGGGCCGGTAGATCACAGCAATTCTTAGGGAAGTAGGAGAGAATAGACGTATACAGTGGGCTTCAAATGATGAGAGAGAAAAAGAGGGAGGAGAGTGAATAACCTGGAAGGTGCATTGGGGGGATAGGAGGAATCCCACTCCACCTTCCTTGCGTCCATTAGGCCTAGGGAAGTGAGTCCAGTGAAGGCCACCCTGGGAGAGGTTTCAGAGAAGAAGGTGAGATAATTTGGAATTGAGGTCATCTGCAATCTGTTGTAGTTTGCTTTGTGCAAATCATTGAAGTGCAAGAGCAGAAGTGCCACTTATTTAAAGAACCCCACTTCTTTGGAAGAGCCCCCTGTATGTGCAGCCCCCTGTAAGTGTTCCCCGTAAAGAAGGCCTTGTTTTTATACTGTGTGTTGGGTGTGGATAGAATCTGGCAATTAATCAATTAAGAGGGGATATTAGGAACACATCTAGCAGAGCATAACTTTCACACCACAATCAAACAGCAAGGGGACTAAAAGGCCAAAATTGTAAAGATAAGGGAACCCATAATTTAGGTAAGACTTAATGGTTAAATAAACATTGAAATAATGTAAGCATGGCTACAGATGAAGTTGAAACAGTAGTGACAAACAGATTTATCAAATATGCATTTGAGCAGTCAGTCAATGTTCAGTTTAGGTATATGGAGGTATAAACGCAGGTTTACCAAATATGCATTTGAGCAGTCAGTCAATGTTCAGTTTAGGTATTTATAGGTATTTATAACTATTAGTCGTGTACTCTACTAATCTGGCCTTTATGGAAGAGTGGCACGAAGAAAGCCATTGTTTGAAAGAAAGCCATAAGAAGTCCTGCTTGCAGTTTGCGAGAAGCCATGTGGGGGACACAGCAAATATGTGGAAGAAGGTGCTCTGGTCAGATGAAACCAAAATTTAACTTTTTGGCCTAAAAGCAAAATGCTATGTGTGGCGGAAAACTAACACTGCACATCACCCTGAACACACCATCACCACTGTGAAATATGGTGGTGGCAGCATCATGTTGTGGGGATGCTTTTCTTCAGCAGGGACAGGGAAGCTGGTCAGAGTTGATGGGAATGGAGCGAAATACAGGGCAATCTTAGAAGAAAACCTGTTATGCCGCGTACGCATGATCAGAATTTCGGCCTGCAAAAGACCGATGAGAGTTTTTCGTCGGAAAATGCAACCGTGTGTATGCTCCATCAGTCTTTTACTGGCGGAATTCCAGCCAGCAAAAGACTGAGAGCATGCTCTCAATTTTTCGGTTGGGAAAAGTCCCTATCCGAAAATGCGATCGTCTGTGGCAATTCCGATGTGCAAAATCCCTACGCATGCTCGGAAACAATTCGATGCATGCTCGGAAGCATTGAACTTCATTTTCTCGGCTCATCGTAGTGTTGTACGTCACCGCGTTCTTGACGGTCGTAATTTCAGCGAACTTTTGCGTGACCGTGCGTATGCAAGGCAAACTTGAGCGGAATCCCGTTTGAAAAAGCTGTCATATATTTTCCGACGAGAAATCCGTTCGTGTGTATGCGGCATTAGAGTCTGCAAAAGACTTGAGACTGGGGCAGAGCTTCACCTTCCAGCATGACAACCACCCTAAACATACAGCCAGAGCTACAATGAAATGGTTTAGATCAAAGCATATTCATGCGTTGGAATGGCCCAGTCATAGTCCAGACCTAAATCAAATTGAGAATCTGTGGCAAGACTTGCAAATTGCTGTTCACAGACGATGTCCATCCAGTCTGACAGAGTTTGAGTTATTTTGTAAAGAAGAATGGGCAAAAATTTCTCTCTAGATGTGCAAAGCTGGTAGAGACATCCCCAAAAAGACTTGCACCTATAATTGCAGCGAAAGGTGGTTCTACAAAGTATTTACTCAGGGGGGCTGAATATAAATGCACGCCACACTTTTCACATATTTATTTGTAAAAAATGTTGAAAACCATTTATCATTTTCCTTCCACTTCACAATTATGTGCCCCTTTGTGTTGGTCTATTACATAAATTCCCAATAAAATACATTTACGTTTTTGGCTGTAACATGACAAAATGTGGAAAATTTCAAGGGGTATGAATACTTTTTCAAGGCAAAACCCCTGATAACTTTGAATTGCTGTCTGTGTCCCCAAGTAACCATAATTTGTGACCAAGTAAGAAAGTGAGATGAAATTTATAATTTACCAGTTTTCACCAGAACAGGAGATTAGAATAAATCTTCCAGTGTGAATACCTGGTCTGAATACAACTGTCTACAAGAGAGCAATTCCCCTCATTATATAGAAATCTCCTTCCATTCCTGTTGTGTCTCCAGAATATTTCCATTGAAGGAAATGAATAACTAAATAAACAGACATGCTATTTAACCCCAACATCCTTAGACCTCATGCCTAAATCCAAAATTACAAAAAAGTTTTCTATACATATATTTTAAGAAATGATTTCAGGAAAATGAAATATGTAAACATTAGGCATTTAAAGTATTTATGAAATGATTGCAGACATGCTATTTGGTTCCTTTTCAGATACATTCCCAATTCTGACTTACTGGCCATGTTTTCTGAAAATTATGCAGCCATCAGATAGGTAAACAATTTTTTTTAGTGACTGCACAGGGTTGAAAATCAACATGTTAAAAGAGCTTCTGTTTCTTTTTAGCTTTTTCAAGCAGGAAATCATAGTGCGAGTATTTGACTTTCAAATTGTCAGGCATCACATTAAACCAGTGGTAAATATACACGGAGACTCTGTAGGACTTGCTGCAAGCAGGCAGTTTGATTTTTTTTTCATTTTTTATACAATAATTATGAATCATTCCAACATGTGTATGACTCTATACTAAATACAAGTTTTAATAAAATAACCAACCTTCGGAGTAGGAAACTAATTTTTAAAGTACCAATACTATAGGTCTCAGGTCTGCCAACAGCCTTTTTATGGGATATCAGCTTAGCCATAACACATGAAAAGCATAGGAAGGGATGGTTGCTTATATGCCCACACATCACCATGTGTTCTAATTTGCTAGCAATGTAAATTGGCACGCATTCAACAGCTCCAGTTGCCAGATTGCAGTTTGTGCAAGCTGTAGAGCAAGCTGTGGCTGAAAACTCATGGAAGCTGCAGAAAATGGCAATATCCTGGGCCAAGATTATAAATTATGTACTGCAAAAAGCACAAAGTTATTGGAGGGTCACCTAAAAGTGACATTTTGTTAATGGTGGACTTTGATAGGCTTAGTCTGCCAAAGGCTTTATTTACTGTATATTTTGATACTCCAACAGAATGATTTATCTGCTATAATTCCAAACTGTGTTCCCATCTATCTGGGTGTTGTGTCCTAGACCTCCTGTTACTGTTACTTTTTCCATATTATAAAATGGAGATAGAGAGAAGAAGACCTCCTTCTAATATACACAGCAGATGTGCAGACCCAGGAGCTCAGTTAGAAAGCTCTAACTATAGAGTCAGATACTGTATACCTAAACTGTCAGGTAGTTTAATATTCCCATTTAAAAAAAAAATAATTCACAACTCATTGACTTGTTTGAAGCAGATGGGTTCTCTTTAGCTCTAGAATCATTGCACCAGTAACTGATATTTCAGTTTTTAGCACAGGCTGAAGAGTTAGGGCTCATGTTCACACAAACTAGATTGACCGCTGGGCATGGGAAAACGCAAAATGTGGCAAAATCACTCCATAATTTTACCGTGATTTTACCGTGTTTTGCGGCTGGTGGTCAAAACGTTCCTATTCTGAACGTGATTCTTCCATGTTCCGGAGAGGGAGGTTAAGGGAGGTTGAAGTTCCCCTAATCACAGCAGCTTCTAAACTCTTGTAAAAGCTTATGTGTACATAGACACATAGGCTTTTATGGAGTTGAGGAAGCTTTGGCAAAAAAATGCCAAAAGCTCCCAAACTCAAGTTTAGAAGCTGTAGTGTACATGAGCCATTAAAGCTGTAAAACGGAAGTTTTTCATTGTGGGTTTTCCAGCTGTCAAGTTTCTAGCTTTCAGAAAAGCATTCAGCTGCCCTGTGTACATGAGCCCTTAGGCATCATGTACACTAGCCTACACTGGTAGCTCCTAAACTTGAGTTTAGGGGCTTTTAGCGTTTTTTGCCAAAGCACCTAAACTCAACTCCATAAAAGCCTATGTGTCAGTGTACGGTTTAGGAGCTGCCGCTTTAGGTGAGCTTCAACCTCCCTCTCCTGAAAGCAGAAGAATCACATTCAGGATAGAAACATTTTACCAAAGCAAAACGTGGCAAAATCGTGCCATGATTTTGTCACGTTTTGCGCTTTACCGTGGCTGCGGTAAATGTAGGCCAGTTTACATGAAGGCTAAGTAGAGAAATGCTTAACATGATTGTAAGCAATCAGCTTGTAAAACAACCCACTTAGTTTAATATTGAAATGAAAGGTAAAACATGTGTAGAGATATAAAAAAAATTATAAATACCTTTATTTCCCCCCTTTTTTATAAGTGATCACATTCCTTCTGTTCTCAGCTGCATAAGAGCTGGGGGAAAGAGAAACAGCAGTACACGGAACTTTCCAGTGAATGGCTGTGTGTGTGTGTGTGTGGGGGGGGGGGGGTAACGTGTCAAAACGTGTCAAGACAAGTCTGATCATTGGAGAAGAGCAGGCTGAATTCCCAGCATAGCTAGAGAACTGATCACACTGTGCTCTCCTGCTTAGTCTGGTCAGTTTTTAGTGTTGAAAATATATTTATTAACATTTTCATAGAAAACACAGTGAACAACATGAAAATTCACAATCAATGGACGGTCATAAACAAACATGGGAGTCAGCCCAATGGCTATCGCCCATAACTTGACTCCTGTGATATAGTAGGGTGGAGCTAGAGTGAAAGACCATCTTCTGGTAAAAGAAATGGTTCTGGCTAATAAGCTCTGGTGTTCAGAGTATAGATTAATGCTTGTAGATTGTAGAGAGTAAAAGAGAAAAGACTAGATCAGAGAAAGGAGAGAAAGAGGGGAGGAAAGGGAAAAGGAGGAGGGGGAGGGATGAGTCGGGGAGGAACATGGAAAAGTAGAGAGAGAAAATTCGAATAATAGCAGAAGAGCTGCTGATGAGACATTTTCTAGGGGAAGTAAGTGTTAGAATAAATGGTGGCGGATCAATGGCTTCATGGGCTAGTGAGCCTCAGGGGTGAGGTTCTCGTTAAGATGTTCTCAGCGGGCTTGATAGCATGTTCATTAGGGTGTCTGAGGTAGAGAAGTGGAGCCAGACAGACCACAACATTGTATACTTTTCATATGTGTCATTATCAAGGGCCAACATCTCCTCCATTCTCATGGTATCATTCATGGTCGAAACCCACCGTGACAAAGGAGAAGTGATGGTTGTTTTCCAATATGATGGAATGAGCTGTCTCGCTGAGGACATAAAAAACCGTATTTGGTTTCGTATTTGTGTTGTTATAGATCCGGGTAATATAGAGAGGAGAGCAATCTTTTGGGAGGTCGGTAATGTTGCATCATAAATTTTATTGTAACATTCAAATACCTGAGTCCAGAAGGGGCAGATCCTCTCACAGTCCCACCAGACGTGTAGATAAGTCCCAGTAGAGGCGTTACAACGCCAGCAGGAGGCTGAAGAAGATGGAAAACTTTTTTGCAAATTGGCGGGGTCCCTGTACCACCTGAATAGGATCTTGTAATTCTTTTCCTGAGATTAGCAAGATATCATTGATTTATGCGTAAAGTGGAACGATATCTGCCATTCCGGTCTGGAGATGTCCTCACCCAAGTCCGCAGACCACATTCTGGTGTAATGTGGCAGGTGGTCGTGTGTTAGGGCCTGTAATAGACCATATAGGGATAAGAGAAGGTGTCTGGGTGTTTCCGGGAGGGAACACAAGTCCTCAAAAACAGTTTGGGGGCGGTGTATTTGGGAGGAAGTGTGTAGGTGTTTAGTGAACTTTGATATGTGCAGGGCGGTGAGCCAGTCACAGGATACTGCTGGCGTGACCGGTGTCCCCTGTAAATGATGTATAAAAGAATGCACTTGAGGCCAGTCAGTATGTTTGAAAGACCCCATGGTCGTCGCTCCCACGCCCTGTGGGAACGTTGGGTTATCAAACAGAGGTGTCAGCAGGGATGGGTCAGAAGATAAAATGGCACTGAGACCTCTGCCATACCAAAGTTTAAGAGAGGCTAGCGTTAGTGGTGGGAGAGAGGGCAAGTGGGCATAGTCATGTCTATATCCCCATTGGAGGGCTCGAAGGTCCACGGGGGGCTAAGTCTTGCTCTATTGAGACCGACACCTTCAGGAAGGGACGAGGGAACCATTCCAGGACGCGTGCCATATGTGTAGCTTTGTAATAGAGCTCAAAGTCAGGGAGACCAGCCCCACCCTGTAACTTCGAGAAAGTAAGCAGATTGTACTTAACTCTGGGGAGCCCATGGTTCCACATAAATCTAATAGGGATTGTAAGGAGGTGAAGGTCTGGTCAGTTTTTAATAGGAAAGCAGAGGGACTAGCAGGAACACCAGGGATTTCACACAAAGGAAGCAATACAAAGAGAACAGGATATGTTCTCATACAAGTACATGGTACAGAAGACACATATCAGGAATATGAAATGCTGAGGTAACAAACGCTTTAAATATAGAGTAGTGAGAAAAAGGTTTCTAAATTTCTGTCTGAAGGGCACCTAAAATAGTAATGATAGTTTTGTTTAACGGAAAAAAAAAACACATCCAGCTTTTGATCTCTTGCCATGGTTAAATTTAACATATGGTTGAAAAAACTAAATCTTTGATAGGAAAAGTTGATGGATGGTTATATGGATTTACTAGTGGAACTTTAAATTTGCAGTTAGCCTAAAGGATAAGTTCCTCCCCTAAATTCCAGCTCCCTTATATGCCAATATATCATTAGCATACTTTTTTACAGAAATAATAAAGCTTTCTTTTTATCTTACACACCCCTTACCTCAGTGTCCAGCTAGCTGTATGAAAAAATGTCTCCATTGCTTCCTGGACAGATCTTGGAGTTTACCAGCTGACCGCATTAGCACATTCTGCATCATCTACCCTCCTACTTCAGCAGATCACTACCACCCACCATCAGGTGCATGTTTTCCAAATGCATCCAGTGAATACTGTTCTCACTAAATACAGAGCCATAGATCATTCATTCATTTGGCAAAGTGTGCAGGAGCTGAGTGATCAGATAACAGCCTATGTGGATACATGTGACTGGTCACAGCGATCACATGGTACCAGGGCCGGCCCAGTACAATGATCTGACTTTAACAGACACAGCAGATCATGGATGTCCCTGGAGCACACAAGAGGCATGTGAGTGGGAGGATATCATATGATGTCAACCCGGGATATTGGTGGTAGAGAGGAAGTAAACTTTGCATTTCTTTTTAATTTTTTTGAATATTGTCATGCAAAAAAGTATTATCATTATTTGCAGAGGGTAATGTTAGTAAAAGATGCGTCTCAATCACCTTTTTTTAGCTGCCGATGGATTAGTAAAAAATGCTTCTCAATCTCTCAATCACCTTGTTTTAGCTGCTGATGGATTAGTAAAAAATGCTTCTCAATCACCTTTTTTTAACTGCTGATGAATAAAATTCTCTTCCGGGAATCGAGTGTGTCATCCTTAGTAATGATTCATGTCTCCACTTCCGCCCTTCCTGGTTTCCCCTACTGAAATCTTGCGCAAGCGCAATTGTGCATCTGTGAGATGTACTGGTTTATTCCCCCTGTGTGACGACTCACAGTCACAAGGGGAGAACCAGGAAGCAGAGGAGGATCAAACAGTATTGCGAGCCTTCCTAGCAGTGCGGTTTTCAGCATAATGTTGTTAGGAAAATGGCACACATAGCGTGCCATGAATCTCATGACGAACTGCACATGCGCAGGTGACTTATTGAAACATTGCAGGCTGGATTGTAAGAAGATTACACAAGTAAGTAAAGTGTAACAGGCAGTGATCAGTAGCATTACTAATGTTGATTAAAATGTGCTAAAGTTTCGCTGGAGAGTTTACAACCACTTTAAAGAAAACCCCAAATTACCACCCCTGAAAAAAAGCCTACTATTTAAGAGAAGCCTTGCTACCAAAAATAAGTTTCATGTGAAAAAACTCTACCAAAATAAAATAAAATAAAATAAAATTTCCTAATAAAATTACCCACACACACCAAAATAAAAGCCCCAGAGGAAAGTCTGCATAGTTTTTCTTTGGACAGGGCAGCAGTTGAAGGTGACAACTGACCTCAAATCCACCGCAAAATCAATAGAAAGACAATCAAGCCCCCAGTAATAGGAACAATAAAAATGGCAGCAACGGGTTAACATACAATTTCTTAACTGATCCTATTCTCTATGCAATTTGTCAAAATCCCCTATGCTTTTTCTACTGCAGCTTCCAATACACCACGGCTGCTCTGCGCACCCCTTTTTATAGTGAGGGGGGCACTTTATCCAAAAAAACCTTACTGGCTCTTCTAGGTCTGCTGACTATAGCTGAAAAAACATGCAGTGGGGGGGAATCTGTGCATAAATTTGCTGGACACCAAGTCTCAAACCTTGCAGGATTTGCCTTCAAACCCATGATATCAACGAACCTAAACCTCATCCCTAACTATAACGAGATCATCACACTTCACACTTCGCATTGTTTCAAACCAGTTCTAGGAAATATATTTAGGAAATTAACAATTTACATAATTTAGCAGTATTTAGCACATTTTATACATGCACACTTTCTCAGAGACATTGGTATATGTTCAGATACTGTATATATAAGCTTCTCTCCTAAGTCTTGCCTTATAAAAGCACTTACACAGGCTTTCAGGCATGTTGTTTCCAGATGTAGGCCCCAAGTGACCTGTCAATTGCTTCCTGTTCAGTTCCAAGGTTTGTGAGCAGATGGAATTACACATGATGTGAACTCTGAATGTGCTCTCTCCATACTTAATTACTGTTTTCAAGGTGTCTGCCCAGTTCCTAGCAAAGGTTTCATTGTGTTCCCTCTTTAGAAAGCAAAAGTCTTGTTAAACCACCCAGCGCTTAATGATTAAGTACTGGAATTAACTTTCCTTCACATAAAGGTGTTATTGGCTCTTAGAATATAATTGAGTTTTCCATGGTGTTTGCTCCATATCTTCAGGAATGATGTTTCATTTAAATTTGAAAAGCAAATGTTAATACCTCAACCAGTAAGTCTTTATCCTTCAAATAATAGTGTAGTGTGCTCAGCAATGCAGCACCTCAGACATCTAGAAAATCCACAGTAGGACGGTGAAAAACAAAATATATTTTTTTAAATACTTTCTTCTTTGGGATGACAACAACAGCTGGAGGTGTCACCTTGTCACGTCTACCTGGTGGAGACTACAAGCAGCTATGCCAACAAGAAGTGACTAAAAAGAAGCTCAGCAGCACTGAAATATAGAAAAGGATGGGAAAAAAAGTAAAAAGTCTGGCTACAATACTCACCTCCTCTCTGGCACTGTCACCCCACAGAAATTAAATCTGCCACTAGATGTCCTCAGTCTTCGGGGGTTGAATTACATTGGGTGTCTTTTAACCAAGAGGGCTGAGGACATACTGTGAGTGACAGGCATTGTTATGGTGCCCTCCAGTCACTGTGTTTTATGTAGACAGAGATGCTGAAGTCATTACTGCCCACCACCAGAGAAAAAGTAAAGAGGAAAAAGACCCTGTGAGTCTTATTACCAACTTGAAGAAATATGAAGTAAGTATTAAAAAAAAAAGTAAAATACATCCTGGGAAGATCTCCGAAGAAGGGAGGGCACTATGTAGAGAAGCCTGGATTTGTGATTGAACTGAATAAATTGCGTTGCCAGTGTGTACAATTACACCTTGGCTCCAATTCATTGCATGAAACCAATCTATTGCACCTATTGCCTTTAAACGAGTTGGGTCTGTAAACCTCAGTACTTTGTTGTTGTGCACACTGGGGATTACCATGATGTGTACTATGAGTGTAACTATTGAAAGACACCTTAAGTACAACATTAATTTAATCCAAACTCTTGTAAGAGTGGCTGGATTTGATTGCAGGGTCCGTCTGCCTTCTGACAGTGGTGACACCCCAATTTGTACAGGGCTATAGGTATTTTTTTTCATGAGGGGGAATTCATCCCTAAGTAGCAATGGGAAAATAGCTAGGTGGTGTTCAGCACACCTCAGTGAATTGTGGGTGTGGCAAAATTGTGCTAACAGTGGGAGGGGCTTAAAGCTTGAGCATACTCTCTGTGTACACTGTAACATTTGCAACAGTCCTTGTATACAAAAAATATTCTTTAATTACTGTGCCACAAGCAGGAGTGTAACAGACACATATAAAGACAAAATTTAGGTGCCACTGAGGTAGAGAGATGAAGTCCAACTAGACTGCTGTGAATGCAGGCAAGGACAGGGAGCCTGTCCTAGCTCCAAGCTGCAGCAATGAAGCAGACCAATGTACTTAAAGTGAGATGAATGGTAGCCTCAGCCCAGACTCCCTCATGGATCCTGACGATTAAGCTCCAAGGGGAGGAGCAAAATGCATCGGGCGTGGCCTGGCTGGAGTCCAGGCTGAAGCTGGCATTCATCTCAGTTGAAGCACATGAGCCTGTTTCATGATGTGTGGCTTATGGACCTTTTCCTTTGACACATATAAAGCTCAGCACAAAGATTTGTAAAACATGAAACTTTCATTACATCTACTTTTCTACACATAGCCTACCTTAAGGAAGAACTTCATTAACATAATGACTGAGTACCGTGCAATCGGCAATATAACATAGACAGTGCAGTGGTCAGGAATATGAAATACTGTACAACTACGTAGCATAGTGTATGTAAATCAGGAATCACCAGTGTTTATTATATAGCGCTCAGGGGTCAGGAATACATAATGCACAGAGTGCAGGGGTCAGGAATGGCTAACGCACAAAGATCAGGGGTCAGGAATACATAAAACGTAGGGCATAGGGGTCAGGAGTGCATGTCACACAGAGCACCACGTTCATGAGTACACAACCAGTATAGATCCTCCTTAGTAGAGATTTCCCACCCCAGCACAGATCTTCCTACCCAGTATAGATCTTCCTCTCAGTACAGAGCTTCCCCAATACAGATCCCCCTTTAAACATAGCCCCCTGAGTACATATACCCCCCCCCCCCCCCCTTAGTACAGTTCCCTCCCAGTACAGATCCCCTACCCCTTAGTACTGTTCCTAGCAGTACAGTTGCCTCCTGTGCAGATCCCCTCTCATACTACAGCTCCCAAGAGTACAAACCCCCCTCCAATATGGCTGTCAGTGTTAGCTGCTGCACCACAGATGTTTGGGGGGAAGTTAGGCCTCATAGAATGCTTCTAGATCCTATAAATCCTAATCCTATCTATCACCTTATTATTATTAATCTTACCTTATTATTATTGCCAGCACTTCTTATTTCACCAAACCCGGATTCTGCACAGGAAACAATGTATATAAAAGTGACCCAACACAAATGATTAGATCTACACACTTGTAGCGGTAGGGGCTGCTGAGTATTGTGGTCCACCTGTCACCCAGCTCAGCCTGGCATTCACTTCCAGACACTCCAAGGCAATGAATCAGTCCATCAGCTTTGTTTTTTTACTTTATTGAGGGATTAAAATTTCCCAGCATATTTAGCAGCCAGCCTGCAAACAAACCAAATTGCCCCTGCCTAACAATTCACGTTAGGGTTTCATTGCACACATTTGCAATTATACGTGGAAGCTGCTGTGATCACATCAAGGCTCCTCTGTATACTAGGGTCCTAACGCTATATTTTTGAGCGTCTCCGAGATGGAGCATATATTAGCAATGGACACATTAAGAGCAGGTATGACTGGGGGGAGCTCACTCCTTAAAGACACAGGGACACACTGGACGCCCAGCAAGAACACAATGGCAGCTGAAGGAAACCAATGTGTCCCCACACCATATCAGCAAACCAACTATACAAAAAAAATGGAAACCACCTCAATTTATAATTAGCCTGTGTAGTAAGGTGCACATGGAAGGGCAACGCACATCCACAAACGATGCCTTCAGCCAGCATTGTGCTCTTGCTCGGCGTCCAATGTGTCCCTGTGTCTTTAAAGAGGAGTGGGACCCCTCCAGGCAAACCTTCCCTTAATGTATCCACTGCTATATATGCTCCAACTTGGAGGCTCCCAAAAATTTTGAGTTAGGACCACAGTATACAGAAGAGCCTTGACGTAGGCACTGTGGCTTCCACATATATTTGCAAATGTGTGCAATGAAACCCACTGTTTGTAACGTGAATTGTTAAACAGGGTCAGTTTGGTTTGTTTGCAGACTAGCTGGTAAGTGTGCTGGGAAAGTTTTGTTTGTTTGTGATGCTTATTCTATTACCCTTCCCTCTCAGCCCTGCCTAGATGGCAGCACGTACTGAGCATTGGATGTGTGGTAGCCCTCGGCTACATTCCTTATCCACACGTGCACAATCTGTTCTCTTTCATTGTCACAAAAGGCTAAGCTACAAGAGAGAGCAGACTGCACATGCGTGGGAAGGGAAGAAGCCGAGTGCTCATTCGTAATTTGTCAGGGCCACTTAACCACTTCAGCCCCAGACCATTTGGCTGCCAAATGACCAGGCCACTTTTTACGATTCGGCACTGCGTCGCTTTAACTGACCATTGCGCGGTCATGCAACGTGGCTCCCAAACAAAATTGCTGTCCTTTTTTTTCCCACAAATAGTGGTGGTATTTGATCACCTCTGTGGTTTTTATTTTTTGCGCTATAAACAAAAATAGAGCGACAATTTTGAAAAAAAAGAAATATTTTTTTACTTTTTGCTATAATAAATATCCCCAAAAAATATAGAAAAAAACTATTTTTTTCCTCAGTTTAGACTGATACGTATTCTTCTACATATTTTTGGTAAAAAAAATTGCAATAAGCATTTATTGATTGGTTTGCGCAAAAGTTATAGCGTCTACAAAAGTCCATTGTAACTCTGTCGAAAGTCTGTCGGAAAGACCGTTGGACCTTTGATGCCGAAAAAGTCCGCCCGTGTGTACGTGGCATAACTGTCTGGGGGATGGGCTAGCAGTGACACGACACAGATCGCTGCTCCCAATGAGAGGGAGCAGACGATTAGTGTCCTGTCACTAGGCAGAATGGGGAGATGCTGTGTTTACACTGGCATCTCCCCGTTCTTCAGCGGACATTGAGCCCGCGGGTCCCGCGGGCACGGTCACGGAGCTCGTGGCAGGCGCGTGCGTGCACGGCAGGAAATTCAAAGTGACGTACAGGTACGTTACTTTGCCCAGCCATGCCATTCTGCCAACGTTTATCAGCGTGAGCTGGTCTTTAAGTGGTTAATGCATTTTGCAATCTAGGCAAAATGGAGAGGGCAGGGCAATGGAACAAGCAGCTTGAAAAGTAAGCATTCTTTTACTAAACAGAGGACAGTATTTTAATGTACTGAGGAAGCTCAAACGCATGGGAATTTTTGACAAATGTCATTAAAGATAAACCAACCCTTTAAGTTGCCATGCTTATGTGAATCTACAAATTCAGCCAGCTAAGTTTAACAGGGACCTCTATTTCCCTATGGGGTGCTACATTAACATGTTGATCCTCCAGGTATGCAAGTGTGATTCCAATAAATGAGCACCTATTTGAGGTCTGCTATGATCAGCAAAGTTATGGTAAAAGCACCATATGTCTTAGTTCCCATGTCTCATTTATTAGTACCCGAATGTGTAATACTAAAAGTATTTACTTTGTTGTTCTATTCTTATCATACATTTAATATGTTTATATGTGTGTGTGTAAAAAGGATATTTCTTTTACCAACAGTTTGCTTGTTAGCTGTTTTTTTTAATTTACAAGGCACTCATTGCCTATTTTATATCTTAGGCTCCATAAGTGCTAAGAAAAAGTATTTTTTCCATATTGCTACACCCCTTTGTCTCATGGGTCATGACAAGCTGCTAACCAGGCATATTATGTTCCTCTTTTATGTAATGCTTCAATCTGTTATTAAAAGCACAAATGCTGAATTGAAGATAGATGTATTCTACTTGTTTTTATGTTACCAGTGGCCAGTTCTGGGTCAGCCTAGGGCTAAGTATTTTTTACATACAAGCCACTAATGAAATAATTAAGCAGGATGGGACAACTATTGTAAATTGACCAAGTTTAATGTAATATGCAGTTATAGATAGATAGATATTTTATAGTCATTGTATACATACAACAAAATGTATACTCTGTTATTAGGTATGGAAAAGGTATTAGCTGCAGAAAAGGGTATTTCCATCCTTTATTAACTTCTCAGATAATGGTAAATGTTGGCAAGATTAGAAATGTTCATATGAAATAGTTTTAGAATGTATTATTGAATGCATACAGTAGCTGGGTATGTAGCAGGCAATGGAGCTAGTGGTGTGTGTTTTTTTTTTTTATTTATACATGTAGCGCTACCCCCGGAGGAGACGCTTGATAGTGTGGGTTCTCTGTTCTATACTTCAAGTCTGTAGACAACCTCGGTCTCTCTGACACACCAGGCTAAGCATATAGAAATTGCATTGCTGTTGAGAGCACCACCAACTCGAGTACCCGGAAATGACGTAGAGCGCGTGGCGCCGTTGTATGTCGCTGAGGATGTCTATGACGAAACGCGTACGATGGCACCACGCACGATACGTCATTACCGGGTACTCGAGTTGGTGGAATGCAGCTGGAGTGCAGCAGACCGCTGCTGTCTCCATCTCGGGTTACTGTTTTAAGGGTGGTTTGTGGTCTGACTATCGCTGCCTAGGAGTCGGCCATACACATATATATTGTATATATGATATCTGGAACGTTTGTTGCATATTTTTTACTGTTTTTTACTGATTTTTAAATAAATGAATGCATGTAAACTACATTATGGGAGCCTATATTTTTTCTCCCATGAGGGACCCAATAAGGATTACGTCCTACTTATCTGAAGTCAGAGGTGTGCTTCTGGAGCAAACATAACAGATATCGTGGCGAATTGGTTGCAGTGACTATATCCATATGCGTACTGCCCCTATGGGGTGAGTGGATCCGGTGAGTGGGGACCCTTGAGGGGGAGCACAAAGTCACCTAAGGATATTGTGAGCACTCAAGTCACCATTAGATTGTTTGCCATATATCTAAACATTGCCGGACTCATACCTCATATGAACTGTCAGTTATTCACTTATATGTGAACCCAATTTCCATCACTGTAACGGACTCATACATGCCTTTGAAGTGTGTCTTCACTTTGGTATTTTGGTATATTTTATGTATCAGGGTATTATGTCTGGTATTTCTGACATGATATGCCTGGCAGTGGTTTATTTTAGTTTATTTTCACTGTGTTATAATTAATTTTCACTGTGCCTTTTGTGTCAGTCAGTTGCACTATTACCAGGCTCTTACTATTGCTATATTATTTAATTATGGTCTATATTCTGGCTTAGTTGCTGGGACCCACATGCCACTTATTCACTTTGTTCACGTATGCACATATAACACATACTTATAGGCCGTGCTTTTTGGCTACCCAACAGGAGCTATCATGCACGGCAGTTTACTTACACTTTCTATAGTTGCAAATGTTTTTGTTGGTATACACACTTCAAAGATATTTCAATACATGAGACACTGACATCGTAATTCAGGTCGGGTTGTTTATGTATTGTGCACTGTAGGAGCATATTAAGCCTCTCAACTTCTCCTTACATATGATTATTTGCTTTTTAGGTAGCGCCATACACCCCACCTTTTTGTTTGTGTTTTTGGACTTGGGTCAAAGCTATAACTCCAAGCCTAATAATAAATAACATGTTATCTCCTCCGATTCCGCAACATGGCTGGTTGACAACCGGACGTTCAGAAACTAAATAAAAAGCGCAAAATGAAAAGCGCAAAATGAAAAGCGCAAATCAACACTCACCGAACTTCTATTAACACAAAATTAGCAGAAGGAGCCCAAAGGGTGGTGCTAGAGAGCTGAAAAATCACGTAGTATGTCACTACGTTCGTGTTTGTTGACTGACAATTGTGTGCCGTGTATGCAAAACAAGTTTGGGGCCAACGCCCTTCGGACAAAAGTCTGAGGTTTTGTCTGCGGAAAATCTGATCGTGTGTATGAGGCTTAAGTCTTCAAATGGGTATACCATTATTGACACTAGGGTTTGCCAACAGCCCAATAACACAGGGCAATGGTGAATTGTGAGTCTCCTTTTGGTGCAGCACAAACACTTGTGAGTAATAATGTCCAATAGGTGTCCCCTAAGAGACCTCACCAGTGCTGAAAATAGGAAAACAGGCAAGCTTTTGTTTTGGTCACGCTACAGTCTGGATTATATGAGACACCCTGTGTGTCACAAGCAGCTGAACATTTGGGCAGAAAATACTTTGAATGATATTATGGAGGTGTATGGTAGCCGCACACTAAATATCTTGGGTGGGACATTGGCTGGAATGATAGCATTGTGAATATTTATTTATATACACATTTTTGAAATGTAAGTCTATGAATATATGTGTGTCTTTCCACTTTAAATGTATATGTTTAAAGGAAACCTGTCACGGGAGAAACATCAATGTTGTCATTGTAGACATCTGTTTCTGAAAATCCTGCCTGACTGTCATGCTGGACCTTTTGTTTTAATGCTATGGTTTCTTGACATCAGACAAGCATGCATATAAGGGCTTCAGTTACTCAGACTTTCAAGAACATTATAACTCTGCTGGGTTAGAGTCTCAGAAGGTATTGGAGCCATGGGGTCAGCAATACTGCCCAGCCAGCCAACTAGCATTATCAGGAGTAGGTCAGCAATATCACCCCTGTATTTGACAGGTTTACTTTGAGTGACCTCTTTCTACTGAGAAGACTGACAGCAGTGTATGAAGTTTTGTTGAACTATTTTAGTTCTACTTAGAGTATTAAACCTAAATTAAAATACTGCTGATTTAATTTTTTGTGTGGATAAGTGTAGGACAGAGAGACTGTTGCTACTGCTGTAACACATAGGACAGTAGGGAGCCCCAGTTTCAGATTTAGTTCTTGCTGGATTGGCAACTTAAAGAGCAGTGCACTGTATTTTAGCAAAGAGACAACTAGACTATATTGACTATTACTTGGAGTCTTGAACACTGTGGACCCCCAAAGGAGAATAGAATAATTGATCTGGGGCTTAGTGCCAGCAGGAGTATGGATTAAAGCAGGAATCCCCAACCCCCCCAGTGCCGGTTTGCGATAGTGACCCTTTGGGATTACTCTAGACGCAAACGCAAAGAGTCCCAACAAGGACTGAACATCACACAACAGAACCCTTCTTCGTGACCAAAAATTAGAGATAATTAACCTAATTTTTATAATTTTTTCCATTGGCAAATGGAATTCCATGGCGACTGAATCAATTGTGATGCCCAGGAATTCAATCACCGTCACTGGGCCCACCATTTTTTCATGGGCTAGGGGAATGCCAAAAGACTCACAAATGTTGAAAAAACAATCCAACATTTCAGAACAAACTTGAACTTTATAAACAAAAAATCACCTAAATAATGTATAGCGCCACCTTGAGAGGAATTTTGTGACAAAACCCACTGCAAAAACGTTGAAAAAAACTCAAAATAACTGCAAGACTTGGAAAAACTCATGGGCAGGCACTTATCGAAATAGAATTGATCATCCAAATAAAAACCAAGCGAATTAAAACCTATGGGGTTGACAGGTAACAGGCAAAATGCGGATTTTATATCCGCATTTGCCATAAAAGATGCTTTGCCAAATTGCTTTAAAAGACCCAGAGCTTCATCAAAAGAAGCACATGACACTGCTAACTTAAAGTCTGCTATTTCATCATTTAAGGAATTTCCATGGGGAAAGGATAAATGATGAATCAGATGAAAGCGTCTATAAATAGGGAATAGATTTATGGCATTTTTATTTTTATTTTTTACTAGTAATGGCGGTGATCTGCGATTTTTAGCGAGTCTGCGACATTGCGGTGGACAGATCAGACACCTAACTGACATTTTTGACACTTTTTGGGAGCCAGTGACATTATTACAATAATCAGTGCTAAAAATATGCACTGTTATTGTACTAATGACACTGGCAGTTAAGGGGGTTAACATCAGGGGAGATCAAGGGGTTAAATGTGTTCCCTGCAGGTGTCTTTTAACTCTATGGGGATGGGCTGCCTGGGGAAGCACACAGATCCGTGTTCCTGGTTTGCAGAAAGACAGGATCTATGTGATCTCCCCTGTCAGAGCGGAGATCTGCCTTGTTTACACAGGCAGATCCCCTTTCTATCACTGCGGGGAACGATTGCGGGTGGCTGGCGGACGTCAAGTCCACTCCACCCGCTAATTGGCTCCCCCGCTGGCCAGTGGGCACGCGAGTGTGACCCCGGCGGCGCGCGCGCCCACAAAATAGAAGAAAAGAAGAAAAATATTACAGCGCACACATGCAAAAAAAATGCAAAAAAACATTCACCTTCAGCAAGGCTAGTTTAAAAACACCTAAACATTCTCAAAAAGACATTTTCAAAAATATGGGGATTTGGTCACACCATATTGCTATATGGTGCTAAGCCCACTTACTGCGACAAAGTACCCCATGATTAGTGGGTCCTACACTATCCATAGATTTGTGAGATCCTGCTTCTCTGAACCATGAGAGCTACACTCTTCTAACTGAGAGAATTTAAAGGTCTCCACCTATGACACAAGTGGACACTAATGAGAGGTACTTAATGAGGGAATAGGGTGCTCCTATCCCAAAAGGATTTGGTCAGAATCCATACAATGCACAAACAAGATATTTGGGGGGCACACCTTCACATTAAAGCTGGTGCAGCCATAAGACCATACAATAGAAGAAAAATATTACAGCGCACACATGCAAAAAAACATTCACCTCCAGCAAGGCTAGTTTAAAAACACCTAAACATTCTCAAAAAGACATTTTCAAAAATATGGGGATTGGGGTTCCCGAGCCAACGTACAATGACGACAATTCGTATGAACGAGCCGACCTGCCGCAATACAATGGCGGTTAAAGGGGGAACTGTGATGTAAAGGGGGACTCTGGACACTTACAGTTGTGCTCAAAAGTTTGCATACCCTGGCAGAAATTGTGAAATGTTGGCATTAATATTGAAAATACGACTGATCATGCCAAAAAACTGTCTTTTATTTAAGGATAGCAATCACATGCAGCCATTTATTATCACATAGTTTTTTGGATCCTTTTTAAATAATATTGGTAACAGAAATCATCCAAATAGCCCTGATAAAAAGTTTACATACCCTGGAATGTTTGGCCTTTGTACAGACACAGTAGGTGGCACACACAGGTTAAAAATGGCAATTAAAGGGAAAATTCTCACATTTGTGGCTTTTTAAATCACAATTAGTGTCTGTGTATAAATAGTCAATGAGTTTGTTAGCTCTCACATAGATGCACTAAGCAGACTAGACACTGAGCCATGAGGAGGTAGAAAAGAACAGTCAAAAGACCTGTGTAACAAGGTAATAAAACTTTACAAAGATGGAAAAGGATATAAAAAGATATCCAAAGTCTTTAATATGTCAATCAGTACTGTTCAATCACTTAATAAGAAGTGTAAAAATTGGGGATCTCTTGATACCAAGCCAAGGTTGGGTAGATCAAGAAAGATTTCAGCCACAACTGCCACAGGAACTGTTTGGGATACAAAGAAAAACCCATAGGTAACCTCAGGAGAAATACAGGCTGCTTTGGAAAAAGATGGTATAGTTGTTTTTTAAGAAGCACAATGATACTTGAACAAAAAAGAGCTGCATGGTCAAGTTGCCAGAAAGAAGCCTTTACTGTACAAGTTCCACAATATGCCCAACAACACCTTGACATGCCTCATTGGCTATTTTGTGGCATTGGCACAGTAAAGGCTTCCCTCTGGCAGCTCAACCATGCAGCTCTTTTTTGTTCAAGTATCGTTGAATTGTGCTCCTGAAAAACAACCACACCGTCTTTTTGGAGAGCAGCTTGTATTTCTCCTGCGATTACCTTTGGGTTTTTCTTTGTATCCTGAGCAATTTTTCCGCCAGTTGTGGCTGCAATCTTTCTTGGTCTACCTGACCTTGGCTTGGTATCAAAAGAGCCCCCAATTTTCCACTTCTTAATAAGTGATTAAACAGTACTGGCTGGCATAGTCAAGGCATTGGATATCTTTTTATATCCTTTTCCATCTTTGTAAAGTTTCATTACCTTGTTACGCAGGTCTTTTGACTGTTCTTTTCTACCTCCTCATGGCTGCTTAGTGGAATTCCTTTGCTGAGTTGGCGCTGTTGCCCAAAACTCATCAGATCTATCCTCCTCTTTGTGACAATATATTCTTTGAACTGTTGTAGTAAACATTCTCAGAACATAATTGCACAGAGTTGTCTGACTTATTACTTTAAAGTGGTGCAAAGATGTCTAAACCCAGAGTGTCAGGCAAGTTGGAATGTTCATCAGGTCATGGTGGTGCAGATGAGCAGGTAAATCCAAGCAGTCCCCTAGGGGGCCGTGCTACACTATTTATGCACAGACACTAATTGTGATTTAAAAAGCCACAAATGTGGGAAATTAACTTTTACTTGACATTTTAACCTGTGTGTGCCACCTTCTGTGTCTGTAACAAGGCCAAACATTCCAGGATATGTAAACTTTTTATCAGGGCCATTTGGGTGATTTCTGTTCATCATTATGATTTAAAAAGGTCCAAAAAAACTGTGATAATAAAAGGCTTCATGTGATTGCTATCCTTAACCATTTGCCAACTGGCTCACACTGATATGCGTCGGCAAAAGGGCATGTACAGGCATATTAACGTACCTGTACGTTGCCCTTTACGACGTGGCTTGTGGGCACGCACGCCTGCCGTAACCTCTGTGAGTGTGATCGCGGGTCCCGCAGACTCGATGTCCACGGTGATACCCGGGATTGTCTCGCGGAGAGGAAGAACGGGGAAATGCTGATGTAAGCAAGCATTTCCCCATTCTTCCTAGTGACAGGACACTGATCACAGCTCCCTGTAAGCTGGAGCGGTGATCAGTGTCATGTCACACATAGCCCATCCCCCCCACAGTTAGAACACATCCCTAGAACACACTTAACACACTTAACCCCTACAGCGCCCCCTCCTGGTTAACCCCTTCACTGCCAGTCACATTTACACAGTAATCAATGCATTTTTAATCGCACTGATCGATGTATAAATGTGAATGGTCCCAAAATAGCGTCAAAAGTGTCCGATCTGTCCTCTATAATGTCACAGTCACGATAAAAATCGCCGATCGCCACCATTACTAGTAAAAAAAAAATTATTAATAAAAATGCCATAAAACTATTCCCTATTTTGTAGACGCTATATCTTTTGCACAAACCAATCAATAAATTGTTTTTTTTTTTATCAAAAATATGTAGAATAATACGTATCGGCCTAAACTGAGGAAAAAGAATAATAGGAGACAAGAAATGCAATATTGGGACTTTAAATGAGGATAGCGGGGCCGTTCAAAACCCCTCCTCCATCCGGTTCAATGATAAAATAAAAGAGAACAGATGAGGGACTTTGAATGAGGCACACGGGAGCAAAAGTATAACTTGAGTAAAATAGCGGGTTTTTAATATAATATGATAATATAATAATACATAAATTCATATATTTACATATTTAGGCACATAGCTCTATAATGATAACGTGTATTCCATCAAAAAATACATTCCAACAAGGACTTCTTTGCAAACATATGAGGATAAAGGTAAATGAAAAAATAATAATAGATCAATAAATATGTGACACAAAAAAGTGTCATTGGAGAAAAGTAGCAGAATCAAAAATACAATAAAATTGGTACTTCCATACATAATTGATAATTGTGTACACATAACGGTAGTTGTAAGCTCTACGCGTTTCGGGACCTTATAGCCACTCATCAGGAGCAAAACCGTAGTGACCACCTATGAATAGGTGAAATAGCAATATTTAAATAGTTTGAAAAACAAATGGGCAAATGTAAAACATGAAATCCCACATTATTACACTAAAACCATGGACTTACAAATATATCTGCGCAATGGCAGTGCAGCCCTGAATGTCAAGCCAGCCAGTAATGCCAAGGACCGAAGCTGAGGGGGCGTGTCCGGGCGGCAAACCCAGCGCAGAGAAACCCCCAGATTAGGTCTGAGTGTGGGAAATAAATGTGTAGGGGTGATGAAAGTGACCTCAAGGGAGGGAAAAAACCTGAAAAACAAATGCACTGAGTGAGTGATTGGTGTGGTGTACAGAGGGTAGGAAAGGGTGAAAAACAATTGAAAATGAAAATAAAAATGAAATTGAATAGAAAGAATAGAGGGGAAGAGAGGAGGAAGGAAAGAAAATGAAGAGAAAAAGTTAGAGTGAAAGAATGGAACCTGGGAGAAAAACCAGGACAGTCAAAGGAATAGCCAGAGGGAAAAGATGGTAGGACAAAGAAGAAGGAGGTAAGTCAAGAAAGGGTGAAAGAAAAACATACCTGCTGAGATGTGAATAAGGGCATGAATGCCAAAAGTGGGCTTGGTATGACGCTCATGGCTGGCAAGCTTGGTTGGCTAACTGGCAGGGTCGTGGCGCTTCCCTGCTCCCTTTAGGTTGCTGGTCCAGGGCTGAAGTGGTTAAATAAAAGATAGCTTTATGGTATGATCAGTCATATTTTCAATATTAATGCCAAAATTTCACAATTTCTGCCAGGGTATGCAAACTTTTGAGAACAACTGTATATAAAGGGGGACTCTGCTGTAAAGGGGGGTTGTGGTGTGAAGAGGACAGACTTCATTAATATACTATCCTTCAGACCCTAGGAAAATTGGCTGTGATGAAACTGGTCCTTGGAGCCAAAAAGGTTGGGGACTGCTAGATTAAAAGATATCTACACTCTAGAACAAACGTGTATTATATTGCAGCTTACCGGTCTATAGATATGGTGGCTGCATTTGTTTTTGTTTTTCAGGGTAACACCATTTACAGCATGTACAGAAGATACCTGTTGCTCTTTAAATGAAGAGAGGAAGATATACTTGAAGCATAGCTCCCAACTGTCCCTGATTTCGAGGGACTGTCCCTCATTCAGAACAAAGGCCCTCTGTCCCTTTTTCCTCCTCATTTGTCCCTCGTTTTGGTCTGATCTAGATAGTTGTATATAAAATACACTATTTATCTTCCAAATAGTGTTTCACAGTGCTAAGCTTTTCATCCAATTTCTAGATTGTTGCATTTGTAAATTCTAAAATCCAATATAAAGGAATACTAGTGATAAAAAACAATTATGGCTTTAACCAATAATTTTTTTTGTACAATTCTCGTTTAAGGGGGTGTGTTCTATGCCTACATACTTTTGCTAATAGGTGTCCTGGGGGATGCTTGAAGTTCAGCCCGGGTGAAAACCTTGGCTCCCTCAATAGTTACAGCACGTTGACTCAGTGTAGCCACTCTAGGACAGAGGGTATTTTTCACTGAACTTTGCAGGAAAAATAAATGGAAAGAAAAACAAATGCAGGAACTTTATTTAGGAACTTCTGAGCTACATTATATGACCTTTTTCTTTTTAGGTTTAGATACGCTTTAAACTCATCTTGGGCAGAAGTCGAGGAGCCATGTGCAACCTTTTAGGTCAGGTTCACTTTAAGTTCGATATTAGTATCATGTTTTTAAATAAGCGGTACATGCAACATATGTACAGTATCTAGAAGGTATATGGTGTAGAACATAGGGCACCCACTGCAGTGACATGACATAGCAATAGTGAAGCCCAAACAGTAACAGTAATTTGAAATTATAATATAAACAATTCTGGTCGGTATTACTTGGCCTATTATAATTTTCCAATGCTTTCAAACTAGAATTGAACATATGGTTTTGACATATAAAGGAGCAGTGAAAATAATTTCCCATCTTCCTTTCCAGGAAGGAACAAAGGCTTTATAGTATAAAATTCATCTGGATTTTGATTCAGCAGTCTCATAAAGATCGTTGCCTGTAGCAATAGTTTATTAGGTTTTGTGCACATGATCAAACAGATTAAGCAACCATGGATGGGGTTAATTTAAGATGAATAACATAATATGAAATTTTATGGTGGTCTGGCGTCCATCTGTTCATTCAGGAAAACGTATTTGTTAACCGAATAAAAAACCCCAACAAAATCATACAAGCCTCTTTACAAGAGGCTGTGGTAGTTACCAGGGTTGAAGGCATGCTGCTTTCCTTGTTATAGTTACTTGTTATAGTTTCCTTGTTATAGCAGAGTTCCACCCAACTTTAGAACTTGTTCTTAAAGGAAAGACCACCCCTCGTTTTTAGTTTTTTTTTTCACTTACCTTAGTAGTATAATGGTGAACTAAGTCCCAGCCTCACTGCAGCAAGGTACGTTAGGTCTTCTTCTGGCTCTGCCCCTCCTCATTCCCCCCGCTGCCTTCTGGGACCTGTGTGTGTCCCAGAAGACGATGCAGTCATTGAGACAGCGCCAAGCAACTCATGCATGTGCAACAGGAAACCGGCTGTGAAGCCTGAAGGCCGGTTTCCCTTAGCTACTATGGTGGCACCTGCACCCGATCCGATAGACGGATCGGCCTCGGGGGGGGGGGGGGGGCGACATCACGGGCTCCCTGGACAGGTAAGTGTCCTTATTAAAAGTCAGCAGCTAGTGTTTGTAGCCGCTGACTTAAAAAAAAAAACGTTTTTTCAGGGTGGAACTCCGCTTTAATGTAGTCTGCTTATAATCACTACCAAAATAATTCAGGAATCTAATTCTGCTATTGGTGTCCAAAGCTAGTGCCCCAAACAGACACACACAAACAAGCTGCTTTCACACTTGCGGCCTGGGGAGGTAAAAACAGGCGGTTGATCCTTTTTTACTGCCCCTCGCCTACAACGTACTGCCCCTCGCCTACGACTTATTGTGGTGATTTCTAATGTTCCCCTGAAAAGTGATCTGAGATGGATGGTGACAGGAGGTTTGCAGGCTTTCAGGAGGTAGTCATTCAGGTAATGCTACCACCAACTTGAGTCCTAATTCCTCTTTTTGCTTTCTTTTATTGCTGAATGGCACTAGTTGTCAAACTTTTCCATGTAAATTAATAGAGTCGCATTGCAACCGCATGCTAAACACTTGACTAGATGCGCTCCCTAAATGCAAAATTGCCATTTGCCAATAAAGGAAAAAAAGATGCAAAAAAAAAGGGTATCAGGAGGTGGCAGCATCACCCATTGAACTTGTGCAAATATCCTCTCACAGTCCTCTGAAAAGTGATCTGTGGATTGCTTTTTTTTTTGGTAGACACCACTACAACTGTACAAGGAATGCTACAATTTTAATTGTCCACAAATCTACCTAAATAAGAGCCTGTACATATTTTGAGAACTAATACATAGTAACTTAGCTTTCACCATTTAGAAAACTGCTATATTTCAGCAAAATCAATATTTATTTAAAGCAGAAGTCCTTGAAGAACCCATGTTGAAACCGCCCTTGACTCGTGTATACTCAAAATACTCAAACATGTTAAACTATATAACTTCTGTGGCCAGAAAACAATTTTTTTGTTGGAGATGTCACTACATAATCTCTAAATTCCTAGCAATGTCCAGCCAGGCACATCAGCCTGGCGAGGCACCCACTAAAGACAACAGCAGTACCATAAGGACATGGGCTCTACCTAAGCCTGGACTACGGTGGGGGGGGGGGGCATTAACAAAACTGCTTGCCCTGCTCCAGAAGAAAAAGCATTGGGGACCTGCCATAACTGGAAGAAGCTGCCCTGAAACTCTCAGAGGCACAAATTTAAGGACACTTGAAGGAAGTGAGGAGAAATCTCCCCAGTAAGAAAACAGACCACAATTTCACCTGACAGGGGACCTATCCCTTCTTTTTTATTAGATGTTTTATTATCATTATATTCAATACAACACTGTATCCAGTGAAGCTGCATTTCATTGTTAGGCAAATTTAGTTCTGGCTCACTGTAATCAGTGTAGCTGTGCTTAATTGTTCTGGTCTGTTCTGTGTTTCAGTGGCTGCAGGATTGACTGCTTCCTCCTGGTTGTCCTGAAATGTTCTGTCAAATACTCCAGTAGTACTCTAGACAGGAATTGTCTAATCAGCAGCTGAATATTTACGCAGCCCTGGCTAATCCCTGGGGAAAGGTGCCCAGATGGTGAATGAGAGTCGGTATAAATACTCTGAGATTTGGAGCACAGAAACAATGGCAGCGCTCTATGGGAAAAGTCAAAAAATATGTCAATATATGTATCAATATGTACATCTTGTTTCCCATTTTCCAGTGGTTGGCAGCTGCACTGGGTGTCAATTTTATTCAAATACACCCATCCATTCACTTCACTTTCAGTTTGAGAGCTTCAGGAATTTGTTGCTTGAGGTTTGGAACAGCCTGTTTTTTTGTTCTGAGGAGGAGGTCACAGCTTAAGGGGGCTGTTAGCCCCCTAGGCCATTCTGCCAAGTGCCTACGGGTTATTGAGGCCTCAGTGGAGCTAACTGGAGGCCTACTTGCTGAGAGTTGCTGAAGCTGATGGGGGGACTGTCATCTGAGGATCTAGTCTGGCGTGAACGTGTCTGGAGGATATTGGATGGATGCAACCAAGTTTCTAAGGACATTAGTGCGTACAGTCTAGTGAGAGAGATCCTAGAGACTGTGTGCTGTTGTCATCCCTCTTATGGTAGAGTGAGCGTGTTTAAAAGGGACATTGTGTCTGGTGTCCTGAAGAGCTCAGTCTATTAATTCTTAGTGAAAGGGCTTTGCTTCGGCTGTCCAAAGAGGAAGATTATTCTCCTCAAGTTGCTACTGCATTGCTCAGACCATCATTTACTTGTGCAAGGACTTGGCTCACGGTTCTAAAATAGACAGTTTAGTGTCCTTATATCGTTACTGAGGGTTACTGGAGTATTGTACTATTAACCACCACCTATCCAAATTCTTAATAAAGCATGAAAAAGCATAACCCTAGACTGATTAATGAGTTTGAAGAGTGATCGGAACTGTGTGTGTTTGGCTGCAAGGGCTCCTACGGCGGTAGCGCTACATGCATATGTATGGTTGGTGGGTAAGTTATGATTTGCACCACTTGTCAACTGTTCTTTTTTGGAAAGCTTTTTCCTATTACAGATATTTTCTTTGATGCATGTTTTTGTTAAGGTATACTAATGACATGTTTTCTCTGCAGATATCCTATTAATTATTATTATCTCCTGAAAAAGAAAATGTTGCTTCACAAAATGCATCAAGTTGCAGGATATCAATTGGCTATTCTTATATGCATTTATGCTATTAGACAATTACTTACCATCTTTGGATATACTTACTTAGTGTAATTTTAATATGATTTTAATAATGTACATGAATAAAAAAGTGAATTTATTAAAAATGTATTGATTTGTTGTTGCGCGGTGCAACTCTTCCAAAGTCCCATGGGTATTTTTTGTGTTCGATAGTTACATGCATTGGAAAGATAAAATACCAAAATGCATTAACATTTTTGGGAGTTTGTAGAAGATTAATGAATAGATAATACAGCTTTGGGAAATAAACTGTACTTCATTCTGTTTGTGTAATCATATTCTTGATTGCTGTATCTGTTTCCTAATGATATGGGATAAACACACTGTATCCTTGATTTTTTGGATCTTTGCTGATTCTGCTAGCCCTTTTGTTTAGCCTGCCAGCATGCACAGTGTCCAAGTTTGGTATTTCAGTACCTAGAATTTGCTGTGCTGTTATTCCTACATGGGACAGATTTTTCCTGTCCTCTACCGTCCAGCTGGCATACAATACTGTAGCACAGTGAAGCAGAATGCTCTCTATAGTGCAATGATAGCAATTTACCTGGAGCTTTAAAGGAGAAGTGCAGGAGACTGAAAAAACAAACATACAGTATCTCACAAAAGTGAGTACACCCCTCACATTTTTGTAAATATTTTATTTTATCTTTTCATGAAGAAATGACAATATGCTACAATGTCCCATTCAGGGACTGGGCCGCAGGGAAGTATTCCAACATGATAACGACCCCCAAACACACCTCCAAGACCACTGTCTTGCTAAAGAAGCTGAGGGTAAAGGTGATGGAGTAGCCAAGCATGTCTCCAGACCTAAACCCTATTGAGCATCTGTGGGGCATCCTCAAACAGATGTCATCATGGAGGAGTGAAAGAGGACTCCAGTGGGAACCTTAGAAGCTCTGGTGAACTCCATACCCAAGAGGGTTAAGGTAGTGCTGGAAAATAATGGTGGTCACACAAAATACTGACTCTTTGGGCCCAATTTGGACATTTTCACTTAGGGATGTACTCACTTTTGTTGCCAGTGGTTTAGACATTAATTTAGTTATTTTAAGGGGATAGCAAATTTACACTGTTATACAACCTGTACACTCACTACTTTACATTGTAGCAAAGTGCCATTTCTTCATTGTTGTCACATGAAAAGACATAATAAAAGTATTTACAAAAATGTGGGGGTGTACTCACTTTTGTGAGATACTGTACATAGTCTAAGATCGAGAACCGGTCAATCACATGATCACTGATCGCTCAGTTCTTGGTCTTCACTGAACAGAGAGCGATGACTGTCATTCACCACTCTGCTCTTCCCCTCCAGCACTCACTGGAGCGCCAGGCTGTGGAGGGGGTTGGAACGGCTGGCTCAGCCTCTTAACAGCAATGCAGAAATTAATGCACTCCTGTGATCCAGAAGAGCAGTATGGCCAAAAAAGCTTTGACTATACTGTACTTCTCTTTTCCTTATAAAGTCTTTTATTGAACAAATACGGGAAAATACATTCAGTAGGCCATCATAACAGGTATCAGTATTAATAAACAGTATCATTTATATAGAACATATAACAATATCCCTTATTGTTGTATATATTAATGTAAGACATTTGCATTGGTACCATGTACAATCGTTCTCTTTTATATTGCATGTAATTTATGTCTAATTTGACTCTAATTTCCCCAAGCAGGCACATTTTGTAGGGAGGAAAAGGAGACATAACCAAAAGTAAGAGAAATACTAATAGTAGGATCTGTAGAGTAGATTATATTAGACATTATTAGTACAAGTTTCTGGTGATTTGAGCCACCTCTCCCATATCTTATCATATTTAGTAGGGCATCCTCTATGAGAATATATAAGTTTCTTATATGGCAAAACGTTATTGATTTCTATCAACCATTGCGAGAACTCAGGTGGAGTGGGTCTCATCCAGACTCTAGCTATTACCTTACAAGTAGAGAAAAGTGTTTCATGTAAAAATATTTTAGTGAATTTATTGAATTCTGGTTCATAAAAAATTCTGAGAAGACAAGGTTTTGGTTGAAGCGTAATAGGGGAGCCCATTGTGTCGTGCAAAAACCGTACCACCTGAGTCCAAAACAGCTGGATTTTAGGACAGTGCCAAAGTATATGGAAAAAGTTGCCCACTGTTTGGTCACACATTGGACAATTGGCTGATTGGTTGCTTTTATATTTGGAGACCCTGAGTGGAGTGAGGTACGCTCTGTGTGTGATGAAGATTTGGGTGAGTCGGTCTGATAACTTGGGGGATACTAATTTACATGTATCTAGAGCATCGCTCCATTCGGCATCCTCTAAGAGACCCACCTCTTCCTCCCATCTGTATTTCAAATCGTATGCCAATTTGGTTGCTTGTGGAAGTGTTAACATAGCGTAGAATTGAGAGATTAATTTCCTAGGGTCCAGATATTTTATTGCTGCCATTAAGGGATTATCCTTTAAGGCAAGATCATCTAAGGGGTATTGTGCGTGAAATGCGTGCCTTAGTTGTATGTACCTGAAGAACATTTGATTTGGCAATGCAAATTCAGATTTTAGAGTATCAAAAGACTTCATTTTCCCATTGTATGTTATATGAGATAAGTAGACTATTCCTCTTGAACTCCACACTCCACTGTCTTGTATGAGTCTGAACTCGGGGAGTGACTCATTGTGCCATAGGGAAGTATAATCATGTGGTGATTCAATATGTAGTTTGTCTGAGGCAAGGTCCCAAATTTTCCTATATTGGTATAAAAGGGACCGTCGATCGTTCATTAGGCTCTCCCCACCTCCAGCGCCTGTTACTGCCACCAAAGGATCTAGGGTCAACTGTATCCACCTTGGGCATAAAGAATAGAGAAACCTTTTCCTATCTGTTTTATTAATATGAAAGATTTGTGACAATTGAGCTGCCAGGTAATACGCATTAAAATCAGGAAGTGCAAGTCCAGCAAGGTCAGTTGGGTTTTTTAACTTATGCCATGGGAGTTTGTGCCTGTTGTTGCCCTAGACAAATGGTTTGAGTAAAGTTTCCATTATTTTGAAGTGTCTGAGTATCAAGTACACCGGTGAGTGCCAGATCATATATAACATTTTTGGAAGTAGGACCATTTTTACAAGATTTATGCGGCCCATCACTCCTAGTGGAAGGCGAGCCCACACCTGTGTCTTTCGCTTAAGCATCTCAAATAATTGTGTTATATTGAGTGCAATGTAGTCTATTGGGTCTCGAGTGGTCTGTATTCCTATGTATTTTATGGTATCAACTCTCTGCAAGGGGAGGAGGGCTCTATCTCTGGGTGGTGGAAAGCTGTCTAAGGGGAGTATCTGCTGTACTTCTCTTTCTCTGGGATCTGCCTGCTGTCTGTATGTGTGTGTCTCTGGTATGTGTCAGCTCACTCACATCTTCCACCGTTAACTGAAATTGGGATCTGCCTGCTGTCTGTATGTGTGTGTGTGTCTCTGGTATGTGTCAGCTCACCCACATCTTCCACCGTTAACTGAAATTGGGATCTGCCTGCTGTCTGTATGTGTGTGTCTCTGGTATGTGTCAGCTCACCCACATCTTCCACCGTTAACTGAAATTGGGATCTGCCTGCTGTCTGTATGTGTGTGTCTCTGGTATGTGGCCTTCTCTATCTGTTGCCCTGTGCTCACAACCATGACATTATTTGTTGCTCTGGACTGTCTTACCTAAGTTTTATGTGTTGATCTTATCTTGGCCTCTTGCTATTCTGACTTTTGAAGCAAAAAGTCCTCTTTGATTGCTAGACATTCTTATAGTCACTCATGATTAATTAACGAACTTCAACCCCACCCTTATAACAGTATATATTTGAGCATCCTTAAGGGGTGAGCACATTGCTCGGGGTGCACATTGCAGGGGCTTCTATCGTTAAGGCTTCTTTCTCTAAGTGATTCTTTCTACAAGTGATATGCACTTCATTCTCTGCACTTCAGCGATTGCACGAAGCAAACAAATACAGCAATCTGCACTGGAAAGCAGCTAACAGACTGCAGGTGACCCTGTCTCTCTAATAGGCTCTCCTTCCGCTCTGTAACATGCACTCTCTACCACTGCTTCTGACACTCCTCTCCTCTCTCCTCAAACTCTCTTACCTTCACCCCCCCCTCTCCACCCGCCTGCTTATACATATCACCCTGCCTTCTGTCTTCTCCCTACTACTGCTCCTACCAACTCTTGCTCATTCTACATCCATACACTGATAAAACCTCCAGTACTCTGAGACATGCCCCTTCACATAATTCACAGTCCCACATTACCTCCCTCACCCTCCTGCTTCTCCTAATCTCTGGTGACATATCCCCAAACCCTGGGCCACCATCATCTGTCTTTGCCCATTGCTCCCATCCTCCTACACCCTCTGGCAGGAGCCGTAACCCACAGAACTTGGTCTCTATTCCTCTTTCCAAAACCAGCCCCCCCCTTTTCCTGTGCCCTGTAGAATGCACGTTCTGTCTGCAACAAACTCACCGCCCTTCACGACCTCTTTATCACAAATTCCTTTAACCTACTTGCCATTACTGAAACCTGGCTTCATGAATCGGATACTATTTCTCCTGCTTCCCTCTCCCATGGGGGCCTTCTCTGGACTCACTCCCCCAGACCAAGCGGACGGAAGGGAGGTGGAGTGGGAATCCTTCTAGCCCCATGCAGCACCTATCAGGTTCTTCACCCACCTCCCTCTCTGACACTCTCCTCTTTTGAGGCACATTGCATTCGTCTTTTTTCTCCCATTTCTCTAAGAATTGCTGTCATCTATCGGCCCCCTGGACCAGTATCAGCCTTTCTTGATGACTTCTCTGCCTGGCTACCCTACTTTCTCTCTTCTGAAATCCCCACAATTATTCTTGGGGACTTCAACATCCCTGTCAACACTAACACTACTATTACTTCTAAACTTCTCAGTCTAACCTCATCGCTTGACCTGAAGCAATGGATACAGGCTCCTACCCACTCCAACGGCAACACCCTTGACCTTGCCTTCTCCTATCTGTGCACTCCGTGCAACCTTTCCAACAATCCACTCCCACTCTCTGATCACCACCTTGTTAGTTTTGATCTCTCCCTGTCTTCCACCTCCTTTCCCTCCAACCGCCTAACAGTTACACGTAGAAACCTTCGCCACTTCAACCCTTCTCTTCTCTACTCTGCTACTGATCACCTCTATGACAAAATCTCACCTCTGTCCTGCCCCAACCTAGCTACTTTCATCTACAACAACTCACTGTCTTCCTCCCTAGACAAGCTTGCCCCCCTCACTACACGCAGAATTAGGCCCCGACTGCTACAACCCTGGCAAACAGATGACACCAGAAGTCTCAGAAAACGTAGCCGCGCTCTTGAGCGCCTGTGGCATAAGACTAAGACCCAGGAAGACTTCACACAATATAAATCTGCCCTCCTAAAATACTACTCCTGCCTTCACACTGCCAAACAGACCTACTTTATCACACTCATTAACACCTTCTCATCCAGTCCACGTCAACTCTTCTCTACCTTCAATACTCTGCTCTGTCCTCCACTGCCTCCACCCACCAACTCACTCACTGCCCAGGAGATTGCCAATCACTTCAAAACTAAGATTGATACAATTCATGAGGAGATCGCCAATGCGCAAAAACCTCTCCCATGCAACACCACATGTCCACAGACACAATCATTACTTCCCTCATTCAACCCTGCTACTATTACTGAGGTTGCTAAACTTTTATCTGGCACTCATCTAACCACTTGCCCCCTGGATCCTGTTCCCTCGCAAATGCTACGCTCACCCTCTGACTCGATTCTACTCTCTCTAACTCACATTTTCAACCTCTCCCTCTCTTGTGGCATCTTCCCAAACTCTCTAAAACATGCGCTAGTCACCCCCATACTAAAAAAGCCCTCACTGGATCCCATCAATCTCAACAACTTACGTCCCATCTCCTTACTCTCCTTCTCCTCCAAACTTCTTGAAAGACTGGTCTACAACCGACTAAGCGACCATCTGACCATGAATAAACTTCTTGATCCCCTTCAGTCCGGTTTTCGCCCTCAACACTCCACGGAAACTGCTCTCCTTAAACTCTCAAATGATCTACTAATGGCTAAAGCCAATGGACACTATTCTGTACTACTTCTCCTGGATCTCTCTGCTGCCTTTGACACAGTGGACCACCCCCTCCTCCTCAAAAAACTCCACTCCTTCGGTCTCCGTGACTGTACTCTTCGCTGGTTCTCATCCTACCTATCCCACCGCTCTTTCAGTGTCACTTACAACTCTACTTCCTCCTCTCCTCTTCCTTTTTCCATTGGGGTCCCCCAAGGTTCTGTTCTTGGACCTCTCCTTTTCTCAATCTACACCACCTCCTTGGGTCAGTTGATTGCCTCCCACGGCTTTAAATATCATCTCTACGCTGATGACACCCAAATCTATCTCTCCACCCCCCAGCTCTCTCCATCTGTCTCCTCACGCATTACCAACTTACTAGCAGACATATCAGCCTGGATGTCACATCACTTTCTCAAACTCAACCTATCCAAAACTGAGCTCATGATATTTCCTCCCTCAGGTGCCACTTCCCCTGATTTCCCTGTCAAGATCAACGGCTCAACTATCAACCCATCTCCCCACACCAAGGTCCTAGGTGTAATCCTGGACTCTGAACTAACCTTTCGACCCCACATTCTATCACTAGCCAAAGCTTGCCGCCTCAGTCTTCGCAACATCTCCAAGATACGCCCCTTCCTAACCAATGACACCACAAAGCCTCTAATCCACTCCATGGTCATCTCCCGCCTCGATTACTGCAACTCCCTCCTCATTGGTTTACCTCTAAATAGGCTATCCCCACTTCAGTCCATCATGAACGCTGCTGCCAGGCTCATCCACCACACAAACCGCTCAGCGTCTGCCACACCCCTCTGCCAATCTCTCCATTGGCTGCCACTCAGTCACCGAATTAAATTCAAGATACTAACTATAACTTACAAAGCCATCCACAACCTGGCCCCCAGCTACATCTCTAACCTAGTCACAAAATACCAACCTAATCGTTCTCTTCGCTCCTCCCAAGACCTCCTGCTCTCAAACTCCCTTGTCACCTCATCCCATGCTCGCCTTCAGGACTTCTCCAGAGCCTCCCCCATCCTCTGGAATGCCCTACCCCAATCCGTCCGATTTTCTCCTACTTTATCCACTTTCAGACGATCCCTGAAAACTCATCTCTTCAGAGAAGCCTATCTGGCCCCCACCTAACAACTGTACATTTATCTTCTCAATCAGCACATCACCCATAGTTATTACCTTTTGTATCTGTTGACCTTCCCTCTTAGATTGTAAGCTCTAAGGAGCAGGGCCCTCTGATTCCTACTGTATCAAATTGTATTGTATTTGTACTGTTTACCCTCAAGTTGTAAAGCGCTACGTAAACTGTTGGCGCTATATAAATACTGTATAATAATAATAAATAATAATAATTTAAAGGAATTCTGGCGTGTTTAAAGTGACATGAAAGGTTCAACAAACATATCATATTTTCCTGCTCCGTGCAATGGTTTTGCACAGCAACCCCAATTCTTCTCTTTTCGAGTCCCCCACCACAGCTCCTGGCTCCTCTTCTTTAGCCAGTGCCCCCAAAAGCAATCTGCTTGCTCTGGAAGCACTGGTGCATGCTCGCTCCTGAACCCCTCTCTATGTATCCATAAGGCCCATAGAGCCATGGCTCTACCCCACCCATCCTTCTCTGTCCTCATTGGCTCACTGGCTATGATTGACAGTAGCAGGAGTCAATGGTTCAAGCTGCTGTCTGAGCCAATGAGGAATGACAGACCCAGGAGAAACTCAACTCTCATGCACATCGATGGAACGAGAGGGAGCTCAGGGGAGTAATGGAGTAATGGGGGAGGGGGCTGGGGGGGGGGGAGCACTGCACACAGAAGGTTTTTTACCTTCATTTATAGAAGCCACGACGATAAAAAACCTTGATCCTCTAAAACCACTTTAAGTCTCCTAAGGAGGAACAGCCTCTGCTGTGCCTTCTTCACCAGATGGGGAGGTGTCAAGGGATCGGGACAATTCCTCTGTTATATGTGTAGCACCTGCTCTGCATCCTCACTACATTGCCAGGCTGGCTGGGACTTTCATTGAAGAGACACAGCTTGTCAGCTCTGCAGGAGGGATTTCCCCCTCCCCTTTTCTTCCCACTGTGAGATGAGTCATATACATGCTCTCAGGCTGCGGCGACAAGGAACTGTGGGAGATGGAGTTTCCAGCACAGACTGCCTGATTGAAATCAACACACAGACAACTACACATCCCAAGAAGCACTGGTGCATAGGAGAAATCTTACCCCAGAGGCTTCCTGGGAGAAGGGGGAGTGACCACAAGGAGAGAAAGAGACTGGACGCTTGAAAGGGAACTGCAGTCCTAAGTTCAGGGAATTGTTCCTATTACAGCCCTGAGTCGGCGGTGGACATTCAGAAATGAAGCAAGAACCCCAAGTGTATTTCCAGGCAACCCTGTCAGTGTGTGTTGTTTCCGTGAGGAGTTGGCCAGTTGGGCACTCGTAAGGACCGGTACCACATTATTCTCTCTTTGGGTCTTGGGACACAGAACTTTTAAGAGGGCTTTTGCCCAATCCTTCCTAAGCCAGAATACTGAATTGCTGTTGTTACCCTGCCTCAGTTGAGTAGAAGGAACTGGGATGCTGTTACACTCTGCCTGGCAGTGAAAGCACCTGTCTGATTTAACTGAACACCATTATTGTCCTTGCTGTCTACTAAGGCTCTCTGGATGTACTTTTGTTCATAGCATTACAGGATATCAACAAGTGCACCACCCTAAAGTCATTCAAAGTCGTAAAGGGCCCCACCTGTGTTCAGGACTTTAGTCACAAGTGGATTCAGGTTGGGGGTTGATTCAGTTCATTGGGTCAGGTATTGCATTTGAACATGTGCTGCTGGGACTGTGGTGCTGGGGTGAAGAAGGGAGAGAATTGACATACAAATAACGGTCATTCCTCTACCCTCCTCCTGCCTGGACTCATATAGCCAAATTAAGGTTGAGTTGGCAGATAATTCATAGAAGTAACATCCTACTTTGACCTGTTATTCTCGTGTGTTTACCTCTGCTCTCCGAGTTATTTCACTTAAAGGAGTCCCCTGAAAGCAGACAAATTTGATCTTGCAGTATTTATTCAGTACTTTGTTCTTTGTTCTATCAATACATACAGTATCTCACAAAAGTGAGTACACCCCTCACATTTTTGTAAATATTTTATTATATCTTTCCATGTGAGAACACTGAAGAAATAACACTTTGCTACAATATAAAGTAGTGAGTGTACAGCTTGTATAACAGTAAATTTGCTGTCCCCTCAAAATAACTCAACACACAGCCATTAAAGTCTAAACCGCTGGCAACAAAAGTGAGCACACCCCTAAGTGAAAATGTCCAAATTGGGTCCAAAGTGTCAATATTTTGTGTGGCCACCATTATTTTTCAGCACTGCCTTAACCCTTTTGGGCATGGAGTTCACCAGAGCTTCACAGGTTGCCACTGGTGTGCTTGTCCACTCCTCCATGGAGACATCATGAAGCTGGTGGATGCCATCTTTATGTAGAGCAGCAATTCTTTTTTTCAGATCATCAGAGAGTTCTTTGCTATGAGGTGCCATGTTGAACTTCCAGTGACCAGTATTAGAGTGAGAGCGATAACAACAAATTTAACACACCTGCTCCCTCATTCACACCTAAGAACTTGGAACGCCAATGAGTCACATGACACCGGGGAGGCAAAATGGCTAGTTGGCCCCAATTTGGACATTTTCACTTAGGGGTGTACTCACTTTTGTTGCCAGCAGTTTAGACATTAATGGCTGTGTGTTGAGTTATTTTGAGGGGACAGCAAATTTACACTGTTATACAAGCTGTACACTCACTACTCACTACATTGTAGCAGTGTCATTTCTTCAGTGTTATCACATGAAAAGGTAGAATCAAATATTTACATAAATGTGAGGGGTGTACTCACTTTTGTGAGATACTGTATCTGTTTTACTGCTCAATGTTACTGTTGTTCCATTGTTCTTTAACCACTTCCCACCTGGCCTATAGCAGAATGACGGCCGGGCGGTGGTTCGGTTATCCTGACTGGGCTTCATATGACGTCCTGCAGGATAACAGCCATCACCCGTGGGGGCGCACATCACGGCGATCAGTGGTGCGGTGTATCAGTCCGATGGAGGCTCTTTACCACGTGACCAGCCGTGTCCAATCATGGCCGATCTTGATGTAAACAGGAAGAGCCGTTGATCGGCTTTTCCCCACTCGCATCTGACAGACGTGAATAGAGGCGAGCCGATGAACGGCTCTCCTGACGGGGGGTCTGTGCTGATTGTTTATCAGTGCAGCCCCCCCTCGGATGCCACCAGGGAAGCCGCCAGGACCACCAGGGAAGCACATAACATGTGGATGGCCAGGTACATCCCCCATGGCCATCCACATGTGCCAACATATACCCAATCTATGCCAATCAGTAACCACAAATGGGCACTGACTGGAACCATTATGAAAACAAAAAAATTCAGTGATGCCCAGCAATGCCACCCATCAGTGTCATCAGTGCCACCCATCAGTGTCATCAGTGCCACCAGCAGTGCCCAACAGTGCCCATCAGTGCCCACCTATCAGTGTCTATCAGTGCCACCTATCAGTGCCACCCATGAGTACCCATCAGTGCCACCCATGAGTACCCATCAGTGCCACCTATGAGTGCCCATCAGTGCCACCTATGAGTGCCCATCAGTGCCACCTATCAGTGCCTATCAGTGCCCATCAGTGCCACCTCATCAGTGCCACCTCATCGGTGCCCATCAGTGCACGTCAGTGCAGCCATATCAGTGCCCGTCATTGATAAGGAAAACGTACTTATTTACAAAAAACAGAATTATTTGCAAAACAAATTATTTACAAACAAAACAGAAACAAAGAAAAACTTTTTTCTTCAAAATTTCCGGTCTTTTTTTATTGGTTGCGCAAAAAATAAAAATCGCAGAGGTAATCAAATACCACCAAAAGAAAGCTCTATTTGTGGGAACAAAATGATAAAAAATTTGTTTGGGTAAAGTGTAGCATGACTACGCCATTGTCATTCAAATTGCGACAGCGTTAAAAGCTGAAAATTGGCCTGGGCAGGACGGTGTATAAGTGCCTGGTATTGAAGTGTTTAAGCAAGTACACTGTGTACTTGCTTAAACACTTCAATACCAGGCAACAAAGTCTCTATGTTCACTATAACCTGTGTCCTTTTGCTGTGTTATCTACACTACATTACTGTCAGGTGTTCCAGGGGGTTGGGTCTGTTCTTAGGGTTGAAGAGGTAGAGTAAGGAACCAACGATATTCAAGTGGCTCCTACGGGGGTAGCACTACATATGTACTCCCAGGAATTTGATGTTATTCACCATTTCCACTTCTTCTCTATTTATACGCAGAGGGGAATGAGTGGTCATCTGGGATCTCATAAAGTCCACTCCTATATAGTCCACTCCTATCTTCTTAGTTTTTGTACTATTTAGTATCAGGTTGTTGTCTGTGCACTACTCAACCAGATGTTGAAATTCCTTTTTATAAGCTGTCTCACTATTGTCATGAATGAGCTGGCCATACACTAGTAGATTTTCAAATGAACATTCGTATATAAAACATTTGTACAAAAATTTAATTGTATGTGCTTTTAACATTCAAATTTGCAATAATGGACTTTCCTGATAGAAAACCACATTCACTGATAAAAATGTGTTGCTTCGTTAAAAACGAATGGCCATTTGACCACAATAAAAATTTGAAAATCAAACAAATGTTTAAAAAAAAAAAATCAGATAAAATTCTACTAGTGTATTGCCAGCTTAAGTCCAATTAGAGTAGTATCTTCTGTGAACTTTACTATAGTAATAGAGGCATGAATAGGGATACAAGAATGTGGAAGCAAGGTAAACAGGTCTGGATTGAGTGTGAAGGAGAGTCGATTCCCTATTCCCACAGTTTGTCGTCTGTTAGTTAAGAAATCCATAATCTATAAACAAAGTGAAGGGCCTAGGACCAGGTTGTAAAGCTTGATCACCGGTTTGTTGAGGATTACTGTATATAAGGCAGAACTAAAGTCAATAAATAACATTCTAACATAAGTATTTGGGGGCCTGAGATGGGTCAGGGCTTTATGCAATGTAATAATGATGACATCATCAGTCGATCTGTTCACTTTGTAAGCAAATTGATGTTTATCCAAATTAGAAGGGATGCTGGCCTTGATGTATGATAGTACAAGCCACTATAAGCACTTCATAATCAAAGGACTTGAAGCAACTCAATCATTGAGATATCGCACTGCTGATTTTTTGGATACAGGAACAATAATAGAGAATAGAGTTGGGCGAGTGGTTCGGACTGAGCATAAATTCGGCCTGAAAATCGCCCGTTTACCTGTTCAGCGAACATCCCGCCAAGCGCACCCACAATGCACCACACAGTGCATTTTAAGCCCTGATTGGGCAAAGCTTTGCCCAATATGGGCATAGTGAATAGTTAGTTGTTAAGGAGCCGCTGTGTGTTTAACAATGGATGAGTCATCACATGTCAATGAGCTTCCTTGCTGACAGCTTAATGAAAGAAAAGAAAACATTGCCAGGAAATAGAAAAATGTGATAAAAATGGCGTGGGGGTCCCCCCAATCCATACCTGGCCCTTTTGATCTGGTATGAATTTTAAGGGGAATCCCACGCTAGAACGGTGTGGGGTCTCCCCCAAAATCCGTATCAGACCCTTATCTGAGCATGCAGCCTGGAAGCCCAGGAAAGGGGGGGGGCAAGAGAGCTGGGGGTGTGCTTTGTGGCAGGGGAGCCTCTTCCCAACAACCCCCAGATCCTGCCCCCTCCATGTGAATGAGTATAAGGTACATTGTACCCCTAATCATCTACCAAAAAAAGTGTCAAAAAGAAATAAAAACGCACAAACAGATTTTGACAATATCTTTATTAAAAATAAAAAAACAAATGTCCCCCGATGATTATTTTAACATTTTTTTATTGCCAACTTAGGTATTATATTGCTGGCAATTTAAATGTAATTTTTCTTTCTTTATATATGTCAGTTTTTCTGCAGCAGGTTCTATACATGGTACAGATGCGCCACTGTACAGGCAAACTAAGGGGACCCCCAGGCACTATATTTAAAGGAATTTTTCATTTTTTTTGTTCCACTTTAACTGCTTGACATCCGCACTATAGCCGAATGATGACCACAGCGCGAACCTGAATTTCCGGGAGGCCGTCATATGACGGCCTCCCCTGTGCATGCGCCCTGCAGGGCGCGCGTGGAGCGTGCTGTGATCACCGAATCACTGAGACTTGGGTGATCACCGATCCGAGTAAGGGGCCGGTCCAGGCCCCTTACCATGTGATCAGCTGTCAGCCAATGACAGCTGATCACATGATCAAAACAAAAGCTCTGTGATCATTTTTTTCTCTCCTCATGCTGACAGCACGAGGAGAAAAAAAAAGCAGATCAGTGGCTTATCTACAAGGGACATCGGTCCCAAAGAGGAAGAGGCAATTCTGCCTCATATGTGCCACCAGTACCCCCTGCCAGTGCCACCTGCCATTGCTATCTGACAGTGCCCACAGTGCCACCTATCAATGCCCACGAGTGCCACCTATCAATGCCCACCAGTGGTGCCAATCAGTGCCACCTAGCAGTGCTGCCTATCGGTGTAACCGATCAGTGCCCATTATTGCCACCCATCAGTGTCCATCACTGCCACCTATCAGTGCCGCCTCATCAGCGTATATCAATGTAGGAGAAAAATTACCTTTTTTAAAATTTTATAACAAAATATAAAAATTTTTTTTTTTTTTTTTTAAATTCGGCCCTTTTACATTTTTTTTACAAAAAATAAAAACCGCAATGGTGATCAAATACCACCAAAAGAAAGCTCTATTTGCTGGAAAAAAATTATAAAAATTTCATTTGGGTACAGTGTTGTATGACAGCGCAATTGTCATTCAAACTGCATCAGCCCTGAAAGCTGAAAATTGGTCTGGATAGGAGGGGGGTTTAAGTGCCCAGTATGCAAGTGGTTAAGCATCATTAACCACTTAAGCCCCGGACCATTTGGCTGGCCAAAGACCAGAGCACTTTTTGCAATTTGGCACTGCATCGCTTTAACTGACAATTGCGCGGACGTGCGACGTGGCTCCCAAACAAAATTGACATCCTTTTTTTCCCACAAATAGAGCTTTCTTTTGGTGGTATTTGATCACCTCTGTGGTTTTTACTTTTTGCGCCATAAATGAAAAAAGAGCGTCAATTTTGGAAAAAAAGCAATATTTTTTACTTTTTGCTATAATAAACATCCCCAAAAAATATATAAAAAAACATTTTTTCCCTCAGTTTAAGCCGATACGTATTCTTCTACGTATTTTTGGTAAAAAAAAAAAAAATTGCAATAAGCGTTTATTGATTGGTTTCCGCAAAAGTTATAGCATTTATTAAACGCTTATTGCAATTTTTTTTTTTTTTTTACCAAAAATACGTAGAAGAATACGTATCGGCTTAAACTGAGGGAAAAAATAGGGGATAGTTTTATGGCATTTATGGTTTTTATTAATAATTTTTTTTTACTAGTAGTGGCGGCGATCAGCGATTATTATCGTGACTGCGACATTATGGCGGACAGATCGGACACTTGGCGCTATTTTGGGACCATTCACATTTATACAGCGATCAGTGCGATTAAAAATGCATTGATTACTGTGTAAATGTGACTGGCAGTGAAGGGGTTAACCACTAGGTGGCGCTGTAGGGGTTAAGTGTGTCCTAGGGAGTGATTCTAACTGTGGGGGGATGGGCTATGTGTGACAGGACACTGATCACCTGGTTACAGGGAGCTGTGATCAGTGTCCTGTCACTAGGCAGAACGGGGATATGCTTCTTTACATTAGCATTTCCCCATTCTTCCTCCCCATGAGACGATCGCAGGTATCCACACGGACATCGAGTCCACGGGACCCACAATCACACTCACGGAGCTCCCAGCAGGCACGCGCGCGCCCGCAAGCCACCTCTTAAAGGGCAACGTACAGGTACGTTAATCTGCCTGTACGTGCCCTTCTGCCGCAGTATATCTGCGTGAGGTGGTTGGGAAGCGGTCAAAATCACTGTTCCTGTAATAACGTTTTTTTTTCAACAAAATCCATGGATTTTTTCCGACGGATGTCGGCTCAAACTTGTCTTGCCTACACACGGTCACACAAAGTTGTCGGAAAATCCGATTGTTCTGAACGTGGTGATGTAAAACACATACGTCGGGACTATAAACGGGGCAGTAGCCAATAGCTTTCGTCTCTTAATTTATTCTGAGCATGCGTGGCACTTTGTGCGTCGGATTTGTGTACACACGATCGGAATTTCCGACAACAAGGTCCTATCACACATTTTGCATCAGAAAATCCGACCGTGTGTACAGGGCATAATAGTAAATGTAAAACAGGTAGGGACAGCAGCTTGTCACAATGACAGATAAAAATGTTGATAACAAGCTCTGTTAACTGATCAGCCTGACACCCCCATCTGACCATAATGCCCTGATGTCGATCTTCATTGAGAGAGATTTCACCTTGTATAGCTATAATATGAGTGTCTGCTCCTCCACAGGTTCTTTAATGAGGGTTTCATCTTTAAAGTTTTGATAATCAAATGGGGTGTTAGGTTGTACAGTGTTGCCAACCTGTGGAGTACTAGTTTTAAAATCTGTCATTATTTCACATGCTATAGATATTATTGTTCTCAAGATGTCATTCAACGTGCTGTTTGTATTTACTGTACATTTAGCCTCTCTAACACCCTTTTTAGTTGCCTCCATGCCTTCTTGTAGGCCATCAAGTCACCTGACTTACAGAAAGCGTCTCGTTCTCCAAACAGAGCCTGTACTTTTCAGTCCAGCCTGGCTTTTGATTTGGAAACACGTTGATGGTTTTAGTGGTTAGTAAAGTCTCAGTACAGAAATGTTTATAGGCCAATGAGGCATATTCCTCTAATTTGACAACTTGTGCAAACACGTCTCATTCTGTGATTTCATAGCAGCCTTACAAAAGTGGGGTGGCTTCCTCATTCCAGACTTGGACAGTTTTAATAACAGATCTTGTTCTACAGATTAGAGGTTTGTAAAATAGAACCATCATTATTGAGACAAGCTCTTATAGACCAAGGTGTGGTAACAAGGTAGTTATGTATGCTCTGGGGATATTTGTATATACTTGGTCTAGGATGTTGTTTTAAAACTATGTAAAAAAGTGCACTTACAATCTGTATAACAAGCAATGAATAAAATAAACTTGCATGAAACAAGAAAAAATAAAGTGAACAAATACACATGCATGGAACAAAAACGAAATAAATTACATAAAAGTGAAATAAAAAATGTCTCTAATCATAAATGATATGACCTGTAAAATATATACTGATATATCAAGCACCCATATGAGAGGCAAAAATGTGAAATATTAACCAGTAAATCAGGAATGAGTGCAATAATTAAAAAGAGTGAATAAATAAATATATAAATAATATATAAAAATTGTGACTAAAGTCCATAAATTGAAACAGTAAAGGAAAAGTTCATCAGCATGGAGAAACACCATCCACCTTCCATAAGACCATCATCCGTATGATTGAGGAAAGGAGAAAGGGATAAATAGATGTGACTCCTCTTGCGGTGACTCCAAAAGGTAAATACTAAAGATGGACCCTTAACCTCGATGGTGGACCCCCTATTAGCGAGGTCTAACGAGCATGCAGATTTTGCCCTCTGCTGGGACCATGTAGAGATAGCGTCCGCAACAGCTGATACATCCAGCGTCTCCGGTCCGGGCTAATCCAAGTCTTAAACCTGGGGGGGGGGAGAAGCACCTGCACCCCCCCCACACACACACACACACACACATATACGCAGTTGCCAGCAACTCCTAGCTGTCAAAATGACAGAGAGTTGCTATGTAACTATAGCAGCTATAATTGCTGTCAAAAAACATATATTCCTACATAGTGTTCATAAACATTGTTCAAATGCAAGATAGAGATACAAAGTCGCATTGTATTCTGTGTCATTCATTTGCAGATCAAATGTATGAGCTTCGATCTGCATATGACCTCAGTCAAAGCAACCTGAGAAATACAAGTAACATTTTTTATTTCTATGTAACCCCTTATTAATGCTAAGTTTACCCTAATCTAACCCCAATTATCTCCTTCCCCCTCTCCCATTAAAGTGTAAGTTACCTGAAAATCGAATTTTTCAGGTATGTGTTTTCCCTGATACATATTTGTAAATGTAGTATGTTCTGTTATTTTTTGTCCAATACCCAGTGTTCCTCTCAATCATTTTCATTCTTTTGCAATCTGTCCACATCAAACATGTAAACACATCTATGCTGGTGTGGTCAATTTGCGTATCAGTCATGAGTAAGGCCCGAATGGCAGAAACACGTTGCCATTTTTAATGGCTATATTCCTCTGTGTCAAAATAAACTGCACATTCTGTTTGGATATGCGTAGAGAAAGGTCCCAAACGCCACACACCTAGCAAAGCCATTAGTAAACAGGGGAAAGTAGCCTCAGCCAGCTTCATCCAAAGCTTTGGTTGAAGCTGGCTGAGTGAATATCTCCTAAACTTGCACCGTTTAGCAAATATTCACAGTGCATGCACATGCAGCCAGTGACGTCACAGGCGCATGTACTCTGAAGGTATGGCATACCAGAGCTCCATGCTGCGGCTGCCCCTTCAGAGCTCAGTGCCACGCTGCGCCCATGACTCCAGCGTGCAAGTGCAAGAGTGATAACATTGCAGCTCCGCCAATCAGATGGCACTCAAAATGCAGAAGGAAGACTGGGTCAAGAGGAGGAGGGCTTTGTTCTACCATAAGTATTTCATAATGTGCTGGTATGCGATGCTTACTAGCACATTATGCCATTGTCTTGAAGGGTTTTTTTTTTTTTAAAGGTAAGGTTTACTACCGCTTTAAGTTTTATGAGGTTACACATTACGCTGCTGTATCCTTTGTCTGCTCTTCTTTGTAGATTGTAAATTTGTGTATCAGTGCCTGTATCTCCCATGCCAATTTAACTGGCATGCCCCCTGCTGCAAGTGAGATAAGGCTGTATAAGTGACTAAGAACCATTGGCCAATCACAGCATGCCTTTTGCAGCTGCAGCCTGTAGCAAAAGGAACACCCATCTGGAATGCAGCACACATGCACACAGATGAATGTTCGACACCGACTGTACTGTGCAGGGGGAATGAAAGTAAGAGTCTTACATAACACAGCAGCAGCAACACATTGCACATACTTCAAAAATTGTTCTTGGCCAGAGTTCAGCTTTAAGCTATAACAAAATAGATTCCCTGCTGCAACACAGTATTAATTAATTTATACAATTCAATTGAAAAGTAATTGCCTTTAATACTCCTCAATTTGCTAGGATAAGCTTTCACCAGCTCTGCATTTGTACCTCTTCTAAATGTAATTCCTAGAATAGTCAGGTATCTGATTGTCAAAATTACTGAAGGGTACCCTCTTTTATTGTATAAATTGTGTTTGGCTCTTTTCCATACTAGAAGTAGTTCATTTTTAAAACGTGCTGAATTTGTGATCTTCACCATTCCAATTAATGTCTCTCTATCATATGCCCACAAAGTTCCTGTACAAGGCCAAGATCTTTTAATGCAGCTGTGTGCATTGACCGCATTTCACCTTAGAGACAATGGACATTTTAATGATATATAAAGATATGCACTCACAGGAAAAATCTGCTGGTGACCTCCTTCCTTCCTCCAGCTTGTGGCATGTCACAAGTTTTACTATGTAGCGAATACGTTTATCTATCTTAAAAGAACATTTTTATGTCACCATACAAAGGCATAGCTACAAATGACAGGACATCAGAAAAAACAACATGAGGTTCCTTCTCGTTGTCTCTATTTGCTCTAAAGATAGTTCTACCAATGAAACATATTCTACCCACTAACACTGCAACATGCTTACATAGCTCCCAACTGTCCTTGATTTGGAGGGACTGTCCCTGCTTAGGAGCAAAGTCCCTCTGTCCCTCATTCCACCTCATTTGTCCCTCATTTTGGTCTGATCTAATCTAGTTGTATATAAAATGCACTTTTTATCTTTCAAAAAGTGTTTCCCAGTGCTAAACCTTTCATCCAATCTCTAAATTGCTGCATTTGTACATTTTAAAAGCCAATATAAAGGAATAGTAGTGGTAAAAAAAGGCCTTGTGGATTTAATTAACCTTTTTTTTTTTTTTTTTTTGTTAATTCTCCTTTAAGGGGGTGTGGCAGGGGGCGTGCCCTATGCCTACATACATTTGTTAGTAGGTGTCCCTCATTCCCATCTCAAAATGTTGGGAGGTATGTGCTTAGTGCCTTCATAATCATTTGACATAGGCTCCTGAAACATCTACATTCATGTTATCCTAAATTGCCTGCCAAATGCTATTGGTGTTTGGGTAAAGCATTAGAAAATTCAGATATGCTGAGTTGTTAGGCTGCGTGATATTTTAAGGTTAAGATGCTTTGTATCTTAGGTCCAGTTCACACCTGAGCGTTTTTCAGCTTGTAAAACGCTCAGCTCTAAAGCTCCAAAAGGCTCATTCATTTCAATGGCCCCTGTTCACATATGAGTGTTCTTTCGCCTGAAGCCAAATGCCTGAAGCTCAAAAAAGTACATGAGCTTCTTTTTGGCAGATTACAAGCGTTTTTGGCCCCATAGACTTCAATAGAAACGCCTGACTTGAGCAGAAAAACGCTCGTAAAATGCTCGTAAACCGCTCAAATAGCAGCTCTCCACCCCTAATTTCCTTTCCTCTCCTCCCCCTAGTGCTTTCTATTGGCTAAACAAAAACGCCTGAAGCTGTAAAACACTTGTAATCCACTTCTAAAACGCTTTAAAAAAGCTTGTAAAAAGCTACACGTTTTAACCACTTCACCCCCGGAAGATTTGGCTGCTGAATAACTGGGCCATTTTTGTGATTCGGCACTGCGTCGATTTAACTGACAATTGCGCGGTCGTGCGATGTTGCACCCAAACAAAATTGACGTCCTTTTTTTCCCACAAATAGAGCTTTCTTTTGGTGGTATTTGATCGCTTCTGCAGTTTTTATTTTTTGAAAAAAAACACAATATTTTGTACTTTTTGTACTTTTTTCTATAATAAATATCCCCATTTTTTTTTTAAAAAGAATTTTTTTCTCAGTTTAGGCCGATATGTATTCTACTACATATTTTTGTTAAAAAAAAAAAAAATCGCAATAAGCGTATATTGATTGGTTTGCGCAAAAGTTGTGGCATCTACAAAATAGGGGAGAGATTTATAGCATTTTTATTATTATTTTTTTTTTTTACTAGTAATGGCGACGATCTGCGATTTTTATCATGACTGCGACTTGCTGTGCTACATTAATGTGAACGGGAACCCTAGAGAATATTATGATTTACATTGTCATGTAATTCTGTGCGACTCAAGTCTGAAATTGCAAAAGAGTAAACCTTAAAGCCTTAAAGTGGTTGTAAACCCTTACAGACCACTTTTTGCTACAGGTAAGCCTATAATAAGGTTTACTTGTAGCTACTGTGGATATCTCCTAAACCTGCACAGTTTAGGAGATATCCCTGTATTTGCATATGCAGACGTGATCGGCACATGCGCACTGAAGCAATGGCAGGTACGTGCCGTTTGCTTCAATGGGTGTGCCGTTATGGCAGCTTCTGCGCGCATGTGCAGGAGTGATGTCATCGCGGCGCCGGAGCCGCGACACCCAGAAGTAACCCCTGGGAGTGATGTCGCCGGCCGGTGCTGTGTACGGGCACGGCAGTGAGGGCTTCGATCTCAGGTGAGTATTACATAATGAGCTAGTATGCTATGCATACTAGCTCATTATGCATTTGTCTTACAGGTGTTAGTTTTTTGTTTTTTTTTCAAAAGTGGGTTAACAACCACTTTAAAGTGGTTCTTATGCCATGTACACACAGGCAGACTTTTCGGCATCAAAGGTCCGATGGTCTTTCCGACGGACTTCCGACTGACTTTCGAATGAACGGAGTAGCCTACACAAGATCATACCAAAGTCCGACGGATTCGTACATGATGATGTACGACTGGACTAAAATAAGGAAGTTGATAGCCAGTATCCAATAGCTGCCCTAGCGTCGGTTTTCGTCTGTCGGGCTAGCATACAGACGAGCGGATTTTTCATGATCCAAATCTAAAGCCCATCTGATTTTTGAACCAAAAAGTCCGCTGCAGGTCCTATGAAGCCCACACATGGTCGGATTGTCTGACATATTCTTCCCGTCGGACCAGCCTGGTCGAAAAGTCCGCCCGTGTGTACACGGTATAAAGCCTTGGTGTTTTTTTACCTTAATGCATTTCCTGCATTTGGGTAAAAAAACACTTTCTAAACACTTACCTGAGTCTGTCAACGCTCCAGTGCTGTCCCGACTTTAGGGCGTTTCTCCCTCCGCAGCTCAGGAGCCATTGGCTCCTGCTGTTCTCATTTAAATGCTGTGAGGAGGGAGTGGGGGGCAGGGCGAAGCCAGGCTTTGTGTATCAATGGGCACACGCAGCCTGGCTTGACAACAAGCTCACAGGTGAGCCCCCATAGCTTGCTATGGGGGCACACAGTGAAAAGCAGAAACATGGAATGCCAGCAGCGTATCCCAAAAGAGGAGGTTCTGGGCTGCTTTGTGCAAAATTATTGCACAAAACAGGTAAGTATAAATCTGTTTGTTATTTTAATAAAAATATATTTAGCCTTTATAATCATTTTAAAGAAATTTAGCATTTTTATGTTTGGCTTTAGGCATTAATAAAATTGTTGCTCCTTGCCAAACTAAAGTATCAAAAAAACGTCTTTTGCTTTGGTATGTTCCGTGGGGCAGTGCTCAACCTTCACTTTGTTTAACAATCCCTTGCCTATTAGACTAGAAAATAGCCATTACTGGTTTTTAATCTTTTGACCTCCAGAAGGTTTTACCCCTTCATGATCATTGGGGATTTTTTGCTATTCTGCACTGTGCTACTTTAACTGGTAATTGCTCAGTCATGCAACCTTGTACCCAAATGAAATGTATATAATGTTTCTTCACACAAATAGAGCTTTCTTGTTGTGGTATTTAATCATCACTGTTTTTTTTTTAAATATAAATGAAAAAATATCAAACATTTTGGAAAAAAAACACATTTTTTCTTAGTTTTTGTAGGCCAAAATGTATTCTGCTACAATTCTTTGGTAAAAATAACCCAAATCATTGTATAATATTTAGTCTGTGTGAGAGTCATAGAGTCCACAAGCTATTTTATATATTGTATATTTAAAAATTGATCAATTCTGATGTACTGACTGCCTATCTCATATCTTGGTGGCCCTAAAATGCCAGGACAGTACAAATACCCACCAAATGACCCCTTCAGAAAAAGTAGACAGTCTGAGGTATTTAGTAAGGGGCATTGTGAATTTTTTTTATAGTTGTATTTTTTTGTCACAATTTTTTGTAAAATGATGAATATAAATAAAATGTGTTTTTTTTCACATTTTTGTTTACATGCTCTCACCAGTGCAGTACAGCTTCATCATATGACTGGTGTGGTAGTGATCAGGAATAATGACTGGTGACAGTATGTAATAATTTTTTTATTCAATTTTTTAACATCTCTTTCTTTTTTTAGATACGTTTTTTCTTTTTTTTACATTTTTTTTCACATATTCACATCAGAGTAGTTCAGTGTCACCATGTGATCACTGGTGTCTCTCTCATGCCACTTTCACAATCTGGAATAGATGGAACAATAAACACAACTTAGCTCAACCCCACTTGCAGCTCTTTCCTCTGGGTGGCTTTCCCTGGTTTTCCCATGGGGAACAGCTAGCATTTTTCAGGTCCTGGGGGGGGGGGGGGGGGGGTCCTAAAGAAATACGATGCTTGCAGTAAATGAAGGTATTCAGATATCAGACAGGAGCGTGATACAACTACACTAGATGGGTGGAGGTATCTTCAGTTGCAATCCTTCATTGGTGTCCTGTAAGACCACGAGGCGCCCTCTCTCCGTTTGAGGCCTTATGCCTCAATGGGAATCAGAACATACAACTGTTATTCATGTTTTATAAATTATTTTCAGACCTTTCTATCTGCACAGTGCTTTATTACATTAGGGAGTGGGAGAAAGAATTAGGTCACATTTTATCGGACAGTAGCATAGACAAAATCACAGTGTTGGCCCATACCTCCTCGGTTATTTCCAAGATGTAGCAGTCTTGTTACAAATTGTTATTATGTTGGTACATTGTCCTGGAAAAATTGTCATATATACTATATATATATATATATATATATATATATATATATATTAAAAGAAGTCTCAGCACTTTGTTGGAGAGGGTGAGGCCAGAGATTATGTTCTTGCACTCCTTTGTGGGAAAACGTTCCTCTCCCGATACTTTACCATGATACGCATCTGTCTGTAGGATCTTATAAAAAAAATCTTATAAAAGCTACCCTGGTGCCCCATCTTCTGAATGCTGGTAAAAGCTTCATATCCCTTTATTGGAAGTATACAGTAGCTTCCACAATTAAAGAATTGCTACTGAAGGTACAAGAAATACAACACCCAATTGAGGAATTGAGGCATCAGTGTTCAGATTACTGCATAGATTCTACAGCATTTGGGATCTGTTGATTGACTTTACTACCTCTGACTTGTATAAACAGTTAACACAATGATATGCTGATTTTTCTTCTGCCTTTTGCTATTGTCCACTCTTCCTTTCTAAATCCTCTTACTTTAGACTCTTTGCTTCCAGTCTCTATGGGGATTTGGGGGAAGCATAGTGCCCTCTGCAGACTCACACTGGGCATATGTATAGGCACATTGTTTTCAATGTACTGAATTGTGTGATGTTACCTAGATATGCTGATATCGAATGTCCCTTATTTTTTTCTGTAAGCACACTGAATCAATGGATGGATGTGTATCATTGCGGTTCTTTTGTGCTATGTTTATAAATGTTTTTTTTTTTTTTTTTAATATGGGAATAAAAAAAAAGATTAAAGAAAATCAGTTTGGGCTGTCTACTTTCCCAAAAGGGGTCATTTTGAGTGTTTTCATACTGTTCTGGAATTTTTATTCGATATGTTTTGTACCAGAAAGTAAGGGAAACAGGTTTTTCTTCAACATGTTTGTTCTTTTTTTTTTGTTTTCTTTTTATAGTATTTGTTATTAAATACCGCCTAAAAGAAGCTCTATTAGTATTTTTTATTAAATACCACCTAAAAGAAGCTCTATTAGTATTTTTTATTAAATACCACCTAAAAAAAGCTCTATTAGTATTTGTTATTAAATACCACCTAAAAGAAGCTCTATTAGTATTTGTTATTAAATACCACCTAAAAGAAGCTCTATTAGTATTTTTTATTAAATACCACCTAAAAAAAGCTCTATTAGTATTTGTTATTAAATACCACCTAAAAGAAGCTCTATTAGTATTTGTTATTAAATACCACCTAAAAGAAGCTCTATTTGTCTTGAAAAAAATCAGATATAACGTGTTTGGGTACACTGTTGTTAGACGGAGTAATTGTCAGCCAGACAAAGTAATTCAGTCAGCAAAGAAAATGAAGTAATGAAGGTATTACAGACTCTTTTATTTGGAGTTAAGCTGGAGAAAAGGATGTAATTGCACTGTCTTAAGAGGAATGTGTGATGGTTTTGGGAATGTTTGCTTTGTATTTTTTAATAGTTAAGTTTTTTTATTTATTCCCCATAGGGACATTTTCCCAATAAACAATTCTCTCACCCTAGCCAATTACCTGACACACTAGCTCCTGGGTCTTTTCATTGCTGCAGAGCTGGATGGTGCTTCTTCGGGTATCTAGGTTGCTGCCTGGTAAGTTGAACATTTCTATTGGCTATCCATTTATCAGGTTCTTCCATGTCCTGAAGATTCCAGTGACAGTGCGGTGATGTCATAGCGATGAGCAGAAGAGGTGCAAGTGAGGGGCAAATGATAACAGAGTCAGGTAAGTGTGCAAGGGCTTTGTGTAATACCCAACATGTTGCGCTTCAAAATTACACCCGTTCGTGGAATGGCGACAAACTTTTACCCTTAAAAATCTCCATAGGCGATGTTTAAAAAATTCTACAGGTTGCATGTAGAATATTTTACCTTTTATTTTTTATTTTTGCACTGTTCTTTTAAAAAAATGGTGTCACTTTTATTCCTATTACAAGGAATGTAAACGTCCCTTGTAATAGAAATAAAGAATGACAGGACCTCTTAAATATGAGATCTGGGGTCAAAAAGACCTCAGATCTCATATTTACATTAAAATGCAATAAAAAAAAATTGTCATTTGAAAAAAATAAATAAAAAATGGCCCTTTAAGAGCTATGGGCGGAAGTGACGTTTTGACGTTGCATCTGCCCTGCAATGGTATGGAGACGGGTGGGGGCCATCTTCCCCTCGCTTGTCTTCATACCCAGCCAGCAGAAAGACCCGACCACCTCCGCCACTGCGGACGGCTACGGTAAGCGGCGGAGGGGGGCCCTCTCCCGCAACCGATAAAAGTGATCTTGCGGCGAATCTGCCGCAGAGGCCACTATTATCGGAAACCGGACCACCGGCCGAAGAGGATACCAGGGTTATGGCAGCTAGCTGCTGCCATAACAAAGATATCCCTCTTCAAAGTTAGAACGTATATCGGCGTGCGGCGGTCCGGAACTGGTTAAGTCATGTTCAATGAGAAAAATTGCCAATCAATATTTTACATTCTCCCAGGCTACTTTTCATGTTTTCCTGTTTCTCCCTACCACCTGTTCTAAAAAGGTTACTGTTTCCAGAACTCAATAGCTAAAATTGCCTCTGTCTGAGGCTTCAAAGATAGGGTACATGGCTGAAAGTACTTTTGCTGTACTCTTTCTTTAGCATACTCATAGTGCTCTGGGAATTACTATTTATCTACAGTATAAAGGATCACATTAAAATGTATTGATACTGCAAAATTTTTATACATTAGTCCTGGTACTTTTTGCAGCGTTGGCTCTACTACCATGCCCCAGCGCTTGGGCTTACAAAATCACCAATGCAGCTGTATTCAAAATGCAATGTAATCACTTGATGCATATGCAAATAAACTCTATACAGAACTATTGATCAGTATATTGAGGTCTATGTGCATTAAACCAAAATAAAAATTGAAATAAATATATTATTCAAAAAAGTGCATAAATAACATGTCCATGCGTCAAAATTCTACAAGAGAGCACTTTCCAGCAGGTTCAGGCTCTATGCCCTTAATACAGTGCCTATGCAATAAGTTTAATAACATTGCTCTTATGCACAAATAAATATCAAACAAATGATCAAAAAGTGATCCTCCACCACCAACAAAGAGAACTCTCCAAATTTATATGACCACCCATCAAAGCACTTGCTATACAGGAGTTAACACGATCCACTTTCCACCAGGACTAACCCCTTCTCTCTCCTCTTGCTGATATTATAGTCATATAAACTCATGCAGCATAAGGGAAAAAATAGAGGAAGTACTGGGGTACCTGCTCCATATGTTGTTGCCTCAACCAGTGCCTTTCTACTCCTCCCCGGATGTATAGTATGTCACTTCCGGGTGTACTGTGCGGGATGATGTCACTTCCTGCCCCTCCTGGCGTCTCTTGAAAATGTCAGGATGATGAAACGCTACATGAGTTAATATTACTATAATATCAGCAAGAGAGAGAGAAGTGGCTGGTCCTTGTGGAACCTGTGTGGGACAGCATGTGACAAACATGTTACAAAAGAAATATATACAAAGTGGAAGACTTTAAATGCACTTTGTAAAACATGTTTTATCTTAAAAGTGTACATATTTTATTAATTGGTACAAAAATTAAATAAAAAAAAAACAACTTTTTTTAAATTATAGCAGTACTGAACTATTGAAACATATATGTGACCCCTTTAACATTGTTCTACGCCCACACATGTGGTTAAATACAAGCCTTTCCATACATATTATTCATGGCTTTTACAGTTGTGGGTGCAGTGGAATGTAGTATAGCTCAACGCATTTCTCAGATAGATGACTCGGCTTCATCAGGAGAATAATGAAAGGGGTGAAAACAAGGGGTCAACACATTAGAATAACAGATAATACATTATTAACAATAGTAATCATTGTAATTATAATAGAGTAATACATAATAAACTAGGTAAATACAGTACCTCTCCTCCAATCAGGAGTCCAGAAGATAAAACTCTCCTCCATGCTGGGGCCACAAAGGAGGGGACAACCATCCCCACAGAAAGCACCAAACTCCAAGAAGTAGCACCATATGTTCAGAGGTTTACGTGGAGACAATGGTAATCATTTCTAGGGAAAAAACAAACAATAACAAAATCCTATATAGGGTTTAACTACCAGCCATGATAAGAGGTAGACAAAAAGTATCAAGTAATCCAATAATACCTTAGGGTGCTGGACATCTCAATGATAGATACTGCTTGGTGATGTGAACTTTTGATGGAGGATGCTGTATCAGGGGGAGGAACACCTCCCTCCTATATATTCCCCTTAATTGGCCACACCTGGCATCCTCTAGGCTGCAAGCTGGCCATCGCCAATTCCAGTCCAACGGAATGGAAGGGCGTGATACAATGTCATGGCAAACGCCAGACGCCAAGTGCAGTGCTGGGCACATGAGGTGTGCATCTGCCTGTCCATGCACAGGCGTGCGCACTTCCCGGCTCATTAATGTATATTTTTAAGATAAAATGTGCTTTTTTTAATGTGCCTTTTAAAAGTCCTATGCTTTATACATATTCCTTTTGTAATTAGATTTATCTGGATGTGACACTTTTATTTGGGATAGGCTACACAATTAATAGCATGTGACACACTTGTTTAACTTTTCCACTCAGATGTAATATTTTGATTTCAGCCTGGCCTGGCGCCTTTCAACTGGTCCATCAACTGATGGCTTTTATTATTTATGAGTCTCCAATGTCAGGGCAGCCATCATACAAAATTGCAAAAGCTGACTTTCTGTCTAGAAGTGCATGGTGGGAAAATTTTGAGATGAGGGGGGTGTCAAAACATTGAGAGGTAATTAGCAAGCAGTGTGTGTTCTCAAACCCCCCCCCCTCCCCCTTGGAGAGAGAAAACATCAGTTCTGAAGCAAAATGAGTATATTCAAGCACTTATAGATTCTGAAAACAGAGCATTAACGTGGTTCTAAAGTCAAATTTTTTTTTACCTTAATGCATTCCCTGCAATTGTTACTAAACCCACAAAAGTAAAATCAGTCTGTATATGCAGTAAAGCATGCTTGTTATATACACCATGGAACCTAAGGGGTTCATCCTCTGCATTGTGTGTTTCACACGGTCTTCTCTGATCCTCCCCTTCTTCCACTGTCCCCAATCCATCTGCTGATAGAACAGAGCCTTGAGGACATGTGATCAGCACAGGGCCAATCAACACTGTAAAGATAGAGGGTCAGGGGTCATGCAGCCTGATAGGACAGTCAGAGCAGAATGAATACTCCTCCTACAAGCTTTAACCAGACACTGATAGAAGTCACAAGACTGCTCTAACTGCTAATTTAAAAAGGGTATTTAGCAGTTTATATTTACTAAAACTACTGCATTCCCATGTTCTGTGTACTGTGGGAGACCAGATATAGTGAATGTAGGGTCTTGGGTTTAGTAACACTTTAAGGTAAAAAAAAAAAAAACATTCCATGAACTGTTCCTCTCCCCCCTACCCAAAACACTTACAGTACCTGAGTCCTCCCTCATGGACTGTCTGTCTTCTGCGCTCTCTTCCTGGTCTCACAAGAGATTCTGGAAGCAGCAGGAGACAGCAGGGTGCATAGCTTGGCCTCGCTGTGTGTGTCTATAGATGCACACAAGCCAGCTTGGGAGTGTGCCCACACAAGTGCCCCTTCAGCACATTGCTTGCTGCGGGGGCAAAAAAAAGTTGGAGCGGACAGGGCCAATGGGGAACTCCAGAAGAGGAGATAAGGAACCTCCCTGTGCAATATTATTGCACAGAGCAGGTAAGTATAACATCTTCTTTTTACTATAGGAAAAAAGGGAGCCTTTGATATCACTTTAAGAAAAGTATAGATGTTAGAAAGATACTATTTGCTTTTAAGATAAACTACAGTTAATTTTGATTTTGCAATAATTGTTATTATAACCTTTGCTTGTAGTACATTTGATTTGATTCTCACATTATCTGCTTGCTGCGCCATAATTTTATAATAAAAAAATTCATGCTCTGATTTGCAAGCCTCCCTCCCCCCACCTCCCCCTTTAACAGCTATCAGTATGTCAGGCGATTCTATCAGCATTTTTGCTGCTGACTGTTGGTAGAAAATCTATTATATGAAAAGCTACCTAAACACCATTACATAGTGTAATTATATATTTAACAAGGTTGGAAAATGCTTTTTTACAAACCCCAGAGGTTGTGATTCATTTTAAGGCAAAATAAAAACCCCAATCAATTTATCTCAAGCGTGAGAAAACAACATTCTTTTCCGACCCCACAAAGGCCAATGGAATATGGAAAATAAATAAAAGAAAATATTTCTATAAAATCATAGATTATAGTTGTGCTTACCATCTGTTGCAAGAAAAGCATGCATTTTATTTTTATATTACTGAATTTTCCATAACTACCTAATGCACAACACCTTTGCCTTGTACAGTCTTTCTTACTTGATAGTGTGGCAAATGAGCAATTAGCCTTATACTTGACTTCTACTTTGTTGTTAATATTGAGTTACAACCTATTAATTGCTTTTTCAATTAAAAGTAATGATTTGTTGTCTAAATGTCGGGCAAAAAGCAACTGTTAATGAGTGTCTAAACACCCAGAGGTATATATTTAGCCTTATACATTATAAAACGGAGCAGGTCAGTGACAGTGTTTCAGAAATGTCAAGAGTACATTACAAGCAGTAAAATGCTGTCCATAGGATTTCCAAAAACTACGCTGGAGATGTCATTTTAGACACAGGCTGATACAGAATGTACTACATCAATGGTTTTCACCAAAACCGGTGTGTCTGTTGTAGTAAAAGAAATCACATTTATTTAAAATCCTAGAAAAAAGCAACACAACCTGTTAACTTTTTTTTATCCCAGTGCTCAATACAAACAACAAAATACTATGGTCACAGACAGATTTTCTGACCCATTTGAACCGAACTTGAGAATGCCGCTATCCGTAAGACCAACTGAGCATTTGTGACACTGTGGCACGTACGTTTTTGTTATAGCCCAACTACAGCTAACCTTCTCAACTTAACCTCATCTTTTGACCTAACACAATGGACACATACTTCCACTCACTCCAGTGGTAATACCCTTGACCGTGTATTCTCCCATCTCTGCAACCCTGGCAACCTCACAAACACCCCCTTTCCTCTCTCTGATCACAACCTCATTAGTTTCACTGTATCCTTGCCTCCAACCACCCATCCCTCCAAGCAGTAAACAATTACTTGTAGGAACCTTCGCCACCTTAACCCTTCTCTTCTCTATTCTGCTACTGACCACCTATATGACATAATCTCTCCCCTGTCCTGTCCTGACCTGGCCACCTCTGTCTACAACAGTTCACTCTCATCATCACTAGATGCACTTGCTCCTCTAACCACATGCAGAATCAGGCCCCGACCGTTACAACCCTGGCAAACTGACAACACTAGAAATCTCAAGAGACATTGTCGTGCTCTTGAACGACTGTGGCGTAAAACCAAATGCCTGCAAGACTTCACCCTATATAAATCTGCCCTTCTAAAATACAATTCCTGCCTCCATGCTGCCAAACAAGCCTACTTTGTTTCTCTTATGCCGCGTACACACGGGCGGACTTTTCAACGGACTAGGTCCGGCGGACTTTTCAACGGACTTTCCGACGGACTTTCGAATGAACAGACTTGCGTACACACAATCAACCAAAGTCCGACGGATTCGTACATGATGACGTACCACCAGACTAAAATAAGGAAGTTCATAGCCAGTAGCCAATAGCTGCCCTATCTTCGTTTTTTGTCCGTCGGACTAGCATACAGACGAGCGGACTTTTCGACCGGACTCGGGTTCGTCGGATAGATTTGAAACATGTTTTATTTCTAGGTATGTCTGACTTTTGGGAAAAAAAGTCCGCTGGAGCCCACACACGGTCGAATTGTCCGACGGAGTCCGGTCCGCCGGACCTAGTCCATCAAAAAGTCTGCTCGTGTGTACGTGGCATTATTAATAATTTGTCATCCAGTCCACGTCGGCTCTTCTCAACCTTTAACTCTCTGCTTCGTCCCCCACCCCCTCTACCCACTAACTCACTCACTGCCCAAGAGATTGCCAATCACTTCAAAGACAAGATTGATGCAATTCGTGAGGACACCTCCACTGTGCGTACATCTTTCCCACCCAACATACCTTGCCTAACAGCACATTCAACACTCTCCTCTTTTGAATTGGCTACTACTGAAGAGGTTACAAAACTTTTCTCAGATGCCCACCTAACCAATTGTCCCTTGGATCCTGTTCCCTCACAACTACTACGGTCACCCTCTTCTTCTATCCTATGCTCCCTCACTTACATCTTCAATGTCTCCCTCTCTAGTGGCACCTTCCCCTCCCCTCTAAAACATGTGCAGATCACTCCCATACTTAAAAAGCCTTCGCTGGACCCCACCAACCTGAACAACTTAAGACCCATCTCATTGCTCCCATTCACCTATAACCTTCTAGAATGCTTAGTTTACAACCGTCTTAGCTCCTACCTCAGTGAAAATAACCTTCTTGACCCATTACAGTCTGGCTTTCGCTCGCAGCACTCCACGGAAACTGCCTTACTAAAACTCACTAACGATTTACTAACTGCTAAAACCAACAGCCAATACTCCATACTCCTACTACTTGACCTCTCTGCGGCCTTTGATACTGTTGACCACCCGCTCCTTCTCAATAAACTACATTCCTTGATCTCTGAGATTCTGCTCTATCCTGGTTCTCTGCCTATCTATCACAGCACTCCTTCAGGGTCACCTACAACTCTGTCTCCTCCTCTCCATTGCCCCTTTCTGTGGCGGTCCCCCAAGGCTCTGTTCTTGGACCCCTTCTCTTCTCTATCTACACCTCCCCTCTTGGTCACTTGATAACCGCCCACGGCTTTCAATACCACTTAAACACCGGTGACACTCAAATCTATCTGTCTACTCCTCACCTCACTCCTTCAGTCTCCTCTCGCATTACTAACTTACTAACTGACATATCAGCATGGATGTCGCACCACTTCCTTAAACTAAATCTCTCTAAAACTGAGCTATTAATATTCGCCCCCTGCACGTGCCCCTCTCCCTGACTTTTCCATCAAAATCAACAATGCAACTATCAGTCCCTCCCCTCACGCCAGGGTACTAAGTGTAATCCTAGACTCTGACTTGTCATTTCAGCCCCAAATCCAATCATTGTCAAAAGTTTGTAGAATTCACCTCCGTAACATCTCTAAAATTCGCCCCTTTTTAACAAATCCAACCACCAAGTTCCTCATTCACTGCCTGTTATCTCTCGCCTTGACTATTGTAACTCCATTCTCATTGGCCTGCATCTCCATAGGCTATCCCCTCTTCAGTCTATCATGAATGCTGCTGCCAGACTTATCCACCTTACCAACCGCTCAGTGTCTGCCAACCCTCTCCTTCAATCCCTACACTGGCTCCCGATCACCCAGCGAATTAAATTCATAATAGTAACCACAACATACAAAGCCATTCACAACTCTTCCCCGAGCTACATCACCAACCTTGTCTCCAAATATCACCAGAATCGCCCTCTCCGCTCTTCTCAAGACCTCCTACTCTCAAGCTCTCTCGTCTCCTCCTCCCATGCTCGTCTCGAGGATTTCTCCAGAGCCTCTCCCATCCTCTGGAACTCGCTACCTCCGGTTCGGCTATCGCATACTCTTGCTACCTTCAGGCGATCCCTGAAAACTCATCTCTTCTGGAAAGCCTATCATGTCTCCAACTAATCTCCTACCACTTCCATCAGCTCATTCCCCACAGTTACAACCTGCCCCACCCTATTAGATTGTAAGCTCTTCTGAGCAGGGCCCTCTTAATCCTCTTGTATTTTATTGTATTGTAACTGTATTGTCTCCTTTTATATTGTAAAGCGCTGCGTAAACTGTTGGCTCTATATAAATCCTGTATAATAATAATAATATAGAACAGGAGCAAAGCAACAGATAGTGAGAACTTTAAAATACATGGTGATCACATGTACAAAAAGTACAGATGTAACAAGCAGAACAGTGTAAAAAGTGCATCAATATGCAAAACTTGTTCCCCTGATGACTACAATATAATTTCTTCTTCGTTTTCTGTCTCCCTAATGCTCGAAAGAAGAAAAAAAAGTTTTTACTATGATTGTTTTTATTGCACCTTATTTAGTCATTACTTATATTTTTATTGCATCTTATTTAGTCTTACTTACATTGTCCAAGCCTGGCACTAGCTTTAGTGTCAGGAGATCAGAAGTCATCTGAAGTCTAACAGCCTACCTGACCCCAAGATGGGAGACAGTGGCCCTGATTCTTTAACTTATAATGTCATTACAGGAGATACAATGATGTGGTCACAAGGAAGAAACAGTGACAGTTAAGGGGGACCAAAACGGTTGGTTTCCTGGTGGTTTTTCTCAGGATCTGAGTGGCGGTTGACAGCCCAGACATAGGATAAAGTTAGGTATTTACTGTCTTCTTTTAAAGAAATGCCATCCCTGAACAAAGAAGTCCCATCATGCCTCTGCCTTTGGGAGTCATGCTTGTAGCTCTCATCGGCTTGCAATGGCTCATGGGACTTGTAGTTGGACAACAGCTGGAGGGCCACAGGTTGAGCACTAATGCTGTAAATAGTACAGGGAATGAAACACAAATTAATTACATTTAATTTATACATCAGTACATTTATCTGTACATAGGTATTATGGGTCTGTCAGGTGTGCTTAGATACAGTATGGTCCTTAGATCCATTCATAGAAAGGCTGTTGAAGTTTTAGGGTATTAGCTTTTATTTAGTCTAAAGATGAGCTTGAAAGTTCTGACTTATCTGCCTCTTCAAAATGTTTACTGGTCTCCAGCTATTTAGTTTTAGGCTGGATTCACGCTGTTGTATTGCGGTAATGTGCATGGCAATGCATTACCATTTTTTCTACTACTCAGATTTTTCAAATTTGGCTGCATCTTTTTTTGGCCTTGTTTACATAAAAAAGTCAAGTCTGAAAAAAATGTAAGGAATTTCTTTACCGATATTAAGCTAGCTTTAAAGAAAAAAAAAATCCTCAATAATCCATTTACTAGAGAAACAAGGTTTTCCAAGGGTCTATAACCCATACAAAATAGGGCTTTTCAGGCCATTCCAGCACATTGTAGAACCTGTTTGATTGTGCGTCACTATGAACTAAACTTTTTTTTTAACTTAGCACATTGAGTACAATAAAATAAACATTCCCAGTAAACAATTTGTTCAAATGTTTACCCCACTTGCAGTTACTTTATCAGCTTTCAATGTTGCTGGTTCCTGCTTTCTCAGTTTTGCTTCCCTTAACTTCTGGTCTTCACAGGAAACAGTTATCAGTGGACAGTCCTGTCTCCAGCCAGTCAGTTCCTGCCTCCCCTTCCTTCCCCCTCCCTGAAATGGCACAATTCGCAATACGTTAGTTATAGTCACACAATATTTAACACAATAAAGGATTTTCCGACAACAAAACCGTGGATTTTTTTCCGATAGATGTTGGCTCAAACTTGTCTTGAATACACACGGTTACACAAATGTTGTCGGAAATTCCAAACGTCAAGAATGCTGTGACATACGACACGTACAACGAGCCGAGAAAAATTAAGTTCAATAGCCAGTGTGGCTCTTCTGTTTGATTCCGAGCATGTGTGGACTTTTGTGCGTCGGAATTGTGTACACATGCTCGGAATTTCCGACAACAAGTCTTGTTGTTGGAAAATTTGAGAACCTGCTCTCAAACATTTGTTGGTGCAAATTCCAACAACAAATGTTCTATGGAGCATACACACGGTCGTACTTTCCGACAACAAGCTCACATCCAACATTTGTTGTCGGAAAATCCTATCTTGTGTACGGCCCATAAGTGTTTGGCCTATAACATAAGGATTACTAAGGCTGGGTTCACACATATGCGATGCGGGAACCAGCATGATTCTTGTGTGAGCTCCCGCATCGCATGTCAATCGCAGGCAGTTCACACTGGCCTCAGCGAACTACTGCGGGTGTCAATAGAAAGTTAATGACAGCCCCAGAATGGTTTGAAGATTGCAATGTGAACTGTCAAATAGTACAGGAATCAGATTGCATGGGTGGGAACACCAATGTGATCCGATTCCAGTGCAGACCAAAAAAAGGGTCCTGCGCCATTTTGGTGCGAATTCGATGTGGTGTGATTTTAACCATACAGTTTGTATGGCTGAATTTGCATCGTACAGACATCGCATGTGATCTGCACAAGCAATGCGGTGTGAATCACATGCAATGTCTGTGTTCGCATCAGTGTGAAGTGGGCCTGAGGGGTTGTTGCCGCACTCTAGATAATTAAAGCAGACACCTAGTCTGTTTTAATCCCCACCCCCTCCCTCCCAATGGCCTTTCTGCACTTAAAACGTATATACTGTAGATACCTTTTTTCCAAGGCTCCTAACAGGTTTGATAACATCACAGGTCCTTTCTTTTCTCCTCTGGTGGTAGCAAGAGTAGGTGTTCCATAGAGTTGCACTTGGCAGTGCTCATGTAATGATGTGAGAGCACAGCAAAGTGCATAATACTTTAAACCCAGGCTGCCTGCTGATTCTATCTTAGTGGGCAAGTCCAAGACAGCATGGGCTCAGGGGAAGTGGGTTGAAAAGCGATCAGAACATTTTGTGATGGAAAAGAATTAGTGTGAGAGACTTCTTCGGACTGGTGGCAAGTATAGCAGCAAAAGCTGTGTTTATTTATTTTTTTATTTTACTTCTTTACATTTTAGCTGTAGCTCTGCTTTAAGATACAAGCGATAGTGTTCAGCAGTGGTTCATCCATCAACATGCATACAGTATGTAAACTCGGGGTGGGGGATTTAAAATGACTGATTAAAATGGTCAGGGACAAGGATGCTTTATATTTTGAAAGGATTGAATTAAAGTGAAAACAAAGAGCCACTTTACCAAGCATCATTTATTTGTATTATTTAAAATAATTATAAGTGTGTATAAGCTAGATACCATGGGGTAGAACTTTGGAGAAGTAAAGTTTATATTGTTTTCTATTACATAGTTACATAGTTACATAGTAGGTGAGGTTGAAAAAAGACACAAAGTCCATCAAGTCCAACCTATTTGTGTGATTATATGTCAGTATTACAATGTATATCCCTGTATGTTGTGGTCGTTGAAGTGCTTATCTAATAGTTGTTTGAAACTATCGATGCTCCCCGCTGAGACCACCGCCTGTGGAAGGGAATTCAACATCCTTGCCGCTCTTACAGTAAAGAACCCTCTACATAGTTTAAGGTTAAACCTCTTTTCTTCTAATTTTAATGAGTGGCAACGAGTCTTGTTAAATTCCCTTTCACGGAAAAGTTTTATCCCTATTGTGGGGTCACCAGTACGGTATTTGTAAATTGAAATCATATCCCCTCTCAAGCGTCTCTTCTCTAGAGAGAATAAGTTCAGTGCTCACAACCTTTCCTTATAATTAAGATCCTCCAGGCCCTTTATTAGCTTTGTTGCCCTTCTTTGTACTTGCTCCATTTCCAGTACATCCTTCCTGAGGACTGGTTCCCAACAGTGGACAGCATACTCTAGGTGCGGCTGGACCAGAGTCTTGTAGAGTGGGAGAATTATCGTTTTATCTCCGGAGTTGATTCCTTTTTTAATGCATGCCAATATTCTGTTTGCTTTGTTAGCAGCATTGCATTGCATGCCATTGCTGAGCCTGTCATCTACTAGGACCCCCAGGTCCTTTTCCATCCTAGATTCCCCCAGAGGTTCTCCCTCCAGTGTATAGATTTTTGACACCCAAATGCATTATTTTACATTTTTCAACATTAAACCTCATTTTGCCATGTAGTTGCCCACCCCATTAATTTGTTCAGATATTTTTGCAAGGTTTCCACATCCTGCAGAGAAGTTATTGCCCTGCTTAGCTTAGTATCGTCCGCAAATACAGAGATTGAACTGTTTACCCCATCCTCCATTTCGTTTATGAACAAATTCAACAGGATTGGTCCCAGCACAGAACCCTGGGGGACCCCACTACCCACCTCTGACCATTCCAAGTAATCCCCATTTATCACCACCCTCTGAACTCGCCCTTGTAGCCAGTTTTCAATCCATGTACTCACCCTATGGTCCATGCCAATGGACTTTATTTTGTACAGTAAACATTTATGGGGAACTGTATCAAATGCTTTTGCAAAATCCAGCTACACCATGTCTACGGGCCTTCCTTTATCTAGATGGCAACTCACCTCCTCATAGAAGGTTAATAGATTGGTTTGGCAAGAACGATTCTTCATGAATCCATGTTGATTATTGCTAATGATCCCATTCTTATTACTAAAATCTTGTATAAAGTCCCTTTTCATCCCCTCCAAGAGTTTACATACTATTGATGTTAGGCTGACTGGTCTGTAATTTCCAGGGATGCATTTTGGGCCCTTTTTAAATATTGGTGCTACATTGGCTTTTCTCCAATCACCTGGTGCCATTCCAGTCAGTAGACTGTCAGTAAAAATTAGGAACAATGGTCTGGCAGTTACTTGTCTGAGTTCTCTAAATACTTATATCATACAGTAGAAGTGAACTGAAGTTCGTTGATAAAGCTACTACCAGGTACAAAAGTGGGTATACAGCATAAAGTGCCTTATGTCTATTTCAGATTATAAAATAGTATGGTGATCTTGTTGAATAAGGACCTGTGAAACATGTGAAATAAATAAAAGCATTCTTTGTGCAGTATGTGCTCAAGAAAATTATAATTTTCTCTGTGAGATGCACACAAAATTCTGTATTTTTCTTACATTTTTAGGCACAGATTTAAATTCATGGTAAAGGAATATTCATAATTTCAGTTTTTTACTTCTTTAAATAATTGTATGTGTTAACAATGTAACTAACACAATGTCTACCAGATGTCTTACTACTTGGAAATGTACTGCAGCCATCCCCACTGTCAGCTGTCAAGCACATGGTAGCTTGGAACTGGTCATGTGACCCTACCATTTAGGCAGCTAGACTTTTGGGGTCTAAATATGCTCCTGTATGTAAATATTGGCCCACATAAAAGGAAATTACTTCAGCTGGAAGACCATAAAAGGAAATTACTTCAGCTGGAAGACCATTGAATAAATGTTCATGGACATACAGCTGAAAGGGAATCTATAGTGGTTTTGTGCATATTTTCTTTCATTTACTATGGTCATGTCTCAGGAAAATACATTTTATAAAAACATATACAGTATTTTAATTTTTTTACCAAATATGTAATGATGTATATTATAATACAGGATTTATATAGTGCTAACAGTATGCGCAACACTTTACAAATATTTTTTATATTTTTATATAAAAAAAGGAAAAAGTTTTGGGACTTTAAATGAGGCTAGCACCAAAGGGATGCTCGCCTCCATCCCGGTCATTGGTTATATAAAAAAAAAAAAAAAGGAGGAGAGGTGGGACTGTAAATGACAGCACACAGCAGCGTAACTAAGGTCAAGTGACCAAAATTCATTTATTTGGTATAATCCATGGTGTGTAAAAAACATTTCGGGCATCCAACCTCTAAAATGCTGTGGGCATCAAGCCTCTATATAATAAACCATGGATTGATTATACATAAAATACACATAAGTTGCACAATAAGTCATGATCCATTGTCACACAGAGAGCAAAGATAACAATCAACATACATGTGTACAATTGTTACTATGATTAGACCCAAAGAGAGTCATGAAAATTAGGACGAATAATTCAAATAATAAAAAGGATTTAATGCCATGACAGATACTTATGGAGGTAAATAGAATCATTGAAATCTTGGTGTTCCATGATATGTGAAGATTGGTAATAATCAAGGCTCTACGCGTTTTGCAGTATAGCAACCGCTCATCAGGTGCATACGTCATGGAGTGATTCTAAAAAATGTTTTTATTAAAAAAAAAAAAATATATATATATATATATATATATATATATATATATATATTCAGTAAATAAACAGGAAATGAAAAAAGGTTTTGTATACAAATATTTTACTTGTATAAAAAGAATTAGAGGCTGTGCGTCCAAACTCACGTCTGCATCAGTGATCCAGTGAAACAGTATCCAGAATCGCAGAGAGCTGCAATGCAAAGCCGCCCGACGCCAGAGTGGTCTGCGGGAATGAGAACAGCAGCCATAGGCATAACCATTGCTGGTAGGTGCATTGAGTGTAGGAAGCGGACCTCCGTGTGGGAAATCTAATAAAACAAATCATAGTGATGTGTGTTGGTGTGTGAATGTGTGTGAATGTGAAAAAAAAAAAATTAAAAAAGAGTGATGTAGGGACAAAGCCTTCACACACTGCACTTTCCTTCCTGTTCAGCATCACACTCACATGCATGGAGTTGTCCACTCTGTGCACACCAGGTATTATTCCTTCTTTTTTTTTTTCCCCATTTTCCTTTTTGTTTTTGCTTTTTCTCCACCCCTTCCAATCCCACTCTCTCTCCCTATTTCAACCTTTGTCCCTACATCACTCTTTTTTAATTTTTTTTTTTTTTTCACATTCACACACCAACACACATCACTATGATTTGTTTCATTAGATTTCCCACACGGAGGTCCGCTTCCTACACTCAATGCACCTACCAGCAATGGTTATGCCTATGGCTGCTGTTCTCATTCCCGCAGACCACTCTGGCGTCGGGCGGCTTTGCATTGCAGCTCTCTGCGATTCTGGATACTGTTTCACTGGATCGCTGATGCAAACGTGAGTTTGGACGCACAACCTCTAATTCTTTTTATACAAGTAAAATATTTGTATACAAAACCTTTTTTCATTTCCTGTTTATTTACTGAAAATATATATATATATTTTTTTTATAAAAACATTTTTTAGAATCACTCCATGACGTATGCTCCTGAATAGCGGTTGCTATACCGCGAAACGCGTAGAGCCTTAATTATTACCAATCTTCACATATCATGGAACACCAAGATTTCAATGATTCTATTTACCTCCATAAGTATCTGTCATGGCATTAAATCCTTTTTATTATTTGAATTATTCGTCCTAATTTTCATGGCTCTCTTTGGGTCTAATCATAGTAACAATTGTACACATGTATGTTGATTGTGATCTTTGCTCTCTGTGTGACAATGGAAAATGACTTATTGTGCAACTTATGTGTATTTTATGTATAATCAATCCATGGTTTATTATATAGAGGCTTGATGCCCACAGCATTTTAGAGGTTGGATGCCCGAAATGTTTTTTACACATCATGGATTATACCAAATAAATGACTTTTGGTCACTTGACCTGCGTTGTGCTGCTGTGTGCTTCATTTAAAGTCCCACCTCTCCTCCTTTTTTTTTTTTTTTTTTTTTTTTTTAATATTTTGTATTTTTATATCAAAGACGTTAACCTCTGATGTTTCCAGAAGTCACTGGTGTCATCACTCTTGCCAGAGCTAGGTGCTTGAAATCCTTTAGGAATACATTTTTTCTCTGGCCAGAGGCATGTGACCTAACCTGCATTTCCTGAGAACTTTGGAAACCCAGGGATGAGGTTTTTAGGGGGGGGGGGGGGGTGAAATGATTCCTTGAGCAATGGCTTTTTAAAGCCAGTTGTGTTTGGCTGACGGGGCTGGCAAGAAAGCTGGCTTTCCATTTTCACGGAAGTTTCACTTTAACAATGTGATAGAATATATTTAAATCCCTAAATACTAATTTTTACCTTTACTTTTTAAAGGGAAAATGTTTCTGTGAAATGTAAAAACATCTGAAACACTAATAAAGAACATGCTTTTATATCTTTTCTCTAGTAAAATATTCTCATTCTTTCTCTGAAATAAAGAAATGCAGTGACAAGTGATGAAAGCACAGAATATCTTTTCTTTACTTTCTTCTCTACATTAATTGCTACCCGCGAAGCTGCAACAAAACTGTTAGCAACAAAATGTCACATTTGCATGGAGTGACCTTTTGTTGTTAGACATATTCCTTGTTCCTGCTGTTCAGGACAACCCAGACAGCAGGTCACAGTGAAAGCGGGGAAAGGGCAGCAGAAGTGGAGCCTTCTAACTTCTAAAGAGAAAAACAGCTCAGATCATTTAAGTAGCTGAGGACAAGCTGAAGAGAGGTCAATGTGAAAATAAGAGAAAACAGGCATATGTGAACAATGTAGGCTGAATTGTACAAAAAGCAAAGTTTTATTTTATGTGTAGGGCAATTTTACAATCTTTTTGTTGTAATCCTTACTTAATTATAATTATGACGAATTTACATTGCCTATAAACATCTAATGACTATTAATATTATATTAAAGATGTGGATTTGGAATGGAAATGAAGGCAAATACACTTATTTAGTACACAGTGAAGAACAAAACAAAAGGAGATGGAGAAAAAAGGAAAAGTCCAGCCTGAGTTTGTTTGGCTTGGCTTCTCCTAAGGGTCACAGGTCTGCAATTCGTTTTGCACTCCTGAAACCCCTTTTTTAGCAGAGAGCAGTCTGAAGTCCGCTCTCTGCTGACGTCACACAGATGAGTCCAGGCACCGCATCATCCGGACGGCCATCACCGTCAGGTGCCTGGAGTGATGGCCGTCTCACCCTCACAGCGAGCCGCTGAGACAGCCGCTCCCCGCCCCTCCACAGCTCAGCTCTCCAGTGAGTATGGAGGAGCAGAGCAGGAGAGCTGCTGATTAACAGTCAGGGGAGCTGAGAGAACCGAGCCTTCGGCGGTGTTCGATGGCTCGGTTCTCATGCCTGATGAAGGGGTCCTGTGTGGCTCCAAAATGTTGCAATCTGCTGTAACTATGTGATCGCTGAATAAAGCTTTGGAATCGCACTGGAGATCTTTGGTGTGCTGATGACATTCTCTTGCATTAAAAAATAGAGAGAGACAGTACTTTTACAATATAATTTATTACAAGAGAGATCAGAGGGCCCTGCTTATTAAAGTTTACAGTCTAAAGAATTTCAAGTGGGTAGGGCATAGGAGAAAATTAAAAAAAACTCAACCCTTTTGTCGCCTTGCCTTGGGGTTTTTTAAAAAGTTTTTCTGTACTTATGGGTAGCAAATTTGCCACCATCTTCTCTAGGCATAAAGCTCATAATGGAATGTCCATAAAGGCTGCTCAGAGCAAGAGGTTCAAGAGTTAGTATAACTTTTTACCCAAGTCCTTTCTTTTAAAATGATTGAGACGATTTAGACCTAGAGGGTTCTCTCTAAGGGAAAATTGATGCAGAGGATGTTGAGAGTCAGCAGTATCTAAAGTGGCAGTGAACCTCTGTGAACATCCTTGAAAATGGGCCTGCAGGTAGTTAGTTGTAGCTACTATGACCTGTATTTCTAATTCAATAGTGAACATGTTTATTGTGTTACTTTTCCATGCCAGCAATCCATTTTATTTTAACATTAAAATAACCATATATTTTTTCCAAGTAGATGACAAGCCATTAACAGATGACTTTCCTGGTATTTTCAGTCTTAATTTGTGTACTATACTTATGTTCTGTTACTTCCTGAAGAGAGAGAGTGCCCTTCTGCGTCCGCAAGGGTTCACTGATAATACTATCTCCACATTACATATGGAAATGGTCATGTATTTATGTATAGCACATGATTCATACATTTCTTATCCTGTTCAAATTTCAAGCATGGGCAAATAAAGGCTGACAGCTAGGCATTTTAAAGTGATTCTACAGACAGAAGGTTTTTTATCTTAATGCATTCTATGCATTAAAGCGGAGTTCCACTCATTTTTAAGTGTAGCTGCTGACTTTTAATAAACACGAACTCACCTGTCCCACAATCCAGCAAAGCAGCCGCCCGAAGCCTCGGTTCTCTCCCCCTCCGCTCCCCGGTGTTGGCATCACTAGTGTGGGCACCCGGCTGCGACAGCTTGAGGCTTCACAGCCGGGAGCGCACTACGCAGGCTTAAGTCGCGCTGCGTGTCCTGAATGGCCGCGCAATCTTCTGGGACCTGTGACGTGTCCCAGAAGATTGCAGGGAGGAAGGGGGAGAGGAGGAGCCGCGTAGGTGGCGCGAGTGGAAGTGGGAGCTGGGTACCAGTCAAAACTAGGTAACCCCTCCCCCCAAAGAATGACATGCCAAATGTTGCATGTCAGGGGGTTAGGAGTACTTAACCACTTCAGCCCCGGAAGATTTGGCTGCTGAATGACCGGGCCATTTTTTGCGATTCGCCACTGCGTTGCTTTGACTGACAATTGTGCGGTCGTGCGATGTTGAACCCAAACAAAATTGACATCCTTGTTTTCCCACAAATAAAGCTTTCCTTTGGTGGTATTTGATCGCCTCTGTGGCTTTTATTTTTTGCACTATAAACAAAAAAAGAGTGACAATTTTGAAAAAAATGCAATATTTTGTACTTTTTGCTATAATAAATATCCCCATTTTTTTTAAAAAAAAGCTAATTTTTTCTCAGTTTAGGCCGATATGTATTCGTCTACATATTTTTGGTAAAAAAAATTGTGATAAGCGTATATTGATTGGTTTGCGCAAAAGTTATAGAGTCTACAAAATAGGGGATAGATTAATAGCATTTTTATTATTATTTCTTTTTTTTTACTAGTAATGGCAGAGATCTGCGATTTTTATCAGGACTGCGACATTATAGCAGACACATCGGACACTTTTGACACATTTTTGAGTCCATTGGCATTTATACAGCGATTAGTGCTATAAAAATGCACTGATTACTGTAAAAATGTCACTGGCAGGGAAGGGGTTAACACTAGGGGGCGATTAAGGGGTTAACTGTGTTCCCTATGTGTGTTTCTAACTGTAGGGGGAGGGGACTGACCTAGAGGAAGTGACGGACATGAGCATCGGCACCCCGCTGTGCAGCAGCGCACACGCCTGCTATTCCGATCCAACAAGCCGACGTAAAGCTACGACGGCTCGCAAGATCGTGCTGACCTGCCACAGTAAAATTAAGGCGGCGGGTCAACAAGGGATTAATGTGGAAGTTAAACTTTTGGGTGGAACTCCGCTTTAAGATAAAAAACCTTCAGTGTGCAGCAGCCCCCCTCAGCCCCCCTAATACTTACCTGAGCCCCATCTCAATCTAGCACGAGTGCCTTGGCCATACAGAATGCTCCCTCTTGATTGGCTAAGACACAGCAGTGGCGCCGTTGGCTCCCACTGCTGTCAATCAAAGTCAGTTAGCTAATGAGGAGAGAGGGGGTGGGGCACAGAGCTCGGCTTGGGTGCCCCCATAGCAAGCTGCTTGCTTTGGGGGCACTCGACAGAAGGGAGGGGCCAGGAGTGCTGGTAAAGGGCACAGAGCAGGCAAGTATAACATGTTTGTTATTTTTAAAGAAAAAAAAAACGAGACTTTATTATCAGTTTAAGAGCACATAACATTGGTATTTTTTGGGCGTATTATTTAAATTAATTAAATGATAATAAGCTCTAGCCATGCATAATGTAATTTGCTTTTGGAATAACATACAACTATGACCAGGTCATATTTAGTATTGTCACATGATGTGATTTTTTTTCTTGAAGTTTTTTTAAGTTTCTAATTAGATATTTAGTGACAACAGAATACACCTTCGGGCATTTTTATAAATTACTGGACCAATTGCAATTAAAAATTCACAGGGACCCAGAAGAAACCTTTGTATGGAACTACACTACTATCATTCATCTGATCCATTAGCTCAGGGCTGTAAGACAACAGTGTTTACTTCTAATTTGTTCTGGTTTTCAATAGTCTTTTCTATGGTATATACCGTATACTGTATTGTTAGGCCCCATTAAATGAGAAAAATAAATAAAAACGTGTTTAAAAAGTGTAAATAATAGTATAATAAAGAATGTTGGGAGGAGAGCAATAATTTTAGGATCCTAATTTACAGTTAACTCTACAATGAGAACCTGTAATGGCTTTTACAGCGTCACCTGTGGACAATTTTGTGTACCATAGTTTATTGCCATTTCACAGGAGCGCAAAACATATTTAGTATGAATTTGCTTGATGCTGCCTCATTTTTTTATACTGTACCAGAAATTGGGTATTATATTGCATCTGTGAAAATTGATTTTAGTGTATATTTTGCTAAAAAATGTAGAATTTGATAAACATTTGAGCAAATATCATGTAACGTAAAAAAAATTGCAACTGCCACCATTTTATTCTACAGGGTCTCTGCTTTCAGAAAATATATATTTTGTTTGGGGGGTATTAAGATAACTTTTCTAGAAATAAAATTTAGACTTTACCATGTGTGAAAACAAAGATTCACACAACTTTCACCCAAGATGTACTTATAAGATTCAGTTAAAAAAATGTGTGAATCATCGGTGAAAGATGTATGAACCTTGAGTGAAAATATTGATAATTCCTTAACATATTTTAAACCAAACACAAGGCAAAAAAAATTTTAAGCTTTGGATAGAGTAGGGAAGGGTTGAAACTTTGCATTAGGGCGGGTTTTTATTGCTGTCTTTATTCCTACTGGGGATATTACCCCTCACTTGTCTATTTGATGGGTGCCTGAAGGGCAGACTGGGAAGTTAGTAAATATTAATTGATATAGCTATATTTACATTGTTTGTCTAAATAGAATACTTAATTTTAACACGGCCATCCCTGTTATTTAACACGGCCATCCCTGTTCTTACTAGAACCCAGGGCTAAATGTAAACCATGCAGCTATGTTTTCTCTTTACGCCTCATATCAGCATGCATATTAACTTGAGGCATCAACTTTTCCTGCTGCAGTTTTTAAGGTATATGTATAGCACAACCTGTTTTGTTTTTTTTTTTAGTTTTGAAAATAGTAGGAGAGGGTTAAAACCCCTGCCAACATTTTTTTTTTGCTTTCCTTGTCCCATTAAGGACATTACCCTTCACTTCTCTCCCAGAGAGTCAACAGGAAGTGTGAGGAAATCTCTACAAAATGGGAGGAATTACCTTCTGCGTACACACAAGCGGAATGTCCGACAGAAAAAATCCAACACAAGCTTTTTATCGTCTATTCCGATCGTGTGTATGCCTCATCGGACTTTTTTTTTTTTTAAATTCTAAGGGACCTAGAAATAGAACATGTTCTGAATATTTCTGACGGAACCAATTCCTATCGGGAAATGCTGTTCCGATGGACCAAAAACGACACATGCTCTGAAGCAAGTATGAGATGGAAGCTATTGGCTACTGGTTATTCAACTTCCTTTTACTAGTCCCGTTGTACGTCACTGCGTTCTGGACGGTTGGACTTTGGTCGGACTTTGGGTTGACTGTGTGTAGGCAAGACCGCTTGAATGGAATTCCGTCGGAGTTCCGTCGGAGAAACCTTCGAAGTTTATTCTGACGGCAAAACCGGTCTTGTGTACAGGGCATAATACAGTTGTCACCAGAACTAGTTTCCCCAACGTAAGATTTTCACATGTCTTTAGTTCTGGTGACAACTCTTAAACTTTGGATTTCCATCACTTCAGTCTCCGTGATAATGGTCACTAGCAGAAAAAGTGGAAGAACCTCTCCGGCAGGGACGCAGCCAGCGTTAGAAATGTGACAGGAGTTCTAATCCTTCCCCTCTCTATTCAAATCTGTAAAAGTAGGAGTCGATGGATTTGTGCTGCCACAGCAGCCTGTTTTATCATTTGTCATTTATAGTATTTGGTATGTTTCACTGTACCCCTCCTGTTTCCTGCTAGTTAGATACTGCCAGCACCTTTATGCTCAGGGTTAGTTTTACTTTCACTCTTGCAGTGTAAAGCAGGCCATACATGGGTCAAAAAACAAACGTTCTGTCAAATGTAAATTGAAAATTTAGTTTGATTTTTCATACAATTGTGCCATAATCTTTTTGAAAATTGCCCTGAGAAAACCACATTTTGTTCCTTCACTGGTTGGAAATGATGCAATGTAGTTTGGCCTTACAGACACTCCCCGACTGTTCACTACCTCAAATCTATTTGCTGAATGCCTCATAACATTTAAACGCAAACCATCCAATTCATAATTGCATGCTGTACATTGCTTTACATGATATATTTTCATTGCAAGGAGACAGTACGGTATTGGAGAACTTTTGTGACAGTGAACGTTCTTTTCCTTCCAGGTCAAACACTTTGATGGCTCATTCACACTTCTAGGGCTTTAGGCCCCTTTCACATGCGGCAGACCCATCCGAGCGGAATCTACCTGCTCAGCGGGGGATCTCTCCTCATAGCAGGCGGATGACAGATCCATGTCCGCTCCACTATGCAGAGTGAACAAGGACAGAGCCCACTCTCCTCTAAGGGGTGGTCGGATAAAAAATGGACTGTGTGCCTGATTGATTGACTAGTGGATTTTTTAGGGGATTTTGTCGGATCAGATGCCTGCCGGGTGTCAGCGTACACATGTCCGCTGGCATCCGCTGCCCCATAGAGGACAATGGGTGGCCCGATCGGGTCCGCCTGAAAAACAGACAGGCAGACCCGATTGATCCGCTGGTGTGCAAAGGGCCTTAAATAAGTACATTTTTCAACCAACAAGGAAAAACATTCTTTGTAAAGTGTCAGACTGAAATAAACTAATTATATGCTACTTTGGAGTATTCTGGTTGAGTTGAGACTGCCTGTGGCTACTATTATGTCAACAGGTTGCCATGCTATCTGCACAGACACTTTAAAGTTAAATAATTGATAAAGATATGGAAACAATTGTTGATCTGACAGAGTATTTTAGCAGGGGGTAATCAGTAAGTAAATATTATTTTTGTTATGTCTGGTGGTTATAGTATAATTTAACTTGTATAAACTTTAAAACCCATAAGCCTTAACGTGTTTGGTATACCTTTGCAAAACACTTTTAAGAAAATCGCAACCTAAGAAGCAATGTATTCTTGCTTTCCAACACTAAAATTGACATGAAGAATATCAAAAAAATATTGACTGTCTTACTGCGTAAAAAGCAGATAATTATTTGTGATCTGGAGAGGAAAGTGAGACACTGGGTGTTAGGGGGGAAATGTCTGAGAACTGCTGCTTAATGAATACTAGTTCAGTGTTCTGAAAGGAGAAGTCCATGTAGTGAGAGAGGACAATGAGTCACTTGTGTTGCCTCCCTGCCACACAGGAAGGGCATTTGAAGGTCATGGCGATGGCTGTGCACCAGCAACTACATTTACACAAAAAATAAATGGACTTATGGATTGTAAAGTGGTCCCAGCTTACAATTCCAATTAAACAACACTTGACAACATTGCAGTGTAATGGCCTTTCTCACAACATATTTTAACATACTTTCCCAGATTTCTTGATAATGCTTTCAATTCTTTCAATATGGATTGTGTTAGCAGAAAGCCCCACCAAGTGGTGATGAAGGAGCACACATTGCATTCATTTTCTCCTCAGCAATAAAACTTAGGTATGCTTAAATCTCTTTAACTATTGATTTTTTATATTAGTATTATTATTATACAGGATTTATATAGCGCCAACAGTTTGCACAGCACTTTACAACATGAGGGCAGACAGTACAGCCACAATACAATTCAAGACAGGAGGAATCAGAGGGCCCTGCCGAATAGTTTATTTTTCTCTGCTAAAATTAAACCAAGAGTTTAGCTTTGAAACATAGCCCATATAAATCTTCTATGGTTTTTGGTAAAGTAGCTGTACACCCTAACTGAATTATATACATTTTTCTGAAAGCACTGTGTATCATAAATAATTCCTATTCAGTTTTAATAAGATACTTCTTTTCATCCTCTGTTGCATTTTAGTGATCTTGATTTCTTTGCAGCCTCTTTGCTGTCATTTCAGCTCAAATGCGTAAATGGATTTTTAAGGGCACCAATACAAAAATACACATATCTATATTTAAAAAATGTAATTGACTTTTATTTATACAAAATAATACAATAAAAAAAAAAAAAAAACACTAGGGCTGATCAGACAGGAAAGATTTGCACTCTAGACATGCGCAGAACGGAAAAATGTGTTTTGTTTGTTTCGGATAGATTTGTTATGTTACTAATTTTGTTTTGTTGATTCATTTCAGAATTCGTTTCATTTTGATTATTAATTTTCTAATGAACTCCAAATTTTCAGAACAACTCGAATTCGAATCAGTCAAAAAATGATCCACTGATTTGAATTCTGTGTGGAGAATAGCTTGTTGTTAAGGAGTGGGTCGTGAAGCCGGCCACTGCGTCCCTAACAACCAATGACTCTTCAGCTGTCAGGGGGCTTCCCCCCCTGACAGCTGAATATAAACAGAATTGCTATCAAATAAAAATTCTGAAAAAAAAACAGTGTGTAGTCCCCCCAACCCATACCAGGCCCTTTGGGATTTTAATGGGAACCCCACACCAATATTTTTTTTAAATGGAGTGGGATCCCCACAAAATATATACCAGACCCTTATCAGAGCATGCAACCCGGCAGGCCAGGAAAGGGAGAAGGGTGAGTGAGCGGCCCCCCCTCCTGAACCATACCAGGCCACATGCCCTCAACATGGATAGGTGCTTTCAGGCTCTGCCCCCCAAAGCACCTTGTCCCTATGTTGATGGGGACAAGGGCTTCTTCCCCACAACCCTGGCCCGGTGGTTGTGGGGGTACGGGGGGTGACTTATCGGAATCTTAAAGCCCCCTTTAACAAGGGGGTCCCTAGATCCCACCCCCCCATTTGAATGAGTATGACCGGGCACCTCCATGTCTACCTCTCATTGGGCAAGTGTCATTCCCCCTGGTATGGATTGTGAGGGGGCCCCACACGTTTTTTTATTCAGACTTTTTATTTTATGCCATTTCTGTGTACATTCAGCTGTCAGTGGCGAAGCCGGCTGACAGCTGATGAGTAATCAGTTGTTAAGGATGCGGCAGCCCGCTTTCCGGCCCGCTCTTTAACAACCAGCTATTCTTCACACGAAATTCGAATTAGACGATCATTTTTTGACTGATCCGAATTCGAATCGTTCCGAAAATTTGGAATGTGTTGGAAAACCAATATACGAAATGAAACTAAATTAATTTCAATAAACACTATTTCATTCAGAGATCAGATACATCCGAATCTCCAAATTACCAAAAAATTGTCAGAATTTATATTCGGCCTGAAACAAATTGCACATGTCTAATCCACTCTCATAGATATAATATTTAAAAAATCTCAATATTAGAATACTGTATGATGACCAACACGAATTCCTATAAATTACATATATACATTGTTGTAAATGTAGTAGTCAACAGATGAAGAAGAATATGAGCTTTTGCCCTTGTCCACACATTTCGAGTAACTCTCGAAAGGCAGAGATGGAACTCCAAGATATGAACAATGAGAGTAATACACTTATCATGCATACATGAGTTAAAATCAATCCAGCCCTTGGATCGAATGGGCACCCAGGCTGAGGCACATGGAGATGGGAGGAGCCTGTAAGAATCATGTGACAGATGTCCAGTCCTAATAAAGCTTATTACTGATACTGCAGGAGGAACAGACTATCTGCACAGATCTTGCTAAAGGCTGCTTTGCCCTCCAGTGGGATCTATGTAAAACTTTTGTATCATGTGGCCACACCAGAGCAGATTAAAATATGGATATTTTCACAGATCTTTCTTATAAAGGCTATGCAGCATATAGCCTTTATAGCCATAGCTGCCATATCTTCTTCCCAACGATAGTTGGCATAACTCCTGTCCATGAGAATTAGAACTTTGAGTTAGCTAAGGAAGTAGTGTTCCCTATTTCTTCCCTCTAGGTGGGGGTGCCTGCACATTCCTCAGCTTGTCTGCACTTGCCTCTTCGCTCTATCACAACCCACACAGCAATACCGCTGGCTGCAATTCAAAAAAAATTAATTGACTGGTCACAACTCACCTGAGCTTTCCTCTCTGGCACATTTCACTCTAATGCCTCGTACACACTATCGTAAATTCTGCCAGCAAAAGTCCGATGTGAGCTTTTTGTCGGAAATTCCAACCGTGTGTATGCTCCATCGGACTTTTGCTGGCGGAATTTCCGCCAGCAAAAGATTGAGAGCAGGTTCTCTATTTTTCCGACGTAAAAAGTTCCTATTGGAAATTCCGATAGTCTGTAGCAATTCCGATGCACAAAATTCCTACGCATGCTCGGAAACAATTCGACGCATGCTCGGAAGCATTGAACTTAATTTTCTCAGCTCGTCGTAGTGTGGTACTTCACCGCGTTCTTGATGGTCGAAAGTTCAGAGAACTTTTGTGTGACCGTGTGTATGTAAGGCAAGCTTGAGCGGAATTCCGTCTGAAAAACCAGCCAAAGTTTTTCTGACGGAAATTCCGATCGTGTGTACGCGGCATAAGAAGAGTTTCATTTTAGAATACAGTTATCTACAATTAAGTTCTTCTCAGAACAAAATGTGTCAGTAGGGAGGAGCCCAGGCAAGTTGTAAACAGTCAATCACCAAATAAAGTTTTACAGTGCTTTTGATTTGTGGCTTCCATTTTTGTTTGTAAGTGTGAGTGAAGAAGCAGGTATGGACAAACTGAGGAATATGCATGCACCCACCACTGAAGGGAAAAAATATGGGTTGTCTTGTTCTGAGCTAAGTAATGTAACAAGTATTCGGCACAAGTAATGACAGCTATATCCAGATAACAGTAATGTGCAAAGATGGGTTTTAAAAAAAACATTGTATATATATATCTCATAAATATAGCATGAGAACTGAGTCCATAATGTAACACAGTAAGTGAAGGGGGCAAAAGTTATGTGTAGAGTCCACATTCAGGGCAGCCTTCTGGTGGGAGTGAAAGCCATTATCCCAAAGGTACTGCAAAACACAAGGAGAAGGAGGCGCCTCTGGGTGCAGACGTTTAAAACAATTTATTAAAACAAAGCAACAAGTGGTATAGCACTCACATTTGCGTGGTCAATATAAAGCATAAAAGTGTCCCAGATCAATCCAGGGGGTTCGTGGAGTCATTTCATCTCTGCTGGTAGATGTAGGGGTCTGGGCAGTCTCACAGCGCTGGATGTGCTCGGCCGAGCAGTAGCTGAAGCTGAAGCTTGACAATAGGAGCGCCGCCGTCACACCATTCACGGCGTGCCAGCTTAGGAAACGCGTCTCACATCGTGTGACGTCATCATCCCTCGACTGGATCGGCTGCCATTCAAGCCTCGCTCTGGTGCCTGTCTCTACTGCTCGGCCGAGCACATCCAGCGCTGTGAGACTGCCCAGACCCCTACATCTACCAGCAGAGATGAAATGACTCCACGAACCCCCTGGATTGATCTGGGACACTTTTATGCTTTATATTGACCACGCAAATGTGAGTGCTATACCACTTGTTGCTTTGTTTTAATAAATTGTTTTAAACGTCTGCACCCAGAGGCGCCTCCTTCTCCTTGTGTTTTGTTCTGAGCTAAACCTGGGAACAAAAATGTAATATTTTGTAGCTTACCAGTTTTTAAGAACATTTTAGGGGTACATAAAATACGTGTTGTTTTAGCCCAAAATGCAGTGCCCTTATCACTTCCTGTGAGCTGAACTGGAAACCTAAAACAATCAGGTAATCAGCCAAGCCAGAAGTCAGGGATCCAAGTAGAGGAACAGCAAGCAGGATAAGGAGCCAGAAGGGATGTCAGCAAAGACAGTCTTTAAACAGAAACGCAGGAGATGGTTTCTTGCAATGTGACCAAGGCGAAGGCAGGAATGAAGTGAGCCGGAGATCTTTAAGTAGGCGGCACTGACGAGCAGATCCACAACAGCTGGTTAACTGTGGAGAGAGATGAGATCTGGCAATTAGCCGACAGCTGAGTGGACAGCTCAGAGAAGGAAGGTCTGAGCCAGCCCTGACAAGAAGTAAGTGTAGCCACCCAGGGACAGGAAGTGTGTTATTTACAAGTGAAAATAAATGAAAAAAGCTTTAACTAAATAAACTAATGCAGCCATTGCATCTTAACACTGGTAAGGAGCAATACAATACATTTTTGTTTTTTTGGTTTAACAAAACTAACTTTAACAAAACGCTTTAACAAACTAACTAACATACTAAATTATCATTTTGTATAATTCTTTGTAGTCAGATTTTACATGTTTCCAGTAGGGGTCAGACATGATACACAGAATACTCTGTCCTGCATTTTGAGGCCATTCAAAAACCCATAAAGCAGAAGGTAAACATATATAACAAGGGTTGGCAGGGAGTGAGGGGAATAACTGTACACAATTAATGCCAGTATAAGAAAATGCATTCACCAGCTTCCAATGCAACTTTTTTCTGTTTGACTGGAATGTACTTTAATATCACAATACACTGTATTCATTTTTTTAACAGAAAACAAAGCTTTAACATTCTTTTTTATAATATGATATAGTAACATTTAATTAGTAGATATTTTCCAAAATCTGACTTATAACTGCAAAACATCAGTAAAAATATGTTATGCCAAACCTAAACAGTTAACACAAATGTAAACTTCTTTTCTTTTTAATATTTCTTATGTGATAGTTGAGGATCCTGATTTGTGTAAGTTAGAAAACCATCCAAAAAGTGTATGAGCACTTTAAATCAGCACCACCTGGAATTCATTTAGAAACAGCATAGAATGAGGCCTTCTTGTGACATCACCAAATAAAAACCAGATGATTTCCACTCAGAAATCTCATTCAAGCAGCTCTGAAGTCATGGAAGGGTTTTCATGTAAAGTTCCCTCCGAAGAGAGATGAGACAACTCCCAGTAGTTAGCTTCAAAAAATAATTCAACAGATTAGGTCAAACGTTTTATTTTCAAGAAAACACGAGCTTGAGACATGGAAATAGACAATTCAAGATCTTACAGTACTGATATTTTACACTCTATGCTACATTGCCATAATCACTCATCATATACACAGACACTTTGGCATGGATTTATGAACTGGAGTTCCTTTCAACAAAGTGAAACAAGTTTCCACACTTGCTGCATGCTTATATTAGTTATATAGTTGTTAAGGATGAATAAAGACACCAGTCCACCCAGTTCAAGCTGTGGTTTGTGAGTGTGTGTGAGTTTATGTAAGGGTCATGTACACACAGCCTAGGTTGACCGCTGGCTGCGAGAAAACGCAAAATCAGTTTTAATATGATTTTGCCGCGTTTTGCGGTTGGCGGCCAAAACATTCCTATCCTGAAAGCGAAGCTTCCACGTTTAGGAGATGGATGTTGAGGTAGGTTGAACCTCCCCTAACCGCAGCAGCTTCTAAACTCTTGTAAAAGCCTATGTGTACATGGACGCACAAGGGGTTATTTGCTAAAGGCAAATCCACTTTGCACTACAAGTGCAAACTGCAAGTGCAAACTACAAGTGCAAAGTGCACTTGAAATTGCACTGAAAGTACACTTGGAAGTGCAGTCGCTGTAGATCCGAGGGGGACATGCATGGAAAATAAAAAAAACAGCATTTTAGCTTGCACATGATTGGATGATAAAATCAGTAGAGCTTCACAGTGACTGCACTTCCAAGTGCACTTTCAGTGCAAAGTGGATTTGCCTGTCGTAAATAACCCCTAAGGCCCCTTTCACATTGGGGCGGTGGGGGCGTCGGCGGTACAACAGCGCTATTTTTAGCGCTGCTGTACCGTCGTCCTTGCAGCGGTATTCGGCCGCTAGCGGTGCGGTTTTAACCCCCGCTGGCGGCCGAAAAAGGGTTAAAATCCCTCGTACAGCGCGGCTATAGCCGCGGTATTGCCGCGGTATAGCCGCGCTATCCCATTGATTTCAATGGGCAGGAGCGGCGAAGGAGCGGTGAATACACCGCTCCTTCACCGCTCCAAAAAAGCGGTTTGCAGGACTTTTTTCACCGCCCTGCCTGTGCACCGCTTCAGTGTGAAAGCCCTCCGGCTTTCACACTGAACAAACAGCGGAGGCTGTTTAGGGGCGGTTTGCAGGTGGTATTTTTAGCGCAATACTGCCTGCAAAGTGTGAAAGGGGTCTAAAGGCCTTTATGGAGTTGAGTTTAGGAGCTTTGGCAAAAAAAAGCTAAAAGCTCCTAAACTCAAGTTTAGAGGCTGTATTGTACATGAGCCCTAAATATTAAATCCCATATCCCTGTATGTTGCGATCGTTAAGATACCTATCTTAACTGTCCACTATCAACTGTCCACCCTTTTTGAAAATAAAAAAATGCACTCACCTAATCTCCAGTGATGTCCTTTGCAGAAATTCTACCCCACCACTGGCTGCCAGTCCTTTTCCAGGTTATGGCTAGCTTTATTTAACCCACTTCCTCTGAGCCCAGACTGTCATGGAAATGCTCCCCGTGTCATCTCATCGTCCTGGACTCACAATACAATACCACAGAGAGTTATGCTGAGGTCACAATGTCAACACAACTTTCTGCAGTATCGAAGTCCGCCCCCTAACCTTTCACACTGACAATGGGCCACGTTAGCGGTAAAGCACCGCTAGTTTTAGCGTTGCTAAAACGAGGGTAAATAAGAAAGGGTTAATAGCGCCCAAAAAGTGGCGCTGCCCATTCATTTCAATGAAAGACCAAAGATGCTGCTTGCAGGACTTTTTCTAACATCCTGCAAGCGCACTGTACCAGTGTCAAAGCACTCAGGCTCTCACACTGGGGCTGCAGGGGAGTTTTTCAGGCGCTTTACAGGCGCTATTTTTAGCCCAAAAGTGCCTGAAAAACACCTCAGTGTGAAAGGTGTCTAAAGGCCCAGAGAAATAGAAAGAAGTCATAAAGGTATCAAGCAAATCAGCAGAAGACATCAGGAAAAAAAAAGTATAAAGGGAAATGAAGAAAAAAAAAAAAAAACGGGGAGAGAAAGCTACAACTTCTAAAAAACACAAGGTATAGCTGTTGTGTACATAGCGCTTTTTTATGCTAAGGACGACAAAATAAAATGTTTTATTTATTTTTAAGTGGGGTAAATAGGAAATATTGCTAATGAAGATTTTGAAATATCATATGCAGCCAGCAGGTGA